>NC_083366.1:31022857-31626785 GCF_030254825.1 Meriones unguiculatus
GTGGTCCAGACATACAATCCCAGCTACTTGAAAGCTGAGACAGGGAACTATAAATTCAGGGCCAGCCTGGGCTACAGTGAGTTCAAAAGTAGCCAATTTAGTGAGACCTGTCTCAAAAGTAAAAAAAAAAAAAAAAAAAAAAAAAAAGATTTTAAGTGAAAAGGGGGCTGCAAACACAACTTAGCCGGGGGGGGAGGGGGAGAGAGAGAGAGAGAGAGAGAGAGAGAGAGAGAGAGAGAGAGAGAGAGAGATCTTGCCTAGAAAGCACAAGGCCCCAGGTAAAAATACCATTAAGAGAGAAAACAAACTCAAAGCTTCTTTATCAGTGGCCAATGAGATCCCATCAAAGTAATTCTTCCATCTGGTTAGAAAGTGAGCCCTTAGTGGAAAAGAAACCCAGTTCTCTAATACCAACAACAGTGGTAGAATTGTCAAGTCAGTTTTAGCATGAGAAGTCATTAACAGATAAAGATGTAACATTCTGTTACTTGTGGAAACCTCCATTCACAGTGTAAGGACACGATGGTTAGCTCTGTGTGTGAGGCTGGGTATGCCACACTACCCAGTTTCCGGCCCTGCTGCACGCAGTCTAAATGTTGCTCTGAGGATGCTTTTTAGATGTCATAAACATTTAAATCTATAGATTCAATAGATTATTCTCCAAAGTTTGGATTAACCTCATCAAGCAGCTAAAATCCTTCAGAAAATATAAAGCAATCTCATTTAACTCCTGCTTTTTGTGCAAAGAACTTGTGCCTGAAGACTGTCCTCAGATGTGGAACAGCAACAGTAGTTCTTGCCTGTGTCTCTAGCCTACAGATTCTATGTCTTCCAGGCCCAAAATCATAGGAGCTCATTCCTCAAAACAAATCTCTCACTCTCTGAGTAGTTCTAGAACACCTATGATCTTACTAGTATTTCACTTTTGCACTAGGAAAAAAACAAACTGTACACTGTGGAACTCCCAAGTTCAGTGCTCCAGCTTGATACTATATCCTGCCAACCATCAAGTATCTGTGATGTCAGGAATGCTGCAAAAGCCTAGTGTCTCTCGCCATGACCACCATCCCAGAAGAATGTAAACAACACTGCCTATGTGACTCAGAGTGAACCTTCTCCTCCTTATCCCCTTTACACTAAAGTTTCCCCTAAGTCCTCTTCTCAGGAACAATTCCTCCAACTGACAGTTTAGCTCACTTTCATTAGCCTATCTCTAAACTATTACAAAGTTCGAGTACCTTCCAGGAAACTTATAATTACTTAGCCAAACTCCCGCAGAGTAGAAGTAGGAAGAAATGCAAGCAACATCTTCCTAAAAACACAACACCACAGTTCTGCTATTCAGTCTAATTTCCAGAGGGTTCAGAGAACATTTTAATTCTTAGGAGCTGCCTGGAGGATGAGAGGATTAAAGAAAAGATAATTACAAAAAAGACAGAATCCAAAACAAGGCAAGGGGAAGGAAGCACAAAGGAGTTTCCAAGATTGAGATCTAAAAGTCTTCTGACACTTCCCCAAGGAAAGAACGGAAATCTTGTGCAACAAGGAAACTATATGCTAAGCAAAAGAGAGAACAATGGCAAATTTCACCTCTGTCTTAAACCCTGGCATTCAAGAGACTTCAAAGTAAGCATAAGCTCATGCTGACTTACCTTGAAGTGGTTGCGCCTCCTATCAACAATGGAATCTTTATTGCCAACCTCTCCATTTCCTTGGCAACAAAAATCATTTCATCCAGGGATGGAGTGATAAGTCCTGACAAGCCAATTATATCTATAATCAAAAGAGAAAAAAAAATTGACCAGTGAGAATGAAAAAGACAGAGAAAGAAGTAAAACATTTAAAATATACTAAAGATCAGAAAACCTAACATGTCAACTTCTAATTCTAGGAATTTACTATTTGATTTGGGTAATAAGAAGTGTAACTTAAATTTAAATTTGAAGTTACATATTTCAAACAGATTTAGGAAGCCACACAATAAAAATGATCTCTAATTCATGATTACCTCAGATTCGACCATAAAAACAACTATACATGGGGGGAGGGTCCTAACCCATCTGTTTTGCTATGGAAGCCAGTTCCCTCCATCACTAGAGCTCAAGAGGCCACAGAACTCACACACCTCTTTCAAGCCCCAACAGCCTGCCCCTTAGACTCCACATGAGCTGGGCTTTACCACTCTCCGACAGTCTTAAGAGAGTGAGAGAGTGATGCTGAATGCTAAGCCCAGATGACTGTGGCACAGTACCTGCTTTGTGATCCAGAGCAGCTTGAAGTATCTTATCACAGGGAGTCATGACTCCTAAATCAATAACTCTGAGGCAAGAAATGAGATGTGAGAAAATTAACAAGAGTCCATGAGAGACAAAGCTGAAATGAACATTTTAATTTTAGTTACTAACTGTTGCTCTCATGTAAACTGGAACCACAGTATCAAAGGTCATCCATAATATTCTATTGTACAAATGCACTGCATGCTACAGTTCAGGTCTGAAATGCCACCCCCCACCCAAACACACACACCAAAGGCCAGGGTTTAGTTCTCAGATTGACATTTTATTTACTTTTTATTCTTGTGTTTTTGAAGCAGGGTCACAGTGCTTTCATTTCTTTTTTTTTTTTTTTTTTTCACACCCCAGATACTATGAGGCTTTTATCTGACACTTATCATTATGTGCTATGTTGTCACAGGACCAAAAGCAACAGGGCCAACAAGGGGCTGAAATCTCTAAAGTTATCAGCAGAAATAAACCTTTCTTATAAATTCTTACAGGTATCTACAGTGACAGAAAGCTGACTGACACACTGCATTCTTTCCCCCATTCATCTTCTGACAGACACCTGAGTTGCTTCCACTATGCTGTGATTGTTGAGTGGCTCTTACATTCTCAACTCACTTCTGTTTTACAAGTATTGTGTCACAAGAAAAACGAATCAGATAGGGCAAGGTCCCATCACTCAATTAATTGGCAGTAGAGTTGGAAACTAACGCAATCAATCAGATACTAACACAAAACTCATTGCCTTATCTGTCAAGCCAAAGAGTGCTGGTAGACGCCAGTAGAGAGGATGAACAGGAAGAAGCTAGTCCTTGAACATGCAGAACAGCGCTGGGCAGAGCTTGTACTTAAGACAGGAAGAGAGAGTGACTCAGAGACAGCACCAAGAGAGGTCAGAAAGTCTCAGAGAGAAAGAAGGCTCTGAGTGGGCACATGAGTTGGAGGGCAAGCACTGAGACAAAATAGGGAGCAGGGCCTAGGAAAATGCCTCAGCAGTTAAAAGGCCCTTGCTACTCTCGCAGAGGATCATAGTTTAAATACCAGCACCCTAATGTGACACACAAGCCCCTGTAACTCTAACTCCAGGGAATGTAATGACCTCTTATGGTCTCCAAGGTCACCCAACACATACACATAAGAAAAATAACTCTTAAAAAAAAAAAAAACGGGAAGAAATAATGCCAAATTTCAGAGAGGTATACATCCTGAAGCTCTTAGAAACTAGGAACACTCTAGGATGTTCTACCTTTTATGCTTCCATTTTATGTTGAGAAAGTTCCCATTATGTATTTTTAACTTAACCTTATCATATCTATTACGTGATTTAAAAATTAGAGCATGTATTTCCATTTATTTTATTGTCAGAAATTCTTAAAAACAAAGCAATTTGGCATGATTGATGGTACATCTCAGAATTCAGAAGGCTGAGTCAAGAGGATTGCCATGAATTGGAAGCCAGCCTGGGCTATATCTAACAAGTTCCAAGATCCTGCTTCAGGGCTACACAGTAAAATTCATGTATTAAATGAGTCAAACAGAATGCATCATTATTTTTTTAAGTTCACTTAAGAACATCTATAGACCATAACACCAGTTGTCAACAGTGAGTCTGAACACTGAGATAGAAAGCAGGCTTGCTTATTGTTCTTATAGTGACAGATTTGTATCTTGATCCCATACTCTTTTTTTTTTTTTTTTTTTAAACAAAGAGGTGTGTTTTCGTTTTGAGTTAACACTATGGAACCCTCAACAAAAATCGAAAGAGTATCAAGCTGACAACTATTACACTGGGCTCCATCAGTATTAACCAATAGCAAACAGACACTGAAGGTGTTATTTTATTTTGTAATATACTGAAGAAAATCTGGTAACTAAAGATCTCTTCTTTAAGATGACTAAGTATACACTGCTGAACATAAAACTAGGCAAAAGAGCAAATAGCTTCTAAGTCAAGACAAAAAGATATGCTTCTCACAGCTGATTCTTTACACATTGTATTATGTTTCTGACACTTCTGTTGTGAGCCCAGGCTTTGATGACTGAACTCTCTCTCCAGCCCTGTATTATGTTCTTAAATCTGATTAAAAATCATCAGAACAATGACAATAATATTGCTCTCACTGTTCTCTCCTGTTTTATCTTGTTACATTCAGGTACAGCTTACACGCATGAGGAAAATGGAAGTGACTGCTGTGGCTGAACAGAAACAGCAAAAGAGAAGGTTGTAAGGAAAAGGACAGAGACTGCACACTACTCAACTAAAGCAGCAGAGAGGCTCCTCCAAATCCAGGGTCAAGGCCCACCATTACACAACAGAACCCACACATTTTTCAACTGAGCCCATCTGGAAATTGGCTTGTATTTCTCAGAGATTGTGACTTCACTGGCAGAATGGGATCCTGGTAGCTCTTAGACAACGCCCTCAAAAGAGACCTTGTAGACTAGGACAAGGACTATGAGCTCTCCTGTTAAGAGAAGGCACTGCAGCGGCTGAATGGAAGAGTATGATCAGTTCCAATCAACCAGATTCACTTTGAACCAGAAAAGCACAACAAAGAAACAGAGACTGGTTAGGTTGCTCATAAACTGAGACATCAAACAGCAATGGTCAGGCCCAGTACAGAAGCAGTGCAGGTGGTGAGCTGGTAATCCCTTATAAACACTGTAAGTGGAACTCACTGTTTACATGCAGCTCGGGAGAAGAGAAGCTAAGAACACCTATCAGTTTGGTAGGACCAGTGTTTTGAAACAGCGGTGAGTCAGGGAGATGGTCTTAAGATGATGGCAATTAATTCCATTTCAAAATATTAGCTTGCAATTTCGGTTCAGATGGTGCCCTTTAGGCAGTTACATGAACATGTATGTCTGGAGTCTGGGAAGAAAGAACCACATGAAGACACTGAGGTCTCACCAGAATGGTATCTTATTCCAAAGTCAAAACACTGGATAGATGATGTGGTTGAGCCTGTCTTCGGCCTTACTTCTTGAGGATTCCTGTGTCTGCAGCGCCAATGTTACCAGACAACTCCCTGAAAATGCAGGACTTGAATCCAGCCCTACTCTCCACCATCCTGAGTCTCAAGATGCCCAAAGGGACAGGAAAGGTTAGGAAGCACCATCCTGGACAGAGGAGACGCCCAAGGGCTGAGCCTGGACACATTCCTGTGTTTGAGGATGCTCAGAAAGGGAGGAACCAAAAGAAGAGTGACAAGTGGTGAGTGAGACAGACTGAGGGCAGTGAGCAAGGGGACTGGGAAGCAATGTCAACCTGCTGCTTCTTAACCTGTCTTCAAGAAGTCTTGCTGGGAAATGACTGAAATATCTCTAATTTTCTACACACAGAAAGTTTAGGGCCTCACAAAGGCAGTCACTCCCAGCCTTGAGTACCAATCTAGCACCAAGACTGTCCCACAGCATCTTTAAGGGCACACAGATGAACTTTCTGCATACTTGAGAAACGTAAGCTCTGAATTAGATTCCTGCATGACAAGTGCTCCAGTGAGAGCATTTTTACTGTGTCACAAGACCATTAAAGCTAAACAAACAGAAACATTTCAGGGGACACTGGAGCTATGTTTTGAAGAAACTAAGTTACTGTTATCAAGCTAGAGGTAGGGAAAGGCAGCTAAGGCAGGTCCTAGACCATGATGGTACAGGGTCACAGTCAACTAAAACTCCATGAGGTTCCTGGGCCTAGGAGGGTATGACTAGGTCCATCCCTGCTCTGTGTTGCTTGCACTCCCCTGCATTTCTGCTTACTTCTACCCGTGTCCTCCCTCTCTCCCACTTCCTTCACTATCCCTCGCTCTTTGTAAGTGTATACATCCATGTCTGCAGCCTCTCCTCGACACATTACTGTTTTCTGCCATAGGAGAGACTAAAAACGAAGAAAAAAATGAACATTTAGCTAAGCTTTGTGGTACACATCTGTAATTCCAGCACTTGAAAGGCTAAGATAGAAAAAAAAACAAAACAAAACCAAAAGAAACCCCTCAAGTTCAAGGCCACCCTAGACTACACAGTAAAACCTTGGGGGGGAGGGGTGATGAGGAAGGAAGAAAGTTGTAAAAAATGTGAATTTTACAATGTTCTTCCTAAGTGTTTAGAACAGAGCTTCTAAATGCTGTTGAGAGGCTCGGTGGAGAAAAGTTATTTACCACCAAGCCTGTCATCCTGATTTCAATTCCTGGAACTCAAATGGTAGACAAAACCAGCTCCTGAGCAAGCTGTCACCTAACTTCCACAAGTATTTGTATGTGTATACATACATATTGGTTTGATAATATGAAAAAAAGAGAGCTTTAGCCGGGCATGGCGGTATGCACCTTTAATTCCAGCACTCAGGGAGGCAGCAGGAGGATCCCTGTGCAGGAGGATCCCTGTGAGTCTGAAGCCAGCCTGATCTACAAAGCGAGTCCAAGGCAGAGAAACCCTGTCTTGAAAAAAACAAAACCAAACAAAAGAGCGAGTGAGAGAGTGAGCTTTAAGTATGCATTGTACTTGGGATTCAAATTTAGAAAAATCTGTTAAAAAACATGAGTTACTAATGACATCCTGATATCCAACAGTATTTTAAATTACACAGAATTTAGAAAAAAGACAAAAACAGTTCTTTTACTCTTCAGAAGAAATCACAAAGTGAAATTGTGCATATATAGCAAAGATGATATAAGCCTCCATCAATTGATAAATGGGTAAGAAAATGTAATATACACAGGGAATTAAATATTACTCAGTCATAAAAAGAATGAACTATGTCATTTGCAGCAAAATAAATGGAGCTGATGGCCATTATGTTAACTGAAACAATCCAGACACAGAAATATGATCTCCCTCTCCCTCCCTCTCTCTCTCATATGAAGAAGCTTAGAAAGTTGACTTTAAAGTATGAGAATGTTGAAGAGTAATTAATGGAGGCTAGACAGGATGAGGAAGAGGAGGATAAAAGGCTGAACAGCAGGGGCTACAACAGCTAAGGAGAAGAGATGAGCTCTCACGCTCCACAGTCGTACAGGTACTGCTGCACACAACAACCCTATGAAGACCTGTGGCTGAAGAATGAAACCTCCACGTCAGTAAGAACACAAAAGGAGACAAATGCGAGACCAGCATACACTGTATACATGGGTTTCAATGTCACACTTTATACATATGTAACTTAGGACCTGTGGAATAAATATATATTCCTTGTTAATTAAAAACAGGAGAAAGAGGCGGAGGAGGGTAAGAGGAAAGGAGGGGGTACAAATGAAAGAAAACTCAGCTATACTAAACTGTAATTCCTTTCAGGAACTTGATCTTAGCTGTCACTCCCTGACTGCTGCCCCTGCCGGGGTAGCACTTCCTGATGCTACCACTAGATGGAAGCACCCTACTAGTCTAGCCCCCAGAAGTGTGGTCCTGCCCTCCCCACTTTAGTCTTTCCTCCCAACCTCCCAACCTCAATCGGGATCATTTGAGATCAGAAGGTCCATCCTTAATCTGAGCCGTACCTTCCTGTGGCAGCCCACACAACAGGACAGAAGGAAGCTTTTGCTCTCTATGGGCTTGCCTAGGCTAGCCTGGACTCACTAGGTTAATCTACCCACCTCTGCATTTGAGTGCTGGGATTAACTGCTTTTTCCATAACTGAGGGAGTATATCTAAACTCAACTGTCATGCAACCAGTTATCTGATCAAAAATACTTCTGAATATTCTAACTCATTTCTCAATAAAAATTTGAATATCAATGCGGCATTACAGTTAAAGTTGATGCAGGTCAAAACGACACTGGCAAGTAAGTGGTATCACAGAAGAAAGGCTGGGATTTCATTTTAGTGAATAATAAATAGGTGGCGGGAACTGCAGTCTTGATTTTCCAGGCTCAGAAAGAATGCTGTCTTCAAGATACGGGCTGAAAAGAAAGGCAGAAAGACTGCCATGGGGAAAGCTGTCCTCCTGATCCGACTAGCCTCGGCTTTCCTGAATGGAATCTAATCAGGAATCCAGACGAGGGTCAAGTATTGAGAGGAGAGAGGCTGGGAAGGCTCACTGTTAACTGACAGCAGAAAAGAGAACATGAGAGCCACAGCTCCAGCAGACTTCCTGCCAGAGAAAGGCACAGGGAAATCAGCCCATGACTCCAAAGGACTGTTGGTTAGACATGGACCAGGACAGGCAACAGTGACTTTTTCACCAACATAAAATTAATATAAGCCATTAGCTTACCTTAAAATAACTGTTATGAATATTTTTGTTGTGAGTTATCAAAAAGGGATTTTTATCTGCATATATCATTCCAAAAACTACTTCATCATCACTGTGATGGCAAACCTTGGTTGTCAACTTGACTACCCTTGGAAGTGTCTAAAACCCAAGCAGCTGAGAGTACTTATGACGGATTTTTCTTGGCTGGATTATTTGAGGCGAGAGACCCACCCTAAATCTAGATCATTTGAGGTGAGGAGATTTACCCTAAATCTTAGTGGCAGCCCACATAAAAGGACATTGAAGAAGAAAGCTTTTGCTTTCTGTCTGCTTGCCCTTACTCTAGACAGTTAGAACCTACTTCTTTGGGATTCCTACATGGACTGGAAACTGGCAGCTCTCTAGGACCTCCCTGGGACTCCAGCACCAACTGGGACTGCTCAACATCCAGTCTCACTGACTGAAGAACTACTGGCCCCTTGGCCTTTCTATCAGGGAATAGTCACTGTTCACTATTTGGACCACAGCCTGTAAGCCTATCTAATAAATCCCTTTCGGATATATATTAGCTCATTCTCTCAGTTAGAGAACACTAATATAATCATCAAGAGACACAGAGGGTGGTGAGACTAGTAAAGACAAAGTCTTCCTAGAAAGCCCCATGTAACCAACTCTCGTAAGAATCTTGGTCTAAAACCTGACAGTTCACTGACTGGAAAATGGTACATGCTAGCCATGCTGGCTATAAGAAACCTGATGAGCATTACAGACTACGCCCAAAATACATTTTCAAGAAGCCTCCTGGCTGCTTAACCCCTAGGGATTACTTTCTATTCTCTATGTCCTTTACCAAATATGTAAAGATGCATAATTATGAACCTAAAAAAATAAAAAATAACTAAATAAAGCCCAACCCCATCTATGGCCATACCCTACCCCATCCCTCTCAGTAAAGGTTTACACTCCTTTTTAAAAATGAGGCGTTGGAAGAAGTGAGGTCTCAGCTTACCTGAAATTGTTGCAGCCCAGTACCACACCAACTATGTTCTTGCCTATGTCATGCACATCACCTTTAACAGTGGCCAGCACAATGGTGCCCTGGTAAGGGTCCTGCAAAGTGAGGCAAGCAGCTGAGCATGGGGAGGGGTCACCACAGAGGACCACCTGGCTTCAAGAGCCACACAGGTGTTGGCAGAGGCATAAATACCATAATCACTTCAAGGGAGGTTGGAGACCCACAGAACAGCCTCTACTGAGAGTTCTGTGCCTCCCAGAAGTGCAAAGGAGGCCTCCCTAGAAGGTTAGTTAGCCCAGGGATTTCAATCAAGCTCCGGTTCTAGCATCTGAAAGAGTCGACAGCCACACATAGAAACAGTCCTACAGCTGAAGATCACATCTGTAACCCTGAAACTGCCAAGAGTTGGAAGAGAGAAGGAGTTGGCCAATTGCAGATTTCCTTCAGGTTTTGAAAGCTCCAGTGAAGGGAATGTAATTCTCTGAAATAGTTCTTCTGCACACTGAGAGGAAAATGGAGAGGAAATGTATACAAGGCAAGCAACATTTTTTTAACTTGGCCAATTACAAATTTAGATTAAAAATTTAGAACTGTCGGGTTCAAAGTTGTCTAACTTCACAAGGGCTGTAAATAAAGTAAAAAGGCTAGTGGCTGACTCTGATGGTGTAATCAGCAAGGATGAATGGACTCTACAAGTGGTACAGGGTACCACCAAAGACTTTTTGGGAAAGAGCTTTCTAAAAGTAAACCTGTTTCCTCCAAAACATGAACATGGCCAACAAGATGACACAGCAGAAAAAGAAACTTGCTGTGAAAGCCTAAAGACCTGAGTTCAATCTCCTGAGCACACATAAAGAGGGAAGGAAAGCACCAACTCCCTAAAAGCTTTACTGACGAGGCTCCTAACCCCACAAAAACAAGTGTTCCAGGCCAGCTCCTGAAAAGGCTCCAGGTCTGGACTAAACAACTTGCCTCTTCTTCAACCGAACCATTAAGCACTCTGGCTTCTTCTCTTTCTTTTTCCATGAAAGGGATGAGGTGGCCAACAGCCTTCTTCATGACACGGGCTGACTTTATAACCTGGAAAAAAGCAGTCAGACATCATTAGCAAACCATCATGACTGCCAATGTTGACCTGTGAAGCTTCAGAACCAATTAAGAATGGCTGATTTGACCTTCCCAGATTTCTACAGTGAGCAGGATAAGGAATTAGATCCATGGGGGACACCAATGAGGTGTTCAGCAAATGAGACTCAGCAAGAGGAAAACCGAACAGAAACCAAAGGTTATAATTTCTGTTTCTGAACTTTTGCTTAATAGGTTGTTTTTGTTGCTGTTGTTTTTCTGCCTAAAGTCCTCTACTGTCTCTGAATTCTATGCATCTTTTAACTTCCATGTTTCAACACAATTCATCCCCAGCATTCCATAAATCCCCAGGTTTTTAACTCATTTAAAAATGGGGTTTATGAAGAGGTACTTCAAGTTTTTATATGCTTCTGAGCCCTTAATCTAGATGTTCAGCAATGATTTGTTAAATGATAGTTTTAAGTAGTTTCTATAATAAAAAGTTTTGTTTTTACTTAAAATGTACCATTTAAAGTCCCAATATGTTTTCAAGATATACACTCTTAAAGATGACCACGCATTTATTTTGATAGGCACTACAGTATGAGGTTATGGAAAAGCAGAACGTGAAAATTATGGTATTAAGAAGGTCTGCAAGTGTTCTAACCCCTACACACTCAACAGAGGGTCTGGCCAGGGATGGTTCCTAATATACCCAGAGAAGGAGTGACCAGATAATGCTCTCAAGCTCTGTCTATCCTGCAACCTCAGATAATACTCCAACTCAACTATTTACTGAAAACAGAAAAAGGAATGTGCTAAAATTTCTGTTTTACCAACCTGAGGTAGAAACATTTTTCCAGCTCCAAAAAGATCACCAACCACTTTCATGCCATTCATCAAAGGACCTTCAATTATATTCAAAGGCCGGGGATATTTTTCCTGGTTTAACCTGGCTTCTTCAGTATCTTCAACAATGTGTTTTTCGATGCCCTAAAAGAAAAAGGAAGAATGAAAAAGAAGTAGGGGGAAGAAAACAAACAGAAAATATGTATTAAAGCCAAAAACAAGAAATGAATCACAAGGATTCGTAAGAGCATGAATTCCAGAATCAGGCTGACAGAGTTTGAGACCAGGGTCTCATCACTCACAGGCAATTTATTAAGTTTTGGTTTCCTCACTTATAGGATCACAGAAGTGCCAACCTTATGATTTTTTTGATAATCACTGTGATAGAACTTATTTGCAGTGCCTAGTTATTAATAGGAAGTAAGCACACATGGAAAAAAAAGCATTAGTGAAGACTGGGAATGCAGAGTGGTAGAGTATGTGTTTATCATGTGTGAGGGTCGAGGTTCAATCCTGCTAATAAATAAACAGCTCTATGAAATCAGTATCTGCTCAATGGGGTGTAATGGCACATGACTTTAATCCTAACACTCAGGAGGCATTGGCAAGTGGACCTCTGTGAGTTCAAGGCCAGAGTGATCCACATAGTAATTTCCAAGCCAGCCAGGAATACACAATGAAATCCTGCATCAAATAAATAAATAAATAAATAAATAAATAAATAAATAAATAAGTTTGCATCTTCTCTCACTGTAACATTGTTTGGCTAGAACAGGGTTAAGTACTAGAAAGGCTCCCAGGTGAAGTTAAAAACAACAATAAAACAAACAAACAAAAACCTTGGACCTTTCCTCCTCTGACTTGTCTGGCCCTTGCTGACAAGTCTTCCTCCAAAGCCAAGGATCTTCTCAGAAGGTCTAAGAATTAAAAGTTAAATCTAGAGCCAAAAAAAATCACTCTGGAATATTCCAGACTCACAATAGAAGAAACAAAGACTAAGACATTATTTATCTTACCTAAAATTCTATCTATTATAGAAGAGCCACTGCCTGACCAAGAGCTACCTGCTGACTGACCAAAGAAACCTCGTATAGAGAGGATTCTTTACCTCAGAACTACTAATTGAGCCAGGCAAGTCCTTGTTGTGTATGTGGGCCTACCCTGTACAATAACCACTGACTTCCAGAGCATCTTCCACACCTCTATGAAAACTGAACACTGTCAAATGAGCTGAGGGCATAAACAAACAGAAAGATCTCTCCAGGTTAAAATTCAATGGTCAAAAGTCTAAGGCATCTCCCCCTCCAACTACTGGCAGGTAGCAATGGCCAGAGAGACAGGCTCTGGTACTCACCTTCACAAGGGCATACTCAAGGCGTTCTTCAATGGAGCCATTCCTCCACTCATCTGTCTGGATGACTTTCTTCCCTCCTTTGCCATGAGTCTAAATTAAAATTAAGACCAAGAAGTGGGTACAAATGGCATATAGTGAACTATTTGCAGCAAATAGAGAAAAAAAAATCAGTGTCTTTCTTTAAGTTTCCAGACTCCAGTGTGTTCAGCATTAATCAAGTCTGAAGTAAATGTTGAAAAAGAGAAAGAAATCTTTTAAAATCTGAACTTTCAGTAGAGAAAAGGAATGGCTGTTATTTTTTTCTTTCCGTCTTTCCTAAAAATTAACAACTGACATCAAAATATTTCTAGCGCATATGGTTGGTCTCTAACACTCCAGCCCTCAGGAAGGAACAACATCAGCCACAGACAACTGCTGAGAGGCTGGAGCCACGAGCTGCAGTGGCATGCTCCTATAATCCCAGCACCTGGAAAGCTCAAGTAGGAAGATACTGAATTCCAGGCCAACAGAGACTACATAAGGAAACCTTGCCTCAAAGAAATTCAAAGGGAAGAAAGTCTAGAGTGAAGGCAGAACGTCCCTGGAGGTGGACACACTAGGCCGTGTAAGATCACGCTTGGTGGAAACCATGGCTCTGTTCCAGGGAACAGCACCTGAGTGCTTTGGGGATGGCTCTCCTGGTGGAAAGCACCCAAAGAGAAGCTCCTGCACACCTGGCAGGGGCTGCTGTGACAGAATCTGCAGCCTTGGCTGCATTTCCTGGGACTGGCCATAGGGTGATCCCTTTCCTCTGGCACAACACTATATATGCTCTTGGTAGCGTTTTCTTTTTCTTTGTCTGTATATCTTCATAATTCTATGGATTTATTAAAAATACATGACAGGATTGAGATGATGATTCCTGAAGCAACTCAAAATCCGAGAAAGTTTTAAGAAAGACAAAATAGAGATCATACAGTCTCTTGAAGCACATAATTATTCTCAGAAGAGCACATAATACCTTCTGACTCAAAAAATAGTCCTTGCAAGAAAGAACAGATCAGAGAGTACAAATGAGTACAGATAAATATGAGAAAACAGAAAGGGTGGGCCAAGAGCCAACCAGTTCTTGTGCCAACAGAATAAATTTCCTTACCTTGTCTATGGTAGTACAGGAGAGAAATATAGACACTGTCAGAATAGATTCAGATAAAAACTTGTAAAGTTCATTACACAGGCTGCACCTAGGTGTTTAAGATACAACATGCTAACCAGACACAGAAATGTGGTTAACTATGAGCCCAAAGGTTAAAAAATAAAGCTTATGAGAAGGAAACTTGTAAAAAAAAAAAAACAAAAAACTTTCAGAATCATTATCTAGTTTCTTAGAACATATCTGAGAAAATAAAACTGAAAGTGTATGATTTGTGACTTTGAAGTGAAATAAACAGAGAGGTTCAAGCTACCTGGGACCATCTCCTTAACAACAAATTGATGGTTGGTCATCTTCATTACACTGACACCACATCTCTGCCCTTGAACCCACTGGAGCTGGATTCCGGCACATGCTCATCAAGATTTTACTATATACTAAGGGCGGGAAGAAGAAAACATAGAGAAGGAAAAGCTCTAAGAGTGCACGTCTGGGGCTGAATACACGTGGAGGATGCATAAGAGCAACATGGAAGTTTGAGGGAATAGAACCGCCAACCCAGATAGCAATGAAGAGCTTCAGAGAAGCTGAGTCTTGGAGGAAGAGACTCAGAAAAGGGATAAAAGCACAATGTACGCACCCTGGCACACTAGGTAAATTACACTACCTTCATGCTCTCCCCCTCCACCAAGGGTACCAAGTGCCCAAATCAGAAGTCTCAGCGTTTTGTAGCCAGATGGCTCAAAGGACAAGCACTTTCTGTGAAGCCTGATTGATCTGAGTTCAATCCCTAGAAACCATGTAGACGCAGAAGGAAAGACTGACTCCAAAGCTGTCAGATTACCACATGTATGTCTGCAGGCTCTGGAAGGCGGGTTACCACTCCTACCACTCACACCCTCAAAGTCAGGCAGAGCACAGAGAGGGAGGGCTTGGTGAACTTTAGGAAATGCTTCAATGATGGACCAGAACTGACACTGCTGGAGCAACCTCTATGCAGGATAGGAGAGGCCAAGTCACAGAAATTCATTCTGGATGTAAAGCTTCACACAAAGGTAGGAAGGGAGAAGACAGTATTCAAAGTCCTGTAGCCAGAGTCATATTCAAAGTACTGTTTTTAAAGGAAACTCAGGAGAGAAATATGCTCATATTTATGATGAAGGCCTGATCACAGGAAGAGAGGACAAATATAAAACCATTACATTACAATGAGAGTGAAGGACAGACAAAAGGAATTAGGAAGAATGCCAAGGTGCCAAGGTGGTAAGGAGAATACTGATTAATAGGGTACTTCAGAAAATCTAGACAAGAAATAATTAAAGAAAAGCCCACTTAAGGCTCATATTCTCATCACGGATACATATAACAACACAGTCAAAACAATTCCTGACTTGGGGAAGTTTCCTTATTAAAACAGGACACTGTTCAAACATTCTAGAAAAAAATAGCTTACCACATTTGTAAAGGAGTAAAGGAAATTTGGATGCAGACAATGGTAAGTACAAACACAAAGGCCAGTAAAGATTTCACTCAAGTGAAAACAACTACCCCACACCTGACAGCTGTTACCTATTACCTGATTAACTTGATCCAAAAAAATCAATACTTAGAATGAAGCAATCATTTCAGAAGTACATGGAGCACACCAAGACCATCTTACTTTTAATCAGCTATTTAAAAGGACATTCATAATGCAAAGACAAAACTGGGGGACTGGGGATATAGCTCAGTGGAAGAACACTTACCTAGCTGGCATGTTCAAATGCTGGAGCTCAGTTCCCAACACACACACACACACACCACAAAGATAATATAATACATTGCACAAGTTTTATGGTGCCGAACTAGAGTGTTCACCCCTTCTAGTGTTTATAAACTGGAAGGAACTCTACTTGCTACTGGAGAAGAAAGGTAATCGCCAGCCTAGCCACAAGCATTGCGATCTACAATGGCGACCCGCCGGTGTGATTTACCGGTGCAGCAATGGCACAAGCGTTATGGGTAAGAGAAAGCAGCCATCTTTGCTTAGATTTGAAGGCCTACTCTTTGAGATGGAACCCACGCCTGGGTGGCCAACAACCTGAAACTAGATGATAAGAAAATACTATGCTTCTTCTTTACCTGAACCAAAGACTGTTCTGCTCAGTGTCTCACTCAACCACCATCAGAGAGGATTTCTCCTGCAGTTGATGGGAACTAACACAGAGACCCACAACTGAACAATGTGCAGAGTGAAAAACTTTGGAACACTTAGTCCCTAAATGGATTGTCTTTATTAAACCCTCTGCTCAGGGCTTAGGGAGCTAGGAAGAGAAGGCAGAAAGATTGTAAGAACCAGAGGGGATGAACGAACAGGCCTGACACACAAATGAACTCATATAGACTGTGGCAGCATGCACAGAGCCTGAATAGGGCCAAACCAGATGAGATCATAGCACTGAGACAGGTTAGTGGACACAAGATCCCATCCCTAAACAATTAACAGCTGTTTGCAAAGGAAAAATTAGTTTGCTCCAATGGAGTCTCACTGGGTATATAAAGCACTTAAGGATAGGCCCCATGCTCAGCAGCAGACACAAAACAAATATTACCGTTATAGATTTTGTTTTATTTTTGTTTCATATTGCTTTTTTTTTTTTAATCTTACTGGTAGTCTTTTGCTTGTATATTATGGTTTCCGATTTTGTGTTTCTATGGGTTTTGTGTGTGTGAGTATGTGTGTGATTCTTGTGGGTTTTTTCTTATTTAGCCTTTATTAGTAGTATTTGTATGCTTTCTAAGAGAGAAAGGAGGCACGAAGTTGGACAGGTGAGGTGGTAGAAAAGAGCTGAAAGAAGTTGGAGAAGGGGAAACCATGATCAGAATATACTGTATGAAAAAATTATTTCCAATAATAAAATGTACATGTGCACATGAAAGCGTATATATTAAAAATGACTAGAAGTTGTAATAAAACCTCATCATACAGTGGTTAACTTCAGGTGGTAAGAGTGTGAGTGATTTTGATTTTCTTCTGATTGCTTTATTCTGTACTTTTCTACAATTTAATGTGAAATAGTGCACATTAAAAAGAAATCAATTTAGAGAAAGAAGTCTGTTCAGAATACTAAAGTTGCCTCAACAAGGTATATTTCTCACTCCTAATGCTGTTGCAACAGCTTCTCTAGAGAGCTTTTAAAACCATGATGATGATTAATGATCCAGAAGTACAACTCTACACTTGCTCCTATTCTATAATACAAGTAATTACCAATGAGTAATATATTCTACGCCAGAAAAAGCCACCCACTGGACAACTTTTTCCTTTACCTGAGCATATCGTAAGAGTTTCTCAGTAGCTTCAGAGTCTTTGTTCCAGATGAGATCTTCACAGAGCTGAAGAAGGTCCTTATGGATATCATCATACACAGGAAGGTTGCCAGCATTGACTATCCCCATGTCCATACCAAACTAAGGGAAAAAAAAAAAAATGAGGATTTCCACTGATATCCTAAATCACGGATCAGAGAAAATATTCTACAAGATAGCTGGTCACTATTTAACTCTGCTATAGTCTAAAAGCAGCAGGACACAGGTGACGGGGTGAGGGCGCGTGAGGGCACTTGTTCCACTGAAGCTTCATTTAAAGGAGACAGAAGCAGGTCAGTTATTCTGCAGGACTCAGCTTGTAAGCCCTGCTGTAAGTCAAAGTTAGCGTGACATCACTTTTGTTTCAATTCTTTGAAAATTCTTGTGCGTGTTTACAATGTATGGGTACACATATACCATGGTACGTGTACAGAGGTCAGAGGACAACTTTCGGTGTTGTTCTTGCCTTTCATCTTGTTTCCGACAGGGATGCTCACTGAACATGCCACACTAGCTGGCTCTACAGTCTTCCAAGGATTTGTCTCCATCTCTCCTTCCACAGTAGGTGCTACTACTACACCAAGTTTCACACAAGCTCTAAAATTTCAACTCAAGTCCTCAGCCTATGCAGTGAACACTTTACCCACCGCCACCTGCCCAGCACCCAAAGTTGGTTTCACCATACCTTGATTGCATGGTAAAGGAAAACACCATGCATTGCTTCCCGAATGGCTTCCATCCCTCGGAAGGAGAAGGACAAGTTGGAAAGACCTCCACTTATTCTGACTCCTGGTAATGTGTCCTGGCAAAAATGAAAAAGCATGAAAAGATTCTGTTTTGCCAAAAGCCACATGTACATAATAAAATAAAATAAAATAATAAAATAAAGAAAGAAATAAAATAAAATAAAAAGTAAGAAAGTCCAAAGTAACTCTTGCCATTGCACAAAGCCCAGCCGGCCACATACTGTACGTGTACCCTGGCTCCTCTTTTATCACATCACACCTTTACAGTGTCAGGGAGGCACTGTTCATAAACAGCGTTTTCTGCTGAACTTTCATCTCTGCAGAAAAAATACAAAATCCTCTTTCATCTCTGACTACCTCTTTAATGGCCATGGTAAGGTATAGCAATAAGAGTTACATAAAATATTTTCTGGATAAACGACGGGGCAAAGAAACAGAAAGTAAAAGACTGGGTACATGCCTCTACAAATGTGCATGTGCATACATTCCCGACCCTTTCAGAGCTGGAAGGCCTCAATAGCTTAAATAAACAAGCTCTCTAGTTCATCATAAATCCGACAAATCCAGAACAAGGGCAGCTGAGAGCCTATGACAATACCAAGCATTAGCCACGATAACAACAGTAACTCTCACTACAGGTATAGGCCTAAGTGTCCAGGGAGACAGCTTGCCACTGTCTATCTAGCTACTGCACCCCAAGATACATGCTACAGAGAAGCTCAGGCATGCCTAACATGTTAGGTTGGTGCAAAAGCAATGATAGGTTTGCACTGTTAAATTCTGTTCCTTAATGCTGATATACATTCTTGATAAAATTTGGTTACGTTATATCCATTTTAATGTGCAGTCCTGTAGTACAGGTTTCTTGCTAAGTATTTCTTACTTGCTTTTAAAAATAGTTACTTTCTATTATGCATGCCTGAAGTTAGTTCTGGTCAAAAGAAAGGGTCCAGTTCTTCTCCATGGCAATGTCTTACATACAACCAATGCTTCAAAAGTCAAGAACTGAGCTGCAAAGTTTTGACTTGTCTGCCATATTCAACTGATCACTCGCCAACATACTGCCATTTTTCTAGCATCTTCATTAACTTTTTGAAGGAAAAAAAGTCTTCAATCAGCAGGACAGACAAAATTTTTTCTAAGCAGAGTTACTGAATCCGGAAGCACTGACTTCTAAAAAAATGCTTATTAGAAGCTGGGCACATGCCCAGCACATGCCTTTAATCCCAGCACTCAGGGAGGCAGAGGGAGGCGGATTGCTGTGAGTTCTGGTATACAAAGGGAGTTCAGGACAGCCAAGGCTACAACGAGAAACCCTACCTCGAAAAACGAAGAAAAGTTTGTATGTATTTACTTGGAGGAGTACACAGACAAGCCACAACGTGTGAAGAAATCCCAACAACTTGCAAGAGCCAGTTCTCACCCTCCCTAATATGTAGGACCTAGGAATCAGATTCAGATCATCACACTTGACCTTTACCTGCTGAACTATCTCGCCAGCCTGCAAAACACTTATTTTTTAATTCGGAGGATATATATATATATGTATGTATGTATGTATATTTTTTCATTGGCAAAAAAAAACTTATAATGGTTCCTCTTTTAATTAATGAAGATATGTTTGAGCCTAGTTGTGATTTAAAATTCACTATCTGTAACTGTATTTTTGCACCAACCTAAATACAAGAATGCTCACAATACCACTGTTCAACACACGAATTTTAACAGTAGAATGGCTAGTTGTGATTCAAGGAAATAGCAGAATATTATACACTAATAAAAATGAACAAAGGTAGCTATAGCAACACTGATGGAATTTAAAATTAGGTTGATGTGCGCCTGCTGGCACTGCAGAGAGGGTTGGAGGAAGCCTGTAAATTTAAACCAGCCTAGGCTACATAATGAGATCCTCTGCCAAAAAGAAAAAAGTTGCATAGGGAGAAAACAGCTTAAGCATTTTATGACTTGAATTTCATTAAGCTTATGATTTGAATAACATTAAGCTCAAAAAGAGGCCAATTCATACTATGTGGACGTACAGCTGATCTTGTGATTCCCTGGTAGTTCTGTCCTCACAGTAATTGAGGACTGGATTAGAACTATGAAGGCTTGTTCCTAACATAGCAGCTGACAGTCTCTGGTACCACGTTTATCATCTCATCATTTCACAACCTTGTTCTGTGTCTGTTAAAGGCATTGGTTAAGAGCGTACACTGCTCTTGTAAACAGACAACAGACCATTGCATCAGATAGCTCACAATAATCTCTCACTCCAGTTCGAGAGAACAAAACACCCTTTGGCTTCCTTGGACATTTGAATACATTTGTATGACACAGACTCAACCAAGCGCACATGCATTCTCATGTACTCATGCACACACACACACACACATACACAAATGAACAGATTGTTAAAAATACCTATCAGGTACACATATCTTAAATATTAACACTGAATTCATGGCTAGCAGCCCTGCAGCTTATGTCTGAATGAGGCTTATCCAAGAGCCATTTCCTCCATGAGGCACAACACAGCTGTCCTGCACTCGTGAACACTAGAAAGCATGGGCACCAGGACTGAAGGGCATTTTCAAATAGGAAAATCACAAAACTCAGAACAATATAATAAAAGCTCACTGGACAGAACTAACGAGACAGCTGCTTATACAGTAAGAGCTGACTGCCTCCAAGGTCATCCTCATCTAAGGATGTATGAGTCATGGACACAAGGCCATGTCCACAGGTAACATAAAAAGCAGCGTGGGGATGACTGAGGTCAAAATTAAATTTTAGAGCATATACTGGCAAGCACAAAAAGCAATAACTAATTAAACTGAACACGTATGTAAGTACTAAAGTTATTAGCAAAAAACAATAATTAAGTATCAGAATGAAAGGCACTTCATAAAACTGAGAACAAGGTATACCCAGAAAATGAGAGACATACACGGGGCAGTGGCCTTATGTCACTTCAGGAAAGTGAAAGCTACTATATAGTTCATAACTACTAGAGACTTTATGTTTTGTATATTCTTTTTTTAAAGATTTATTTATATTATGTATATGAGTATTCTATCTGCATGTATACCCGCATGTCAGAAGAAAACATCAGACCCCAATACAGATGGCTGTGAGCCACCATGTGGTTGCTGGAAATTGAACTCAGGACATCTAGAAGAGCAGACAGTGCTCCTGACTGCTGAACCATCTCTTCAGCCCCTGTTTTATATATTCTCATGAATTTTACACACCACAATTAAAACAGCATTACATGAAAGATAAAAGTCCCTACATTTTAGAAAACAACTTACCAAGAGAAGGAATGTTACTATTCTCAGCAAATCAGTGTGTGTTAGTTCAAAGCATACACTAAACCAAGCTGATAAACGTGTGCTATGCCTTGGGGAAGACAGCATATACCCAGACTTACTTTAATGACTCTTGTTGCATGAATAAAATTGACAGCATACAAGTTATGTTCCTCCATCCCAGTGCCAATGGTAAGGATGTTGGGGTCAAAGATGATGTCATTTGGATTGAAGCCCACTTTTTCCACAAGCAGATAGTAGGCTCGGGTGCACACACTGACTTTAATATCTGTTTCTGTTGCCTGAGGAAAAAGTAGAAATGTAATTTACAATAGTAAAGCAAAGTGTTATCTATGAAAACTGCATATGTCACTTATTAAAAACACTCAAATTTCAATGACTGGATTTCTCGGAGACCCAAATGTCAAACTTCTAAACAGTCATCAACTTGTCTCAGAACAGAATCAGTGAAAGACTTTATGTTTTCAGTATCACAATTTTATTCCTTACATAAAACTTCATTCATATCTGGTATACTAACAAAGTGGCTTCCTAAAGACAGATATGATTTAAAAAAGCAAACTCCACTAAAGACAGATTAAAAAATCAGCAGCTGAGCATCACACCTGTAATTCCAGCACTTGAGAGGGTGAGGCAGAGCTGTGGCAGGTCACTGTAGGCTACGATGGTAAAAGAGTGCCTCAGTGTCCCGCCCCTCCTGACCTGCCTGCAATGTGCCAACCACTCACACACTCTGCTGTTGTCTTCCCGCACAGTAGACTCAAGGACAAGCACTTACTCCCCACACCCACCTCCCAACACGCTTGTTACCATTTGTCTCAAGTTGTAACCGCATAGTGGCACGCACCTTTAATTTCAACACCCTGAAAGGCAGAGACAAGTGGATCTCTGAGTTCAAGGCCAGCCTTGGCTATATAGTGAGTTCCACGTCAGTCAGGACTACATAATGAGACCCTGTCTCAAAGCAAAAACAAAAGCTAGAAAGATGGCTTATTGGTCAAGAACACTTCCTGAGGACCCGAATTGGGTTCCCATCAACCACAAGGAGGCTCACCTCTTAAATTCTAGAAGACCAGACTCTTTCTTCTGGTCTGCAGGCACTGCTTGCATATGGTGTACATACACATATGCAAACAACATTCATACAAAAAATAAATAAACTATCTTTTAAAAACTATAAATTATCATCATCCTTTTAACAGAATCCTAAAAATACAAAACACAGATTCTAGCATGGCTCACCCTCCCTACTCCTGAGACCATCACACTCAGCCAGGGCCTCTCCTCCACCACTGTCCCACCATTGGCCCTCTCTACTCACTGCTCCTATGATGTTCCTACCTTGCTGTTGCTACCTCAGAGCCTTTCCATTTATCGCTGACCTGCCCAGAACACAAGGCCTAAGTGTCTTCACAGCTCACAGAGTCAACCATCCCTTCAGAGTCTGCCTTAATCACTTCCTCCAGATCAGCACACTACCACCCTCCCCACCTGCTTCTTTCCTGCTTCTTTCTTGGGGCATCTCTTTCCAGATACATTAGTTTGGCAATTTATTATTCTTGGTTGTTTTATTATCTATTATTATCTCCATTGCTAGAATGTCAGCCTTACTGTCTCACAGAGTAGGGCTTGTTAGAATGTGCTTAATACCATGCTGAAGAGATGAGTGAGTGAAGGAATGCCACTTTTACTCAGTGTTTCCCAACTTTGTCAAGGAAGCTGTCTTCAGCTCTCCCTCCATACCCATTAAAATTGCACTCTAGATTTCTGACTATTGTTAGCATAATGTGCTCTGGGGGTGAGCAAAAGAAAAAACCGTAGTCCTTTCTTGCCCACGTTTTCATATTTCATGATACTAGTTACCCACTGTCACTTAAAGAATATGAAATTGAAGAATCCAGAAATTATAGGTCTAAAGTTTCTAATTTCATGCCACTCTAAAAAGTGTGATGAAGCCTCATATCTTTTAAACTGTCCTGCTCTATCCCACCTGGGAAAGGAGTCATCTTTTTGCCTAACGTTCACTCACTGAATACATGCTCTCATGATCCTTTTTCATATACTTATTTTGAGACAGGGTCTCACTCTGCATGACCTGAAACTTGAGGTGCTACTCTAGAACCCTCAGAGAGCCACACACCTCTGCCCCTGAAGTGCTGGAAATAAAGGACCTGACACACCTGGCATGTAATCCCTCTATTCTCAAGTGGCTCCTGAGCACTGGTGGTACTGACATTCAGGCTATACCAAACAGAAACTGTAAAGCACCCTCTGTACGTGAAAAGTCAAAAGCACAGCACGGTATTTTGAGAAGAAATGACATTACGGTATAGTGTTAGCTAAATTCTTACTGTTCCTAACCAAGCTTTACTACATAGGTAAGCATGTGTAGAGAAAAGTACGGTACAGAACAGGTAAGGGTATATTACTATGCTTGCTATCACTCCATAAAAATACATAGCAACTGTGAGGGTCAATTCTAAATCAAGGTGGAAAAAGATGTTCTTGAAAAATAATTAATCCCACTGAAATATCTACTTCAGTCTTGAGAAACCTGAGTGGTAGGAGGATCCCACTGTTAGGATGGAAACCTGAGGCCTACTAAAGTACTGGTTTTGACCAGACACTTCCTCAACTTGAGGGAGCTAGTATCAGTAACCTCACTTGATTGGCAAATAAAAAAGGCACAGTCTGGTAATTTCTATTCGAGCTGCTGTTCCAGAACCATGTCTGCCTGCCTGCCTGGTACCATGCTCCTTACCACTGTGGACATGGACTAACCCTCTGCAACCATGAGCACCATATAAATTAATTCTTTTTAAGCCGCCTTGGCCAGGGTGTCTTGTCATAACAATAGAAAACTAGTAAGATAGTGGTATTCTGCAGTAGCACGAAATGAACTAAGTCAGGACTCTTTTTCTCTTTCAAATGCAAAACCAGCTGTCTGTCCCAGTAGCTTTGTGAATATGTCAACCATTACCCATTGGTGTAAAGACTGTACAATATATCAAATTTCCAGAAATATATTACCTATGTGTGTGCAAATCTGTATTTAATGATAGCACACGTACATATATAAGAGTGTACTGCTTTCTCACCTGAGAAAGCAGGAGGAGGAGCTAGTAGACGCCCCCTCAAAAAAAAAAAAAAAAAAACAACCCACTTACCTGCCCTTCCTCATCGAAAGCCATCACCACCACAGCAGCTCCAAACTTCTTGATCTTCCTGGCCTTCTCCAGGAAGTCCTCCTCTCCCTCCTTCAAACTGATGCTGTTGACTATGCACTTTCCTTGGCAGCACTTCAACCCAGCTTCAATCACAGCAAAATTCGAAGAGTCTATGCACAGGGGCACCTGAGAGAGAAGAACAGGAAGATCACAGGTCACAAGTCACCACAAATCCCTTTTGAAGGGTTCCAAAAAACTCTATTTCTTTTTTAAGGAAAAACAAATAACTTAGGGTGTTAAAAGTGGGGTTTTAATACACTTAATTAGGCTTGAAGTTCAAATATAGAGGAAGATCAGCTCACAACAGATTGTGCATGGGCCATGATTTATAACTCAAAGTTAGGGACTCCAAGAGAGCAAGCAGTTCAAGGTCTTAGGCCTAGTTTACACTTCCAAGCACTTAAACCCTAAGGCAAACGTTTTCTAGCTTCAAGCATTCTACCCTGACTCATATGAAGGTTAAGCCTCTTCCTTTAGGAACAACCCTCTGGCCAAGTTACTCAAATTAAATCTTCTGTTTATAAAAAACAATTCCTGAGCAGGAAAAAAAAAATTTATTAGGAAAAAACATATCTTATCCTCCTCCCTCCAAAATAGTAATTGCTAAAATTCAAAACAAACAACTAAAATGAACACATGAGAGACCACATCTAATACAGCATCTGCTCAAGACACATGAAAGGAATAATTCACTGCTACAAAGAAATAAACATGGCAGGATAGTTGACTTAAGACTATTGTTTAGGCTGGTCAGTCAGTCAGTAACTGACTGCCCCTCTCTAAGGCAGACAGGTCCCTGGCTTTACCATGCTCACCAAGGTAAATGAATAAACAAGTAATGACAAACATGCAGGGAAGGCTAGAATGCAAGACAATAACAACAAAACAAACAAAAAACAAGGAATCTATCTCAGCAAGAGTGCCTGACATCTATGAGGCCAATACCATCAACAAACACACAATTATTATTAAATTGTTTTAAAAAGAGGGTTGGGAGGAGGGAATAGGGAAGTAATACTATTGTCCTAAGTTCATACACGGGTGGCACAAACCTGTAATCTCATTGTTTAGAAGATGGAAGTAAAAGAAGAAGAGGTTCAAGGCCATCCTCAACTACATAGTAATTTCCAGGCCAGCACAGGGTAATAAGACACCATCAAAAAAAAAAAAAAAAAAAAAAAAAAACAAACAACAACAACAAAACCTCTGTCAATTTTGCTTTTCCTTAGCACACTGTAATAAAAACATTTATCTGAAAAGGGTTATTTTCCCTGTTAGGAATAGAGCCAGTGTGGCAGCAACAACTGTGTCCCTCTGAGATACAAGAGTCGGCTCTCAGACTGTGCAGACAACAGACAAAACTCAATCTCTTGAAACCTACTTTTCCCAGATGCCTGTCAACAGCCAAGCTGAAGCCCTATCACTCTCCAAAATCTGCTTCAGGTGGACAGACTGCTGAGTTGGGAAAGCTCAGAATCAGAATACAGGAAGAAAAAAACCAGTTCCCGAGAGGACATACAGACAATGCTAAATGAATGGCAACAAATCCAGTAAACATTCTGGATTATAAACCTTATACAACCTTGGCAATGTCAGGCTCAGAAGCAATGAAGTTGCAAAATCTGGTCATTGCACTGGGACCATCTAGCATGCCATCATCCATGTTGATATCCAGCACCTGAGCTCCCATTTCCACCTGCACTTTGGCAACACTCAGGGCTTCCTGGAGGAGGAATGGGAGAAACATGGTTAGCAGATGACTAGGAAGTCACAGGAGCTCTGTTACTGAAACAGACATGTTGGTTGGCTCCCTGACTCTGGGCCTGTCCCCTGCTCCCCAACACTAACTATGGATTACTAACCCTTTCCACACATCATCTCACTGCTCGGCCAAAGGCATCTTCCTACCATGAAGGATCTAAACTGCTCAGCCTCTAAGCTGACGCCTTTCTTGGTTGGCCCTCACTGGACACTCTACCCAGCCAAGTATCACCTCTGTGTCACAGATCACGTATCACTGCTAGCAACATAATCCCCTTCCCTTACATACTGGTTCAAGCCCAACTCAAGTCTATCTCCTTCAAAAAAGTTCTCTAGAGCAACCATCCAAACTCATTTAATCCCTCAGTGTTTACCCAGACAAGTAAGGATTTTACTTTGCATATGAACGTGTGTCTGCATAACTATATGCTGTGTGCACACAGGTGCTCATGGAAGCCAGTAGTGGGCCCCTGGAATAGAAGTACAGAGAGAACAGAGGGGCCTTCTGTGGGTCCTGGGAACCAAACTGGTGGTCCTCAGCAAAAGCAGTATATATATACTCTTAGCTTCTGAGCCATCTCTCCAGACCCTCAATGATATTTTCTAACTAACATAACACAGATGTTTGTTTGAATCTTCATCATAGATTTGTAGCTCAATAAATGAGCAAACGTAAAAATCAATAATAGATACTTTAGCCTGATTTTTCTTCGCTGCTACCCCTCCCCGACAAAAGAAAAATAGAATGATTTTGTCATTCACTGTGATAAAATATGGAGACATAATTGGGAATATGACAGAGGGAACAAAGATATACAAAGAAAAAGGATAACTACACTAAAACTGAACTAATACTCCCAACCCAAAGGATCACAAATAGAGTAATTTAAAAAAACGGCTTTAGACAGGGGTGGTGTATGCCTTTACTCCCTGCACTCAGGAGGTAGGCAGATCTTAGTGAGTTCAAGGCCAGCCTGGTCTACAGAGTGAGTCCCAGGACAGCCAGAGCTGTTAGAGAAACCCTGTCCCAGAAAAACCAAGAATTAAAATTAAGACTGGTTTCCAGGCTGGGCATGGACAAGCCAGGGCTACACAAAAAGAGGGATTTCAAGTGCTTAAGGGTGCAGCTTAGTGGCAGTGCTTCCCTAGTGCACTCAAAGCCTGAGGTTCGTGTGTGTGTGCGTAGCAGTAGTGGGGTGGGGAGGCAGAGCGAGGGCTGCAGATCAGAAGCTGTAGCACTGGCTTAGCAAGCATGAGCTCTTGGGTCCCACTCTCCACAGGGGAAAGGGATGTTGTTTTTTGTTTTTTGTATCTGGGGTGAGTTAAAAAAATAAAAAAGTGTATCGCAACCCTTGTTCTTGAAGGGCTTATATCTAGTTGGAGGCACACAAAACTGTCATATTAAAAAACAACACAAACAAGCACTAGTACCAATGTGGGGTCAAATACCAAGACTATCTAAATCAGAGAAGATGAAAGCTGACCAACTTTTAACAAAGGTGGTGTATCCTGAGAGGGAAAGTCTTTATCCCACCAAAGCAGGAATAGATTGGAGGAAGCAGAAGAGATAGAAGGTAATCAGCAGAGGTTCCAAAGATCTGAGAAAGAGATGCCAATATCTGATCTATTTCACCAGTCATAGCATAGGTGCTTAAAGGCGGAATGTTCCCAAACTAGCTCAGTTAAGGCATTGTTCCTTTAAGGGCAGCTCTCTCCTTCAAAGTACAGGGCCTTGAAGATCACCTAAGTCAACGAAGGGCTCATCCACCCATTCTGTGCCCTCCACCTCCACTTCAGCGGCATCTCCCTAAAGGTCCCCATAGGCAAGAGAGCACAAGGCAGTTAAGTACATGGGCTTCAGAGACTTCTTTCTATCAATTCTATGTAAAAACAGCCTAAGAGTGTTGGCCTTCCCAACTCTGCATTACCGTATTTGCAGGTGACAACAAGCAGCTGGGCTTCATGGGACTGTGCAAGTTTAGTGAAGATATAATGTGCTTAGCACAGTGACATGGCACATAAGAAAACCTTAATATTATGTCTACCTGTGTACTTCTTCCTAAAGCAGTATCTGCCCTCACTAACAAGGCCATCAAATCTCAAAGCCCAAACAGATATCCAGAGAACAGACAGAAGAATCAAAATACAAGTAGTTCCTCTGACAACTGAAAACACCATCTGACCATTAAGGGTCACAAAAACTTCGAAAGGTGCAAGCAAGAGGCAAGGCATGATGGTAGAGCAACCTTTCAGAATGTTCACGGAGCAGACTGTACTGCTCCAAGCACAGGTAGAAAGGACAGAGTGATGGTCTCAAGAAGTTTAACTGTACCCTACTCACAAAAAGAACTTTGAGACTCCATGGAGGACAATCATGATGGAAGTCCATGGCAACAAGAACAGCAACAAGATGAAGGGGTAGAGGACTGCAAGCACCTAGCACCTGCACTAGGAAAGACAACTCTAGGGGATGCCATGAAACAATAATTAGCAATTCCAAAAAGGAAGATAATCCCAATATTTGGGCGGTAGAGGCAGGTGGATCACTATGGGTTCAAGGCTGGCATGGTCCACATAGTGAGTTCCAGGATGGCCACGGCCACATAGTAAGAGCCCGTTTGGGGCAGAGGCAAGAAGAGGGGTAGTGGTGGGAGGTAAATCCACAGGCTAGAGAGATGGCCCAAAGGCAAAGGTACTTAATGCACAATCACAACCTGAGTTCAGGTCTCAGCACACACGTAAAGCCAGGCATCCCACAGAATGCCTCTAACTCCATTTCTAAGGGATTCAATGACCTTTTCTAGACTCTGCATGCGAACACACATGTACATAAACTCACAATACACACACAAATAAAATGAGTATAATAAAAAAAAACCTGAATCTATTCAGATCCTGAATTGTTTTTTTAAAAAAAATCATTAAAATTCAAAGGAGAGTGAAATAGCTCATCTGGTAAAGATGTTTGATACCAAACCTGACAATCCGAGTTCGATCACCAAGAAGTAAATGTGGAAAAGAATCAAATCTTGCAAGTTGCCCTTTGACCTGCACATGCACACAGTGGCTTGCATATGAACATCCAGGTACAAATACATGCACATGCACACACAATCTTAGTGAAAGAAATTTCTTTGAGGCAAGGTCTAACTATGTAGACCAGGAAAGCCTAATCTCAGAAAGAAAAAAACAAAAATCTACCTGCTTATGCCTTCCCCAAGTGCTAGGATTAAAGATATGCACCACCATGCCTCAGTTAAAAAAAAAAGAAAAAGAAAAAAAAATTAAGTCACAGTAAAAAAACAAACAAAAAAGTCAACTTAAAACCTCAAGCTATCTTCTTCCATTTTTAAATTCATATTTATAGAAAAATTAATTCTATTCCTATTTCTTGAACATGCTCTGTGTTGATTAAGCTTGACTCTATCTTTAGTATTACAAAGCTTAAAGATGCAGACTTCTCAAGGCAAGGGCTTGTTCATTGGTTTTGACCTATAGATAACAGGCTCAGCAGTACCTTCATCAGTTAGCATCTGATGTGGTCAGATGAGTAAGAATTCTCTTTGGAAGGGGCAGAAATAACTTAGCACCTAAAAATATGTGTTCCTATAGAAGACCCAGGTTCAGTTCTAAGGACCAACACGGCATTCCACAACCAGCATGTAGATCCATTTTCTGGGGACCCAATGCCCTCTTCTGATCTATGTGGGCACCAGGAACACACATCGTGCACATACATACATCTAAGCAAAATGCCATATACATGATACATAATTTTTAAAAAACAGGATTCCCTTGGCTTTCACTTCCTATAGAAAGATTTCAGACAGGCCAAAATGGAGTGTATTCCCAAATATCCAAACTTATTCAACAATGAAGGACTAGAAGCTATATCACTCCATGCCCCAAATGTAATGTTTTTTGAGCATTGTCAACAACAGCTTCAACTCTTCCAGCAGCACACCAATGCTGGCTGCCACCTGCATCCTCACATACTTCCTAGGAGCCCTGCAATAGCCAGAACAGATCACACTTTGCTGACATGCAGTCCTCCCAGAGGCATGGCAATGACCCGGGGGTCTCATAAGGATGCTCACTTCATAGTTTCCTGCCATGATGAGTTTAGCAAACTTCTTGGATCCTGCCACGTTACAGCGCTCTCCAATGTTAACAAAGTTGGTGTATGGTCCAATCCTGAAGGGCTCTAAACCTTAAAAGGAGAAGCATTTTGAAAAATTCTTGAAAATGCACATGGATGACATGAAACAAGCGAAATATCTGCAGCTAGAAGATTCAAGTCCACCTGAGCAGATAGACAAGAGATCTGATAGGGAGACAGGGTCACAATCTTCCATTCTCTGAACACTAAAGGGTTCCTGTGCAACTGTGCTCACAACCAGAAGGAACACCTCAGAGCTCTGCGCTGCAAATGCCCCTAGTGAGCTGTACCATGACATGACGGAAATGTCTGAGAATGAAGGAAAGTCATCATCACTCATATTTAACTAAGGGCAAGGGGCAAGAGCCATGAGGAACTTCAAATCAAAGGAGGACTGAGCTTGAGCGGGTCTTGTGCTGCTTCAACTGCTGTGAGTTCCTATGTACAACTACTCTGCTGTGTCTGGAAAACTCTGCTTTTTTTTTTTTTTTTTTTTTTCCAAGACAGGGTTTCCCTGTGTAGCCTTGGCTGCCCTGGACTCGCTTTGTAGACCAGGCTGGCTTTGAACTCAGAGCAATCTGCCTCCTCTGCCTCCCTGAGTGCAGGGATTAAAGGTGTGCACCACCATGCCCAGCTTGGGAAACCCTGCTTGATGCTACCCACAACCTCTAACAGTTGTGGGGTTTCTGTCCCACTTTCCCCTGAAAATCCCTGAGCCTTGGAATGGGCCATATTATGTCTCACTCAGGCCTAGACGGTGGGCAGTGGGCACAAAGTCCCATCATAAGCTGTAAAACTACTGGCACCTGATAGGTGCTGGGATATAGGAAAACAGGGAGGAACAGAAGGAGAGGGAAATACAGTGTGTTACTTTACAAAACTAGTTGGGTGACACCAAATGGACCTGAAAGGTTGGGGAGAAAACTGAAATTGGGGAGAAAGGGACAGCAGAGTAGAAATAGTAGTTATTGGAAGAGCTGGGACATGTGTAAATATGTTCAAAATATGTTCTATAAAATTCTCAAATAAAAAGTAATTGTAAAACAAAAAACAAAAAAACTGTTGAATCAGACATAGTAAGTAGTTCATGACTATAATCCCAGCACTCTGTAGCCTGTAGAAATTTGAGGCCAGCATATATTATGCCATAAAATTCTATCTTTAAATTTTTTTTTTCTTTTTGGCTCCATGATGCTCTATCAGAAATCAGCTTATAGCTGAATAGAGCAAATCTCTTTGCCACCCCATCAACAATGTATGTGGAATGTTACTTCATCTCTCTCACTGAGAGACCATGAGCCTGAAAGTAGCACTGCCAAACAGGGCAATGAGGGAGGACCCAGATGGAGATCCAGAAATCACTGCGGCAGGCCTTCCACCATGACGTGCCCAAGGCAGCCACTAGGCTTTCTGCATATTATCATCTTATTTGCTAAGGAGGAATAGAATCAGAGGTGAATCCAGAGGCAAGTATCAGATAACGCAGGCATACACATTACTCTTTAAAACACAAAGGGTCTGAAGTATCACTGCAGAAAAGGTTCTCAAACTGCCTTTGTTTTTCAAGTATTATAAGAAACAGTCTCCCTGAATAGCCTCAGGCAGGCTCTATGATCACACAACATGAGACAACTGCCCACACCACCTTTCAGCTGAGAAATCAGGTACAGTCAAGTGTTTCTGCCACAGTTATCATAAAAATGAAGCCCAAAACCAGCACCAGCAATCAGAGCTGTCATTAAAAAAAAAAAAAAAAAAAAAATGGCCTTTGAGTCCTTTGCCAAAGCATTTTATTAAGATATTAGTATGAACAAGAGGAAGATTATGAATATGAACTGGGTAATTATACAAGTACTACAGGCCATTTGCTCACGAACTCAGGAAGGAATTACTTTCTATGGTTTCAGCTGATGACTGTTACCATCAGTAATGAGCCTTGTGCCCCTGATCTTTCACATAATCTGGAGGTTTATCTACCAGGCAAACAGGGATAACAACCATCAAATGGTAAGGGTGCTTGGATAGAGAAGGAGTACTTCTCTTGTTTATACACAAGTTAACAAAATTTTCTTCAGGTTGGACATAGTGACACATAATGTAATCCTAGCACTCAGAATGTAGAGACAGGAGAATTGCTAGTTTGAGGTGACCTTTGGCTATACAGTGATACCTGTCCTAACACACCACCATTTCAGAAAAAGAATAAAATAGCCAAACATGGTGATACACGATTTTAATCCCAACACTCAGGAGGCAGAGGCAGATGGATCTCTGTGAGTTTGAGGCTTGATCTACAGTGAGTTCCAGGATAGTCAGGGCTACACAGAGAAACCCTGACTCAAAAGAAGAAAGAGAGAGCAGGAGGAGGAAGAGAAGGAGGGAGGCACATAGACACAGAAAATAAATACACAAATAGATGTAAAGTTCCAAACAAATGGCAAATGTAAAATTCTAACATTAATGTTAAAAAGCAATTAAGATTTTCCAGGAAGATGTTGTTGCCATTACAAAGCATTAAACTTTAACTAAGTTTTAACCATTTGGAATTTTCAATAATTCATACCAATTGGCCATTAAAATTGTTAGGCAATGAATAACAGGTATGCTGTTACTGTGCAGAAAAGACAAGCCTACAGATTCTCCTTGTAAAGAAAAGATAGAATGAGCAATCATTCATTTTTACTCTGAAATTAATCTTTCCACCCCATCCCTAGAAAAAGAGTTTGTTAGTAAAATTTACCTAAGTGCCAAGAAAACTAGAACTCTTCTTTGACCTAATATGCTTCCTGGCATAAATATCACTCACACTTAGAATATGCATGTTAAATACATCCTATGAATGATTTTTTAAATCAAAACTACATCCTCATGACTTACCAGATAGTAACATATGTCCTTCAAAAACACTAGCAGGTGGAACTCTAGGCTTACAATTTTTCACAGCTTCAGCAATTTCCCTAAATGAAAAGAAAAAACACTATATTCATTAATTCAAAGTAACATCAATTTAATTAAGCTAATTTCCAGCTATGAAATTAAGTCTGAATCAATATTACATAATGATATGCCTACTTAAACGTACAGCAGCAGTTACACTGTCAGCTTTCTCAGCAACAGGAAGCTCATCAGTGCTGACTGAGCTGCTTCTGCCATCACAGACTTAAGCCTGAAGCTATGTGGACCAATTGCAAACCTTTTCCCTTCTCCCAGCCCTCAGACAGTCTATACAAATCCACACACAAACTTGGCCTTTCTACCTATTCAACAGTTAACAACCTCAAAAAGAAGTCTGTAGCTGAGAAGTAATAGTAAAGGGGGGGGGGTTGCTGGCAGTGGGGAGAATAGGGTCCTGTGAGTTTGTTTGTTACAGCATGCACACAGCAGGGAAGGTACAGAGAAATAGAGCTTGAATACTTCAAAATAGTTGTTTCTCTCCTCAAAGTTTGTTTCAGTTATCCACACTCTCTTCCACATTGTCAACTTTAATGAATCATATGTTTAGTAAATCATAAAAATCTAGCTTCCTGTTTATTTATGAGGGCCTGTAGTCACTGCTCACTCTACTGCCCCCAAACGAGTATATAAATGAGTAAGTAAAAGCAGGAGTTATACAATATAGATAGGTATACATACAAATACACACATTAAAATAACTTCTCTTTAAACAGAAGAAGTGATCTAAAAAAAGAAAGAGTTAGTCTATGATCCAAAGATAAGATACTTCAACTACTGACGAAACTATAACATAAAAGATGTACTTAAAACTGCGGATGTAGGTATAGTGTGCTGGAGTAGACATTGAGTATGTACAAAATCCTGGTTTCAATTAACAGAACCAAAAGAGACAAATGCATCATAACTTTATAGTTATTAAGAGTCTATCACAGAAACCAGGTGTGCAAGCACACACCTTTAATCCCAGCACCCAGAAAGCAGAAGCAGGCAGATCTCTGTGAGTTCCAGGCCTGCCTGGTCTACATAAGAAGTTCCAGCCACAAATTCTATCAGAGAAGTCAACAAAAGCAGTGAGAAAAAGTATTTGGTAATTCAGTTGAAGAAACATATTGTGTGGGCACACAGAGAACAGTGAGGGCTGGCTGAAAGTACAATAACTCATCCTCTGCCTGAATTCCAATCTTTCTGAGAGCCACAAAGTATAAGGATAAATGTACCCATAGCTGCACTGTGGGTTTCCTCCTCCTTCACAACTGCCCTTGGAAGCATGGGTAAAACAATGACTTCAGAGGACCAGGGAAGAGATTCCTCTGGACCTCAAGATGCTAGTCACCTGGCTGCTTTTTCTCTTCAGGAAAGAATCTAAGGGAGGCATGTGCTGCACCCAAGAAAACATGCCTGTCCTTCTGTTCAAATTATTACTTCCAGGTAGAGTCTTATGTATGGAAATTACAATGTTCCACGGGGAGAAGTTGAGGGTCAGACAAGAGCAATGACAAAGCAGGAAACTGTGGCAGTGATGTGGCAGGCACATGGCAGCACACTGTATTTTTCTATACTACTTTCATTTTTAGAATGTTTCTTAATATAAAGCTACTATTACTCATATTTTCACAAGAAACAATATTATTGACACAGCGACATGGCTTAAACAAAGGAACAGTCTGTGACTGAGGTGTTGACAAAATGGTTCTTTTCTAAGGCCGCATTCCCTGCGGCTTTCAGGCTACTGACTTCTTGTGTCTACATAACCTTCCCTTAACCCCTGCATTGTATCTCATACTTACATGACATGGACACTGATTATGTAGGATTATGGGTGGGTCCACTCATTCTTTATCTGACACCTTTTAAAGGTTCATCTCCAAATACAGTCACATTCCAAGTACTAAGTGTTAAGATTTTAACAGACAAGCTTGTGGGTAGAACAATTTCATTTAGTTAGTAAGTACAGAAAATATTAAATTGGACAAAATGGCTCATACCTGCATTCTCAACATTCAGGAAGCTGAGGCAGGAGGTACCAAGAGTTTGAGGCTACACAATGTGTTTAGCCCAGTCTGGGCTACAGAATATAAGATTTTAAGCCAGATGGAGCTACACAGTGAGACCCTGCATTAAGGGAGGGGAAGGAAGGAAAAGGGAGAGGAGATGAATAGAGGGACAGAAGGGGAGAGGAGAGGAAAGGAGGAACAAGCAAACAAAGCTATCAAGATGGCTCAGATGCCAGCACCCACAAACTGTCCAGTTTACAAATAGCTGTAAACACAAACACACCACACACACACACATACACACACACACACACACAAAATAAAAGGACCTAAGGGTATATGCTATAATCCCAAAAGTTGTGAGGCGTTTTCAGGAACACCTCTACAGTTTCAAGGCCAGCCTGGGCTATATACAATGAAGAGCAGGCCAGTCCTAGATACAGAGAAAGACCCTGCCTCAAAGGCACATAGAGGGAAGGAGTGTAGAGTAAATATGATCAAAATAATTATAGACATGTATGAAATTCCCCCCACAAAATAATAAAAATATCATTAGAAATAATAAAACTAAACCAGTTTTGAAGCAGGAAGAAGAGGTGACCATTACCTGATGTGATCAGGTGTTGAACCACAGCATCCACCAACTATGTTCACCAAGCCATCCACAGCAAAGTCCTGCATTTACGAGAAGTGAGTTCACCTGAACTCTAAAACTACCACAACAGAAGAGCGTTTACTTCTACATTTCCTGAATAACTAAGATTATACTAAAGAGAAATAAATACACATATTTACTTTAGATACAAAAACTTCACATACTCTAGGTAAAAGATACACATGAGAATAGTTGAGATACTATGAAAACTTTTATGCTGTCTGAAACACAGTAGAAATTTTATTTGCCTATATGATGAAATTACTTATGCTTGTGAGAATGAAATGGACAATGGACTTCTAAATAACATACAAGTATCAGCTTTTCAATTTAATTTTAATTTTTTTAAATAAAAAAAGGCCAGGCAGTGCTGGCACACGCCTTTAATCCCAGCAATCAGGAGGCAGAGGCAGGTGGATCTCTATGAATGTGAGGCCAGCTTGATCTATGAGGCATGTTCCAGGACAGCCATGACTACACAGAGAAACCCTGCCTCAAAAAAAAATCAATAAAATAAAAAAAAAAATGAACGTCCTTTTTCATATTAGCCATTATTCAAGTGTTCCATCAAATATGTGGTAAGAACCATACTGATCAGCAGCATCTGGAGGAGCCAGAGCCCAAGGAATAAACGGTAAGGTGAGTAAAAGAGCTAAGAAAGAAAAGCAAGACTATCTACTTCAGATATCTAAAATTATTATCTCAGTACTGAAGAGACTGAGGCAGGAGAATCTTGAGCTCAAAGACAGACCAGACTGTAGAAAAACCCCAACTCAATAGAAACAGAAAAACTGACTCAAAAAAGACTTTAGTGAGCCAGAAGCTAAAAATCAAAAAAAAAAAAAAAAAAAAAAAAGAAGGAAAACAGAGGAAGCATTAGAAGATGAAACACTGCAACAGTAGTAACAGTCTCATGACTCAAAGATGGCAAGTCCACTCAAGAGAAGGAGGCTTTGCAGGGACAGGGAGCCGTGTGAATGAAAGAGAAAGTCATTGTTTGGTAGTATGGCAGAAATGACAATGTAGACATGAGCCACGTCTCATCTAGTTTATAGAGGACCTTACTGGGAATTTTCCAACAGCTAGCACTGATAATCAATAAGTAATAGACAGCTAAACCGTGAATTATGCTTACACTTCCTTGACTCAGAGTACCTAAACTTTACTCTGTTATGTATATACTGTATCTTGAGGAAAAATTCTGCTTCTAAGTATGCTAAAACTAAATTGGAGGATGGCCTCCATTAGGCATGGTGGCACATGCCTATATAATCCCAACTATTCAGGAGGCTGAGGCAGAAGGATAACAAGTTTAAGTGCAACTTAGGCAAGAGAAGACAGATCTCAAAGTAAATTAATTAATGAACGAATTAAAATAAGAATGTATCTATCTGTCTATTCAAAACTGAAATAAAAGGATTCCTGACCTTCAGGTGCATGGCCATCATGGACGGTGTTTCATCATAGTCGCCAAAGGTATTGGGAAGACCTGAGAAAGAACATTTCAACCATTACTCAAAACTATCTTAACAACTGCTTTAAAAGTACCTTAAAGGGTAATTTATAAAATTCTGTATTGATAATAAAATAACTGCTTGCAAAAGTAAGACAGTATTTATATAACAGAGATAGCATAGAAGCAGCAAAATCTGGAGAGCATTCACTCTGCTTTTGCTTTTTTTAAAAATTTATTTTATATGCATTTAGTGTTTACTCTGCATGTATGTCTGTATGAGGGTGTCAGATCCTGGAGTTATTGACAGCTGTAAGCTACTATGTGGGTGCTGGGAATTGAACCAGAGTGCTCTGGAAGAACAGTCAGTGCTCTTAACCGCAGAGCCATCTCTCCAGCCCACTGCTTTTGCTTTTAAAGAGAAATTCACTCCCACTTGGAACAGAGTGCCCCAGTCTCCAGCTCCAAGCACCTTACTACAAGACAGTTCATTCTTTTTACAAAACTGCTTGTATGGAAAACAGCCTGTACACACTTCTATCACCTTTGAACTAATGAATATTTGATATTCAATGCAACCAAAAACAAGTAAAACCAGTCTTCTTTCAAATTAGCAAATATTTCTACTGTGTTTCAGACAGCATAAAAGGTTTCATAGTATCTGAACTATGTGTATCTATTACTTACAGCCTATTAAGGTTGTGTATCTACAATAGATGCTTATCTCTCTTTAGTATAACCTTATACTTTTTCCTCTGACAATCTAGTTAGATTCCTGTTAGATTCATGCCCTGCCCCTAATTACTAAAGGAAAATGAAATGTATGATTCTTTTTTTTGAGACAGGGTTTCTCTGTGCAACCTTGGCTGTCCTTAGACCGGCTGGCCTCCACCTGCCCCTGCCTCCCTAAATGCTAGGATTATAGGAGTGCACCACTGGCACCTGGGTATTATGGATTTTTAAAGATTTATTTATATATATATATATTGTGTATGAGTGTTTTGCTCACATTTATGACTGTGCACCCCTGCATGCCTGGTGCCCACAGGGGTCAGAAGAGAGTGTTGAATACCCTAGAAATGAAGTTATGAATGGTTACAAGCCAACATGTGGGTGCTGGGTATTAAACCCAGGTCTTCTGCAAGAACATGGGCTCTTAACCACTGAATCAACTCTCCAGACCATTATTATATATTTTTAATGTATATATTTGAGGTGAGATGTCTGAGCAAGTAAAACCATTTGCTACACAAGGCTGACATCCTGAGTTCAAGTCTTAAAACCCACAGTGGAAGTCAAGAACCAGTTATTATATCCCAAAAGTTATTCTCTGACCTCCACATGCACGCCATGACACACATGCAATTGCATTCACACATGCAGGTCATATACATATATACTAATAAAACTGTTTCAAAATGCTTAATGTATACATATAGATTTTTTTTTAAGTACAGAAAATGAATTTTAGCCCTAAGTAGCTGACCAGTGCTCAAAACATTCCCGGGAAATCTGGCCAGCCCAGTACAAATTATCAATATTTACTGAATAGTTTGAGATCTATAAATATCTTTGAAATTTTTACGTGCCTTCAACCAGAAATCTTAGCCTTTAGAACATAACAACATATAATATTACCCTTAATGCTTTTCTGCTCATAAAATGAAATGGGAAAGGGCTCCTTATTTTGGCATCTTTCTGGTTATATTCACATGGCAAATTTTCTTAGTGACATAATTAGACTAATTCCCTGAAGTTGTGCCCATTTTGAAACTTCAAGCTGAGCAAAACTATTCTTTCAGGTCTAAGTCAACTGGTATAGACCCAAATACTCTTTTGTTTTTTGCAAAATTTATGTTGCGTTTCAAACAAACATATACACTTGAACCCACTGCCTCTTTCCTTCTCCCTTCCTCCCCTGTATGTATGTACACATATCTGTTACCCTATTTACCATGCCTTGAATATAGAGTTCTTCATGTGCAACCCCTCTACAACATACCTGCATTTGGGTAACAGAGGACATAAGCTGTTGTACATTTTCCAATTGTTTCAATGAAAGGCCTCATTTCAGCTGCACCAAGAGCACAATTTAATCCAATGCTGGAAAAACAGTAAGTGATGTCAGAATCATCATCTTTCATTCAAAATATTTATATGTAAAGGCTATAATAAAGAGAAGAATATGTATAGAAACTCAGATTTTTTTTGGTGAGTAAAACTATCCATATGATTTTTTGTTTGTTTAGATTTTTTTATTATTTATTTAATGTCTGTGAATGATATATCTGCATGTACACCTGCATGCCAGAAGAGGGCATCAGATCCCAGGATAGATAGTAGTGAGCCATCATGTGGTTGCTGGGAATTGAACTCAGTACCTCTCGATGAGCAGACAGTACTCATAACCACTGAGCCTTCTCTCCAGCCCCCCTCCCCCATATGATTTTATAATGGCAGATATTGTCATTGCACACCTGGAGATATCCAGAGTATACAAAAGTAAGCTGTAATGTAGACTAGTAGTCAGTTAATAATGTATTAATACTGAACCACACCAAGGCAAGATGTTAACAGGAAAAACTGGTGAAAGTGGGGACGGGGAGCAATATAGAACACTCCGTGCTTTCTGCCTTTATTATTATTTTTTAATAAACCTGTACCCAATCTAAAGCAAACATGATTCTCTGGTCACCAATTTTCAGATCTTCTTTAAGACTGCTAAGTCCAAGGCCAGGCATGATGGCAGATGTCTGTAATCCCAGAATTTAGGAGGTGGAGACAGAAGACCTCCTTACTGCCACAGCAAGTTTAAGACCAATCTGAGCTCCATGAATGCTGACTCAAGGAAAAAAAGGAGATTGCAAGGTTCAATGCATAGTTAACTTAAACCTGAACACACCTTTTCAGTTTAGCTATTTTCCTAGTACATTTGTTAACTTTCATCTTAGAACACTGTGGTGGTATGAGCGAGAATGGTCCCATGTTTCAGAGACACTCACATGTTTCAATTGGCAGAACTGACTGGGAAGAAATAGGAGGTGTGGCCCTGTTGGAGTAGGTGTGTCACTGAGGCTAGGGGGCGAATGCCTTTAATCCTAGCACTCAGGAGGCAGAGGCATATAGATCTCTTTGAGTTACAGGCCAGCCTGGTCTACAAAGCAAGTCCAGGACAGCCAAGGCTGTACAGAGAAACCCTGTATCGGGGGGAAAAAAAGATTTAAGACTTGCATCATTCCCTGCTTAGTGATTATGTCTTAAGACATGAGCTCTCAGCTACTGCTTCAGGGACATTCCTGCTGCCACATTCCCTTACCATGATGGTCATAAAATCTAAAATTAAGTGCTTTCTTTTTTTTTTAAGGTTTTATTTATTTATTTTATGTATGAGTGCTCTGTCTGCATGTACACCTGCATGCCAGAAGAGGGCATCAGATTCCATGTATAGATGGTTGTGGGTTACCATGTGGTTGCTGGGAATTTAACTCAGGACCTCTGGAGGAGCAGACAGTGCTCTTATCCACTAAGCCATCTCTCCAGCCCACAAATACTTTCTTTTAAAAGTTGCCTTGGTTATGGTGTTTTATCACAGCAATAGAAAAGTAATAAAGGCAACTGCTACCTGGATTTATACTTAAACAAACAAACAAACATTGTAAATCACTGTGTTATCACTAGTAAGGATATCCGAATGTTTTCCAAACTTAGTTCCAATGCTAACTTGTCTTTTCTAGACTTGACATTACCCAGCTAAGCAGTCTTCAAAGCAGCAAGCAATGCTCATTCAGTTCTTAGGGACCTACTAAAGCTCAAATGAAATAGCACATATGGACATCCTTCATCAACTATACAGTTCTCAAACTGACCTTAAGCCACTCTGACCCATACACCTATCCTGTCTCCACGCTTAGCAAAGTCAGCTAAAGTCTTCTAACATAGTTCAGATATTAGCATCTCTGAAGAGTCATCTCTGAATTGTGCAAGGACTCACTACTACATATAGCCAGATTTCTTCCATTGTTTCTGTACAGCACCACATTTTACCATCCATATTTGGGGAAAGGGACTATGAGGGAGGCTTGCATATCTGGGAGTCAGAGGACAACTTGCAGGAGAGGATTTTCTCCTTCTATCATGTAGGTCCTTATGATCAAATCAGGTTACCAAGCTTAGCAGCAAGCGCCTTTACCTGGTGAGCCATGTTTTACATTCTTAATTAATGAAGCATTTCTTCTTCATGTGGACTATTTCACTTGGCCAGTAACAGGGCATATAGCAGGATTTCAATAAATGATGAAGTAATAACACAGGCTTCTACTTGTTACGTTGTTGCAAGCAATTCAACTGGCCTGCCCTCAGAGGTCTCTAGGGTCCTCACAACATCTTATGTCACCACCTGCATCCTATGTCATCACCTGCGCCAGGCATATAACCAGCCATCCACCACGCCACCATCTCTTTCTTCTTCCTCTCTCTCCTCCTCTTCTCTCTGCCTGTTCCTGTCTGTCCCTCTGATTCTGTCTGTCTCCCCACTCTGTATTCTCTCTTTTAAGCTCTCCCACTGTCTCAATTTCACCTTTCCCGTAATAAACCTTTGTAACCACAGCCTGTTGCACAGTGTGTAATTTATATCATAATACTACTGTTCTTTGTTAACAAAGAGTCTGTAATTACGTTCAATGATTAAACAACAGTTTCTCATATATTAACTTTATCACATAAGATTGTTAACTTCTATATACCCCTCCATTCTTAAAAGATAACACTGCTTCTTTATTTTATTCTGGGATGCTTTTTTGTCCCACAAATAATAGGGAGGGACACTGCATTAACACTTGCAATCACTGTTCTGAAAATGTAAACTGTTAGTAGCCTGCACTGCCCAGTGAAGCACAGTCTTAAACTATAAGCACCTACAGACTCACAGGCAAACATTTGACTGCCCAAAATGTAGCCAGCTCTCCTGATATCAACATGGCCCATTTAAAACAGTGGCTTCAAGCCCTTAGAGTCAAGTCTGAAAGACTGGAGGAAATCCAATGCACCGTGGAAATGGCACAGTGGAAACACAGAAGCAAAGCCTCTGGGGCCACATTACAGTGCCCCCAGTAAAAGCACCCAAAAGAAGGAGTCACTTACCACAGTGGATCTGAATGAGACACGCTGATGACAAACGCCTCTCCTGTCTGGCCAGAAAGAGTCCTTCCACTTTTATCAACAATGGTCCCAGAAATCTGGAATAACAATGTAAACAGATCAACAATATAGACTATGGTAAGAATATGATCACAAAGACAAAGTGAAACCAACGAGTGCAAGCTCTTTGCTCTTTCATGAAGAAAAGAACTGAGGACTCAATCTCGAAGTCAGTGTCTGTCTGAGGATCAGAATAGATGTATGCAAGTGACTGGTGAAGAAGGAATCGCAGAGTGACGGAGGCAAGCAGCCTTAGAGGTCACACAGCCAAATCCATCCCTCTGTAAGCCCTAACAGGGCAAGTCCTAAAGCCTTTGTTCAACAGCCTGTCCTCCACCAACCACTTCTAGGCTCATTTTCCTTATTTCTCCAAAGGTAAGCTGGTTATTGACAGGAGTGAGGTGAACAGAAAAAGGTGGTTTCTAAAAGATTACATCATTCTACTATTCCAGGAAGGGGGGAAAACCCGCATTAAAACTTCTAATTGTAAAGGGTTTCTTTAAAGGCAGAGGAGTTATCATGCACACATTTAAGAACTCACAAAAATAGGCCGGGGAGGAGCATAATTCTCTTCAAAAAGTTTCTGGAGTGCAAACAAGGCTGCCTGTTAAGGAAAAAAAAAAAGAATGCCTTTATTTCTGAGAAAGGTCCAAGATCAATCTAGCAGCCCAATCAGAATAACCCTCTCCTAAGACCTCTTCAGGTAGAACACAAGCAAAGCTGAGGAAAGGAAATCCTCTGTAAATGCACAGTCCTAATGCCCCTTCTCAAGTGTAACACTGCACATGATAACGAATGCTCAGGTGACAGGACAGCTCAGAAGTGGAGCCCTTGCCTGGCATGATGCACAGGTCCTAGGTTCAAGCCCAGCACTAGTAAAGAAATATATAAATAAAGCCAGGCATGGTAGGGCATGCCTGTAATCCCAGTACTTGAAAGGCAAAGGCAGGTGGATCTCTGTGAGTTCGAGGACACCCTGGTCTACAAAGCAAGGTTCAGGACAGCCAAGGCTAATACAGAGAAACCCTGTCTCAAAATAAATGAATACATAAATAAATAAATACATAAATAAATAAATAAATAAAATAAACCTGAGCTCACCCAACAAGCTAATTATTTCTTTTGAAGAAGAACTGAAGGGTTAACTTTCCTCCCTGCTTCAATCAAAACAAGAGTAAATAAATAAAAATGTCATGCCTATTTCATTAGCCTTTCACATACATCAAAGGTAGGTATATGAGCCAAAGATGTGCATCACTAGAAAAATCACGGTGACCTTGGGTTGTAAAACTACTTTACCCTGTTAAAAGTCCATGCTTTCAGTACCAAGCAACGATCATCTATTTCTTCTTTCCTTTATCATAAGTCACTCATTTGAAGATTAACACATCTGACATTAAAATATCTTTGTCACTAATATTGTCACTAATGTGAACTTTCCCAGTGATAAGAGGGTTTTTTTCCTGGAAAGTTAAGTCAACAATATTGAAAGCTGGGTGTAGTACGGCACATTTGTAACATCAATACTTGAGAAACTGAAGTAGAAGGACCTCAAGTTTGAGAGTGGCCTATCACAGCATTTCTAGGTCAGCCTGGGCCACCACACAGCAAGACTCTGTTACAAAAACAACAAACTGAAATTTTTCCTACCTTAGAAATAAAAAAGTTGGTCCTTACAATCTTTTTTTTTTTTTTTTTTTTTTTTTGAGGGGGTATGTTTTGTTTGGTTTTTGTTGTTGTTTTTCAAGACAGAGTTTCCCTGTGTAGCCCTGGACCAGGCTAGCCTCCCATTCAGAGATTTGCCTGCCTCTGCCTCCTGAGCACTGGGAATAAAGGCACGAGCCACCACTATCTAGAAGACTCTTAAAACCTTATGGAGAACAAATGCATCAGAATAGCCAGAAAAGTTCTGGGTGAAAGGATGGATTAATAAAAGGAGCTAAGCCTACCAGTCACTTACCTCATTCTAAAACTGCAGCAAACAGCATAGTAATGAACAGAACACATGAACAGACCTCTGTGAGTGTCTTGGTCAGGGTTCCTAATACTGTGCTTGAACGCCATGACCAAAAGCAACTTGAGGAGGAAAGGGTTTATCTGGCTTACAAGCACAGGGACTCAAGACAGGAACTTGGGGCCAGGAACTGAAGCAGAAACCATGGAGGAATACAGCTTACTGGCTTAATCCCCAAGCCTTACAGTCTCCTTATTGTGCAACCCTTCACCATGCATACATAAGTGCAAATGTACTCTCGCACATGCAACTGCATAAAGAATGTAGGCCATACATTTTAAGACCTAAAAATTCAATAATTTTTATCTTCTTCACCAAATAAAAAAGCTGTCCTAATGCTTTATATTCTTGTTTAGCACCCATGTTTCCAATAAAAACAGTACTGTGCTTCTTTTCAGTTGTGTATCTGCCAGTTCAGTAGTTAAGAACACAGACTGCTCTTCTAGAGGACCCAAGTCAGATTCCCAGCAACCATTATCAGGCAGCTGAAAACCACCCATAACTCCAGCTATGCTTCAGGACTCTGTGGGCACCTGTACTTACAGACATATACCCAAACACACAATTTGGAAAAATCCAATAGAAAAAAAGAGCAGAGGACATAAATCACAGAAAAGAAAATAAGGTTTCTAGGCTCAGGTGCAGTAGTATATGCACATGAAAAAGTCAATAAGAGACAGGAAAATGGAGCAAACACAAGAAATTTATTTCACTTCAGTAGTAGCTACTACTATCTTCTAACAATAGAGACTCTTCACAGCTCTCCACCCCCCACTCCAGTTTTCCCCTTAACTTACTTTGGCATTGGCTGTATCAAAAATAGTTTCAATGAGCAAGATATCAACCCCACCATCCAGCAGTCCTTTGGCCTGCTCCTGGTATGCTTCAACAAGCTCATCAAATGCTGCAGAAAACAAATCAAGTCAGTGCATCAGAAACCTGTGCCTTCTGAATGATACCAGGGTGTGCAAAGCTCAAGTCTGGCACTTGTGAATCAATATCGGTTAAAAATGCAATTTAATAGTGGTATGGCTGGATCTTGAGGAAGCGCTATTCCTAGTTGTCTGAGAAAGCGCCAAATTGATTTCCAGAGTGGTTGTACAAGTTTACATTCCCACCAGCAGTGGAGGAGGGTTCCCCTTTTTCCACAACCTCTCCAACATGTATTGTCACTTGAGTTTTTGATCTTGGCCATTCTGATGGTGTAAGGTGAAATCTCAGGGTTGTTTGGATTTGCATTTCCCTAATGGCTAATGAGGTTGAGCATTTCTTCAAGTGTTTCTCTGCCATTCGATATTCCTCTATAGAGAATTCTCTGTTTAGCTCTGTTCCCCATTTTTTAATTGGATTACATCTACACAATGGAGTATTACTCTGCAATGAAAAATAAGGAAATCATGCAATTTGCAGGTAAATGGTGGGACCTGGAAAGGATCATCCTGAGTGAGCTGTCCCAGAAGCAGAAAGATACACACGGTATACACTCACTCATATAGACTTATAGGATAAACCTAAAATCTGTCCATCTAAAGAAACTAATCAAGAGAGAGGACCCTGACTAAAATGCTCAATCCCCATCCCGAAAGGCAAAGAGGATGGACATCAGAAGAAGAAAGCAGGAAACAACCTAGGAACCTGAAACAGAGGGCCTCTGAAAGGCTCTGCCCTGCAGACTATCAAAGCAGACACTGTGACTTTATGGCCAACTGTTGGGCAGAGTGCATGGAATCTTATGTAAGAAGTGGGAAATAGTAGGTTATGGAGAAGACAGGAACCCCACAAGGAGAGCAACAGAACTAGAGGATTTGAACACAGGGGTCTTCCCAGGACCCATACTCCAACCAAGTATCAGGCATGGATATAACCTAGAACCCCTGCGCAGATGTAATCCATGGCAGTTTAGTGTCTAAGTGGGTTACATAGTAATGGGAAGAGGGACTGCCTCCGACACAATCTGATAGGCCTCCTCTTTGATCACCTCCCCCTGAGGGGGGAGCAGCCTTACCAGGCCACAGAAGAAGACAATGCAGCCACTCCGGATGTGATCTGATAGACTAGGATCAGAAGGAAGGAGAGGAGGACCTCCCCTATCAGTGGACTTGGGGAGGGGCATGCGTGAAGAAGGGGGGGATGGAGGGAGGGGTCGAGAGGGGAGGAGGGAGGGGCTTATGGGGGGATACAAAGTGAATAAAGTGTAAAAAAATGAAAACAAAAGCAATTTAAGGATAATACTCCCTGTAAAACCAAATACAGTAGCAGAAGGTAAGTAACTAAGCTGTTCCTCAACTGCTGCACCATGTGCCCTCCATTTCTCATATATGAGCTAACAGTGGGAAGATGCATTAATTTGTTGAACATGAACTTTATTCTCAAAATCTTTAAAATAAACACATCACTATTCCCGTAGATCAACTTATCCCATTAAGAGACAAATATAAGAAACGGGATTTAGGAGCTGGAGCAGTTACCAGTACTTGCTACTCTTCCAGAAGACCAGAGCTCTGTTCCCAACACCCACATCAGGCAGCTTACAACTGCCTATAGCTCCAGCACCAGGGGATCCAACACCTCATACATATACACATACACACACCAAAAACAACAACAACAACAAAAACCAATACAATAAAATAAGTGAGATCTGGATGCATCACGGGTTAAATCTCTAATAAGAGTTATGACCCCATAGATTTCACCCTCCCTCATTTCAGAGAAGATGCCTCTCCAGGAAACAACGTTTGACTCAACCAACAGTGTTCAATAACAACTAGGTAACCTCTGTTAGAAATGCCCTGTGGTGTCTGTTTCCACTGAGAAGTCATCTGTCTTCTCACTTTATCTCCCAACTAAAATGAAAAAATGGCCAGCTACTTAATAGAGGCCCCTATGTAACACCTTTATGTTTGCTATGTAGTTACACCTGACATCATACAGTGTGGAAACAGGCTCCCCATTGTCACATCTAGTCCAGAGAGCAGGGACCATACATCAGCCTGGGAAGAGCCACTCTTAGTAAAGAAGCAGGGTAGCACAACACACACAATTCTGTAAATGAAATCCCATAAGCTGAACTTGCATGGACTTGTCACCTACACAAAATCCATTACCACAAATGGTATAATTAGCTCTAGGATTTTAAGTCCTTTTTATACAATATAATGCTTGCAGATTGACCTATACTCTTTAATTTTGTCAAATCTTAACAAAGCAAGTTCACATATTATAATTTATATCTGTAAGGCTATTATGTTTAGTAATGTGGAGTGCTTCCTGATCAATTAAAAGGTGATAACCTGGCATGGTGGCTCACACTTGTAATCCCCTCACTCAGAAGGCGGAGATGAAAAGAGAATCTGAGAACAGCATGGGCTAGACAGAGTTCTAGGCTGCCTAGTCTGAACTGTTGTAGCAGATCCTGCTGTCTTAAAAAAAAAAAAAATTCCAAAAAGTTGAAGGATAGGAAGTGAGAAGCAACATAGCAGTTATTTTATAATAGACCAAGTGCTGAAATCCAAATTTGCTTCCTTTTTCCTTTTAAATACTATTTCAGTTAGCTTTATAGAAAGCACTGACCCATCACCAAGAACAGTGAAAGCGAGCCCAAATAAGAACAGCAGCTAACGTGTGAGTATTACTGGCACTACCATAAACACATTTATGGCACAGTCACACATTTATTTCTGAGGCCTCACTGTCTAGATTACTGAAGCATCTCCCCGAGGTCCACGCTGTATGTAAGGAATACTCACTGATGTTCCTATAATCTGGCCTTTCCACAGATGGGGAGACAGAAAGTGTCTTATTAGTTGGACCCAGAGCTCCAGCCACAAATCTCTTGATTCCTTTGGGAAAACAGAAAAAAAAGTGTGAAATCATAAGTTGCTCAACCTTTTGGCATGAATCAACAGACTTCAGGGTCCAGTTTGGCAACACGCCTACAATCTCAGCACTCAGAAGCAGGAGGACTGTGAGAGCGAGGCTGGCCTGGGCTACACAGTAAGACTCTTATCTCAAAATAAAATAAGGGCTGGGACTGTGACTGGCACAGTTCCTGCCTAGCACAAATTAGCACTTATCCTGGTTCAACCTCCCCAGGGAAGGAAAAAGAAGGGGGTTAGAGAGACCTTTCCTTGAAAAGAAGACTGTAAACTCTACAACTCAGAAAGCTAAAAAGTCCTAAAAGCCTAAGTTTTTTAGAATTCATTTGAAACAAAACTTATATTGAATAAAAGGCTATTAAGTTTTTAAATCTGTTAGTTACTGAGGTGACCGACAGATTTTCCTAACATTTGTTCATGACTAGGAAATAAAAGGGATATATATATATATATATATATATATATATATATATTGCTATACAATTCAAAAGAACTCTCAAATTTCAAGTCCAACCATTTCTGCATGCAATCTATTACAGCTGTGTGTTGGCACACTTTCTCCCTATTCTTAAGAAAAACTCACTGGTGAGGTGGGAAGGCAGAGGCAGGCAGATATTTGTGAGTTCAAAGCCAGCCTGGCCTACAAAGTGAGTACAGGACAGCCAAGGCTACACAGAGAACCCTGTCTCAAAAACCAAAAAACCAAAACAAAACAAAAAAACCCTCAAGGTCTTGAATTTAACAAGATGCCTCACATGAGAACATAATGTGAACTGCTCTATAGTACTACCCTGCAGGCCTTTCACTCAAGTAAATATTAAATCATAATTAACAATTATAAAGCCTGAAATTCTTTCGATGAAGCAGAATGAATATTACTCGAGTTTGCTCTTTAAAAACTTTTGCCTCTAGGCCAGAAGTGAACTTGTTTCTATAACAGCCTGGGAAGTTATGCTCATATACATATCATAACAAAAGCCAGGAGTCCTATAAGTAACATAGTAACTTTGGCTGTGCTTTACAACTATACAGGAGACTACCAACCAGCTGATAATCTACCCTTACATTGGCATGACAGCACACAACTGTGATTCTACCACTTGGGAGGTAAAGGCAGGAGGATCAATAGTTCAAGGTCCTCCTCTGCAACACTGGGTGAGACCCATCTTGGACTCTTAAGACAGTCTCCAGAAAAAAATTATTTTGCAGCCTGTGAAAAGGTAACAGGCCCAAATGTTCTTTACCTTTCCCAATGCTGAATAATAGTGTTGATAGGTGTAGGAAAAATGTCCTTATCTTTACCTGTTTGCATTGGTTCAATAGCCTACCACTACCTAACTGTTGGGATAACAGGCTCTACAAGTCCATGAACTCAAGTATTATCTCTCAGAAACGGATTTCCTTGTAAATTGCTTTGGTCTTCATTAGTAACTTCCCAGTAACTTGCCAACAATTCCTTCACATCTCTCCTGACTTCACAGGTCCACATCTTTCAGGCTAAACGTAGTTCTTCTACTTCTTTCCCCGTCTCAGAGCCTCCCAACAGTCCAAGTGTTCTTATGGCAGCTAGCCAGGAGGTTAGTTATTTCAGGAACCGCTTTCCGAGTCCCAGCAAGACTGAATCTAATGCTACATCCTCTGTCATCCAGGAAGAGGTCATCAGCAGTCTACATGAGAAAATGCTCAAAAGGAAGTCACTGCTTAAATAAGCCAAGCGTGGATAGCTTTATGAGGATAAGATCAAATACTCTAGTAATAACCAAAATCAAGCAGTTGCAATAGCAATTTAATAACCCAATGATGTCCTTCAAAGGGGAAAAATTATTCCAGTTTAAATACACAGAACATCACGGGCCTATCTACCAAGTCAGGCTGTAAGGATCAGCAGGGTAAAAGAATAAACCCTGAACTGGAGGCCCACAGGGACAGTGTCACTTCAGAGACACTGAATGGTTCACTATAATACTATGGAGAAGCGTCCTGCTAGCAAGTAAATTACCTGCTCTCAGGCCAAAGATCATATAAAAGAAAACTGTACATTACAGTTGAGATCAAAGGACTTGTGTGTATGCAACAAAGAAAGGAGATTGTCCCTTACCTGTCTGCAGAGTTATCTCCTCAGCGGCTTTTCTGGCCACATCTGCAGAGCACTTGTTCATCCGGTAGGCCTAACATATCAACCACTGAAGTTAGTCTGTCCTGCTTTTCCTCCATCCAGTCAGGGATCTATAACTAGCTAATTCTTAGTTGAACTTACCAAGAATGAACTAATGAGATTTGAGCAAAAGCATACTCTGTTTGCATTGGTTCAATAGCCTACCATTACCTAACTGTTGGGGTAACAGGCTCTACAAGTCCATGAACTTAAATATTATCTCTCAGAAACAGATTTCCTTGTAAATTGCTTTGGTCTGAATTCCGGATATCGGGCAAGTCAAATAAGCTGATAGACCCAAAAATCCTACAAATTAGTAAAATATACTAACCCAGGAAGTGGTAGCCTATAATCCCAGCACTGGGGAAACAGACTGAATTCAAAAACTTGCCAAAGCTATATGATGAGATCCAATCTCTAAGGAGAGAGAAAAAGAGAGAGGGAGGGAGGTAAAGAAAGAGAAAAAGAGAGAGGGAGAAAGGGAGGGGGAGAGAGAGAGAAAGAATATCCTAAGGGGAAAAGCACCAACATCTGAGGCAGGAAACCTAAGATCTACGACTGCCTCAGTCAGTGCAGAACCAGCTGGCAGTTTTCATGGCATCTTAGCCTGGCCCTGATTTTCTTACTGGACAATGGTGGGAAAAAGCAGTTCTGAACACCTTAAAAATTACACCTTAAAAATCTTTCTGGGAGGGAGGGGGCTACAGCTGGGATACAAAGTGAATAAACTGTAATTAATATAAAAAATTTTAAAAACTTAAAAAAAGTCTTGCTGGGTGGTAGTGGCTCACATCTTCAATCCCAGCACTCAGAAGGCAGAGGCAGGCAGATTTCTGAGTACAACGCCAGCCTAGTCTACAGAACAGAGTCCAAGACAGCCAGGGATACACAGAGACACCATGTCTGGGGGCGCGGGGGGGACAAAAAAAAACAAAACAACAGCAAAAACAAAAAATCTGATAAAGAGAGCTAGAGAGATAGACCAGTGGTTAAGAACACTGGATGCTCTTCCAAAGGACTTGAGTTCAATTCCCAGCACCCACATAGTGGTTTACAATCATCTGGGAATCCAGTTCCAGGAGAGTCAATATTCTCTTCTGGCTTCCATGGGCACCAAGCGCACTCATGAGTGCACAGAGATACATGCAAGCAAAACATTCAAACATACAAAAATGATCTGTCTTCATCTGAGAAAGGATCATGGACCTCTCACTGGGAAAGAGCAAGCAGGTGAGTCCATACATGCGGAGCAGCTGACAAGTGAAGGGGCCTTCAGAAGCTGTCCACACACCAGGCAGGTGTTCCTAGATTTGTGATCTGCATCAACTCCTTTAACTGCCGAGGCTCCTCAAATTATGCAATTAGCAAACCAGAATATCCTAACAGGGCTTGGTGCACTGTGATGCAAGCTCATCTAGTAGGCCACTTCTGCACTGGACAGCCACGGCCACCTTCTTACATACACAGGTTAGCAGTCAGTAGTGCTGCCTTTCCAGAGCATATACTGTTATTTCACTCAAAAGGCCAGCTGCAACTGAATAGCTGCTACCCTCATAAGCACAAGAGGTTCAAGCCATGATCCCTGATAATAGGAATTAAACTGACTGCTGCTTGGGTGGTTCTGTCACTAGCAATCTCCAGTGCAGCAAATACTAATAAGCACATTAGACGTGAAAGTCTTACCAAGTGTTCAAGGCCATAGTCAGCCTGGGCAATACTAGTGCTGCTAAACGTGTTTGTTTCAATGATATCTGCTCCAGCCAGCAAGTATTCCTGCAGCAAAAGAGAGTAAGTCAGCTATCGTGAACTTAGTGCACTCGGCCCAAAAACAAATATGCCCTTTCATTTTTGTCACCGACAACCACCTTTTAACCAACATGTAAGACAATACACTCAAGACTAGAGATGTAAGCAGACACAAGGATTTCACAAAAAGGGATGTGATTTAGTACATTAGCATAGAACATAAATTCAGACAAAAATTAACACAGTAAGTTGTGTAAATTTAGTTACACTCCTTAAGCTCACTTTGTAGAACAAGTTGGCCTTGAACTCACAGAGATCTGCCTGCCTCTGCCTCTCAAGTAGAGTTCCGAGATTAAAGGCATGCACCACAATGACTGGCTTCTTGCCATTTTTTAACAAATGTATGAGTGCTCTATCTGCATGTACAACTGCAAGCCAGAAGAGGGCATCAGATCACATGGTGGTTGTAAGCCACCATATGGTTGCTGGGAATTGAACTCAGGACCTCTAGAAGAGCAGCCGGTGCTCTTAACAATTGAGTCATCTCGCCAACCCTGTTGTTGCCATTTTTAAGAAAAAAAAATAAGATAGATAGATAGATAGATAGATAGATATACATATATAAAGAGCAGTGGGTGGGCAATAACAAGAATCCTGCCTATTGTGTTCCTTAAATTTTCGGAGCACCAGCGTCTTCATTCAAAGCATTAAAGCCATTTTCTGCCAAGAGGAAGTCTGGATGACAATATCAGCCAGCTATAAGTGACTGGCACACCTATGCACTCAAAAAACAACAGCTCTGTTCCTGAGACCTTCCTACTTTAACTGATCTGCACTGAAAACGCTCCACCCTTAACAGATCAAATTCTGAGATCAAAAGTTTCAGTCTGCATCTCCTACTCCTATATCTGTGTGTGCGCATGCACACACACATACACACACACAAAAACACACACCCCAGATCCCCAGATCCTCTACAACTCTGCTATTTAACACCTGCCTTCTTAGTTTCTCTGTCTGGACAACACTCCATCTCAATCCGACTCAGAGCCTGAGTCCCTTCTCTGATTTTCTAACAATCAGCAAACTCAGTCTTTCCTAAGCTGATGAATAATGTTTGCAGAACTAAAAATGAAAACCAATACAAACACATTTTTAACAGCCATCATCAAGGAGGGAATAACTTAAGCAACTTTATTATGTGTCACAGGATACCTAAAAAACTACTGTGTGTATGTATCTGTGACATGGAGAAGCCACCAAAGCACCATTAAACAAAGAAACACAATGTATAAAGCATATTGCTATGGTCTGAATGTAACATGTACTTAGGTTCATATTTAAAGACTTGGTCCCAACTGATAGCACTGCTTGAGAAGCTTGCAGAAGCCTTGGGAAGTGGGCTGAGCTGGAGAAAGGAGCATATTACTAGTCTCTCTCTGCTCTCTGATTAGCACAATGTAACATTATCAATGCCATGCAACAGCAACTGCTCCCTCCACTGTAAATACTACCACACCTTTCTGCCACAATAAACTGTACCCTCTCTATGAACTAAAATAACCTCTTATTTCTGTTAGCTATTCCAGCAGAGATGACAAAAGTAACTTATACAAACAATCATTAAATTCAAAACATACATAAATTTTACTCATTTAAATGTAGATACAAATGTGTAACAACAACATAATTAGGGCTGGGAGGTGATGGCACACGCCATTAATCCCAGTACTCAGGAGGCAGAGATAAGGAGATCTCTGTAAGTTCAAGGCCAGCCTGGTCTACAGAGTTCCAGGACAGCCAGCGCTACACAGAGAAACTCTCTCTCAAACAAACAAACACACCAAACAAACAAACAAAACAAAACAAAACAAAACAAAAATTTAAGAAGAGAAGCATCAAATGACAGTAGTTATAAGAATAGCATTTATAGCAGTAGTCAAACAGAAATTTATTCTTATTTTTAAAAAAGCAAGACAGGAGGGCTGGAGACATGAACCATTGTATGATTGTATGAACCATACAATCTCAGATATCTATATATTTTACAAAACATATATAATATATACACATAATTAATTTATATTAACATATATCAATTATATACAAGGGCTGTAGAGATGGCTCAGCCATTAAAGGCTAGAATCATAAACAAAAATATACACTGTGTGTGTGTGTGTGTATGTGTGTGTGTGTGTGTGTGTGTGTTTAAAGAAAAACTGAAAACAATCCTAAGGGCACCTCGCAATGCCATATAAAAATTTAAGATATGAATCTTGGCAGGGAGAGACCGTACCCTACTAGAAGAAACAGATCTGTGCTTTCTCTTGCTGTACCCCACCACACACTAAGAACAACAATCCATGATAAGCAGAGTAGGGCCCTTAGCAGACACCAGATCCAACGGCATCTCAATGATGCGCTTTCCACTGTTACGAACCGTAAAAAATAAATGCTGGGACCTGAAGAAATGACTCAATAGTTAAGAGCACTGGGTGCTCTTCCAGGAGATCCACATTTGATTCCCAATTCCCACATGGCAGTTCACAACCATTAGAAATTCCAGTTCTAGGCCTGGAGAGATGGCTCAGAGGTTAAGAACACTGGCTGCTCTTCCAAAGGTCCTGAGTTCAATTCCCAGCCACAACCATCAATAATGAGATCTGGTGCCCTCTTCTGGCATAAGTGCAGGAAGAACACTGTGTACATAATAAATAAATAAATCTTAAGAAAGAGAGAAAGAGAAAGAAAGAAATTCCAGTTCTAGAGAGTCTGACAGCTGTTTCTGGCTTCCATGGGCACCAGGCACACACATGATGCACATACAGTCAAAACACCCATACATATAAAATAAATAAACAGATGGATGGATGGATAAAATGATACACACGCATACATACATACAGATAGAATATACACATGCATACATACAGTCAAAACGGCCATACATATTAAATAAAAAAAAAAAGGAAATGCTGTTTGAGCCACCCAATCTGAGAATTTTTATAGCAGCACAAACTAAGAAACCATCTTTCAGTATTTCTTTTCAAGGCATTATTAGGCAAATATGAAACTACTAATTTGTTCCAGGATTTTTGGTTTTTCAACTGAAGTTTAAATGCCAAAAGGCCAAAAAACAAATAAACAAAAAAAAAAAAAAAAAACCTACCTTTATCATCTGCTTATCGCAAGTGTCCAACATAGTATGGAAATTTTACTTGGTTTTACTTGGTCACTATTATTTCAAACATACCACATTCTTTTTCCATATTCTCTAGAGCACAAGCCATGACAATATGAAATCACCTGAACGAATGTTTAAGAGCCTGGAAATAACTCACCTTATGAATTTGGTAAATGACATCAGGTTGAGTTATACTTAAGATGTCATTGTTGCCTTTCAGGGGCCTCGTGTGATCTTTAAATTCTTCACCTTGGAAATTTTCTTCACTCAGTTTGTACCGCTGGATCATGGTCCCCATTCCACCATCTAGCACCATAATCCTCTTCCGAAGAATGGCTTCAATCTCATCCCGCAGGGTTTTCTTCATCTTTCCTTTAAAGAAAGTAAAAGTTGACTTCAAAAAAATCAAAGATATAAGGGAGATGCAGGTAAGTGGTATACACTTGCACAGTATGTGTAAGATTTCTAAATCTGATCCCCCAGCACCACAAAGGGATAAAAGGGGAAGAGGTGGAACTTTGAACTCACAATACAGAATAAGCAGAGCTCATAAAAGATGTAACTACAGTATTAGAAAATTGCTGTTATTGTCATTTCTAATACAATAAAACGTTTTACACATCACAAAGCAGTGATGAACCCCCAAATGAAGGTGAAATAGGCTCAGCTAGCTTTATTTCAGAGTTCAGAAAAAGTCAACAATTGTTTATGGGGCCTAAGACCATGCCAGGCTACACAAGTCCTCAGGACTTTCTTTGTTAATTCTATAAAGCTATTACAGTTGAAAACACTGGTAACTCCATTCTGACCTGTAAAAGTGTTAGCTTCAGCTATCACTCATTCATCTACAGCCAGAATCAATATCAGTCACATCATGGGGATTGCCTCACTCACCTCTACTGTCCATGAAATAAAAACTTCCTAATACCCTCAACCCTCACCTCTCTCTCTGCCTGCTCCCAGAAAAGATCCCAATCTTACTTCCTAGTTTCTTCTGGAAGGCCACAGACCTTCAGACTGGCATGAACTCAATTCAAGCCTGTTTTCCAGCTTATCATTTCAGTACCTCCAGCATCCGCTGATTCAGCCTCTGCTCTACATCCTTCTCATCCTTTTTACTCTACAAGTGATTAACCTAATCCTGTGCAAATGTCTTCTGTTGCAAGCACCTCAGATTCATCCTGCAGCTGAGCCTGCTGATTTAAATGCAAAGTGTCCCTAAAAGCCTCAGGTACTTGACCCTTGGTCCCAGATGGTCTTGCTGTTTGGGGAGATTTGGGAGCTGCTGCCTTGCTGGAGTTAGTATGTCTCTGGGAAGGGGATTTGAGAATGTATAGTCACATTCTACTTTCTCTGCTTGCTGCTTGTGGTTGAAATGCAAAATGTGATCTTCCAGCTCCTACAGCCACACCTCCCACTTACTGCCATGCTTCCCCACCATGATGGACTCATTATTTCTGGAACAGTAAGCCTAAATAAAACCTTCCTTCTGTAAGTTGTCTTCATCATACAGTATCTTATCACAGCAACAGTAATAATATACAGTACCAACAGAGTACATGATCAGTGACACCCCAATACTTCCCATGGCCCCAACCTACTCTTTCCCACCTCTGCCGTGCGGATTTCTCTCTGCCACTCTTCAGAAATTACTCTCTACAGTCATCAATGACCTACTTGCTACTGAAGACACCAATCTTGGGCTCACATTTCAAACTATCCACCTGACATCTTCCCCCAGAATACCCAAACACTCAAGCTAATTTTCAAAACCAAACTTGCTGTATAGCCTCACTTCCCTATTTCTGGGAATGACAATGTCCTTCCCAGAAATGTAAACGCCAAGTCTCAATAGTATCTGCCTCCCCTCGTCCCTGAAAATAAGCACCTGCCTATTCAGATCATAACCCCTAACAGTGTGGTCTCTAAAATACATTCCACTCTACTAGACATACTCGCTAATAGTGATTTCCATCTTTAGGCCTTTTTCAGGAAAGTCACTTTCATTAAAAAGAAAAAAAAAAAAGATTTCTTTCCTAGAGGGAATATCACGTTCACTTCCTTTCTGAAGCCAATTTACTAGCTAAGTATAGTTGATGAACCTGTTTGGTTTTTAGAGACAAGGCTGTGTGGCCAGGGCTGATCTTGAGCTCACTCACTATGTAGCTACCTCAAGTTCCTGACCTGCTGCTCCTATCTCTCAAATACTGGGATTATGCATGTGCCACCACATTTAGCTGTATTTACTCAGTTTAGGAAGTGGTAAAACACTTCCTCAGAACAAAGTTACGATCCACTAAGCAAAACAGCAGTTTAAGTACCAAAGGAAATCGCTTCCTGAACATATAAAGAAGACGAGGCTGAATGAAGCTTATCTAATAAATGACAGGCAGTGGCCTGGTCACTCCAGGCTATAAACAAAGCAAATTCCGATGTAGCACCACTCTGGCCACCTCAGAATATGAATGTCCCATCAACTGAGTCTAGCATGATTAAGCACTGAGTCTAGCATGATGAAGTTGTAAATGTCCAGGTGACAAAAGACGAGTCATCTGGGTTTTAGTCTCAGCTCCCTTAAGCAGTTACAGGGTTTTGGATAAAACTTTTGTGGTACAGCAAAATAGGAAAACATCATCCCTGCCTTCATCAACGAAAGTGATAATAAAAGATCATGTGTTAATAGCTGGACCTCTGCAGTTACATGTCATTAAGAGATCTGTGCTTGACGTATAATGAACATTTATTAGCTATCCCTACTATTACACTGTTACGATCATTAATTCTAGACTTTCTAGTAACAAGGCCAAAGCTATGGAAAAGGAGTATATATTTTATGTGCATTCATGTTTTGCCTGCATGTATTTCTGTGTGAGGGTGTCACATCTTCTGGAACTGGAGTTACAGGCAGGCTTGAGCTGCCATGTGGGTGCGGAGAATTGAACCAAGGTCCTCTGGAAGAGCAGCCGGTGGTCCTAACCACTGAGCCATCTCTCCAGCCCCGAAAAGGGTATATATAGCCTAGAGGTCCAGATTTCATCAAGTTTCGGCAGAAGCGCCTTATTTTCAGGTTTGGAAATGAAATTCATATCCAATAGAAAGAAGACAATAGTCCATGAAAACAACTAAAACATATCCCAAATGAGGAAAACAAGGAACAAAAACTTTAATCCATAATATGCCAGAATGATAAAGCTGTAATCCACCCCTGGAATGACAGACCATCAGAGCACAGGGCATGACAGTGGGAATGACAAAGGTCACCCATTTCTCTTACTAAGAATGATACTCAACTTTCTAGGGGGAAAAATGCAATGTTTTCCACAGATAATGAAACATGGCCTTTGGCATCAAGCTAAATAGTCAATCCTTATTCCATTATTTACATGTCTTTCTCCTTACAACTCAGCCACTGAGCAAGTAAGTGTGGAGAGTGCCTCCATTCCTCCAATTTTCGTAAAAATACTTGGAGCCAGACATTGAGGCACACACCTTTATTTAGTCTCAGCAGATGGTAAGCAGAGGCATGTGAATCTCTGATTTAGAGGCCAGCCTGGCCTAAAGCATGAGCCCTTGGAAACCCTGTCTTGGAAGGGTGAAGAGAGGAAGGGAAAAAGTGTTACTTTTCAATGCTGTCTTCACTGTAATCACGTTTCAATCAAGAAATACAGACTTTGTTTTCAGTCTTAAACCATTTCATTACAATTCCATCTCCACACATAAAGATCCTGCGATCTTGTTTGCTGAGTCACCAGATAAGCATGAGACCACAACGTTCACATGTTTTTCAAAAACTGAACAAAGCATGATTTTTTTTTAGAAACTTGCTAAATTTGTCCTATCATTTATATGGAAAACTTCTCTGACTGAACATAAAGAAATTTAAGTTTCAAAAACCCAACTTGGAGGGATGAGAGAAGAGTCAGAGAGAGAAGGAATGTGAGTGTGTGTTTGTGGGTGCGTGCTGGGAACTGAAACCAGGGACTTACATATGATAAAATAAACTACCAGGCCAGGACTTATTTTTTTGTTTGTTTGTTTTTTATTTTGTTTTATGAGAAAGGGACTAACTATAGTCCTGGCTGTCCTGGAACTCACTATATAGACCAGGTTGGCTTAAAATTCACAGAGATCTGCCTGCCTCTACCTCCCAAGTATTGGGATTAAAGGCATGTGCCACCATGGCCTGTCCTATAATTTTTAGAGTGAGTTTTATTCTATAAAAACTAAAACAAAAGTACAGATAACAGATTGAGAAAAGATTCATCTATGTCAAAAACTAAAAGAGATTAACATCTAGAATTTTCCTACAAAAATTCCCCTGTGTAATAATACTACGAAGAAAAGAACAATAGGCAAAAGACAAATATAGCCAAAGGAAAGAAATGCTAGGCCTTGGTGAAGCATTTAAAACATGGTGGCAGAAGGATCAGGTTGTTTTCAGCTACACAGCAAGTTCAAGGCCAGCTGTACTATGAGACCGTCTTTAAACAAACAACAACAAAAAAATAGTAAAGAGGAAAACTAGGCAAATAGATAAACAAATTCTTAAATTCAGTAGCTATAAAAGAATTAAAACAAGTTGATAGATAGCTATTATTTTCAACAAATATGTATTCAAATTAGTGACTAATGCCAAAGAAAACCTGAACTGTCATGTTTGCTAGCTAAAATTTAACAGCTACAGACATTCAGAAGAGCAGCCTTGCATGCAATGTAGACAACAAAAAGCACTCTGAAAAGCACCCTTACAGGGCTCAGTTAAATTGACCATGCAGAAAAACTCAGGAATTTCACTCTTGGATATATTTTTCCAGAAAGAATCACCCTTGTCCATGTGAGAATGCAGAGGATACTAGTAAAAGTGGAAAGTAGAGGCAAACTCAGGAAAATTTCTTCCTATATAAAATGTGTTGGATACTCCCCAGGGAATAATACTACATGGCAATAAATAGATATACTATGGCAATATAGCTGGTTCTTTTTTTTTTTTAAGCTTTATTTATTATTTATACAACATTCTGCCTGCATACCAGATCTTACTGTAGATGGTTGTAAGCTACCATGTGGTTGCTGGGAATTGAACTCAGGACCTCTGGGAGAACAGCGAGTGTTCTTAACCTCTGAGCCATCTCTCCCTATAGCTGGTTCTTAAGAAAGGAACAGTGAATGAAAATAAAAGGCAGAAACAATTAACTACCACATTTATGGAAATTTCCATTTACTATATACCATAAATAACTAAACCACCACACCTACAAATTCTGAGATCTACAAGGAAATATATAAATATATGACAGAGTCTACGAAGCAAGAGAATCATGATTAGCAAAATCAAATAAATAAAGAGAGTACATATAATAAATGAGTGAGAGCTGAAAACAAAACTCTGCAACTTAGGTCCTTAAAAGTCTATTGCTGGAGCTGGAAAGATGGCTCAGATATTAAGAGCACTGGCTGCTCTTCCAAAGATCCTGAGTTCAATTCCCAGCAACCACATGGTGGCTCATAACCATCTATAATAAGATCTGATGCCACCTTCTTGCCTGCAGGCACAATTGCAGGCAGAATACTATATAAATAATAAATAATTCTTTAAGAAAGAAAAAGTGTATTGCTAGCAGGGCATGGTGGTACATTCCTGTAATCCCAACACTGTCAGAAGCAGGAGGACCAGGACTCTAAGGCTATTCTTGGCTATGCAGGGAGTTCAGAGGCCAGCCTTGGCAAAATAGGACACTTTCTCTCTCTCTCTCTCTTTTTTAAAAATATTTGTTTATTTAATTTATATATATTGGTACTCTACCTGCTTGTATGTATGTGTGTGAGGTTGCCAGATGCCCTGGAACTGGACCTACAGACAGTAAAGTTGCCATGCGTACACTGGGAATAGAACCTGGATCCTTTGGAAGAGCAGCTAACCTCTGAACCATCTCCCCATCCCAAGATCCTTTCTCAAAACAACCAAAAAAATCTAATCTCACATCATCCATATGTTTATTATCCTTAAAGAATAATGTACAATTTATCATGAGGCCATTGCTTTTTTTTCTAGTAGGTTACGTTTTACTAGGCCTAATTACCATTAGAGAGTCCAGTATTCCTAATTACCACCAAAACTTCTCTTAAATGTCATCCCTTGGAGCCAATGAGAAGGCAAAAGCACGTACTGTGTAAACCTCAAGACCTGAGTTCAATCTCCAGATCTCCACGGTGGGAGGAAAGAACGGTTCTCCTGAGACTGTGACCAGCATGTGCAATTCAGCATACCTGAACAACCGCACCACCACCACTCCTCACATACAAAGCAATAAGAAAGTGTAAAATTTAAATCCTCTTGATGATTATCCTTTCCCTTAGCACAGTGTGAGCATTCACTGAAACTTTACTCTTCTGTGCAGAACCAACCCTCCACCCAAAAAACAGTATCTGTGTTCAGTTCACTAGGTCTAGAATATCTGTATATTTTACAAATGACTAAAGCTGATGCTATACTTGATTTTAGCCAAAAAGTAGAGAAGTGATGATTATTCTGACTCTAAATAGAACAGATTCTTTGACATATCTTTTAGGGTGAATAAAAGAATACATGGTTTCATAATAATCTCCAGTAGACTATCAGAAATGGTTTCATGTGTAATATCTATATGCATGTAAATAGGTGCAATGTAGAAAAGAGTCCAGGAACTTCCCTAGGGAATAAGCCCAAGGAGACCACATTGTATTTCCCACAGTTTGAGTGGATCCTACTGTATTTTGGGGGTGTGGTTTTCTTTTCCTGACTTGAAATATTTTTTAACCAGTGCTATTTGCTATTTGCATTCACAGCAAATATACCAAAAGATGAATAAAGGTAGGACTAACTGGTCACAGAGCCATCAGACGATGAAGGGTAAGTGAGGTGGCACCTGAGAACTGTGTCAGACTGGGACTACAGCTCCGGGTAAATCACTTGCCTAGCACGTACAAAGCCATACAGCAGATCCCCAGCATACCAGCACTGCAAACAAACAAATGAGAAGCAAGCAACTTAAAAACTAAGACAAAGATATCAGAATGGTAGTTTCTAACGTGTGAGTGTAAGTGACAAGCTACAGTGTCAGAAACACAGCCCCTTTGGAGAATGGCCCTAATGAGGGTCTGCAGTAGGACTTCCCATTTGCACAGGACTAAATGGAGTAGAATAAAAACATAATGTTCTTTTCTGCACTATAAGCAAACTACCTCAATGCTTTCTCAGCAGTTTTTCACATTAGCTATTTTAATAATCTGCCACCCTTGCAAGATACTTCTTTCATTTGGGAGCCTCTAATCTCTACTTTGAACTAACTTGCTACATTTTATAGCAAGTTATGTATTATCTGTTTCTATATTATCTCATTTTTGAAATATATACTTCCTCCCACTAATTTTTAAAAGCCAGAAGAGAATTGAGCTGCTATCAATTCACTGGCTCATTTTTTTTTTTTCATTCTTCCACTAAGCATTCATTAGCTATGCTCCTAAAAGCATGCAAGGAGAAAACCAAGAAAACACTAAAAGTTATAGTTGAAATTTTCTCACACAAAGGTTTTGCTGGCCCTCAAGTCTCCTTCCCCATAGGGACACAATCAGGGTCTGAGGTTACACTCTCCCTGCCCACCTGCTGGAAGGATTCACTCGTGGGATCCACACCCAAGCATTCTACCACCAAGCTATCTCTACATCCAGGACACAATCTTGAAGTTCAAGAACCTTAGTTCTTCCTTAAGAACACCTTAAGACTTGACAGTATGATAGGAAATAACGCAGAGGGGAACAACAACAACAAAAAAAAAAGCTGGACACCAGTGACGAAGGGTTTTTAGGATGCTAAGACCTTGGTTGTAAAGCCACTCACTGGACGCCTGTAATCCCAGCACTTGGGGATGAAGAGGGAGGCGAATCGCTCTGAGTTCAGAGGCCAGCCTGGTCTACCAAAGCAAGTCCAGGACAGCCAAGGCTACACAGAGAAACCCTGTCTCGAAGGAAAAAAAAAAAAAAATCAGTTGTAATCCCAATACACAGGTGAGAGAAGAAGAAATGTTTCTAAGCCACAGGTAAGGTGGTAAGGGCCCTAGAACTCGGTTCTCAACCACGGAGGAAAGTGGAGAAGGGGGCAGGGCCAGGGGGAAATAAATATTCAACCATTTTCTTTCATTGCCTGCAAAGAGATCACTCACTACTCAGCCTACTCTAAATTTTCAGAGGCTTTCTGCTGACAGCAGTAACTATAGTCAAAAGAAGTAATCACTCTTTTTCTGAAGCCCGAAAGATGTTATTCAACTAACTATGCCATACCACTGTGAAAAAGAGCAATCTTATTTTACTGCACCAGCGATGTGCTGTTAGGAACTGTCCCACTAGTTTCAAGAGCAGTTTTACCCGCCCTATCTGTCAGATACTCGCCGTCTTCCTACGGCTACACAATGCTATACCACAGTCACTTTCTGTCTTAAAAACAAAAAGGATCTCATGTAACTACCCAGGCTGGACTCGAAATCATTATGTAGAAGAGAATAGCATTAAACTTAAGAGCCTTCCTTTTACTTCCGTGCCTAGTTTTATGCAGAGCTAGGGCTTAATTTTAAACCAGGGCCTCTGATTCTCTCGTATCACCACAGACTTCCCACACCTTTCTTTTTTTTTTTTCCTGACCAGGCTGGCCTTGAACTCAGAGATCCGAGTGCTTCTGCCTCCCCACGTGCTGGGATTAAAGGCGTGCGCCACCACGCCCAGACACCTCCCTCGTCTTAAAGGAAATCTCTGCTCCAATGTTTAAGACACTCAAAATGAAATTACACTCCCTTTGTGTCTTTTCTCATTGTGGAAGCCGGCTCCACCAACATCAGAATTACTCGCAGGTACTATTGCACCGTCCATCCCCATTCCTAAGTACTGGGAAGTCCGGTCAGCCCACGGTCACGCTAATGCTAGGGTTTGCAGAAGAGCAAAAAAAGGGAAACTGAAAAACCATGTGGTTCAACTATCCAGACTGCCTTGGGGCAACCTCCCAGCATCTGAACTCGTCTCCTGCAGACAGCATTCCGTAAATATTTACTGGACACGAGCTTTACATCACGCAGAACTTCTCGGGGGCAACGCTCGAAGCCCCGGGACCGAGCGCGTGCGGGTGGGACCTAGCAGAGACCGCGGCGCCCCGGGCACAACAGAAGCACCCGAGGAGCTGAGGCACCGACTGAACAGCTGGACCGGGGCGGAGGCGTTACCGGGCTGCAGCAGCGCTGGCGACACGCCGCCAAGCGTTCTCCTCCAGCCGGGAAGGCGTGATCGCCAAAGAATTCCACCGCGGGCGGCGCCAGCCAGCGCGGACCGGCCTGAGGACCTGACTGACCAGCTCCCCGATGCTCCAGGGCCGACGCGCGAGGCCTCCGGGTGCCGCGCCGCGGGCACGAGCTTCTCCCCGAACTCCCGAGCGCAGAGTTCGCCGCCACTGTGCAAGGCCGCAGCCAAAGGATAAAGGGGAAGAGAACGTAGACACGGCCACCCGGGACCACGGGGCTCAGCCCCTGCTCCGTTAGCTCGCGGCTCAATCTAGCCTCCCGCGGGAGGGCCCGCCCCCTCCCCGGCTTGTGATTGGTCCTTAACAGCTCCTCGCCGCTGCGTATAGGCTGTTGGTCGCAACCAATCGCCCGGGGCTTTGTTCCGTGGCCCTATGGGAGATGTAGTCCCGGGTACTCCGTCCTTATGGAAACCAGAGCGTCTCTTCTATGGATTCCGGAAATGCATCGCAAAGTCCTTCTCCAAGTTCTAGTCTAGGAATCCATACTATAGCATCGGTAGGCGACAGTGGTGTAGTAGCAAGGGCCAGGAACCCAAAGTCAGAAAATTAATTGTAGCCTAGTTTTGCTGACACTAAATATCTAGTCTCCCTCATCCATAGAAATGAAATACTAGGATGGAAGTGACTATTAGTTTATAGAATTGCAGTAGGGATTAAAATAAAAATTTGTGTGTGCACTGTGGAAATTCTGGGGTAGTGTAGTTGCTAATAGTCACATTGCTAATAAACATTTATTGAGTACCTATATGTAATGTAAAACGTTGATATGCACACTTGGAAAGTACAAGGGGGTCAGTAAGGAGAACCCTTCGCATAAATAATTAAACGTGAGAAAAGAAATGCCTCAAAGGACTTGTGGTAGTCTAAAGCATATAAGCACCTGGGTATTTTCTGTGAGGCACAAAAACAGGAAGGTTCTGGGTTTGGCTAGCTGCCAGCCTGAATGAAAAACTGGTGAGCTACAGGTTCAGAAAAAGATCTTGTTCTCAAGGGAATACGGTGGATAGTGATAAAGGAGCATACCAAAAGTATGATAAGCTAATAAAACAAAGGTCCCAAATCGAGATGCTTTATGAGTGAAAAATGAGAACATGACTTCTCCAAGGTAAGGATGAGGGGGTTTATTGTAAATATGAAGGAGAGTGCAGCCGAAGGCATCTCAAAGAATGCATACTGAACTGGGTCAAAAGAGGAAAGAGAGAAGAGGAGAGCAAGAGAGGAAGAGAAGGGAGAGGGGCAAGAGAGGGGTCCAGGAGCCCAGAGTGGAGGCCCAAAACACTTGTCCAAAATGGCAGGTTCATAGAAATAAGAAGCAGAAGGAAGGGGAGCCCTTAAGCTGGAGAGGTTAGGTGGGGACATGGTGAGAAGTGATGCAAGAAGCCGCAGGTGCTGAGCGAGCCTCGTTCCGGGTCTCTCTGAAATCTGGCACTCTATAAAAACAATGGTAGAAATATCAGAGGGGGAGGTTACAGCAAAGTGGAGAAACCTCAGCTATGGGCCTCAGAGGCTGTCTGAGGGGGTTAGACCTTGGAAACCAGTGTCTTGTTGATACAGTCCAAAGGTTTTTACCTTTTAATCGCAGGGTGTTAGGTCTGACACAGAGGCTGGCATGAATGGCTATTTAGAAGATTAAAATAGTCCAAGATAAATTTAAGAAGGTTGCAGACCTGCAATATTTCACGCTCTAATTCATCACCCAAGCTCTAATGAGTTAATCAGCCTGCAGAAGGTTTGGTTTGAAGGTGCAGCTCCTGGGAGCTGCTATTCACCAGACTTAATCAGCTTAAAAGTCAAAGAGCCAAATTTGATAGCTGTTAATTCCTCTCACCTTTCGCAATGAGATTTAAGAAGAAAAAGAGAACCATGATGGCCATCTTATATTAGAGTGAGATGTTGCTTAAAAACCAAGTATAAATAACTAAAAAAATCCATTTCTGGTACTGATTTTAGTTCTTCTTTTGCAACTTTAGTTCTCTTTTGTTGCCCTGTTTGATCTGTCCTTAGTTTCTTTCCAGTGGTGCCTGTCTTAGTTTCTATTGCCATGACCAAAAAGCAAGTTGGGGGGAAAAGGGTTTATCCAGCTTACATTTTCACAGCGCAGTTCATCATTGGAAGTCAGGTCAGTAATTCACACAGGGCAGGCTCCCTGAGGCAGGCGCTGATGCAGAGTCCATGGAGGGGTGCCTACTGCTGTTAGGTTAAGAGTGGAAGCCGAAAAAACTCACTTCAGAGACGGAGGCTTAAAATGCAAGCTTTATTTTCTGCATGCGCAGGGAGGCAGCCGGTTCAGAATCTGAACTGCATCCCCAAAGGGAGATTGTACAACTGTTTTAAAGGATGCAAACAGGAGTGGAGTGGGCTGTTGAGTTGACCAATCATATTTTGACACAAGGGGTTGAGCAAGGAAGTAAATGTGGGTGACTGGGCCTTTCCAGGTCACCTGATTTCAGGATCCTCCACTCAGTTATTTGCAGTCATGTCTGCTCCTGGACTCTGAACCAGAATTTAGGATGATAAAGGAACAAAGGAGTGAGCAAGCTTTAAATCAAGACAGGCAACACATTTACAACCTGTGTGTCTTAGCTTAGATAACAGATAATGGCACCTTCTCTTTTTACATCCTTTACTGATTAACAGACAAAAATGAAACATCTGAAGAAACAAGATAGGCATTGGGTTCCAGGGCCTGGAAATATGAACTCAGTTTTGACTGCCAGCAAGATGGAACTTGTTCCTGACATGGTTAGACCCGGAAAATTGTCTCTTAACACTACTTGCTGGCTTGTTCACCCTCTTATATAACCTGGGATCACCAGCCCAGGGATGGTACCACCCAAAATGAGCTGGGCCATCCTCCATAAATCACTGAAGAAAACACCCTACAGATGGATCTTACAGAGGCATTTTCTCCAACTGGGCCAGCATAGAGCTTATGGCCTGCTACTGGGTCAATGCTCTATCCTCTTAACCTCTAAACCTCATTCTTAGTCTTCCCTATCCTCATTTCAATTTTTTTTATGAAGTTCTGCCCATAATACCATTTCCTGGCTTTTGCTGAGTATTCACAGGGACATTCTGCCTCCTGTGTAACTACTATTTGCAGAATGAACCATCCTCTTCTGGTCTTGTCTTGCAATGGACCATACAACGCACTCCCTATTCATCTGCCAACATGGCTTCCCTTCCAGGAAGTTCCTAGCCATACAAAAGGAGTTACATATGTGCCTCATCCTTGAACTCCCAAGCTTTTCTTCTGTCCTTTTGTTTTCTCAGTAAAGAAGCCTAACCTGCTGTGGTGTGAACTTGTTTTGAAACAGGGATTCACACAGACCCAGACAGCCTGACTCCCTAAGAATGACCTTGACTTTCTGATCCTCCTGACTCTACCTCACAAGTGCTGACCATACAGGTATGAGCCATCATCCCTGGCCACAACCAAGCATTTTTGTACTGCCCAACAGACAACACAAAGATCAGTCCTGGCCACTCTTATTGTCCAACTTCCTATTAACCTTTCCAGTGAGGGCTTTTCTAATTTCTAGGGATTTTGATTACTAAATGGCCGTTCCTTTATGCCACAGAAATCTCGGGTGAGGGTTCAGAATTTCTTTGATGTTTATAAAAACACAAATGTCCAAGTCATTGACTAGACCTTCATGCTGTGAAACCTAGAAGAAAGAACTGGATGTATACACGATTAACACATGTTTATCTCCTGAGAATTCGGGACTGACCTGCTGTTTAAACATTCCTCCTGAGTCATGCACTACGCACCCTGAAGTGGGTCAGTTCCGACTCCCCATCTCAAGTTTGCCCCACGCTACATACAAGTTTCCCCATCCCTCCTTTTCTTCTTCTTCTTTTTTTTTTTTCCTTTCTTCCTTTCTGAGGCAGAGTCTCATTTGTGTAAGCCAAGCTATCCTGGAACTCCTTATGTAGGTAAAGATGACCTTGAACTTCTGATCCTTCTTGTTTCCACCTACAGAATACCAGGACCATAGGCATGTGCCACTAGACTTGGTTTACTCGGTGCTGGGGCTGGGAACCCAGGGTTCTGTGTGTGCTGGGAAATCATTCTACCAAATGAGCCACATCAGTCAGTCTCTGACTCTTTGAGGAAGGCAAATATAACACCAAAATGAGTGTTTTCAAATACGAGAGGTTTGCTTACAGTTAACCCAGTGTATCCTTTATGATATGATAAATCATATGATAAATGATAATATGATTTAAAAGAACAGATGCTTTTTCTTTGACAGGTTTAATTGATAACTCATGATCAGAAATAAAAACAACCTCTAGGATGACAGTATAAATATTTTATTGTTTCTCATGGCTTATTTCCCTTCCCCATCTATCATTAGATAGTACTAATCCAATCTCTTGCTAAATATTGTAGAGGGGTTAAAAGTTTTTTGAGAAATGAGTTGACTGTGGACACCCTAAAGTACAAGTTCTTAGTTAAGAAAAATTACTTTCGGGATTCTTTTTCACATTTCCAGTTGGAGCAAAGCACCCGCTTCAAATGCAACAGTCAAGGTGAAAGGTCAGTAAGATTATCAGCAAACACTGGTAAATGAAAAAGAACAAATTTCTCATTGTTTGTGGAAACTTTTCAAAGCCAAGGAAACAGATGTAGTCAGAAGACACATTGCCCCATCTCCATTCACACTTTAATGGCAATTAGCAACTGTTTTTGTTTGTTTATAGCTCATTTCCTGATCATTAAGGACCAACATTTAAAAGGAGTTCCCACTTTGTTTGCTACAAGCTGTCAGCATGATGGCAACTCTCTCTTGGGGCGGGGTGTGTGTGTGTGTGTGTAGTTTTGGACAACAGTAATGGAAAATTAATACACACTGAACAGACCAGACACCAAGTGGAAAGTACAGATGATGTCCTGTGTCCTTGACCCAGACAGCCACACGGTGACTCACTGCCCCATTCAACTTGAACTCCTTCCCTCTAGTACTGTTGACTCACAGGAGTGAAGCAAAGGAGTGCAAAAGGGCCTCACCTCCTGCAACCGAGAATGGCACCCCTCTCCATGCTAAGGCATGACAGAGCTCCACCTGAGACCCTATACTGCTGCCTTCTTGTCTTACCGGGAACGGCTATGGTCAGGTCCTTCTTTAAAAACAAACAACTTCTACAAAAAGCTCTGGGGGAAAAACATGAGCATCGTGAATCAAGAGACAGCATTTCCTTCTTGACTCCACCCCCATCTCTGGCAATGGAACTCACTTCCCAAGGAAGATTCCCGCCCCCGCCCCCCAAATCAGACTGTCCAATCCTCTACCGTGAAGAGATGACTGAAAACTCTACTTCAAAGACAGTGAGAGAGGGAAGAGGATGGCTCAGCAGTTAAGGAGACTCACTGCCCTTCCAGGAGACCAGAGTTCAGTTCGTGGCACCTGTGTCTGGTGGCCCAAAACTACCTGTAACCCCATCCCTGACCCTCTCATGCACTGCACTCACATACACACACCTACACAAACACACACATTTGCATAATTGAACATGATAAAAATTAATTATCCAGAAATGTTAATGAAGACCAACAGGATGGCTCAGGAGGTGAAGGTGCCTGCCACCAAGCCTGACAGCCATAGTTGGATCCCTGGGATTCACATGGTAGAAGAGAAGAAACTCCCAGAAGTTGTCCTCTGACCTCCATACACATGTCATCACACGGCCACATACATACACAATGGATTAAAATGTAATAATAGAATAAAAACCCATTTTTTTAGATTTTAATGAGCCTGACTTTGGGGACGCGCTGTAATCTCAGCATTTTGAAGGTAGAAGAAGGAGCATCAGGAGTTTAAGGTCATTCTCAGCGATATACTGAGTTCAAGGTCGACTGGGGCTAATGAGTCTCTCAAAGAACAACAAAAAAGCTTTGTTTTAATTATTAAAAGGGGGCCATACTGACATATGCCCATAATCTCCCTACAATTAGGAAGCTGAAGCAAGAAGATCATCAGTTTGAAGCCAGCCTGTGCTACCCAGAGAAATACTGTCTCAAGAAAAAAAAGTTTTAAATGTTAAATTATCTTTTGCACAAACTATTTTTCCCATGGGCAGGGCCATCTCATAATGTTTAATTCCACTAATGACATTACTTATATTTAAGTCCAGTTGATCTTTAGATAAGCAAGAAAAAAAGAATCCTAGAATCCCAAACATGCCCTCCCAAGGCCAGCCACATAAACGTAAAAGGCATACAGATGTATTTCAAACATCAAACCTTTACCAGACCTTCAGGGTACCAATTTGTGATTGCTTCCCCAGTCATAAATCCTGAATGTTTTGGTTTCCATACTTTCACTAACCACCTCTAGATCACCCTGTTTTCATAGGATTTAAGTGATCTGGTTCACTTAATTTAAAAAAAAAAAAGAAAAAAGAAAACCTACTCTTTCATTTCATTTAGCTAAAAATTCAGAAAGAAACTCAAGGGAAAAGAACCAATACATCACAGGCATTGAAACTGCTTCTGCCTGACACAGGATGGGAAAGAATGAGCTGCAAGGAAAATCCTCTGAGCATGTGCACGATCATGTATGTACAGGGGCACATGTGCATGTACACGATCATGTATGTACAGGGGCACATGTGCATGTACACGTGGAAGCCAGAGGAAAACTCGGTTCTCTCCTTCCACCACATGGGATCCAGGGATCAAACTCAGGCTGTTAAGACTTGCGGCAAGTGCCTGGACCTGCTGAAACATCTTACAGGCTCCTGGGCTCTTCCTTCCCTCCTTCCTTCCTTCCTTCCTTCCTTCCTTCCTTCCTTCCTTCCTTCCTTCCTTCCTTCCTTCCTGTGAGCTCTGAGGCTCAAACTCAGGTCTTTAAGCGCTTCATAGACTGACCTTTCTTCTTAGCTCCTCCCTTATTCTATCTTCTGTTGTTTGTTTTTGAGACAGAGTCTCACTATGTATCCCTAACTATCCTGAAACTCTCTAGGTAAATCAGGCCTGTCCTTGAACTCACAGAGATCTACCTGCCTCTGCCTCCCAAGCTCAAGGAGCAAAGGTGTATGCTACCACATCCAGCTCACCACACCTCTTAATAAACTTTGTCAAAGTTTCCAGGAAACAACCTATACTTCAGCCTTTATTGCATTCTGATAGGGTCAGGGGTTACAGAAACAGCATCAGAGGTCGCTTTCCCCGTAGAGGGCAGAGGAGAAGGCAGTGTAATCCAGGGCCCCGGGAACACTGCCTGGGCCCGAGTAAGGGGGCATTCTCTTGATGCAGTACTGAGCCTGATCCGGGGGCAGCTCTCGGCGAAGTTCCTCTGCCAAGATGTAGGGCTGGAAAAAAAAAACACACACACACACACACAACAAGGGGTGCAAATTAAACAGGGAACACTAGAATATAAGCCATCTTAATATCTATGCATTTCTTATATTGGCAAGGCTTACATGTAGGGAGTCTACTACTCAGTGTCCCAGTTAATGAACAAACACTGGGTCCATATAGAGTGAGTCTACAAGGTGGCCAGCAGGAAATTCAGCATGCTTCGTAAACACACATGGGAATTATTGCCCATACTACTCATATGTGAGTGATAAATGTTCCAACTTAAATTTCCCACCTCATAGGTCAAGTTGGTTTACATCATAAACTGAGGAGAACATAGGAATGAGTCACTTGACTTCACATAACTTATGTTTTTAGAAACACCTTTTCATGCTCTTGTCATTAAAAATATGAAAATATGTCACTGCTAGGAAAAACACTTCTCTTTAAAAAAGGTTAACATTGACATTGGGGGACAAAGCTTTAAAAACATATGGGAACTGTCCTTTAGAAAGCCCTCACCCATGTTCTGGGATGAGCTTTGCTCTTTCCCTGAGCTTCTATCTCTCTATAAACCCCTGCTTAATTCATATTAAAAATATCCAGCTGGAGAATTGGCTCCGCAGGTAAAGGCTGCAGAAGCCTGGAGAACACCGATCGTCCCTGGAACCCACATAAAAGGGGAAAAAGAGAACTGACCACACACACACACACACACAGGAGAATCCCTTGAAAGCCTGCAGGCAAGCTAGCCTTGCATACACAGCAGGACATAAAAGGGTCTCGGTCTCAAACAAGATGAAGGACAGACTGACATCTGAGGCTGTCCTCTGACCGCCACATATGTTAGGGCCCACATGCATGCATGCACAGCCCCTAGGTAGTCAAGATTAAAAAAAAGAAGAAGAAAAACATTTAAAACAAAAGAAAAGCTATGCAAGCAGACCTTATCAGAAGCCAGGATCCGGAAGGAGGCGATGACCTGCTCTGCGGTGTCCGTGTCTGCAGTCTCTCTGGTCATGAAGTCAATGAAGGACTGGAAGGTGACAGTGCCTTGTCCGTTGGGGTCAACCAGAGTCATAATGCGGGCGAACTCAGCTTCACCCTAAGGCAAGGGGGTACAGAGACAGTGAGGGCTTTGGGGTTGGAAAACCTAATGGAACTTCCACATGGTTCTTTTCACTCTCTGGAAAGGGTTCCCCTTGTGGGTGACTGAGGTGCATTTCCGTCAGTTTCACATGTTATTCTGGCATCAAGCATGTCAGAAGGCTGTCCTTTCTGTAGCCCCTGTTGCCCTTTGGGTTACATGACAGCGAGGGAAGAGTCATCAGCCAGCACTTGTTCTTTAGTTTAAATTACCAGAGGAATCAAAGCAGGTCATGTTCAAAATACTTATTAAAGACCAGAAGTACAGCTTGGTATTAGAGCATTTGACTAGTATGCCGCCAGCACCACAAAAACAAACAAACAAACAAAAACAGTGCTATATATATGCATATATATATATATATATATATATATGTGCATATCTGGAATTCTGGTGTTCAGGAAGTTGAGGCAGAAGAATGGCAAATTTGAGGCCAGCCTGGAGTATACAGTGAGTTCCAGGCTAGCCTCATCTGGGTTACACGTGATATCCCAAGTGCTGGGACTACAGGTACATGCCACTCACATGATTTTCTGGATTGTTTTATAGATTTATATATTTAATTTATTCTTACACTGCTGGAACTCTAACCCCTGGGTTAGAGGCAAAGGCAGGAGGATCTCAGCAAGTTCAAAGCCACACTGGGCTATCAAACAAGACACAGTTTCAAAAATAGATAAATACATAACTTCTCAAAGGCTAATACAACGCTCACAGAATGTATTACTATAATCTGTCATCTTTCTTTCCTTTTTCTTTTCTGAGGCAGAGACTTCCCTATATAGTTCTGGCTGGCCTGGAACTCATGGAGATCTGCCTGCCTTTGCCTCCCATGAGCTGGGATTAAAGGCTTGCACTATCATGCCCAGCCTTTAAAAATCTCTTTTCTAGCTTTTAAAATATTAAAGAAAAACACACTTAAAAACTCAGGAAAGTAGATGCCATTAAAATTGTACACTTTAAGTGGTTTCATTGAAATATATGAGTTATATTAATAAAACTTTAAGAAATCACCAGGAAATTTCATATCCTCGTTGCTTTTACATTAAAAGCAAAAACAACAACAACAAAAAAGACAAACAAAAAAACCTTGCTGGGTACAGAATGAAATGCATTTTTAACTCTATAGCATTATTTTCATGTAGTGATAAGCAGATTTTAAAAAAGCATTGCCCTGTGATATGAGAATGAACCACCGGGAAAAGTGTCACATCATGTCCTACGGTCCAGGCTTGACATCATAACAGAGGTTGGTAGAATTTCAGCTCGGGTCTTACCAAGTCATAGCCCATGGAAATGAGGCAGGCTCGGAAATCCTCGTGATCCATCAGGCCATTCTTCCTCTGTGCAAATGCAAAGAACAGAGAGAGAGAGAGAGAGAGAGGGAGCGAGAGAGCAGTTAGGGATGAGATGAACAGCTCTGCTTGACCCAGTGAGCAAGGTGGTTAGGAAAGGCTGACTTATGGCCCAGCTACAATCAGAGGTCATGCCCGATTTATAGGAGGACAAGCCACCAGTACAAGAATGTTAGAAAAATAGTCTATTTAAACAGGGAAGAGGAGACTGGACTGTGACTCAGTGGGAGAGCGCTTGCCTAACATGCATGAGGTTCCAGGTCTGATCCTCAGCACTGCAAAATAAAATAAAAGAAAGGAAAGGAAAAGGAGGCAGGTGCTATAAAGACTAGTTAAAAATGAAGAGAATCCACATTAAAGCCAGGAAAAAAAAAAAAAAAAAAAGAGCCCATCAGGTGCTCACTACTGCCACCTACTGACAACAGCACATACTGCAAACATTTTAGAAACTTCTGGCTTAACCAATCTTGGAACCCACTGTCCAGACACAGTGGTAGGACTGAATCTAGCCAGGGCTAGATGTGGTGGCTTCATCTGTGTGGCAAGCTCAGCTTCTCCCCCAGACCACTTTTTCCTCTCACACAGATCACACAGTGATCTCAGCTCTGTAGAAGCAGGGTAACTGACGTAGAATCCTGGTTGGGGTGGAAAATGTTCCTGTGTACACGTCTGAGGGTTGTAAGGGGGACAGCTCATACCAATATGTCTTTTTTGGCAATTCAGCTGATTTTGTTCACCCAGGAAATGGCGGGTTTAGAAAGCCCTCCTGCGAATGGAACCTGTGTCGCAGCTCTCAGGTCTGTGGTCCTAGCCCGCCCCAATGCCAGCCACGCTGCAGCCCTGCGCGCTGCCTTATAGCTGCCCTGTCCGCTTCCCGTGGTGCCCTGCTCTGGCTCCTGCGCCTGCTTCAGAGCAATGACTCCAGGGGTCAGAACCCTTCTCTCTTTCCCTTCTCCCTTCTTTCAGATGGGAGCTCATGGCAGAGATGGTTACGTGCAGGCTCCCTGGCTTCGCTAAACTAGCTCCCACTGCCAGGGTAGGAGGACGGGCTTTCCGCGATGGCGCAGGAAAGTACTGCTTCCCTATTGCCCTCAGAGTTTGCAATGACTGTGCCACTCACTGTTTCCTCCTCCCACACAGCGCTCGGATCTTGATGTTAAGTTCTGCGGTGTTTGCTCCATCTCATATCTGCCCTTTTCTTCATTTTTATCACTCCTGTCCCTGAACCCAAAGTTCCTTCCTAATCCCTTTCCTTCATTTCTCCAGGAGCCACATCTGGCCTTCTGTTCACTCTCTTCACCCCAACACCCCCACCCCCCAGTCCCAGCTGGCATCCTAACGAGCTTACTGGAAACACAGCTCCTGTGCATTCAGCAGCTCAGATGTCCACTGGAGGAATCTCTCCGGCCACACCCCCTATGGAGCTTCCATCCCATCTGACAGTCCTTTTTCTTATTTATTGCTTTCTCTTTTTTTATTTTTATTTTTCTTTTCTTTCCTTTTTTTTTTTTTTTGAGACAGGGTTTCTCTGTCTAGCCTTGGCTGTCCTGGAACTCACTCTGTAGACCAGGCTAGACTCCTACTCTCATATCTTCCTGCCTCTGCCTTCCAAGTGTTCTTTTTTATTTCTTGAGAGAGGGTCTCACGATGTATTCCTGCCTGGCCTCAACTTGCTATGTGGACCAGGCTGGCCTCAAACACACGGGGATCTTCCTGCCTCTGTTCCCTGCATGCCAAGATTAAAGGCCACCACACCCGCCCCATTTTTCTATCTAGTAAGAACTCTAGAACATCTAAACATCTGATCTTAACACCAACAAACCCCAAGAAAACTTTGTTTCCAGTGCTTAATGTAAATAAACCTTTTCTACATTTAAAAATATTTTAGCTGCACTTGCTTACTTAATCTTTATGTTTGTATGCCTGAGTGAACGTGTGTGTGTGTGTGTGTGTGTGTGTGTGTGCGCCACATGTATGCACAGGCCCTCAAAGGCCAGGGGCCTGAGTTACAGGTGGTTGTGAGCCACTGTGTGGGTGCTGGGAACTGAACTCAGTCCTTTTCAGGAACAGCCAGTGCTTTTTACCACCAAACCAGCTCTCCAGCCCAAGCAGGCGCTTTCCCTAAAGAGAGCTAAGCTTTGATGTTAACTACAGTGTACTAGATCTGCAGGAAACATAGCAAGCTATGTTGGTTTTGTTCGTTTGTTTGTTTGTTTCCATCGTTTGTTGTGGATTTTGTCTCCCGCCCCCCTTTCTCCCAGGCTGAGGACCCAACCCAGTGCCTTGTGTTTGCTAGGCATGTACTCTTACCTGAGCTGATTTCCTAGGAAACAAGGTCAAAGCCTCGATACAGCTTCACTTGACGTGACACTGAGACTTACCACTGCCTGTTTGATAGCTAGTTCCCTTGGGATCACTCAACCAGTCTCCTGTGGACTTTCTGGAGCAGCAAGATTTAAAGTGACCAGCAGGGCATGATGGCATGCTCCTGCCGTCATCTCAGTACTTGAGAAGTGGGGGTGGGGGTGGGGGTGGGGCAGGAGGACCAGGAGTTCAAGGTCATCCTCAGTCACATAGAGACCTCAAAGCCAGCCTGGGATACACGTGACTAAAACACTCAGGGTGACAGTGGGCCTGTTACTCCAGCTATAACTGCCTTTCAAACAACTAGAGAGAGAGAGAGAGAGAGAGAGAGAGTGGTACCCTGTCAAAGTGGTTGAAGGAGGCTCTGAACTCATTCATCTGCTCCTGGGTGATGCCCTTTGCATCTCTCGTCAGGATCTGGGTCTCCACCTCATTGATGGTTCTGGCGATAGTTGTCAGCAGCAACTCCCATCCAACACGGATATGCTACCAAGGGGAAGAACGAACAATCAGCTAGGCCGAGGGGGTTTGGTGCATCATTGTCACAGAAGGAGGGTGACTCAAACAAGCAGGAAATAAGCAGGGCTTGGCATAGGTTTCCTATACTTATTCTATTTTTTTTATAGTTATTATTATTGCCAGTGTGGCAGAGAGGGCTGCATGTGCAGGGGTGATGGGAAATGCTGGAATTGGTTCTCTCCTTCTACCTTCACATGGGTTCCTGGAACCCAGCGCAGGTTGTTAGACTTCATGGCAAGTGCCTTTTCCTGCTGAGCCTCCTCACCAGACTCGCCTACTTTAAAAAAATTTCCACTGCTTCAACTTTTGTGAGATTCAGTAGTGCAGGAAATATTGAGACGTGAGACTAGAGCTTTAGCAGTGACGGTCTACAAAGTGGCCCTTTGCATATTAATGCACAGTTACTTATTTATATTCCATATATTTGGGATTAGGATTTAAACCTAGGGCTTTGCACATACCAGGCAAGAGATGTACCATTAAACTACTCTCCGGTCCACACTTGTAGATTAAATATTCAACGCGGTCTATTTGTCACTAAACACATCTTCCCACTTGCCAAATAGCTGGATGGGTGCTGTGTTTTACCCGGTGGCTCCCAGGGAGACCAAACTGAACCAGAATGGTGGAAATGGGGATGGTCTTGACTTTATATACTAATTTTTAAAATAACGAATAAAGAATGGGTGTAGTGGCACATGCCTGAGAGTTTGGGGTACATGAGACCATCATGAGCAACAACAACAACAGCAAAACCCTAGCCAAAAAACAATGGGAAGAAACGAGGACAATTTAAGTTCCCCTCCAGAGAAGTGTAATGACATCAGTGTGACGATAATAATAACGTTGACGATGAACTATTGTTTGGTGCTTGAAATGGTTCATGGTGTTTAATATCCCTAGTGTTCACACGTACAGAATCTACCAGAAGCAGGGAGGGAGGCGTGCAAAGGAAACCCCTGAGAAGGTGTCAAGGTCAGCAGCAAGAGCAGCCTGCCCGTCTGCCCCCCATACCTCCATGGTGTAGTTAGTGTGCTTGTTGTCGAAGACCAGAGCTTCCTGGATGAGTTGGTGGTCGCCCTCCAGCTTGTCGATGTTGTTCTTGTAGTTGATGATGTTGTGCTCGTACTGCTTCAGCTGGTTCATCTGGTCCTCCAGGGCCCCTGTGATCTGGATGGAGCTTCGAGCGATCTCCTGTGTGTGGGAGGCAAGCGGGGTATGGGGGGCAATCAGTGAGTGGGGCAATCTCCCAGGGAGGCCAGTGGGGGTGGGGGAAGACATGAAGGCAGATAGTGATAGACTGGGCCTCTGGCTCCGTGCCAATGGCCACATCCACATCAGGGAGCCCAAGGCACTGGATGTCCCAGACAGATTAATGACAAGACCACAGGATGAAATAAGGTCAGGTCATGTCTGTCTACGGAATGGAGGAAACACACACACACACACACACACACATGATCCAAAGCAGGAGTAAGGAAAGAGTCCTGCTGACATTTTTAAAGGGTCATGTCCTGAGCACAGCCACCCTGATCTAGTGCTAGAGGCACGGGAACTGACAGACACTGGCAGAGCTGCCAGACAGATATGAGACCACTGAGGAGAATTTCTTATAATTTTAGATGTTTCTACCTCTGAGATAAAGTTAACATTTTACCCCCAAAGAGAGACAGAAAATGCCTCCTGGCTATTGTTGAGAAATCAATAAAATGAAGCCAGATCCTTGGAGCCATTCCAATGCCATTGTTCCTTGAATATTCTAGAAACACAAAGTATGTGTGAATCTTCACCTGTCCTCATCAGGGATGGATGGCTTAAAAATCTAGCTCCAGATTAAAATCAAACCTGAGAAAGAACTTCGTCATTGACAAGAGATGGCGGTGGGAATGTGCCTCTCCCTATAATCAATCCAACCTCTCCAACAGCTTTTGGCATGGAGAGATAAAGGCCACAGACAATGGCGTGGGTAGGGCAGACAGAAGCCAAGGCAGGGACGTGCTGTTCTGAAGCTCAGTATTGATTCCAGGCTCCGGAAGCCCCAGGAAGGCTGCCACCTACCTCCATCTTGTTCTGAATCCAGGGCCCAATGGCATTGGCCTGGGCAGCAAACTGGCGCCTCAGGCGTTCATTAGCATGTTGGCGAGCCAGCTCCTCCTGCAGGGACTGATCCCGGATGGGCACCAGCTGCTTCACCTGTCAGGGCAAGGACAGCAGGGTGAGAGGCCATCTCTAGTCTCATAGCATTGACCGTGGGATGAGCTCACCATCAGATATAGGCCGCTTGGGTATGGAGAAGGAAGAAGGGGAAAGTGGAAAGAAAAGGGAAAACGTTTAGGGAACAGAGAGGAAAGGGAGTCCCCTGATCAAGGGACTAGTTCTGACTGTTACCTTGTAACACCAAGGGACTGCTGCAAGAACAGCTTAGGGTTTTTAAGAGTCTATCTAAGCACCACTCCTCTATCAGGAGTTCTCTCGCTGCAGCACCAAGCCCATGGCGGCTGGGACCACAGTACAGAATCATGAACTTGAAGGTGGCGAAAACTGACATCTTTACTTTCACTCTCCCTGACTGGAAATTAGCGTTTCCTTCATTATGGATGTGGGCATCAGATACACACAGGATTCAGTAGAACCTGGAACTCTCACAACAGCCACCCGGCATTCAGAGGGCAACTCTGTGTGCTTGGCTCTCTCCTTCTACCTCTATGTAGGTTCTGGGGACCAGACTTGGGTCCCCAGGCTAGGACAGCAAGTACCTTCACCCACTGAGCCAACTCAGGGGAGGATTTTAAAATGTTTTCGTGACAGTATTAATATCGTAACCAATATTTACTTTGCCAAATTTTATAATATTTTCTTTAAGGAAAATAACTTCTATTGTCTTTCCTCACAAGTCACAGAAGTTGCCAAACAGCATGACAATTCAATGCATCTATAAAACCTGGAAGGAAGGAAAGTCTGAGGGTGATGCTAAATTAGCTCATCCTGCATCCCAAGGTCTCCCTTCTTCCCTCAACCCTTTCTCCACATCCCACACCCAGCCGACAGCCAGCCACCCACTTAATCCTTCCCTCATGCCATGCCATGGCTGCTCATTTCCTCCCTCCCTCACCCATGCCCCTCCCCCAGCCCCCAGCTGCCCACCTTGTCCCACTTGTTGCGCAGCTCATCCATGGTGACCGTGCTGTAGGGGTTGCTGGAGCTGATGCGGATGTTGTAGCTCTGGATCACCTTCTCCACCTCGTTCTGGATGGCCAGGATGGACTGCCGCTCCCCGTCAGCCTCGGGCAGCGTGGCCTTGAACTGCTCATGGGCAGTGATCAGACTCTATGCCGGGGAACAGCGCAGAGAAGCAATCTGATGAGAGTGTCCCGCTGTGTGTTTATTTGTTTTTAGGGAAGGTATCAAGTAGTCAGACTGGTCTTGAACTTGCTAGGTAATCACACGTGACCCTGAACTCCTGATTCCCCGTCTCCATTCCCAGCCTCTGGGATCAACACATGTACCACCACAACAGACTTTAGTGTAAACCTGGTGTGTGTGTTCACGTGTGTATAGAGGTCAGAGGTCCACCTTGTCTTTTTAGACAAGGACTCCCACGGCCTGGCTGCTCTCTGATGAAGCTAGTCTGGATGACCAACTAGTCCCTGCCCATCTCCCCTTCCCTAGCACTGAACTACAAGCATAAGCTATCATTCCCAATTTGTTCTTTCTTTATTTTTTTTAACATAGATTCTGGGGATTGAACTCATGATTTCGTACCCAGAAGGCAAAACTTCGCTGACTAAATCCAGCCCACATTATCAATTTAATTGGAAAAAGAATTACAAATGTATATTTCCTTTATATTCTGTTCTATCTCAAATTCCCCACAAATGGATTTTGAATAAACTAGGTCCTGGGTGCTTGACAGTAACTTTTCTCCCCAACACCAAAGCCGATGAGTCTTATTTATAGACTTATTTGAATGTTCTGAAGAAATATAAAGCTGAGACACTTTCAATTGGCAGGGAGCAGGTGCTATTTTGGAGGTTCTTTTGTGTGGGTGTGCTCGTCTGTAGTTACATGCATATTTGTGTGCACATGGGAACCAGAGGTCAACATCAAATGTCTTCCTTAATCTAGAACCTTGTTTTCCTTTTTTAAAGATTTATTTTATTTTTATTTGCGTGTGTGGGCATGCATTTGTGTGTGTGTGTGTGTGTGTGTGTGTGTGGTGTGGATATGGGTTTAAGCATGACATAGAATCAATGTAGAGGTCAGAGGACAACTTATGGGAATCAGTTCTTTCCTTTCACCACGTGGATTCTAGTGATTGAGCTCAGGTCAATCAGGTTTGGGGGCAAAGGCCTTTACCAGCTGAGCCATCTTACCAGCCCAGAACCCTAAGTGTTATACACATATTAAGGTATGTGCATGTATGTGACCTGAAGACAGAAGGAAGGAAATTAGCAGAAGTAGGGATAGAAGAGGGTAATGCAGAGTAAATACTTAAGTACAGGATATACTTGGACAAAACGCATCACTTTATACAACAACTATACGCTAATAGGAAGAGTGCAAGTTCAAGTCCCCTCACTTGGATCTCTTCAATGCTGTGGACAATGAACATGTCCTGCAGGTCCTCCATGGCGCCCTCCATCCAGTTGTTGAAGGGTGCAGCTCTCTTGGCAAACTCCAGGTGCAGCTGGTCAATGGTCTCCAGCAACTTCTCAGTTCTCTGAAGATTGAATAGAAGCAAGTGTTACCTCGGATTAAATAAGCTTTTTAAAAATCTTGAGACGTGCAAACACGTGCAAATGTGTATCCAGATCATTAATGTAGGTCCTGTTATTTATACTAGCTGCTGCTGGAATGATGGTAAGCCCTGCTGGTCTCCGAGAGGCCTTCTGTGTTACTTTAGTTTTGGTGCTGGGGATAGAACCCATGGCCTCAGTTATGCTAGGTAAGTGCTCCATTACCGAGCTTATTCCCTGAGGGCCTTTTGAATTAAAGAAAAATTTAATACCATCCAGAGCAGCCTCACATTTAAATTATCTGTACCACTCTCCTTGAAAATTCACACAGATATACAACTTCTTTCAGCTAAAGCAGTGATTTTTCTTTATTGAGACAAAGTCTCATGTAGTCCAGGATTGCTTAAACTTCCTTCCTTCTCTTCTCTTTTCTTTCTTTCTCTTTTAAACAGGGTCTGATATAGCTCTGGCTGTACTGAATTCACTATGTAGACAAGGCTGCCTCTGACTCCTAAGTGCTGGGATTAAAGACTCACACCACTCAACTTTCTATACAGCTCAGGATATCCTTGAACTTTGATCCTTCTATCTCTTCCTCCTGAGTTTTGATTAGTCACTGATGGCCCCAGCACAGTTTTATGGGGTGCTAGGGAGTGAACTCAGGCCCTTCTGTGTACAAGGCAAGTGTTTTACCGATCAAGCTACATTTTCTGACTTATTTTCTGGCATTTTTTCCCTTCCATATTATGTTGGCATTTTCCAGGTACACATCTCAAGCTGTGTCACCCTGAGTCAGTTATGGGCACAGCAGAGCTTTAGTGGAAGAATGGCTCAGTGGTTAAGAGCTCATACTGTTCTTCCAGAGGACCTGAGCTCAATTCCCAGCACCCACACGATGGCTCATAACCATCTGTAACTCCAGTTCCAGGAGATATGATGCCTTCTTCTGGTCTCCTACAGTGCCAGGCACACAAGTGGCACACAGGCATGCATGCAGGTAAAATGCTCACGCACATAAATTAAAAATAATATGTAAGCCTTTAAAAAATTTCCAAAGGATTTTGAGAAATTTACAGTGATTGCTACTTAATAAACAGGGCTTAGACTGTGATCCCCCAAACGTTTTAAAGTTGTGAAGTATGTTTTACTGCTGACTTGATACATTAGAGTGCAAAGCTACCAGCCTCCCTTGGTCCTCTGACTCCCACTTTTCACGTTCTTCTTAGGTCTCCATTTACTGGACAGTGTTTGGTTGTCCCCACATGAGGCCATGCAGAAACACAACTAACACCACCGATTAATTATGGATTCTCTAGTAGTTTTCAGGTCAACAGAGCTTCAAGCTTTTCACCTCCAAGGCCTCTCTCCGCTTCTGCGTGAGTGTCCCCAATCTATCCCACTGGTCACAAATTTTCTGGCACCGATCGTTGACGTTCACAGCATCATGATAGTCCAGTTCACTAGGAAAAGCAAGAAATAAAGATTAATTCTCCCAGATGGTTTGAAGAAAATGGATAGAAGCTGGAAATAAATAAGGAAGAGGTGTGTGTATATGTTCATAAATACACATGCGTATACAAATGTATGTGTGAACCAATGTACACTCATATGTGACTACCTGAGTATTTTTATCTAGCAACCCCACTTTTTTGTGGGGGGATAGAGTCTTCCATTGGCCAGGGCTTTACATTATTTAGCTAGAATGACTGGCTAGTGAGCTCTAGGCATCTACCTGTATCTGTCTTCCCAGAGCTAAAATTAAAAGAACATACTGTCATGCTCATTAAAATATTTATTTATTTATTTGTTTATTATCTATCTATTTATTTATTTATTTATTTAGTGTGTTTGTGTGTGCGTGAGGAGGTCAGAAGATGGATCCCCTGAGCAGGGGCTAATGGCAGCTGTGAGCTGCCAGACGTGGATTCTGGGAACTGAACTTGTGTCCTCTGCAAGATAGGTCATCAAGCTCTCTTAGCCACTGAGTCATCTCCCAGGGCCCTGTGTCAGGGTTTTGAGCATGGGTTCTGGGTGATCAGACTTATATCCTCATGCTTACACAGCAAGCAATCTCTGACAGCCATCTCCCGTTACCTGCCCCTATCCCCACGCCTTTTTTTAAAAAAAGACCTAATAGAAAACTGGTGGGGAGGCTAGTGAGATGGCTCAATCACTAAAGGAACCTGCCACCAAGTTTGACAGCCTGAGTTCAGTCCCTAATGTTGCCCTCTGACCTCCCCAAATGTGCTACTGTAATTACTGCCTGGCTCAGACAAGGGGATCCGTGGGGCTTACTAGGCAGCCAGCATAGCTGAATCATGCAAGCCCTTTCACATTAGGAAATTCTGTTTTGTTTTGTTTTTTTTAAAAAAAATGTGGAGAGTGACTGATAGAAACATTTGAGAGTGACTCTCAGGGTTCCCCACCCCCACCCCACACATACACACATACAAAATACATATGTAACAGAAAACTGGCAGGGCATTTCAGGGTTTTCTGAATTGTCCTCATTGAAAGTATTTATCACTTGGAATAAATGATAAGAATTAACAAAAGTCATGTTAGTCAACACTTTTCAAAGCAGACAGCACTACTGTCTTCTTAATGCCTCTGGCTAGCTTTCTCCTCCTGTGTCCTCTGAGGCCTCCTGACAGCATGACTTTTATATGGAAACTACTCCGAAAGCCAACTATGTGACACAGGTCAGTCCAGCCGAGGCGGCTGGGACAGTCACATGAGTCATGGGGAAGGAGGTGTCCACTTGCAGAGTTCTGTGTCCTTGGCTCCTCCAGACAGGCACGCAGCTTGCTGCCTACTGGATGACCAGTCCAGAAGGAGGCCGTGACTTTACCCAGCACAGAAAGACTCCTAAAACTGGGCGGGACGGAGCTCATCCATTTAGGGACAATAACCCTGTTGGATGCCTCCAGTGTGGTAGAAACAACAAAATAAAACAAAAGAAAGGAGCTTGAATGAAAGTTAACCTCGCCTCTCCTCTGGGATGAGTGTCTGAGTCCTGCATAAAAACCAACCACCCTACTAGGCTAAGAAAAGAGCAAGAACTGTGGCCATCAGGAGACACGTGCAGGGCGGTGCATCTCTAAAACCAGGCTGAGATGAGAGAACTTTCTGGAAGCACCTTCCTCCCCCGCAAACCACTTCCTTGAGGCTTCAGTTTGTTTCCCAGCTTATTCACCCTTGAACTAAGGCAGTAGCTACGCTATGCACACAAAAGTGCATGGAGGTCAGAGGACGACTTGCAAGGGTCAGTTCTCTCCCTGTGCCCTGTGGGTCCTGGGGATTGGATTCAGGCCATCAGGATTAGCAACAAGCACTTTTATCCTCTATGGATTAAAATAAATAAATACAAAGGCATGGTCGTCCCCCCCCCCCCCCGCTATTTCTTTCTTTCATATACTCATGTTTATTGACTTTACTGTTGCTTGGCAGAGGAAGTACATATAATTATTATCTTAGTGTTCTTCCAGAACATTCTGACAGGGACAGAAGCTCCCTGTCCAGTTCCTAAGAGCAGCCCCCAGCTATCTACAAGCACACACTTTTCATGGAACAAAGGCTGACTAAGACTTATGTCTGCTTTGATTGTAAACCAAAAACCAAACCTGCCATCTGTCCCTGAGCAGCTGTACAACCCTGATACAAAATGGAAAGGCAGCAGATCTTTAAAGTGAAAACATTAAAGAGATAAAGGTCTGCATGTTTTCATCTGATATGTCCCTTATGGCCTTGTGTTTTGAATGCTTGGTTCCTGGCTAGTTGCATGAATTTGAAGGTGATGGAGCATGGTGGCATAAGGGAGTCACAAAAGGGGGCAGGGGTTAGAGGTCATATTCATGTCTGGCTCTACTCTGGATGTGCTGGCTACTGTTATATCAACTTGACACAAGCTAGAGTCATCGAAGAGGAGGGAAGGACCTCAGTTGAATAAATGGCTCCATAAGATGGCCTGTGGGCAAGCCTGTAGGATATTTTCCTTCTCTCTCACAATCTCTCTCCCACATCTATCTCTCTCTGTGTGTCTCTCTCTCTCTGTGTCTTTTGTTGGGTTTGTTTGTTTTTGTTTTGTTTTGAGACAGGGTTTGGGTGATTTTGTGTGTATGCAGCCCTGGCTGTCCTGGAACTTGCTCTGTACCAGACTGGCCTTGAACTCACAATGATCCACCTACCTCTGGCTCTTGAGTGCTGGGATTAAGGGCATGTACCACCACTGCCTGGCTGTATTTTCTTGATTAAAAATTGATGTGCAAGGGCCCAGCCCATTGTGGGCAGTGGTTTTGAGATGCATTTAAAAAAACAAAACAAAACAAAACAAAAAAAAACAGAAAAAAAAAAAAAACTGAGGGTCTAGAGGGATGGCTCAGCAGTTAAGAGTACTTGTCCCTCTTACAAAGGACCTTGGTTCAATTACCAGCACCCATATGGTTGTTTACAACCATTCCTAACTCCAGTTTCCAGGGTCCAGTGCCCATCTTCATGGTCACCAAGCATGCAAGTAGTACATATACATACACACAAACAGAACACTCACACATAAAAGATAAAAATCTAATAAAGAGAAAAGCTGAAAAGGAAGAAAACAAACTGAGCAAGCCAGAAGGAGCAGGAGAGTAGGCAGCACTCCTCCATGGCCTCTGTAACAGCTCCTGTCTTCAGGTCCCTTCCCTGCCTAAGTTTTTGCCCTGAATTTTCTTCACGATGACCTGTGATTTCAGGATATGTGATCAGGACATATATGCTGAAATAAGTTGTTTCCTTTCTAAGTTCCTTTTGGACCTGGTGTTTCATCACAACAACAGACGCCCTAAGAAACTAGCTCTCCCTGTTTCTTGGTTTTCTCTATCCTGACTGACTGAAATCCTTATGAAACCGTGAGTAGAAATAACCCTTTTTCCCTCAAGTTGTTTCTGTCAGGCATTTTGACAACAGAATGAAAAGACAGTTGGGGAATGTGGGGAGATAGCCCCCTAGGTAAAAACATTAACTATGTAAGTCTGGTAGCCCAAGCTCAATCCCCAGAAGCTACACAAAAAGGCAAATGGCACATGCAAGCAATCTCAGAACTCAGAACTCAATGGGAGGCCAAGACAGGAGATAAACCCAGCAGCAGGAGTACACATCACAGTGGCAGAAGCCTGCCTCAGCAAGGCAGGAGGCAGCTCCTGAGAGTTCCCCTCTGGTCTGACACACACAATGGTATGCCTATGTCATCCTCCCATTTCCAGAGTAATATTTTTAAAAAAATCATTATTTTAAAAAGGTATCTCTGCACCTGTGAGTTCAAAGGTCAGCCTGGTCTTCCCAAGGAGTTCCAGGACAGCCAGGACTACATACATAGAGAGAGCCTGTCTCAAAAATGAGTGAATAATGCAAGAACTTTTTGTTAAACCACAATGGAAACACCAATGCCTACATTATTTCTAGGGTTTCCCTGTTTTCCCTTATTCTTATACAGTGGTTCCATATAAACTCTGACTTATTCTTAGTATGAGCAGGAAGGAAAATAAGGTTAGTAATAGTCAGATTAACATAACCTAAATCTCATGTTTGGTTACACCTTGGTAGTGTGGAGCAAACAGCACCAAAGATGCCAGGAATAATAGTCATAATAATATAAAATTATTGCTTAAAGTTTATGGGCAACACTTAAGAGTGCTACAAATTACTCACAGGAGCCATTACAGTCCACTAAATAACTTGAGTCCTTTTCAAGACCTCATTTTATTGGTGAGTGGCTGTTAATTAGCAGAGAGCCAAGATTCAAGAGGTCTAAGACTGTGATGGAAGGTACAGGTATAATGTGAGGCTGAGGAAGATAAAGGATTTATATGGGTAAACCTGAGAGGTGGTGTGTCATGAAGCCCTACCTGTTAATTAAGGGGCTCGTGCTCCTCAGAAGTGAGGAACCAGGGACTAAGGTATTGAAGTATATTTTAATTACCGTGTTTTTAATTGTTAAGTGATAGGCAATAAAAATTCCGCAGATGTGGAGCCGGAGAGATGGCTCAGCAGCTGAGAGCTCTGGTTACTCTTGCAGAGGACCTGAATCCAGAATCTCACAGACATCTGGAACCCAATGCCAGGGAATCAACACCCTCTTCCGCCCTCCACGCACACTGTGCCCATACCAGGAACCACAGGTGTAAAGCAGAGGCAGCAAGCCTCTATGCTATGATTAGCCTCAGCACCACAACATCTGTTCCCACAGACCAAAACCCAGAAGGGTGAGGCAGCCCGCTCCTTCAGGGCTCAGGGAGGGACTTCTCCTTGGCCTTTCTCTCCATGTGAGCTATGGGTCCTGCCTCCTGCGCCAGCCTGAGCCAGGCTGCAAGGCCTTGCCCTCCACACTACTACCTTTGAAAGCTGAATAGTTTATGTGGGGTCAGGAGTGAGAGACGGAAGAACCCGAGGACTCTGGCTCACAGCAAGGCTTCAACCTGTTTTTACATTTCTAGACACAAAAATCATCATCCCTGGGGCTTCAGCATGACCCTCTGAACTCAGCAGGAAAGAGTGTTCCCTGGGGACCCTGCAGAGTGCCCATAGCCCACTACGGTCTTCAGCCAGGGTACCAGCACACACTTGAGCTCCTGTGCAATGGCAGCGATCTGTTCCACACGGTCCTGGTGTGCAGCCAGGTCACTCTCAAAGGCTTCATGCTTGCGAAGCAGGGCCCGCACTTCCGTCAGGGACGCCGACTCATAATCCTTCTGCAGCAAGATCTGTTCTTTGCCTGCAAAGGGGACAAGAAGACGCATGAGGCCTATAACTGTTGTGTCCGAAGTCACACAGCAGCTTCCTCACACCAGAATGTGCTCAGAGAGCCCTGGGATTTCAAGGGAGAAGAGGAACCAGCCTGTAAGCAACACCCCACCCCTCTAGATGCCCACAGAGGAGGTGCCCACCAAGAAAGGTGTGGTGCATGAAGAATGCATTTTACAAAGTATAGTCTGCATCATTCTGAGTTACAACTGTTTACTTTCCCAGCGTGACACTCAGTTCAGTTAGAAATTATTTCTACCCATGAGCCACATGGGCTAGTTGAATAAAACCCTCGAGTTAACTGGTGCAACCATGCTCAGTCATGGTGGTACAAACCTGTAATCCCAGCACCCAGGAAGCTGAGACAAGAGAACTGTGAATTCAATTTGAGTATGAGTGACACAGCAGGACCCTATCTCAAAAAAAAATCCAGGCTTCCTTTATGCTATGTGTTTGAAAACTATAGTCTGGGATGAAATGTGATCTGTGTTTTGCTTGTTCTGCTTCTAAACATTAGAAATTTCCCTCTTGGAACCTTCACTCATTCCTCCATAGGTTTTTCTTTATTATTTGTGGGGTTTTTTGTTTTGTTTTGTTTGCACAAGGGGTCTCCAGTGAAGGCTGGCTTTGAACTCAGTGTTTAGACAAGGATGGTCTCAAACTTCTGATACTTTTGCCTCTACATCTCCGGTGCTGGGACTAGAGGGATATAGCACCACGCCCAATTTATATGGTTCTGGGGACTGAATCCAGGGCTTTGTTGGTATGTGCTAAAGCAGCACCCTGCCAACTGAGCAACATTTTCAGGCCTCTCTATAAACATTTCTAAAACCTAGGTACTGCTGTGACTGGACATCCAGATCTGCATCTCCTCTCTGGCTAGTGGCCTATAACAATTGAATTCTGTCAAGCTGGAAATGGAACACAAATGTCCACGTGTCAAATGATGACAACATCGTAGCTAGGATGTGTCAGATACTGACTGAAATATTTATCATATGAACTCACTGACACTTCCCATAAGCCTTGTGAGGGAAACAGTTACAGTATATCCATTCTTTGTTGTTTATTTTTAAGATTTATTTTTATCTTTAATTACATGTACAGGCATGCATATGTCTGTGTGTGGGTATGTGCACATATGTGCAGGTGCCTGTCGGTTCCAGAAAAGGGCATCAGATCCCCGAAGACCTGGAGTTACAGGTCTATGAGCTACCTGATGTGGGTGCTGGAAATAGAAGGAAACAGCACACTTGTAATTGCTGAACCATGTCTCCAAATCCGTGGTTCTTGGTTTGAAACAAGACCTTACTACATAACCCTGTTGAGCTTTGAACTCAATGTGTAGTCTAGGCTGAACTGGACTACATATCTTCCTGAATCAGCCTCCTGAGTGCTGGGATTACAGGAATACACGCCACCAACCCTAGCACAACCTAGGTGGAGGACAATGTGCAGGAGTTGTTCTAACTCAGGGTGTCAGGCTTGGCAGCAAGCATCTTTTCCCACTGAGCAATCTCACTAGCCCACAACCTACATGCTGACAAATCTGAACTGGAGTCTCACGCCCTTACCATAAGCCCATGTCTCGTGCGTGGAGGCCTTCTGCCTGAACTTCTCAGCCAGATGCTCCAAGCGCTCCAGTCTCCGAATCTCATTCAACAGCCACTCCTCATAGCCCTTCTCGGCCTGCTCCAACCTCTGCCAGGCACCAGCAATGTCCTGAGGAGTGGAGAACATTCAAGGTCACAGGTATGACATGTGGGCTTGCAGGGCTCCTGCAGACCCTCAGATTCAAGTCTGACAGTGGTTGTCCTAGGCTTTCCTCTTCCCTTGCCTCTTCTGCTCAACTAACCATTCCACCAGTGTGGTTTCCGAATGTCTAAATAACTACGGTGACCTTTTAAATTATCGCAGCTGTTCTCATCAGCCATGCAGACTTCTCCAGATGTGGACCAAGTCCTACAGGGTAGGAAGGGCGGTTGGTACCAGCAGGAAGGTGAGTGCACAGGGAAGATCTAGCTGTTGTAGATTATAGAGGAATCTCTCTAGCTTGTTGTAGATTATAGAGGAATCTCAAGCTTAAGGCCACAGTCTGTGAAAGCCCGCAGGGCACCATGTCAGGGCACTCACACCAAGAGCTGCATTGTGGAAGGGAGCGGAGGATCAGTAATGAAGCCAGGCGTGGTGGCACACACTGAGAATTCCAGCTACTCGGGAGGCTGGGGCCGGAGGAATGCAAGTTTGAGTCCAGCCTGGGCAACTTAATGAGTTCAAGGTCAGCCTGGCAACTTAGTAAGACCATTTCTCAAAAGAAAATTTTGTAAGACTTGAGGTAGCTGAGGGGCAGCACACTTACCTAGTATGTGTGAAGTCCTGGGGTCCCGCTCCCCACCCCCAGTCCCACAACCCACAAATGGGGCTCCTACAGGGTCACTCATCGTTGCATTGACTGGCAGTCACACTCAAACCAAGGGCAATGGGGGCAATGGACTGCGCTCACTCACCGACACCATCTTGCCCTCGGAGGGCATGAAGGCGGGCCGGTTGCTGATCCGGAGCTTGGTCTGCAGCGTGTTGAAGTTGATCTCCAGCTGGCACTTCTCCTGCACCTTGGGAGGCTTGTGTTTACGACGGTAATCCCGGAAGTCCTCCAGCTTCTTCTGCATGGCCTGCATGGTCTTCTCGGGCGTCCTGTTCTCCAGCCAGGGGATTGTGCGCCGAATCCATTCCAAAAGCTATTTCCAAACACAAAAGCGAGGCTGAAAATGCTAGCAAACTGTTTTTTCGGCTCAAAAATAAAGGGGCCCTCCGATAGGCGGAACCAGTTCTCCCAAATGGCTGAGCATGGTTGCAACTGCACTGACTTAAAGAGGGGACGGCAGCTCTGTGCATGGTGCAAGGAATGACATCGCCCACCCCCGCCCCAGGGCCACAGTGACCACCCCAAGGAGACCACACACAGGTTTAACTTGAACTTCAGGTCAGCACATGAAGTTGTGTTTGACAAAATGTGACATTTACAAGAAACGCAGCAACCAGACATTAGCAGACAAATGCTGGATGGAGCCTCCAAATTCTAGAAGGGAAAAAAAAATCACAAAGGAGGGACACTCAGCAAGGAACTGGGCTGAATGTCAAATGTGTTGTTGGAAAAAGAAAAAAGCTCTAATTTAATAGAGCTTACTCACTAGAGAATTGTACTATAAGCCTAGGACTGATTCTGGGCCAGAGGAGGCTTTATCTTCTAGTTTTTATGCTAATCCATAAGCGATAAGTGAAAAGGGTATTGAATTCCCCAAATCTAGTGTCTGCCCTTCCCCTGAGTCAGTACCCAGGTCTCAGAGATGACCTGCTAGACACCTAGTCATTTATTTACTCTTTTATTTTTTTTTTTGTTTTGAAAATTTACTTATTCTTATTTTATGTATATGGTGTTTTGCCTGCATGTATTATCTGTGCATAACATGTGTGACGTGCCTTCAGAGGCCATAAGAGGGTGTCAGGTCCCTCCTGGAGCTGGAGTTACAGACAGTTGTTAGCCACCATGTGGGTGCTGGGATTCAAACACAGGTCCAGACTCTTAGCTGCTGAACCATCTTTCCAGCCTCCCCCAGCACACACACCTGTTTATATACTCTTATGTCTACTGAATCTTGGGAAAGCGCCAGCAGACTGGAATGAAAACTAGTTAGAATGATGATGCCGCCACAGTCAGCATCTCAGAAGAAAGAATAAATGAAGGACTGCTGCAGATTGAGTATGAATGTCCCTCTCAGGCTCACGTGTCTGCACACCTGATCCCCAGCAGGTGGCGCTGTTTGGGTGGGGCATTGTGGAACCCTTAGGAAGAAGCAACTCACTAGAAGAAGAGTCACAGGAAGCAGGCCCTGTGGTTTTTACAGCCTGGCCCTGCTTCCTGTTCTCTCTCTGCTTCTCGCCTGCGGATGTAGCATAATCAACGCCTCAGGATCCTGTTACCATGCCCCCTCTGCCATAATGGACCATATCCCTTTGGGACTTTGAGTGAGAATAAACCATTTCTCCCATAAATTGCTTTTGTAAGGTTGTTTTATTGCAGCAATGAGAACAAAACCAAGTTAATGACAAGTAAGAAAGTTCTTGACAATTAACCATCCTTCTGTGCTGAATACACTTCCCTCTTGAAGTTTAAGACTGGCCTTAATGGTAGCAGATGAGATTTTTTTTTTCACAGCAATAATAACAATTACAGAAGAAAAAAAACAAAAGAGTTATAGGGAATCAAACAACTAAAGCTCCCCCGTGTCAGCAGCATGAAGGTATACATTCAGTTTATTTTGATCAAATGCTATCAAGTTCCTATTTGGGATGATTTATCTCACCTATGCTGATCATTTTCATATCACAGACCAAATATCAGCTAAATCAAGTTAATGCAAAAATTATTTATTTTTGTATTTATTTTTTTAACCTTGTAAACTAGTTTTAAAATTTAGTTTTAGCTATCCAGTCTTGAATATGGATCTGTACTTGAGTTCCATCTCAGAGGACACAGCTCTGGGGTCCCTCAGCCTGGGTTTGTGTTACAAAGGTGACACAGGGGTAGTGACAAGGAAGCCTTGGTACTCTCTGTGCTATGATAAGGACCATGCAATGCAAATGCATTGCTCAAACCAGGAATCTGAATGAAGAGCTACAGAAATGTATCCGAGGCTCAAAGGATTTGGAAGCGAGCTGTCTTTCCAGATCCTGTCTGCACCTGTGCGCACACATTCACCACACCTCCTCCTCCCAAGAGGTTATGCAGATTCCCCTCACATGGGCTCACAGTGCCAAGCAGGGCCCTTGACATGAAGAGCACCCACCATGATGCCAGCAGCCCACAAGTCAGGGGAATAAACAAGGCGTGTGATGCTGCCTTGAGGGTCTGACCTTTCGGGGGCAGAGCTAAAACTAGAATCCCCTTCCTACCGCCTCAACACATGCAGACTGTCACTGAGCTTTGGAGTCTCTGCACAGGCCACGGAGGGCTCGGGGGGGTTGGGAGGGGACACTGGCACCAGGCATGTTGCTACAGGATGAACAACCTCTGAGGCTAGGTGTGTTTTCTGCTTTTGCCCTCTCTGAGATGAAAAGTGCAAAAACTAAGCATGGACAATCTGTTTGCAGTCTCTGCCTCACCCCTGGCCCCGGGTGCACAGAGCCGGGGCCACCCATTTCCTTTACCTCACTCGCTAGCCTCTCATATTCTTCCATCAGCCTCTCATTCTCTTGATTCACAGCAAGAACCTTACATATCCTGTTAGCTGCTGTCTCGGCCTGCAAAACACAATCGGTAAACAGGATGGCTGGGCGATGAGGGTATGCACGCAAACACACATCAAGCTCAACGCGGTGGGGTGAGGCATGACAGAGGAGATGGTGTGAGGAAAATGGTACAGTCTGGGTCAGGGTGGGTAGGATAGAGGGGATGAGTCAGTTCACACCTTTTTTAGTTTTCACACAGACTTACACGGCAGGCTGAATGTACTGTAGGGAATAATGGGGAGATATCATTAGTCTAAAGCACAAGCTTTATAAAACATTGAGCAAGTTAGTAACAGAAATATGTGGGCCAAGGAAACCAAGATCTCGGGTCCCTGGCTGTCCTCAGGTCCCTGGCTGTCCACCTGGGTGCTCCTGTATACTGACCCTGGCCTTCAGAAAACAAAGCTGACGAGATCTTGTCCTGAATGTATCCATGTCACTGACTTTGAGTGCATGGCAAGACCTCGGCTCTTTTCATGAACATGGAGAACTTCATAGATAGGATACTAGAGACGGGCTTGCCTTATCATGTTCTCTCCCAGCTTCGCTCGGGCTGTTCTGAGGTCTGTGAATGCTTCTGAGGTTGTAACCCTTTTGTCCCTCTGACTAAAAATACAATTAGTATTGAATGATGGGGCAAACTGCTGAATAGAGGACATTTCCAGGCAAATGAGAACAAGCATAAAGGAGGCATTCGCGTCTCCTGGTCGCCTCCGCTTTGCCACTCAATGCATGCGGCACACTCTTCAAGGCACTCTGATCTCCAGAATTTACAAATGTTTCTAACTATTTTCTACTAAAATAGAAGAAATATGTTGGGGGGGAATAGAGAAAAACACACTGATTATGGTCTAGAGCGGTTTGTTTGTTTTTAAAGATGCCTTGCAGTTGGGAACTTGTGTTAGGTCATTATGAAACACTGATATTCCAAGGCCAGATGTGAAGCACACAGACATACGCCCAGAAATACACGCGCACACAGCAGAGCAGCGCAGCCCGCTGCCTGCACAAGGGAGGAGTACCTGCTCCGCTCCCGCAAAAGCATGGTAGAAGCAGGAAACGTAAGTCATGATGGCTCTTTCATCGGGTTTGGGAGTGTTGACAATGTCTGAGGGGGGAAAAAATAACACGGGACACGGACACACACAGGTGAAGAGGAGAAACCACGGTGAACAGAGGGAACCAATCAGCTTATACCGACCACTTTGTTTCATGTTTCATGGGCCCATGACCCTGAACCGTGGGGCAGCTGAACAGCACTGACATGATCCCAGAATAGGAACTTCGGATTACATTTTTGCCCATTTGTTCAGTATGTGAGTGTGAGTGTGTGCATCCTATGGAATGCATGTGGAGGTCAGAGGACAACTCTCGGGAATTAGCTCTCTCCTTCCGCCAGGTGGAGCCCAGGGATCAAGCTCAGCTCGTCAGGCTTGTGTGTAAAGTGTTTTATCCACTCAGCCATTCTGCCAGTCCTTAGGTTAGGGTGTTAGCCTGTGGCCTGCTTCCTTCAGTGGGGTTTTAAATGTGTATGTAGTATGTTAACATGGGGATTTATATGGCATGTATCAGGATGATTACTCCATTTTTGTTGCTTTGTTAGTCTTGTGTGTGGCTCTTACAACCTTGGCTCTGAGAAAGACAGGAAGATGCTAGAGACACAGCAGGACTGTCCTCCTACTTCCCAGCTCTACTCTCACATGCCTTGGGAGCTCTGTGCTCTGGAAACCACCCTAAGAGAGAGGTGAAACTCATTGTGTGGGGGAAAGGGTTGTTTTTAACACCTTTGAAACATACTTACCTTCCCACCAAGAGTAACAAAACAGCTCAAGAAAGGGGCTGTGTATGTGGCTGTGCTGACTACTACCAACTGTATTAGCTGCTGCAAGAAAGACCAACCAGAAGAGGAAAGAAACCAGGTGACGACACAGGCTTTTTTCCTATCAGATCAGTTTTGGTAAGTGTTTTTATTATTATTATTTTTTTTTTTTTAACCTGTCCATGAACTTGGTTGGGTCAGTGAATGATGGGAGCTAAAGTGATACTCTGTCATTATTTACAGTGAAACTCTGACCTTGAGATTGCTGAAGCTATGAATGTAAGGAATATGGGATCCTGTAAGCATATAGAATCTTCTAGAAAACCATGTTGCATGTAAGTAGAAAGTTTTAAAGAAAGCTAGACTAAAAGAGACCAAAGACTGGCTCCTCAGAACCAGGCAGTCTTCCTGCTGAGGAGCAGGAGCAGGAAAGGAGAGCTGCTGAGTGATAGAACATAAATGAGATGCAGAAGGTGAAAGGTGACTTGTGTTCCACATTCTCCCGTGTGTGCGCACCAGCAAAAGCATGATGGTAACAGTTCATATGAGTTACTGTGGCCTTTCGGTCTGGGAGGCTCTGCCAGTGTATTCTAAACCTGTGTGGGGGAAAGACGGTTAAGTGCTTGTGTGCTCCAACCACAGGCTTCTGACGAGCGCTTGCTTGTCAAGAAGAGAGCCTGCCCTACCAGGCAGCTGCTGAGACTGGCTCAAATCAAGGAAGTCGCTCACACGTGCAAAGTCTCTGTCCTGGGTGCTTGTGAGAACCACCATGGGAAAGGAAAGGATTGCAGAGAAGAGGGTATGGCTGCTCCAGAGAAGCCTAAATCACATGAGGCTCCTAGAATTCTAGCACGTTCATAAGGGCTGAGGTCAGGAAGCCTGTGTGCCGGCAGATCTAATCTCAGAGCTCCACTCCAAACAGGTTCAAAGTGGCTACAGTTTCCACCACCTGTTGAAAGTATGGTAGACAGGAAGGGAGGAATGCTTCCAGTTTCCATTGCAAGGGAAGTTCATGGCTAAGAAAGCCAGTTAACCTCAGAATAACCCACACCTGGATTCAGAGACTAACACAAATATCATAGTATGAGGCCAACAATAGAAGGCGGGGAGGCAAAGATTTGCCAAGTTATCCCTAAGCTGACAGCAGGAGATGTGACCCTATTAGGGCAGCGAATGAGTAGAGGAAATGATACTGGAACGCTGTGGTGACAGCAAGGCTGACAGTAGACCGCCCCCCAAAGAAAAAAATCATCCACGGTAAGGTATGATGATCAGCAATGGTTACATCCCAGCATGCTCTGCACCCAAGACCGTCACAATCTTAACAGTTACAAGACTCCTGTACAAGACTGTTCTACAAACTATGGTTAATACAGTGTATAAGCATGCTAGATCATTAAAGGGGAAGAGGAAGAAAAGACAGGATGGCACATGCCTGTAACTCCAGCACTTGGGGGTGCTGAGGCAGGGACCAGGGGTATTACCCATGGTTCTGGGCCAGCCTGAGTTACATAGCGGACTCAAAAACCCTGCCCAGAGAACTGGACAGAAGGGAGGGAGAGAGCTGAGGAGGGAGGGAGAGGGAGAGGTGAAGACTGGAGGGAAAGGAGAAGGTAGAGAGAAAGGGAGGAGGAAATGACAAATGAGCTAAAGCACTCCTTCAGCCAAAAGGACAAAGTGAAGGATAACGGCACACCCGGCCCAGGACCCAGAGACTCAGGAGAAACCCAAGAATGGAGGAGAACGAGAGCAGAGCCAGGGCAGTTGTGGTGGTTGCTGATCCTGCTGACAACTATCAATACATTCAAAAGCAATCCTGGCCTTCCACTTGGGACTAGCATCTGAGAGGCATTAATGAACAGAGAGATGAACCTGTTAACCCACCCTGGATACTAATTCAAGAGCCCTGTGTAGTTCATTACCACAAGGAAGGGTCTGTGGAGAGTCTACATGAACACAAATGTAGTTTGGAGAGGACACTGTAAAGGAACGTTTCTATGCTCCCTTTTGGCTTTCTCCTTCTAGGGAGCTTGGGAGAAAGCACAAAGGCAGGGAAGGATCTCCTAGCAGCTGTTGGCCCAACCAACACGCTGAGGCCAGACTTAGAGCTGTGAGGAGAAAGATCTCTGGTGCTGTAGGAAACCCAGCTTGTGGTTGTTTAGCCCCAAGAAATAACTATTTAGAATTCCCACTGGGGAATAATGGTGCTAACATCAACAAAAGTAAATGGCAAAGCCAAATCCACAGAGGGTGGCAACCTACACAATTCAGGATTCCTCCAGCTCCCAGCAGAGACGATCTTGCTCACAGTAAGTGTTCAGTAAACGTCTGCTGAGGGGTAAGTGCTCGCAGAATAAATGAAATGCACACACGCACGCTCTCTTCAAACGACTGTGCTTTAAACAGTGGGCCACAGGTACAGCCCACATGAATTCGCCACTCCAAAGGGTCACAGGAAGTATTTGAAACAAGTCCCAGAAGGAGAGCTGGTAGTGTGCAGGAGTCCTCTTGGGGCTGTCAACATTACGTTTCATTTAGATAAATTAAAAGCAAAATATGAAGGTTTGGTTAGTACACTGGTGGCCAAATGTTCTATAATTTAAATTTAATTCTACAGCTCTTAGCTGGAAAGATGTGTTAAGTGGTAATCTCACAAAGAGATTTATTTGCTAAACTTATCTCTACACAGGGGAGAAAAAAAGCATAAGTGGTGTTACTGAAAACAAAACACAGGAAGTCTTTTTTTTTTTTTTAAGAAAACATTAAACCAATGAAGTCTGGTGGTAGAGACGTACAGTCTCTGCTACTAGAGAGGCTGAGAGAGGTAGAGCAAATCTGAAGACCTGGCTGGACTATGGCGTGAGTTCAAGAACAGCCTAGGTAAACAAAGGAGACTTGAAACCCTGGCTCAAAATAGAAAGTAAAGAAAGGGCTGGGGATAGCATTCCATGGTAGAGTGTTTGCGTAGACTGAGTACAAGGGCCTGCATTCATTCTCTGGGACCACAGCACTATCTGTGTAATGTGTGTAAATATGTATGCATGTACATATTTATACACACTTGGGATATGTATTTGTATTCTCTGTGCGTATAGGTATGTATGTGTACGTACACAGACATACACACACATACATAATCACATGCTCCTATCTAGATATCAGTCTACCTACCAAAGCATTCTGCTTCTCGGAAGCTAAAGCTGAGATTTTTGGTCAAATCCCGTCTAAAACTCTGCTGGCCTGTTTTTTTTTAGCAACAAAACTCTGACGCTCATGTGTTGAGGGACAGAGCTTCATCAGAGCCGTAAGTAGTTCGGTGTACCATGCCTGTGGTTCTGCAAACTTCCCATCCTCAGCCACTGAGTCTACGGTCTCTAGGTTGTCTTCTGTGACTCAGTAGGCATGCTTTTCGTCTCACCTTCAGCATCCAGCATTTTAGGAATATCCAAGTGCTTCTCTGCTATTTCCATGGCCAGGTTAATGTTTCCTATGGGGTCATCCTGTGTGGAAAACAACATGAGCAGGTTTTTAAAATACCAAAGCAAAAACAAGACACACACCTCACCCCAGAAAGGACACCTTCCTGCTCACACTGGACTAGAACTCTACAATGTTGCTTCTCATGAGACACGGAGAGAAACGTCAAAAGTCACAGAAAGCACAGGACCCATGCAGCTCCGCCTCCCGTGACGTAAGCAAAGTTGAAGGGGGATGCTGGATTAGCAGGTGAGCAGTCAGATATTTTGCACTGGGAAGAAAGGACACCCAGGTACACAACTGGGCTTAGTTTTCAGACTATAGAAAACCCTCATCCGTTCTTAATCACAGAAGCCATTTTCCAGATGTGGAAGGTGATCTCGGAGGGAGATGTTCACCCCAATTATCAGGGGGGGTGTTTGTTTAACGCATCTTACAAAGCCCTACCTTGAGCTGACCCTCCTGTTTCTACTTGCCAAGTGCCAGGTTTACAGGTGTGTACCTCCACACCCAGGGTAATATGTTGGTTCAGAATATAAGCAAGTTGAGGGTAGGAAGACAAAGGCAGGTGATACTGGGTGAAATGCTTAGCTTTCTAGAGAGGTTACAAGGTGGCTGTAAAGAGCAGAAATGATGTTTCCATTAGGTTAAGGGGAAGAAAGTATTAAAATCTCAAGTGAATTCACAGTAGTCATTTTTTATAGAAAAAAAATTATTTTTATAGAAAAATTATGGTTTCTACCTGTGAAATATGCATAACAAGGCCTGTGTAACTGAAGTACTGAAAAACTAAAGACTTAACATAAACTATCTTAATCTATTAAAGAGGTGAATTATGATGAATCTGAAATGGATGGAGGTAAGAGAAAAAAAATCCAAATGAACAACAGTACTAGTTCAAGGACAACTTCAATCAACTTTTACTGCAATGTTTTTTTTTATTATTATTAAATATTTTAAATTTCTTTAAATTTATTATTGGTGTGTGTGTCTTTTTAGGCACATGTGTATCATAGAGTATGTGTGCAGGCCAGGGGGCAACTTCCACTTTTTGGTGCTCTCCTTCCACCATGGGCCCAGAGGTTGAACTCAGGTCGGCAGGCCTGGCCACAAGCACCTTTACCTGCTGAGCCATCTTGTCTGGCCCGTCTGGGCATCTCAGAAACTGCATGGCTTTGCAGTGTGCCGTCCGCTTACTACAAGAGAATATTTGAAAGCCTGGGACTGGGAAACACATTCCAGATGTGCCCAGTGAGAGGGCCAGTGTCATCTCCTTTACCGCACAGAAGACATGGGCGCATCAGGTGAAATGGTTTTTAACTAACTATTGTTTTAATAAAGCATATAGTCATTTGATTGATCTCATTAAGCAAATCCTACTTGCCTGTTTCATGGCTATGTTTATGAAGCTTACTAATCAAGTAAAAGTAATTTTCAAAAAATATATAAGAAAGATTCTGGTGCTCAGAACGGAGTGGTAATTTTGAGACTTCCTGACAACCATTTAAAGAGATGAAATGTAGCAAGTTAGTACTTCCTAGTACACGTAGGGAGTCACGTGACCCTGGACAAGCTCAGGCTCTCCAGCTTTGTAGGTCTACAAAACTAAAATAGTAAGTACTGAAGCCTGGTGTGGCGGTTCATGCCTATAGTGCAAGCACTCAAAAGGCTGCGGCAGGAGAATCACCATGAGTTTAGGGCTAGTCTGGGCTATACAGCCAGACCCTGTGTCAAACTTACAAAACCTAAAGCACTGACTTTAATGTGATGATTCGATGAATATGTATCCATGATTTTACACACACGCTTACATATATTGAGAATATATGGATATGCACATTCATTTATAATAGATTCTGACATGCAGAATGTAAAATACTACTTGTCATTGTATTACCAATTTTCTACCCACTACAGATGACCAATTCCGTAAGTCTTTTCACTTTCAAAATAAAAACTGATCGCTCTAAACTGATAATGAAACAGTCTATTTGGAACAAGATCTTCATTTTATAAAATCCGATAAATATTCATGGGGAACATGTACATATGCTTTAAATATTTCAAGGTAACTCGGAGGACAGGAAAATATGTGCATTGGTGAGCCTGGTAACTTTCTATGATGGGGCCTCCTCCCTCATTTCTGGGGAACAAATCAACCTTCATGGGCTCTGAATGGATGAAGACAGGCTGGAGCGGGAGTAGGGAAGGGGTGGGCAAGTGATAACTGAAAAGAGTGAGGGAAGCCAGGGGGCACTTGCCCCACACTGGACATGCCACACACAGGAGGGCAGCATGCAACAGAGCCAGTTTCCAAACCAAGACACACAGCACACGTGAATGGCCAGCTCAGCACACCAGCACCCAGGAGAAAAATCTGTGGCCTACAACCTAAGGCACACATATCAGGGATGGTTGTACTCTTCGTGGTCCCAACTCTGCCTGGACCATTATTTCTGAAGTGTGGCAATTCCAGAGGAAGGCCATATTTCTCTTTGCTCTACCACCTACATTTTAAAATGTCCTTTTTGTTTTTCTTATGAGACAGAGTCTTACTGGATCGTCCAGGCTGTCCTCGAATTCACTACTCCCTTGCCTCAAACTTCCAAATGCTGGGCACCGCACTTGGCTCTAAAGCTGCTTTTAAAGATGGAGTCGGGAGAGGAGCACCCCTGCAATCGTGATACTTAAGATGTAGAGGCAGGAGATGAAGCGTTCAAAGCCGGCCCCAGCCATGAGAGACCCTGCCGTGACACCCCTTCACCCAACACCAACCTCATCTGAGACCTAGTACACTGAATTGTTTTTCAAGGTTAATCACCTCAAAAAAAAAAAAAAAGCTTCTTTTGTAAGATAAATAACTAATTTCTGCGATCCACAGTGACGTAGTTGTGATGATGCTTTATGTGACTTAAGTATTCTCAGATACAGGAGAACACTCCAGAAAGAAAGGGAATTTAAGGGCTGGGGATACAGCTCAGCCATAAACTCTGCCCTAGCATATACAACCTCCTGGTGCCACATTAAAAAGGGGGAAAGCTGTCCATCTCTGTAGAGGCATGTAAAGCCTTCAACATATGTAAAGCCTTCTGGGCAGCCCACATCCATGCTAGTCAGTGCTGATGTGCTCATTCTCGGGGTGACATGCTGAGTGTGATGGGTGGGGTACACTGAAAGCCACCCCAAATGAATGACCTTGTTAAGCTTTGAGTAGTCAATGAGGTCGGGCCGGTGTCTGTGGATGAGGGCACAGAGTCCAAGGCCATCTTTCCAGCTTCACAACACAGAGGAGAAGAATGTGGGTTAATGTAGAGACCCCGGGTTCCCCTGGGTGAGACACCAGCTGTTCCCAAAGTCATGTACCAAAGGGTCTTTGCCCCTCCCCAATATGTAACACCAATGGATGGTTCAGCCCTGTACTTTCCCATACACACTTCCTTCCCTGTTCCCTTCCTTTCTGATTTGAGCAGGCCCAGCCTTGCCAGGGACCCTACACCTATTCACTGGGTGCTGACAGAGACAGCAATGGAAGAGAAGATAAGCCTGCCACTGCTCTCCTACTCATTGGATCCTGGGGTTTCCTGTTCATCCTTTACCCATTCTCCATTCTCTTCCTTCCCTGATGCTTCCCAGTAACCTCCCTCCCCAAGGACACTGACCACGGGAGTATCTGGGTGATGCTCCCTCTGAGAGTTCTTATAGTACTTTCTGAGCCACTGCCAGCTCCCAGATACTCCGTCTGTCCTCAGGGGGATTGCCTTTATTGGCTTCTCTGTTTATTTTGAGACAGGGTCTTCAGCATGGCTCAGCCTGGCCTCTCAAACCTCCAGCGGCAGCCTAAGTACTGGGACTGCCGGTTGGTGCTACCATTCTGAGCTCACTTTTACTTTTTAGAAGGCCAAGGCCTGTAGGTGAGGTCACAGGGCAGACTTGGATGTCAGCAGGGGCATAGACATCACCTCTAATGGCTCCTTGGACGCTCAGCTCTGAGTGTACTGCTGATGGCAGGGCCAGTGAGAGTGGGGAATGGGAGGCGTCCCCAAAAGAGTTAGAAATGGAAGAAGACCCTGGAGGAAGTATCACTTGGAAGGGCTTGAGTTCATCTTGGCCCAGTGTGAGAAGAAGGGAGAGGTGAGTACAGGCAAACATGGGGACTTGACTTTCACCCCAGCTGGCCATCTCAGTCCTTCCTGCCTTCTTTGGGACAGGATATGCTATATTGGGCCTCTACTTGCAAGGCACAGTTTGGAGATATTCTAACATATTTTTAAGTATAATTTTTAAATATTTCTTTGAGAGTTCCATATAAGTATACAGTACATTTTTAAACATATTCATCCCTACTCCTCCCTAATTTCTCACAATCCCCTCCCCTCTCCTTCGCTCTGTTTCTTTTTAAATAATCCATCTGTGCTATCCATATATTCATGGGCATAGGGCCATCCACTGAAGCATGGTTGACCCAACAAGGGTTACACCCTTAAAGAAAATTGACTCTCCTTCTCCAACAGCCATTAATCTAATCATTTCCTAGGCAGAAGCACCTCCCAGTTGCTCCCTGTGCTGGGACCTGGTCCTTCCTTTCTCCTGCTATCCACAGACCCACAGGAACTCACCATCCAAAGGATGAAAACATGGCCAAGCCTCTGCTCACATGTGACAGGGCTAGAAAGCCGCCTGGGAGCTAAGCCTGCAACCAGAGCCACAGTGTGCTCTCACGCCAAGCCTGGGTTTCACTTATCCTGTTCCCTGTCATTTTTAAAATGTGACTTCCCCATTTATCTTCAGTGTTGGAAATTAAAGCTGGTGGACTAAACAGGAAGAGGTCAGGGTGCAGGAGTGCCTGGAGTGGTTGCAGAGTCTGCTGGGGTTTCATGGCCACAGGTAAGAGAGCACCCCTCTTGCCATCTTGTCCTAGAGTTGGGGCAAAGGAGCCACCAGCTAGGAAGAGCTGTGGCACAACACAGCCTCCACTTACAAACACGGCCCCTTGTTTGCAAACCCTAACAGACTGTCTCCTGTGGGAGACCCTAAGCACTGGGAAAATACAGCTTCACTTCTCCTGTGTAAATCAGCCCCTGAACAGGAGAGATACTGATATAAGCCCATGGCTTCCATGGCCAGGTATAGGCTGACCTTGAGGGTCCTAAGGCTTACCTGGTGTGGAAGTTCTGGATGTTCACATTTCTGTATGGCGCCGTCTTCCTCTGACACCATAGCAACAGGCCTTCTTTGGCAGATGTTTCTATAACGACACCAAGAAAAGGCGTGTGTGTGTGTGTGTGTGTGTGTGTGTGTGTGTGTGGTAGGGGGTGGGGAGGGAGGGCCACTCAGAAGAAAGGTTAGTTTATTTTCTACATACAAGAAATCATTTAGGGGAAACACAGATAATGTCATTCTCATAGCTACGCCTGAAAAGAATTAAATTTAAAATTTAAATTTTAAATTCACTGATCACTAATTTCAAAACCAGGGCTATGCGATGAAGCTCAGGAGTAGAGCACCTGTGTGGTTAGTGTTCTTATGGCTCTGAGTTTAATATCTAGCAACCAAAAACCAAGTAACAAGAAAAATATGTAAAGAAAAAAAACAACCAGTAAGAAAAAAACCAAGGCCTAGTTCACTCCTGCCAGGCTGACTAAAGGAAGATTTGCTGGATTTCTGGTAATCCCCTACTCAGCATAGGGCAAAAGGGGTTCTAAGCCAAGCCCAGCTCTGAACAAAGCATTCATGGCTCTCAGTATGTACCAGGCTGGTGTGCCCATGACCTCTCACCTCCCCTGTCTCTGCCCCTCATTATTACTGCTCTTTTGTTTTTAATTTTACTTTTAACAAAATTTATTACTATGCCTTTTAGTCTAACAACTGTTTGATCACTGTAATTAAATCTTTTTCTTAAATACTTCTTTAAAATTTTTAAAAAGTGTGTGTGTGTGCTTATGTGTGTGTGCGTGCGTGCGTGCATGCATGGGAGAGCACGCGTGTGTGCCACGGTGCACATGTGGAAGCCGGAGGACAATTTTCAGGAGTCAGTATTCTTTTTCCACCTTGTGGGTCCCAGAAATCCAACAACTCACGTTGTCAGGCTAAGTCACCTCACCAGCGCCTCTTGTAATTAAATCTGAATTCTGTGCTGTTGACAGATGTCACCTTGACATTCTGAAGATTAGACCTGCCTGCTCATCTCTCCAGGCACGGCAAGTGCATGCGCGGAACAGGTTCGGGGGCAGGCGGGGCTGCCGGTCAGAGGGGCTGCCTTTACCGTGGCAACTACCAGCTAAGCTAGCCTGAGTGGTGAGGAGCGGAGTGTTTCTTATCGTTCTTCCCAGGCTAGAAGAGGCTCTGATGTTCCTGCTGGTGGTTTTGGTGACTCATCAGCCAGCAGTCATTAAAAACCACCCGGCGGGGCTGGAGAGAAGAAAAGGCTCAGGAGTTAAGAGCGCATACTGCACCCGGCACCCATAGTGGGCAGCTCGTAACTACGTATACTTCCAGCTCCAGGGGGCCTGACTTAAGTCTTCTTGCCTCCGAGGACACCTGCACTCACACACACACATAAATAAATCTTTTTAAAAAACCTACTTCCTACTGGGTGTGGTGCACCCAGTAACCCCGGCACTTGGGAGGCAGAGGCAGGCGGATCTCTGTGAGTTTGAGGCCAGCCTGGTCTACAAAGTGAGTCCAGGACAGCCACAGCTACACAAAGAAACCCTGTCTCAACAACTAAATAGATAGGTAGGTAGGTAGATAGATAGATAGATAGATAGATAGACAGACAGATAGATAGATACCTACTTCTCTGCCTACTGAACTACGTGACAAGACGCCTGCAGTATATGTCCTTAGAGAACTTTGTAGTTCACTGAAGTGATTCCCTTTTTAGGACCCATTTGTGTCATCTAAAACATCAAAGCAAGATATAATGACATTTAAACCTCAATTCAGACTCAGAAATGACAGCCAGTTTGAAGAACACAGTCGGCACTTGAAAACTCCTGCACAATGTGGTTCTATTAAAGTGCATTCCTTCATGCTAATGAAAATAACAGGATGCTTCCTAAAGGTTCCCAATTTATTTAAAAACAACAGTAATTTGTCATGATTGTGGCAGTTTTTACATACTAAATTTAAATACTACAACAGTTAAGCCCACTTTACAGAGCAGATACTATTTTGAAGACTGTTTAACACCATTGCACTAGCTCAGCTAGGAAATCCTGGTTTTGTTTTGTTTTCTCTTTCATCTTTATTTGGAGGGATGCAGAGGATGTTTGGGGGCTAAAACAGAGTCTTATTATGTATCCTTGGCTGGCCTGACACTGTGAAACCTGAGGTGTTTGCAAACTTGTGAACCCCCTGTCTTACCTTCCTGAGTGTTTGGTTTATAGGTGTCAACGACCATGCCTAATATTGTTATTATCATTATTATTATTATTATTATTATTATTATTATTATTATTAAAGTATTCTAGCTGCAAGCCTAAAGGGTCCTAGAGCTAAAAGAACTTTGCCCTAGGGTGTTGGGGGATAGCTTTGTGGTGAAACACGTGTTTAGCATGTGCAAGGTCCTGCTTCAATACCTAGTGAAGAGAGAAAGAGAAGGAAAAAAGGAATAGAGAGGGAGGAAAAGAGGGAAGGAATGAGGGAGAGAAAAAGGGAGGGAGGGAGGGAAGGAAAGAGAATACAAAGAAGAAAGGAAATCCCTCTGCCTATTGCATTAGTTAATTTCTGAACTTCCTAGTACACTTCACAGTAAAGAAAGTCATGTTAAAAACACCATCTGCTCTAAACATGTGCTCATCTTTTGCAAAGTGATTCTACCCCAAGAATAGAACAGCACTGCCAGGGTCTTTTCCCATATAAATATATACAATTTTTGAAAACTCAGTTTAGATACCTCTCCTTTGATCATGTAAGTGACTGCTCGAAGTCACAATATCCTACTCAGATTTTAATTTACAAGCTCGGTTTCCACACGAGGCAACTGGATCGCCATCCGTGACTTTTACCTTCCACTGAGATGTCCTGAATGGCGAAGCGGAGGATGATGGTCCAGATCATACCCAGGGTCATTTTCACGTTGCCATCGACTATTTCTGTGGGCGAGAAAAACAAGTGAATGGGCAGATGACACAATCAGCAACACAACCTGTTGGCAGGTTTACGCAGGAGAGGAGCCGTCTGTTTAGACAAGCGTTGCAGAGTGTCTGGGTGAGCGGTACTTGTGAGCAAATGCCTCTGGTTTCAATGAATTCTAGGTTAATAATATGCACCAGTATCACATACGCTTTGTCACTGCAGACCACCTCGGAGTTCTGGGACTCCACCGGAGGGAAGGCATCCTAATCTCCGCCCTGCCCCCTCTTGCAGTCTTCCCTAAGCAGCAGTGGCAGGACTCAGCATCATCACGGTGACATGCAGCTGGCCCAGCTCCTGGCTTTGAACTCCCTGTGCAGCCCAGACTGAACTTAAACTTATAATGGACCTTAGCCTCCTGGGTTAAAAAATGACCGGCATGTCTCAGGACCACATCTGTCCTGGTGATCAGTTCCTAACCCTGAGTCGTTCAGGTTACCATGAGTCTTCCTTCTCATCCCAGTGACACATCTGAAGAAGACCAGGTGTGACACTTGGTGTTATTTTTCTCACCAATAAGTCTAGAACCTGGTCCCCATTCCTGGCACATGGGTTCTTACGTTGATAAGCAGCGCCTAGAAGGGGTCATGATACAGGCAGGCATGGAGCATGGAGGGAGGGAAGAGAAAACGGAAGTCACAGGCCATCTCCTCCTTCTGAGGCCACCTCTCACCTACCTTCAGCCCCAATAGACACCAGTTTCACTCCCTTGCTGGCTATGTAATCCAAAGCCTTGTTGACATTAGCAATCTTGTGGAACCGCATTTTGCCCCGGTCAGGTTTAGGCAGCCTTTCCCCTGAAGGAAGAAAAGAGGATTATGCAGAGTGCTGCTTGGTTCTGAATCAAGGGGTTGCATACTAGAGTCCAGGCTTTCTTTAAGAGGAGATGATCGCTCTACTGATTCTTGTATGTTCCTAGTTTCCATAACTCACAAGGAGGGAACACAGCCAATGTGGCCAAGAGAACTATACCGTTAGGTCCACCACACCCTTTGCAGATATTTACCGGTGTCTGTTTGGTCTGGCCATGAGCTAGCTGTCACACTCATAAAGAGAGAAGCCAGTTAGCAGCCCTGGACCATTCCGATGCTGGCTGGCTGTAGGAGGAAGTTAGTAGCCTAAGTCACAGAAGTGGTGGCCAGAGGTCTTCCTAGACATCTGGTTATGAGGCTCTCTGGATTAGAGCAGGCTCGCCATCTCCTCAAGGGCCACCCAGCTGACAAGCCCAGGCTGATCTTTGCACAAGTTTCAGAGCCATGTGAAACACGAGCACTGGCACCAGAGGTCATTTATGTCTGTATCTATGCTAGGTGGGCTAAAGATGAAGCAGGTGGCTTGGCAGGTAGCGAACAAGTGTCCACTTTTCTCTCTCGTTGAGAGCTGCAGTAATCTATTTTGTTGGCAGGTACCAAACAAGTGTTCTCTCTCACTAAGATTTGCAGGATACTATTTTGTTTTACTGGGTTATTTTGTTTTTGTTTTTTGAGACTAGATCTCACCATGTACCCTAAACTGACCTGCAACTCCCTATTTAGCGTAGGCTGGTCTCAAACTCATGGTGATCCTTTTGGCTCAGATTGCAATAATAGAGATGCACTGTCACATCCACTCCTAAACATTTTAAGTCCATTCTATACAGAATCCATTCTTCTAGAATAAGAAACAAACAAACAAAAAAAAAAAACAAAAACAAAACTCCAGCTAGACTGCTCTTTGAAAAAGTTTTTCTTGGCCTTGTTCTTTGAGACAGGGTCTTACTGTGTAGACCTGGCTCGCCTGTAACTTTCTGTGTAGACCCAGGCTGGCCTGGAAGTCACAGAAATCCACCTGCCTTGGCGTTGGGATTAAAAGTGTGCACCACTGCACCAGCTTTTCGCCATGCTGTATTCAGCCAAGTTCAAAAGGCGCGTTCGTGGTGACAGATATGGCCCTGCGTATTTCATGTTAGGCTCGGCCTGGTGCCTGCACACGCTCGCACCTGAGATGACTTCCAGAAGCAGCATGAGCTTGAGGCCGTTCCTGAAGTCCTCCTCGATGTTCTCAATCTGCGTGCCAGCTTTGCGCAGGTGTGAGTTGCACCAGGCAGTGAAGGTCTGCAAGGAAAACCAGACTCGGTGAGCACAGGCCAGGCGCCTGGCAGGCCTCTTCTCCCAGGATAGCCCCTGGAACCTTCTAAGGGGTCTCTCAGAGGCTGGGGCTACCTGGGCCTTCTACAGGAAGCAGAATGTGACTTAGAGAAGAACTGGAGACACAAAGGTGAACGCTTGGTAAAATCTTTTCAGGGACAAAATTCATTTGTTTGTAATTACAACTTGAGGAATTTTTAAAATTTCACATTGATTTACTTATTTGTTTTTGTGTGGGAGAGAGGTACATGAGGGCCAGGATGAAATTGTAGAAGTCAGAAAACAACCTATAGGAAACCCTATAGAAGTCCTATAGGACAACCTATAGGAATCCATTCTTTCCTTCCACCATGTGGTCCCAGGGATAGGACGAGTGCTGTCAGGCTTGGCAACAAGCACTTTTACGTGCTGAGCCCTCTCTCCCACCTCTTGAGGAGTTTTTACCTTCCATGTAAAAACTCATGCTGACACTCCATGGCTCCATGCTGACACTCATACCTGTGCCTGCTGAAGGACTCTTAGACTTTGAAGGAAAGAGACTGAAAATAAGGACATGCTTTTATTCCTTGCATTCAGCAAAAGTAAGCTTGCTTGCCAAACAGATACACAAATAAAGCTGAAGGAATGCTGAAACAGTTTCTGTAGAGGGTGGGTGACATTGCATAGCACAGAGCAGAGGAGGGGAGGGACCCAGAACCACTAATTATCAATGAGTAGTTTATCTTGAAAGAACAATAATTTTTAAGTTCTTAGCTAACTCAATTAAAACAAATTTGTAGTATAGTACATCATTTAAAAAGCAAAAATAGTAATAACCTCCTACTAGACTATTCTAGGCCTTGAGCTAGATTCTGTATTTTTTGAAGGTTTATTTTAAAGTGTGCGTGCATGCGCGCGCGCGTGTGTGTGTGTGTGTGTGTGTGTGTGTGTGTGTGTGTGCTTGTAGTACCCACAGAGCACAGAAGGAGGTGTCAGATTGCCTGGAGCTGGAATTACAAATGGTTGTGAGCCACCCAGTGGGGATGATGGGAATTGAACGTGGGGCCTCTGGAAGAGTAGAACACAGCTATGAATCTCAGCCTCTGCTTTGATACCTTGCTGGGTAGAGTCTTTCAGAGGCCCTCTGTGGTAGGCTCCTCTCTTGTTCCCTGTGTTCTTCCTCTTCTGATGTTTATCCCATTTGCCTTTCTGAATGAGGATTGATCATCTTACCCAGGGTCTTCCTTCTTCTTTACATTCTTTAGGTGTACAGATTTTTAGTATGTTTATCCTATATTTTATGTCTAATATCCACTTATAAGTGAGTATATACCCTGTGTGTCTTTCTGCTTCTGGGACACCTCACTCAGAGTGATCTTTTTAGTTCCCACCAGCAAATTTCATGATTTCCTTGTTTTTAATTGCTGTGTAGTATTTCACTGTGTAAATGTACCACAATTTCTTATGAAAGAAGGGTGAGATAGAAAGATCTGGAGGGGACAGGAGCTCCACAAGGAGAGCAACAGAACCAAAAGAAACTGGGCCCAGGCGTCTTTTCTGAGACTGATATTCCAGCAAAGGACCATTCTTGGAGATACTCTAGAACCCCTGTACAGATGTAGCCTATGGCAGCTCGGTCTCCAAGTGGGTACCAAGTGGGAACAGGGACTGTCTTTGACATGAACTCAGTCACTGGCTCTTCGATCATCTCCCCCAGAGCGGGGGGAGGGGAGGTAGCCTTACCAGGCAACAGAGGAAGACAATGCAGACAGTCCTGATGACACCTGATAGACTAGGGTCAGATGGAAGGGGAGGAGGACCTCCCCTATCGGTGGACTTGGGGAGGGGCATGGGAGGAGATGAGGGAGGGGGAGGGGGTTTGGAAGGGGATGGGGGAGGGCACTACAGCTGGGATACAAAGTGAATAAGCTGTAATAATTTTAAAAATCAGGAAAAAAAGTAGTACGTGGTCTTAACCCAGAATCCCTGTCTCCAACAGCTAGATGTGGATTTAAGCTTGGCTACACATAGTTCCACTCCCGAGTGGTGGTCCTGTCGTGTTAACAAACTACTAATGCCGTTTGCCGAAGAAAACAGACGGCACGTTAGTGGTGCCCTACGTTACTCTGTTACTTTTCAAGCTTCTTTTATTTTGGCTTTCACTTGTATGGTATTTCCTGCCAAAACCAGATTAGAAATGCTTTGGGCAGCTGCCGTCTAAGAATGCACACTGTCCCCCTGTCACAACAGCTGCTGGGCTCAGGAATAAAGTGCCTAGCACAGTAAGTGGTGGGGCGGGGGGAGAGGGCAGGCAGGAGACACACAAGGAGGGTCTGTCTTCAGGATGAGGAAAATCAACCTCTCTCAGACAGGCTGCTTTCAAGCAGGCCAAGAAAAAGCACCATGCCCTTCAAAAACAGTTTTCCCCGGTAATAAAGAGGATTTTTAAATTTAGCAGTCACTTGGTTCAAGAACTTCATGAAGCTGATATAGATTCAATGGAAGAAAATGTGTATGCATTTTCTCAGGTTTACAGAAGTCAAATTTGCCCCAAGAGTCTAAATGAGTAATTGCTTCTCCTAAACACTCCTGAGCTTTAGACATAAACATGGAACCCCAAATGCAGACCGAGCACCTACTGAGGAGTCCTCTAGTACCAGGTAGCGCTCAACACTTAAGCTGATTACAGGGAAAGTAAACTCAAAGGTAGCCTCTGGGTTGCACCAGCCATCCTTCAAAGGCTCAATGTGGGGTGGGCGCAGCCATGGAGCTTTCCCAGATCACTCTAGACAGGAAGGCTGGCTATCTAAAGGGAAGACAGCTACAAGAATATTACTTAAGAGTGAGCCATAGGGGGCTGGAGAGGTGGCTCAGCAGTTAGGAGCACTGGTTACTCTTTCGGAGGAACTGGGTTCAATTTCCAACACCCAAATGACAGCTCACACCTGTAACTCCAGTTCCAGGGAGTCTGACGCCTTCACACAGACATACATGCAGGCAAAATACCGATGAACATAAAATAAAAATAAATCATAAAAAGAGATTAATCCATATCAAGCATATGTCCTTGGGGGCTGAAGGCATAGCTCCCTGGGTAGGGTGCTTAAGCATTACTTCTGGGCTTGGCCTCCAGTTCCAGATAAAAACAGGATCTGACCCTAGCACTTGAGAGATAGAAGCAAGAGAATAAGGAGTTCAAGGTCATTCAAGGTCATCGTGGCTACATCAAGAGTTTGAAGCTGGCTTGGGCTACAAGAGACTCTACCAAAAAACCAAAAAAAAAAAAAAAAAAAAAAAAAACCAATAAAATTAGGACCAGCAATATGGCTCAGTGGGCAGTGGGTAAAACAGTATGGCCACCAAGCCTGATGACTTAAAATTTCTGAGATTTTCTGAGATCCATGTGGTGGAAGGAGAAAAATCAAGTTGATTGGAAGGAGATGAGGAAGGGGACTACAATCAGGATATACAGTGAATAATTTATGAAAAATTTAAAAAAATACGTGGAAAAAGACGTCCTTTGACCTCTACATATGCGCCATGGCTTGTGCACATGCACGCACACACTTAAAAAAAGATCAAGAATTTTTAAGAACCAACATTACAGAGCAACAAAACTTCTTGAAAGATGCTCTTGTTCATTTAAGTAACAACATCAAGATCAATTACATATGTGTGTGATCTTACAGAACACCAGATCACATGAAAACTGACAGAGAGAAAAATAAAACAACGTGAACACCGACAGAGTTGCTTTCATTTAGGCTCTACTTAAAATAGGACAAGCTGTGGTACTTGATGTCTTATCTACATCCTTTCACAGTCAGAGTGTCAGAAGCACTTCTGGAGATAGCCCCAAAGCTGCTCGTGACATCAGCACAGGCTTCTAATCCCCCATGGAATGCTGGGAAAACCACTCTGATAGTCCTTTCATGGGTATACCTACCAGTGGAGGTTTCCTGGCTCATATTAATGTCGTGTAAGTCCAGAGGACGAGTATGAGCTAAACAGCCAATGTGTTCACCAGGGCACAGCCCCAAGAAGCTGCTACCCTCTGTCTTTAATGAGTTCCTGAAGCACCAACAAAGGGCATGATGGGGTACCATGGAAAGGGGCTCAGATGGTGCCATGATAATGCCTAGCAAAAAAAGACTAATGCATACTGAAATGGAATTATAAGGCTTCTTAGAATGTTTAACTTTCATTCTATGTACAGTTTTAATTGTCACAGCCTAGGAACACCGTTCCTATACTTTTCTTATCACAGAAGCTTCCAGAAAAAGTCTTTGGATCCTTAGGATACACAAGATAGCAACAAAACTCTGCAACCTTCTGATGCTCTCTTTGTAAGCAGTCTTGCTTAGTGATAAATATACAGCAGCATATATATTTAAGGTCCATGAGAAATGAACCTTGGAGAACTCAAATAGCCACAAAGATAAGACCACCTTACTCCAGGAGCCACCTCAGAACTACATCCCCTACCCAGACGCCGTCTTAAAGGAAAATGGCACTCTAACTGGACACAGGCCATAGAGGAGAGACTCCGAAGTTTCCCACCCCAAAGCTCGCTCTAGAAGCTGTCTGGCCAGTCTGAGATCCTCCACCACCTTCCCTCCAGCTCAAACACTTGTCCACCTTGCTATTCCTTTGCACCTAGTGATAAGTCCAAGTGTTTTAGATATCTCAGTGATAGGTGCATAGCTAAGCACCACGGCATGTGATTGCCACCCCAGTCACTTGTGAGGCTGAGGCAGGAGCATCTGAGTGCAAGGCAGTATGGGCTACACACCAAGGACCAGTGTCCAAAAAAAGGAGTGAGGCAGACATTGAAACATGTTAGAGGAGGGTTTGGCAAGACGGCCCAGGGACTAAAGCAGTACCTATCAAGGCTGGTGATCTGAGTTTGATTCCTGGAATGGTATGGTAGAAGGAGAAAATTCCTAAAAGTTGTCCTCCAACTTTTCCCCCAGGCCCCCACATCACACACACTCACACACACGTAAATGTAATATAATATTAAGAAAAAAAAAGAAGACTTCAAAGTCACCTACAAAGAGAAACCCCAAACCATCTATCCCCAGAAAGGAAAGATAAACGAGTCTTCACCTGCCCCAAATAGACTAAGGTTGAAGTTCCAGAGATAAAGGATAGAAGAGCGGGGACAGACGGTGCCTCTCTGGTTATGAAGATTAATCAACGTGACTGGATTTGGAATCACCTACAAGACACACTACTGGGCATGCCTGTGAGGGCCAGGAAACAAGAAAGATACACCCAGACTGTGAGTGACGCCATCCCATGGGCTGGGGCTCCAAACGGAATAGAAAGAAAAGGGGAGGGAGAAAGCAAGCTGAATGCCAACATCCCCCTATTCTTCCTGACTGAGCACACCATGTGACCAGCCACCTCCTGTTCCTGTCACTGCAGCTAGAGCTGCTCTCCCTGTCAGGCCTTTGCTGCCATGATGAATGTTCCTGAAACTGGGCGTGGGTCAGATATTTTGTCACAATGACAAGGGAAGAGATGCTAGGTGTGGTCCTTAGACAACTGGAGTAAATTCAGAATCCCTTCCCAGCACAGAGAATCACAACCACCTCAGAAGCTTTGTGGGTAGTCTATGGGCACAAGCTGGCTTCCCCTTCCAGTGGTCATCATTCCTGGATTCAGAGAAGAGTTCTCCAAGCCAGAAGAGGGGGGCAAGATTCTGGCTCTGTTCTGGTAACTTGCTGGTCACTCGCTTTCCTTTGGTAAGACCGTGTGAGACACTCAAACCACCTTGGTCTCTCCTTCTGCCATAGTCCTGAACATGACCCAGAGACTCCTCAAACCTTGACACATGTCAGCCAAGGACCAGCTGAAGAGGTTTTCCAGGAACACATGTGAGGTTTACTTAACCTCAAGAAAGGTCATTCCATCTTCACGAAGGACATAAACCCATTGCTTTTCCCACAGTGAAATTAGAACACAGACCAACGTGTGTACTTAATGGTGAGCATTACGTAGGTCTGAACTGAGGACAGGAGCCTGTCCTGTGCTGCTCAGCTGCTCTGTTTGGTTCCTGGCTTCATCTTTTAGTTAATTATACCTGTTAACCTTCCATCCATTTTCATTAATGTTTCATTAAAATTTCTTTTCATGAGGAAATTTTTAAGTAAAAGCAGTTACACCTGTGATTTTTTTTTTTTTTTTTTGTAAGTGTGTGTAATTATTTTTATCATTCCTCTTTGGCTACATGTGTATCTTTTGAGATGGGGACACAGATGTGAACCCAAAGGCTAACCATGAACCTAGCAAGAGTCTGTTTCACATCCCTCCTACTCTTTTGCTAGTACTTGGGACTGAACGTAGGACTTCCTACATGCTAGGCGGGCAGGCGCTCTACCACTGAGCTACCTCTTCAGTAAAAACAGGGCCTAAGTTACCCAAGATGACCTTGATTCACTCTGTAGCTCAGGAAAATCTTGAATGTTTGATTCTCCTGCCTCAGGCTTCTAAGCAACTGGGATTATAGGTTTGTGCCATAAGGTTTGGCTTGGTTACTCTGAGTAAAAAGGTTCTAAGTCTGCCCCAGATCTTTCATGCAACCTTCACCATTCCCTCCTTGTTCTCCACAGAGAAAGTGTGGCAATGTATTAATACATTTCTTTTCTACTCCTTTGCTCAGCTTTTCTGACAATAACTACATATAATACACATTCCAGACATGTCCTCTAAAATGGCAGCTCCTTAGGGGTTTTCTGAATGCAATAGGCTGGACTCTACAGAATGAAGGTCAAGGGAAGGGAAGGCTTCTGAATTCAGCAGTGATAAGACAGCATAAGGGCATCATCAGGGACCATGAAAGCATGCGATGACTCTGAAGTTTCTGGTCACTACCTCTCCTCAGGGAGTCGACAAGTACACAGTGTCTTCTAAGTGTGCCCTGACACTTGGCCTAGCCTGAGACCTTCAGGTGGGACAGCCAAAACTTCCCAGAAAGGAGCAGGGAGAACGGGCAGGGAGCTGAGTCCAGCCTGAAGTCATGGCTCAGAACTCACATTCTATTTCTGACTGTGACACTGTGCAATTATTTGTCCTTCACATCGTGATGGTTGCCCAGCTACGAAACAGGTATAGTCGCTGCCATGGTCGGCATTATGAAACAGTTCAAATGGTTATCAGGAAAAGAAATATAGGAGTGGTTGGCCAGTGCTGGCATTCTGAACAAATTCTGACAAAAAAAAAAAAAAAAAAAAGAAAGAAAAGAAAGAAAAAGAATTAAACACTGTTAAGCTGTTTTTTTTTAAATGCTCCATTTCCCTTTCTATTTATAAAAATTGCTTTAATAATGTCTTCTTTTTAAATAATGTCATCTTTTCTACTTCATAAACTCCTAATTTGTCAAGATCACTTCTGACCAACTTCCTGGTTCTTGAACAGTACTGCAGAAGAAAAGTAAGTTTTAGAGAGCTGCCCATGAGTTCAGCATCTTGGGTGAAAGTAGAGGTGGGAGGACAGAGCTCATTCTTGGAAAGCCATGTTTGTCCAGCACCGCCACTAAGGGGGGATACTCTGCTCCCTCAGAGAGAAGGTGGCCTAACCCTCTGAGGGTGAAAACCCTTGACATTCACCCATGTGGCTGCTTCAGAGAGAAGGGCCTGCCTCACTATGACCCTGCCTGATGCCCTGATAGAAAAGCCTTGATAGTGTATACCCCACTCACAGAGTGACACTATGTGGTCCATATGAATGCTACGGTGCCAACCCGGTCAGTAAGTACCTGGAAAGCCACACTAGAAGCCAAAGTATCAAGGAAAATGTTTTTCTGGGTGTTTGTTTGTTTGTTTTTCTGGCCTCTGCTTCATTCAGGAAGTCTCTAGATCCAGAAGGCATTCACAATAGTGACAAAACATCAGCCATGAGACTCAATCCAAATTGAAAAAAAAAAAAATCCACACCTTCAAAGTTGCACACTTTTCAACTGTTTACAGAATCTTAAAACTTCACCAAAGCAGGACTGGGATGTACCCTACTGGCCAAGTGCTTGTTTAGTTTAGTACACACAGGGTCCTGGGTTCTATCCCTGGTGTGAACATAAATTAACAGAGAGTATATAACATCAGGGACATTAACCCTAAAGACCCTGCAAGCCACTTACTATCAACCCCCGGGAAAGCCTGACGTCCATTCAGAACTCTGATGTTCTCGTAATTTATATAGCCAGGCATCTAGCTATACCCTGGGGGCAGTTATTTTGTTCTCTGCCCACAAATCTCTGCTTAATCTCCAAGATCCTGTTAGACACTGGGGCACAGGGAAGCACAGATCAGCCACCCCTAACTACAGAGTGAGTTCCTGGCCAGCCTAAGCTGCAGTGAGACCCTGTCTTAAAGAGAGAGGGGGAGGGAGGGAAAGGGGAAAGGGAAGGAGAGGAGAGAGGAAGGGAAAGAAAAAGAAAGAAAGAAAGAAACAAAGAATATGAATCAAGCCACTTTAGATTCTTGCACAAATAGGGAAAGGTGTCTCAGATAAACAACCCCTAGCTGTGATTTAAGACTGCCTGTGCCTGGCAGATACCCCACCTGTGAGATCTAAAGATAAACACACTGCTGCTTTGCACAGTTCCTGGGATGTTGCTAGCCAAGGATACAAGGTCTCTGAGCCAAAGATTTCCGACAGGTGTCAAATCTTCATCTTTTTTTAGATTTATCAAGAGTACTGACACCATTGTTACTATATCTTTGTGTTTTTTTTTTTTCCAAGACAATATCATACAGCCAAACATGCTGAAAACAGGCGTGCATTACACTGCCTTGTCCAGTCTGTACGATGCTAGGGATGGAACTTAGGTTTCATGCATGTTAGGTGGGCAGTCTGCCAACTGAGCCACACCTTCAGCCCCATAATTAGCATATCTTTACAGATTAACGAGTGTGAGTGTGCGTACATACATGTGTGCATACCATGGAGATCAGAAGACAACTTGTGGGAGCTGGTTCTCTCCTTCTGCCTCATGGGTCATGGGAATCAAACTCAGGTTGTCAGGCTTGATGGCCAATATTAGCATATCTTAACCTTATCTGATAAAAAGCATTCTGATGATCAGTTTTGCTGATAAGAGGAATCTTTACCTATATAATTAAAAAAATAACCTTATTACTGAGGGGCAATTAAATAATAAAGCTATATTTAAATCAGGATGTGGCTGTACTACACTGGATATACCCACTCTGCCTTCTTCATATTACCCAATGGAGCAGAGTCTGCCCATCCCACTTCAGCGTTCCAACTTCCACACAGAAAAGCAGAGTCCACCAATCCCAGTTGGAGGCAGTCATTAGAGTATAATGGCATGCTTTGGGGGGTTGTTTGTGACAGGGTCTCATGTGTCTCAGGCTGGCCTCAAATTCCCTATGTGGTCCAAACGAAACTCAGGATGCTCTTGCCTCCACTTCCCAGGTGAGTCTGGGATTACAGTAAATCCAGTGAATGAAGTCCTACAGGTGGAGCCCGAGGGCCTCTGAGCAAGCACTCTCCCACCTGAGATACATCCCTAGCCCACGTTTTTTTCTTTCAGACGGTGTTGTGGATGTAAACATGCTCTTGTTTTGATCCCAGGTGTGGGATATGGGACTGATTCAGACTGTCCACAGCAAGCAAAGTATTTGACTTGTGTGGGCTCTGAGAGGGGCTCTTTGCCAGTTGCAGATAGTTTAACTCTGAGGACTCTGGAGAGGGAATAAAGCCAGACAGAGCCCAGAGAGTGTTGGGGGATCTCCGAGAAAGAAGGCTGCTGGTGCTCCCCCTGCTGCTCCTGGTTGCTGTTGATGCAGTTTGATGTGAAGAAATTCAAGACATCCTGAAAGAAAGATTGAACTTGCCCCAAGGAACCTGACAACCCTAACCAGCAGGAAGTAGCCAAAGAGAACTATGCCCCATATCCCCCCTAACCTGCTTTCTCTACTACCCAATACTGGGATGCTGGAAGGGATTGGGGCGGAGAAGGGAGGAAGAGGCATTAAGAAACATAAATAAAATAGTTTAAAAAAATAATGCCAACAAGACAGGGTTTCACTCTGTAGCCCAGGCTGACCTCAAATTTGTAATCCTCCTGTCCCAGCTTGCCAAGTGCTGAGATCATAGGCATAAACTACCACCATGCCTGGAAATTTGTTCCTGAATATGATATCACTCGGCAAACTTTGAAGGTATAACCAGGCTTTTTTTTTTATCCCAAAATGCTAAGAACATGTATCTGTTCAAGTTCTACATTAAAAAAAATTATGCCAAGCTCAACTACAGAATTCTCAAACATTAAGAAAGACTATGTAAGCAGAAAGAGCAGAGAGGGAGAGAGAGACAGAGAGTGAGAAAGAGAGCCAAGACAGCAGAGAGAGAGAGAATGGGAGAGAGAATAAAAATAACAGGGCAACTTCACTGGAGAGGGTGTGTAAAAATAGAGTCCACTCATGGATGATCAAGTGGGTAGGCTAACCACGGCTCCCTCAGCTCTTAGACAGACAGCCTTATCCAGACCTAGCCTTAATCAGAAATTCTGTCCTGGGGATTTGAGGCTTCAACTGCCACACTTACGAGTCTGCCTTCTGTCCAGCCCTCAGACTGCTCAAGATTCCAGACACATGAGTGCTGAGAAGCTGTGCAGCAGCAAATACTGCTTTTGGGGGTTTCTGTCAAAGCTGAATCCACCCTAGATGAGTTGGGGTTTGAGGAATGACCTCTCTGATATGATACTCAAGAAAAAAAAAGGGAGTGGGGAGCTTGGTCAATGGTTAAAGTGTTTGCTGCACAAGCCTGAGGACCTGAGTTCGAATCCCTAGCACCTACCTCTGGGGCCTCACTGACTGCCAAAATAAAAATGGTGAGCTCAGTTTCAGAAAGACTCTGCCTCAAAAACTAAGAGGGACAGTGATGGAGAAGACATATGATGTCCTCTGGCCTTCACACACACACACACACAAGTGGACTTTTACACACACACCCACGAACACACCCCACACACCCGCCCTCTCCCAACACATACAAATAAATGAACAAATGATAAAATAACCTCCAGAAGAAATTATAGCGATGGAACATAGAGGTGGGAAAGGCTGACAAGGTGGACCTCCGCAGGGGGAGAGCTGGGCTTCCGTGTGCCCCCTTGCATGCTCGTCGGCCACCTACGCTCACAGACATGACAGCAGTGGAAATGTGCCCGTCTAAGCTGGGCATGGTGAGTCACACCTGTAATCAAAGAACTTGAGAAGCCAAGGCAGGCCGCTGCCAGCAGCTCAGGGCCAATGAACATCTTTAACATGGATTCACCCTTGTGTGGTTCTAGTTAAGAACTGTCTTTACTGATGGAGGATTTCTAAAGATGTGCAGGCAGGCTAAACGCTCACTACCCCAGTCTGAAGTGTAATCCTTCTTAAGGTTTGTGTGTGCGCGCGTGTGTGCGCCTGTGGGTGGGCGTATGCATATGGAGCTGGAATGGCAGGCAGTTCGAGCCAACCGCCGTGGATGCTATGGACTGCACTCCGTCCTCTGCAAGAGCAGCACGTGCTCCTTATCACTTGAGGCCTAATATCTCTTTTACGTATGAGATGGATATGAATGGTGTGTGTGTGTGTGTGTGTGAAGGTGGGGAGGTGCCTGTTATCGGAGAATCTGAGTGCCCCGTTCTATCTCTCTCTTTCCTTGATCCTTTCACACGGGGTCTTTCACTAAGCTTGGCAGCCAGCAAGCCATACGATTGCTCCCATCTCTGCCCCCACGCACTGCTGGGGTTACAGGTGAACACAGTCACACCCAGCTTTTACACGGGTGCTGGGGATTTGAATGTGGGTCCTCAGGCTTGCACAGCAAATGTTCTTACCCACTTCCCAAAACTTAAACTTGGTTGATTTTGATGATGATAAACAGTAATTAATACAAGAGCAAGGCATCTATCGCTTGCTGACCCTACATCGCAATACACCCCTTTTGTTTTGCAAAAACCAGTAACTGTCTTACATCATGGTTTTCTACATCCTTTTCCCATGTCAAATTTTCCCTTAACGGACAGCATGGTCAGGCACAGTGGTGTGTGCCTGACATCCTAAAAGAAGGGACAAAGAGGCAGGGGGATCAGGAATCTAAGGCTGAGCTTAGACTACAGAGTGATTCCCAGGCTAGCCTGGGATATACAACGAGTCCCAGCTATATGATGAGGCCAGGCTGAAAAAGTCAAAAGTAAGTGAAACCCGATCTGTGTCCCCACATCCCCGCTGAAGCAATGCTGGACTTAGGCTGAGCTGCTTAGCATTTCTCTCTGCCTCATAAAGATCTTACATGATCAAGAAGCTAAAGCCATTTCCATCTGTTAATTTCCTCCCTGCTCTGGAGAATTCCCCCACAACCCTTCATCACAGGAGTCCATTACTCATGCTCCTGATTCTTGCTTTTCAGCTGGGACTACTCATCTCTACCTCTGTCCTCCTTACCTTGGAGTCAAACTGTCTAATGAGAACAAATACTATGAGGCTCAGAGTCTAGGGCTGGCTGACAGTGCAAGCTCACTCAAGGAACACTGTTAAAATTTGCAAGACAACATTACATTTTTTTAGTTAATTTTACGTATGTGGGTGTTTTGCCTGCATCTATGTCTGTTCATCATCGCCTGACACCCATGGAGGTCAGAAGAAGGGGTCACATATAGTTGTGAGCCACTGTGTGGGGGCTGGGAATTAAACCTGGGCCCTCTAGAAGAGCATCTCTTAACAGCTGAGCCATCTCTCCAGCCTCTGAAAGCAAAATTCTGTTTGCTTTTGTTTTCGGACAAAGTCTCACTAGGTAGCCCTCATTGGCCTGGGACTCACAGAGGTCCTCCTGCCCATGTACCACCACACCTGGTGGCTTCAAAACAAAATTTTAATTAGAACAAACAAACAAAAGGCTGGTGACACAGCTTAGCAGGCAAAGGGCTGGCTACCAGGCTTGACAACCTGACTCTTCAGTGTCATCCTCTGACCTCCATCTGCACACCCTGGTACAAGTGCACCTGCACGCGCGCACACACACACACAGAGAGAGAGAGAGAGAGAGAGAGAGAGAGAGAGAGAGAGAGAGAGAGGCTCTAAGCTGTTATGTATCATCTTTTCTATTGTTTTTTTTCAGTGCTGGGGATGGAACCCAGGGCCCTGGCACATGCTAGGTAAGCATTCTATCACTGAGCTATAACCCCCCCCCATGAATTCCCTCTTCTAAAGAAGGGTAACAGCTGATCTCCTGGAAGCCCTTCCTTTTAACTGACTGTCAAATCCAACAGTGAAGAACTGTGATTCTTCCTCAACTACTGTAAGGCTAGAAGCATATGTTAAAGAAAGCAAACCAAACATCTTCACAGTGAAAGTCTACTCCATTTTCTCTGTAAAAGATTAAGGGGGTAGGGGGTGGAGTCAGCACTGAGGATCATGGGAAAGCTACTGGGGCCTGAGCCTTTGAGCTTTATTGTTGTGCTAGGCCAGGAGCCCAGCTCAGGCACTGGCTTGGTGTTCTGTGGGGTCACACCTGCCTCCCCACTCTGGCATGAGATGGGTGGAGAATTCCTCCAGGGACTTACTGGTAAGCAACCATATTAAGGCTCCATCTGATCAATCCTGAGCTACGCTTCCTAAAATAGCCTGTATCCTAGGAGCCAGGGAACCGTGTGTGACATGCAGCTCCTGGCAGGGCATGCCCAACTGTTGCTCAGTTTATTGTACTTTGCTCATTCTCTTCCTGAGGGTGAAGTCAAAGTGTAAGGAAAAGCACCCTGATGTCTCCCACCCCTCAGCCTATCCAGCAACTGGGGAAACAGCTTGCACCACACAGACAACAAAATAAATATTCTTTAATTCAAGTTCACCATACTGTTACTATTTTGGGGGGACCCAAATAAATGGCTGCCCACACAGAGGGATGAAGACACTCATTTGGGAGGAAGCAGCTTTCTGGAACACACCATACCATCTGCATTGCTGCCCCAGACCTCAGGCAGGTACAGGAACAGCTTTCCTTACATATGAGGGGGACGCAAAAAACTCGGGCAAGTTGGGCATTTCCAGCATCCTGCTGCCTCCACACGGCAGGTAGCCAGGCTGGGATTTCTTCATTGAGAAGGTTCCCTCGGGCGAGACGGCTCAGAGATTAAGAGCACTGCCTACTCCTCCGGGCAATCTGGGTTTGGTTCCCAACACTCGCGTGGTGTCTCACAAACAGTCTGAAGCTCTAGTTCCAGACGACCTTGATGGCCTCTTCTGGCCTTCACAGGCACCAGGTATACATGTGGTGCACAATCCTACATGTAGGCAAAACACCCATAGGCATCAAACACTTTGTAATATTTTGTAGAAAGGCTCATGAAAGTGCAGAATGAAGTCTTTGTGGTTTTCAGCCGTCTCAGACATTCCACATTGGGTATAGAACAGGTAAGCATGTGCTACTACGTCACTGCTTTGAAATGTCAGGAAAACTAACGTATGGCCAGCATGTGGCTGGGTTCAGTGGTAAAGGTGCTTACCGCCTAGCCTGACGGCCTGAGTTCAGTCCTTGAAACTCATCCAGTGAAGAGAACCAGCCCCTGCAAGCTGAAGTCCATAGCACACAAATACAAGGTAAATGCAAAAAAAAATAAATAAAACAAACAAACAAAAAAATAAAGTAATTAGAGTGCTGAGATGCAGCACGTCTTGACTATATCAGGCTCTGAGCTGGTTCAAAGCCAGCACCATAAATGGAGGGGGAAAAAATTCTCTGAGGGTCTCTTATCTCCCAGGCTGGCCTTAAATTCCCTGTGTAGCTGAGGCTCACCTTAAGCCAGTCCCTGATTCTCTCAGTTCTACCTCCCAGGGGCAGGGTTACAGGAATACACCACCGTGCTTGGTTTTATGAGGTGTGAAGACTGAACTCAGAGCTTTGTGTACGATTGGCAAATCTACCAACTGAGCTTTCACACCAAACTCAAAATGATACAAAATGTGTTAGCCCAGATGAGCAATGTTTCCCTTCCTTCTTTATCTGTAATTATGCCAAGTCACTTTACTGTACTAATAATCTTCCACATTCCCAAACTAGTGAGAACCCAGAAGCCTTAGCTTTCTGAAGTGGTCCTTTCTTTAGAGGTGGAGTCATCTGTAGCCCCGTCTGGCCTTGTACTTGATATGTAGCTAAGGATCACCTTGAGCTTCTGATCCTACAGGCATGCACCACCAGGCCAGATGAAGGCCCGAGGAAGATAAGTCCTTTGGAATCCCACAGATCCAGTTACCAGATGCCAGCCCTAGCAATAGAGGCCACTGTCACACACCAGGCATCTCTGACACAGTTTTTCCTGCTTCCTGACCAAGTCATTAAAGAGATCAAAGAGAATACCCCACCTGTGTCTCATTAGGGAATTAACAGGAAATGCCTCCTTAAACACAATTTTAGGACACAGTAAATATACTTATCACCACTTTATCTGGAATTTTTAAGCACCCAAACTTAGAAATAAATTCCTGTAATTCTGAGAACTATTACAAAACAAAGCAAGGTGTCTGGCTTTGCTATTGATTTATATATCTATGGATTTATTTTTATTTGTGTGTGTGTGTGTGCGCGTGCGCGCGCACATGCCTTGTATGCAGTTGCTTAAGAAGGTCAGAAGAGGGCATCTGATCCCCTGGAGCTGGGGTTACAGATGACGGAAAGCCACCCAAAATGGGTACTCAGAATTGAACTCAGGTCCTCAGGAAAAGCATCAGAAAGCCCTTAACCAATCAATGTCTTTTCTCCAGCCTCCTGGTTCATATGTTTAAATGATATTTAACTTTTAGCTCTTCAAACGTTCAAGTAAGCAATACCTGGCACAGATTTATATCAAATTGTCTAAAATATGAGAATAAAAGCTTATAGAGGACCCAGGTGCAGTTCCCAGCATCTACATGGTGGTTTCTAAGAGTCTATAACTCCAGTCCCAGGGGATCAAACCCCCTCTTCTGGCCTCCATGGGCACCAGGCACCCACATGGTGCACAGGCATGCATGTAGACAAAACGTGTGTGTGTGTGATCTTTAAAAATAAAACAAAATACTGTTTTTCCCAGAAAGGTAGGTAGGTCTAAAAAGGCTTTTTTTTTTCCATGAATAAAATATCATGTCAAAAGAATAAGAAATTAGAATGTGGGACTTAGGAGTAGTTGGGTGCAGATAGAACACAGAGGAGGCCCATCAGGAAGTCAGGATCTTCAGGGGGAGATGCCTGGTGTGTCATCTGAGGCAGGAGAATCATGACTTCAAGGCCAGCCTGAGGTGCAGAGTGAGCTCCAGACCAGCCTGGACGATGTGTTGAGACCCCGGGTTAAAGTATAAAGTAAAAGTGGGGCTAGGGATGTAGCTCAGTGAGTGAAGCTCTTGGTTCAAGTCCTAGCACTGAAAAAAAAAAATCAAAGTAGAAATCCTGGGAAAGCCACCAGTGCCTGTTGCACAGTATCTAATTGCTTTCCTACAAAGTATTTGTAACCATAAATATCCGTTTCCCTTTTAAATTCAAACAGCCCCTACTTGTGAAACTTGTCTCTTCCCCATGATGAGGGGGACGGATGTATTCTCTCTGTTTCTGCACATTTTTGAAAATTTTTCATAACAAGAAGTCAAATAAATAAAGGCAAGATTTATTTACTTAAACATAATGTGATTCTCTATACTATCACTTTTCAGCACTCTAGGCTGACTTTCCAGGGAACCCTGGCCTCAAAATGTGTTCCTGCGGACAGACAGACATCTGTGGGAGGACAGCTCTAACCTTGGCATTGATCACACCATACTTGGCTCCCCTGAAAGGGGGAATTCCACCTGGGGGTTCTGTGTTATTGATCAAGGACCCTGAAGACAGCAGACAATGCTAACTAACAAAGCCGTGTCTCACTGAACTAGAAGCCAGGCACAGTGGCACCACTCTTAACCCTGACACTCGAGAAGTCGGGAATGGGAGAATTTTGAGTTCAAAACTAGCCTGGGTACATAGCAAGATGCTATCAAAAAAAGTGGGGAGCTGGGATGCTGAAGGCACAGCTCCGTTGGTAGAGTGCGTAACTGGCCTAAGTCTCTGAATTCAGCTCTCTGTCTCTCTCTCCCCCCCCCCCCCCCGCCTCTCACGCACACGCATACACACACAATGCAGTTTGGGAGTCATTATTGAGAATTTCATGTAGGCTTGGCTGTACACAAACCACTGTCCTCAACTGTGGAAGTCTGAAGGAGATGGTTCTTCCACCATCTGGGTCTCAAGGGTTAAACTCAAGTTGTGAGGCGCACGGTGGCAGGCACGTTTATCGGCTGAGCCAGCCCTCTGGTCTGGAACTTCCTGTGGTCTCACCTACTGCTGCATACACGTGCTCAAACGCTTAGGCCCTTGGCTTCTGCTCATTCAGGAACACGCCAAACACGTAATCCCGCACACCAATTGTGTGTGAGATAGCCTTGAAAACTGTGCAACAGGCTGGTTGGCTTCTCCTGGGATCCCTTCCTCCTTCTGTGACATTTCTGTTGCATAAAGCAACCGCTAGAGCTCTGCTTGGAAAAAAAGCCCTAGAGTGACAGTAAACTCCAGAGCTTAAAATGCAGGCTTTTCATTCTCATCTCATGTTCCCAGTTGGTAAGTTTAGGAATTAAAAATGCACAGACACATGGGCCTACCCACAGAGGTAGGAGGTTTCAGACAAGTGAAAAAAAAACAGACATACTGAATGCTGAACTTTTTTTTTTTTTTTTTTTTTTTTTTTTGACAGAGTGTCATGTAATTCAGGCTGGCCTTGAACTCTCCACATAGTCTGATTCTCTTGCCTTCACCTCCTAAATGTTGGGATTATAGGTGCCATCACAGTGGGTTTATAGTGTGCTGGGGATCAGACCTGGGTTTTCTGCATGGAAGCAGCCATTACCAACCGTGCTATAGCCCTAGCTAAATCTCTTTTGTTTTGGGATGTTGGTTATGGATGTGAGCAGAAACTGACGAAAACAGAACTAGTTGGATGTCTTTTTTCTTTTCATTTTTAATTTACATGGGTATCTTGCCTGCGTGTCTGTCTGCACACCACTCGAGGGCCACTGCCCGCAGAGACCAGATGAACTTCAGGTTCCTTAAACTGGAGTTACACGCTGCAACGTGCATTTTGTGGGTGCTAGGAACCAAACCTGGGTGTTTGTAAGAGCATCCAGCACTCTTCACCACCAAGTCACCTCTGTAGCACAACCCCCCTTTCTGCCTACCCTGAAGGTTGGATTTGAAATCTAGTTTTACTACTTATAGTCCAAAACTATGCAATAAAGTGACCATCAACTCTTTTACAAAATTTCAATTGTAAGATAAAATGCATCTTTTTTTCATTAAGACAAAATTCCTTGTGCATTTTCCAGCCACCAAAATCCCTACCTTCACCAGCCACCCGGCAGGCAACTCAACATCTCTGTCTAAAAACTGAACATAAAAACGTGTGTCTTGTACAATTTTTGTGAAATCTAGCGGTGATGTGTATATGGTTAAAATGGTGTCTAGAAATTCTCCTAACAGTTGCTCCTCCGCTTCACACAGTGAAACATTGAGGGAACCAGGGAAGATGTGCCAAAATCCCTCCCACACACACCTTTTAAAAACCTACTGGCGAAAGGAAAAGAAACTCATACATTAAAATATCACTTTTTTACTGTCTGCTTGGGTTTTGTCTTTAATTTGGGGATTAGTGCTATATTGAAAGAAAAGAAAAAGTCCTTCTCCAAAAATCTATTGTACATGGCCAAGATATTCAACAAAATCATCAGTCAATCAGTCACCTCAAACTGCATAGAACTGAAACAGCAGAACGGAAGAATCAGTGTGTGAAATGTAAACCCACAGCTTGTATTTTTCCAACTCACCTGTCTCTCATCAGTATATTTGCTTCCTTTTTAAAACAATTTAAAATTACATGTATATATTTATGTGTATGTGTGCTATCGTGTATGTGTGGGAGTCAGAGAACAATACTGGGGAGTTGGTTCTCCCCTATCATGTAGATCCCAGGAATCAACTCTTAGCGGGACGTGCCTTTCACACTAAGCCATCTTATTGACCCAATGTGTTGGTTTTCAAATTTATATATAATATATGATGTGTATTATATCTGAATATATAAAATATATTATATATAAAATTTTCTGTAGGTGAATTTCTGAGCTGACAAAATTCTGTGTATCATTTACCATTTTCATGACTGAAATTATCCAATATGCAAAATAGTTGTGTTTCTTAATCTTAGAATACCTATATAAGGACAATCCATCTCCTTAATGTTTTAAATGATGAAACAAGAAGTCTGAAGTAGTGGCACATGCCTGTAATTCCAGCATTTGGAAGCAAGCTCCTTCTTGCAAGAAGGAGCAAGAGTTCAATGCAACTGAAACTGTGCTCACTGAAAATTTGTTAAGATTACTGAAGAAAATAGATCTTTGTTTCATCTTAACATACCAGATACAGAATTAAAATTCAACATTAATTTTCACATATATATATCATATATTTATTTTTTCTTTTTGAGGCAGAATGCTCAGCGTGTAGTTCTATACTATGGCCGTTTTGTGATACAGTGGTGACCTCTGAATACAGTCTGAATCTGATAATATAGACAGTGGCTTCATGGGATTGAGCCATAGCAATTTTCAGTTTAGAAAGTCAGAACCATCAGTTCCACCCAATACATACGCCATATCTCAAGAGAAAACAGCAATTACTGTCTTTGAATCTTGCATCACTGTTACAATGTCCCTTGAGAGGCCTTTTGTTGCTGTTCTGAGATAGTCAAGCATCTCACATGAAGCCCAGTTTGGCCTGGGATGCAGGGAAGAGATAAGGGCGACTTTAGACGCCATCCTCTTGCCTTTACCTCCCCAGCCTGACAATTCCTTGTGACTGTCAAAGATGATATTTCTTATGCACCCCCTGTGGTCTCAGTTACAATTACCTGCAGAACTCAACTGCAGCCCCTTTCTGCATACAGTTCCCATTTGCCCAAACAACCTCACGCTCCTCCATGGAACCATGTTTAACTATCACTTGAGAGTCTGTTCCAACCTCCTACACACATACTAAACACCACAAAGAATCCATTTTCGACGTAGACAGCAATTAGTACAAACCATGATGAACAAATTTATTTCCCACCTTGGCAAAACAAACGAATCATGGTAACTCAGTCATGCTAACTTTATGGCCTCAGGCATGATACACACCAGTGCTGTGCAGGCCAGTGTGGCATCACTTATATTTATTCTTCATTTTCTTTTATGAAAAATACATTTTCAATTTTTATTATATACTAGTTATATATAATAATGGGTTTCATTATGACATTTTCAAATACAAACAAATACTTTAAAAATATTTTTAAAATTTTGTGCATAGAAGTATGCATATATACGTATTTGCCTGAATGTATTCTTTGCACCACATGAATGTAGTGCCCACAGAGACCAGACAAAATTGTTGGATCTTCTGGTACTGGAGTTATATACAGTTGTGAGCCACCATGTGGGTGCTGGGATTCGAACCTCAGTCCTCCGCAAGAGCAGTAAGCACTCTTTCCTGCTGAGTCATCTCTTCGGCTCTATAAATTTTGGTCATACTCACCCTCCATTACCTTGTTTTATCCCATTCACATTCTTGCTGATCCCTTCCTCTTCCCAACATGTGTGTTTCTAACTCTGTGTGTGTGTGTGTGTGTGTGTGTGTGTGTGTTGTGTGTGGGAGAGTGTGTGTGTGTGTGTGTGTGTGTGTGTGTTGTATGTGGGAGGGTATACGGTGTATGTGGTAAGTATTTGTGTGTGTGTGTGTTGTGTGTGGGAGGGTGTGTGTGTGTGTGTGTGTGGTGTATGTATGTGTGTATGTGATGTTTCTGTGAATAGGTGAGGGTCAGAGGACAACTTTACAGCTTCACCTTTGTGGATTCTGGGAATCAAGCTCTGGTCATCAGGATGTACAGCGAGTGCTTTTACCCTTAGTGTCATCTTACAGGCACCACTATAGAATCTTAATAGCCCTACAGAACAAGGTTAGTTGGAATTCATTTGTAGCTCAAAGAGTTAAAAACTGTAAAAACAAAACAAAGAAAAAACAGGGAGTGGGGTTGAGTGCTTTCCTAAATGCATAAGTTTGGGTTCAGTTTCCAATAGTGTTAAAAAGAAGAGGAGGAGGAGAAGGGAAAGAGTGGGGGGAGGAGCCACAGACACCTCAACTAAGCTCATGTCTTTCCAAGATCGCTCTTACCAGAGCCATGGGAAAAGGCTGACGATAAGCCAGTGCACAGGGAAAGGAAACTGCACGTGAGGAAACATGGAAACCATGAAGAACTTAGAAATGACACAAGGAGAAGAAGGAGCAGGTCCAGAGGACTCCAGGAAGTGACTATGGAAACTGGGAACTGATGAACCATACATGGAGGAGATGGAATGTCAGTTTGAGACACAGTAATCAGTGGTGGCCAAGCGAATGTGACAGAGTGACATACATTCGAGTTACATACATTTATCACCTGCTCACCATCTGGGTAGAGGTGCCCATCCCTGCCACTTCCCAGCTTAGAACCCTGGGGAAAGAGCGTTTATGCCTGTGTGTGAACTTAGGCTCAGATTTGTATTTGTGCAAAACATAACAACAAAACTACACGAAAAGTTTTCTGGGACTTCTCTGGAAAGACCACATTCTAGTCATTGAAGAGCTTGCTGTTTTAACATGAGGATCTGAGTTCAGATCCCCAGCATAGACACAAAAAGTCAGTGGCAGGAGCATGTGTCTGTAAAACCAGTGCTGTTGCGGCTGAGACAAGGGGATGTCAGCCAGGCAATCTAGCTGAATCAGTGAGTCTCTCACTGATAAAATAATTTCAAAATAATCAGGTGCAGAGAGACGGAAGAAGACACCCATACCAACCCCTCCCCCAACAGACACACCCAAATGCACCTGCAGGCACTGAACACACAGGAGGCCACATTCCTGCACTTTGGAGACCCCTTCCTTTGAAATCAGCAGAGCAGAGCATTTAAATTTACCTCCCCACCATTTGCTTTCGCTTCTTTCTGGAAGAGGTAGTCCCGTTCCCAGGGAAACGGAGGCAGAGTTCTGACTGTCCTCCAACGGATTCCATACCCACTCCTCCGCATTGCACCGTGGCTCCCCACCCACTCCAGCCTTCGCCTTTTCCGCCTTTTCCGTGGGCGTCTCCTAGCTGCAGCAACCAACTGCAGGGCTTTCTGACAGCTCTCTGATGCTGTGTTAATTAAGGTTCCCAGTTAAGACTGCTCTTCCTCCTCCCACGTGCATAGAAAAACGTATTTAGGGCTCACGTTTCTTACTTGGTGAATCTGACTAAAAGGACTGGGCATATCCTATTTCCAGTGACAAACCACAAAAACAAAACAAAACAAAACAAAACAAAAGTGATTGGGGGCATCTTAGGACCTCTCAGGTAAACTAAGCATGTATTTGTAACAACTGTTCCCTTAGGTGGGGTGTGTGGGCTTCCTAAACCTCACGTAAGAGCCTGTCCTCACCCCTTCCTTTATCCTTCCACTCCCGAAAGCTTTCTCTGGCCATGTAGGGCTATCTAGAACTCCAGGCTCTCCTCCCTAGGCGTGGGGGCTACAGCCACTTTGGGCATAGCTGTTTGCTCCTATGATGACACATCCTGTAAGGGACTTCCCATCCAGACAGTCCCCTGCTGATAAAGAGACGCTCTTCATTAGATGCTACAATTGTCAATGCCTCTGCCTCCAGCCTCAGCCGCAGGAACTCACTGGGAAGATCACCTCTGCTTAATTAGATTCGTCCAACAGCCTACCGTGTTTCAGGCAGTTTTGTGGTCCTTTCTAGTGGATGCCTTCCAAGACAATGTATCCCCGTTAACTATTCGTTCTAATGGTCATCACTTTATCCTTGAGGCCCCCCAGCAGGCTTCCACCTCAGACCCTCCCAATCTGAATCAACTTTCAAACAGTCAACTTCCTTAAGCAAGGCTCTTCCTAGCTCAGACCTCAGAAGCTCTGTTGCCTGGAGAATGAAGTCCACATCACCTTGGCACCCGAAGACTGCTGCCACCCACTTGATCACGTTTTCTCCCTCCATTTGTCTCGGCGTCTTCAGCTTTGGTGAAGCTTGTCTGCCTTCACACTTCCTCACACAGTGATCTCAGGAGTACACAGCTAACTTTGATGACCAAGTTGGTTTGGTAGCTTGTTTACATACCCTCTCTGCACATTTAACTCTGAAATTGTCCCCTGTTCCTCTAGGAAGGAGTAAAGGGAGGGGGCTCCCCATAAAATCCTGGGGAGAAGCTGCCTTGTTGGTGCTAAAGGGCTGAATAAAAATCAGTTACATTTCACTGATTGCCCCTCCAACACCTGAAATGGCGTCTCACATCATTTCCTGACACGAAAGGGCTGTTTCTCTGCCCTCCCCACTCCGCCAACAGTAATTACTTCAGTGCAGCCCAGTTCAACTTCTACCCTTTGTAAATTCTCTCCTTATTATTCTCCACCCACAATGATTCTCCTTATTTCACTTCCTGAAGTTTTAAGCTTTAAATGAGCATCCAGCATTTAATATAAAACAGTTATGTGAGGGGGCATGTGTGTGTGTGTGTATTTGTGTATATGTGTGTATTATGTATATGTGTGTGTGAGTGTGTGTGTGTGTGTGTGTGTGTGTGGTGCTGGGGATGGAACATAAGTTTCGCTCACACTCAGCAAGTGCTCTACCACTGAGTTATATGCCCAGCTCATGTTGTATGGTTCATGGTGTATACATTTTACTACTATCAAAAATAGTGCATCTCCATCACCAAGGATTGAATCTTGTACTTCATTCTCCCCCCCAAGTCTAAGCATAGTGCTGATAACTATAGGAGCAATTGGTAAAAACAAACAGCTACTGCCTTACAAGGCTGACAGTAGAATTCAACACATATGGCTCACTTTGCAGCATACAAAGCCCCTTCACCCTAACTCAGTTTAAGCGTGTGACTGAGGCACAATCCAATGATGTATGAAAGAATTTTATCTTTGTTTCATAAACGAACAAACTGAGGCTTGAGATATGCAGGGACTCAACTGCAGTTCAACAGAAAGAACCAAGCAGCAGGGTCTCCTGAATCTGAGAAATTCCATAGCCTGTTCATCTGTCCAAACAATTAGCTCCTTTTTCTCCTGAGAAAAACTTCACACAAGAGTACATGTCACAGCTGAGGGTGTAGCTCAGTGGCAGAGCACTTGCCTAGTACGGATGAAGCCACAGGTTCAATCCCCAATACTGCAAACAAACTCCATGCCCTGAAGTGCCCTTAGCCCACAAAGGACACAGGAGAAGCAGTCCAAAGGCTCCTGACCTCTCAGTCTAATCCCCACCCTGTAGCCAGCTGCTCCCACACACCTATCATTCCAGGCTGCCTGATCCAACATGGACACATGTTATGGAGAGGCCAGGCTGACAGGACAGCTCCACAGAGAATGGGGCCATCTAAACTGGAAAGAATGCAGTCAAACTGGAATGTCCGCAGATTAGAAATGGGTGTTGATCACGGAATCAGGTAGAGATTAAGATAGAAAGACCCTTTAGGTATGGAAACACCTAAGTCTTTTCTTTAAAGATCTGCTCTCGGTTTCAGGGACAGGGCACACTCAGGATTGCTGCTGTGACAAGTTTCCATCTGCCTAGGCTTCCCTGGAGGTTAAGGCTGAGCACACTGCTTGATCCAGAAGAAGCCTGTTTCTACTTGCGTGGAAGACCATCAGTGTTAAAGGTTTTGACAGTCCCTGGAAGCAGCCTAACTTACTCTGGAAATGAGAATCCCTAAACTGCCCTGTATGCTGAAGTTTCTCTCTAACTCCAGGTAGAAGTCTGATACTTTCAGCTGCCACTGCTGTTTCCTGTTTTGTTTTGTTGAGACAGAATCTCATATAGGCCAGGATGGCCTCAAATTCACTATGTAGCTGAAGATGACCTCCAACTTCTGATTCTCTTGTCCTCACCACCAATGGACTGGAACTGGGACCTTTTATGTAGCACTAGGACCTTTTGGATGCTAGACAAACACTCCACAAATTGAGCGACATTCCTAGCCTTTATTACTGTATTAAATGTTCCATCTCTGACACTCAGGAGCTGTTCTCCAATCCTTGAGTTGTAGTTACATTTAAAACACAATCTTCTTTATAGACCATGTAACACCTACCCCATGAACCCAAATACCCCCTCACAGATAAGGTTATCAGGCTAGCACACACATACATCCTAAGTCTAACATCTCTTGAGTGACCTTTAAAAAAAAAAAGCACTGTTCCTGAGGCCTTCTGCAGCAAGGCATTCCACACCAGGGGGCAGGGATTACCACAGTCCCAAGCCTCTAAACTGTGGGTATAATTAGGCACCACATCCATTAGCGCGCCACCAACGTCACTGAGAGCCACCAGCATCTGTTGACAGATTGCATACCCGGCATATCACTGAAATGGCAAGTGCAGAGAAGGTGGCCCACAATAGAAACAATGGCATCTTGTCCGTTCCTGGTTCCAACGGTGGCTCATAGGACAAATATAGAGGCCACTGCCCTGGCTGCACTGAGCTCATGGTTCCACACAATTTCACTGACTGCAGCAGGTTCTCTACCAAAAGTGGAAAGAGCTCTGTGCACATCCGTTTAGGTCTGTGTTCTGAGGGAGTTAGGACTTCGCTTCCCCTACCATCTCCAACACCCAAGCTATCTTGTTTCTTTTTCTTTCCTTCTTTTCTCCCTCCACCCCCCAACTAGTGTTCCAGGCTAGCCTCCAACTTGCAGCAATCCTCCTGGCTCACTCAGCCTCTTGGTGCTGGGATTATGGGTATGTGATGCTACATTCAGCTCAATATATCTTAAAAGGAAAAATGATTGTTTTATACTTTCCAGCACTCTTTTGAACTTAGTTAATATTTCAACTTTTGAATAGCATACTTCAAGTGCTATTATAATAATCGGTCACACAGGAATCCTAACATTAAAAACAAATCGGACAATGCCACTTACACAAAAATCTTATAAATACATTTTAAAATTAAATATGTCACAAAGCATAACAAAACAGCCTCATAAACTGGTGATGTCTCTACCTTCTTTGTACTGTGTTTTCTTAGAATCAACAGAAACTTCTGGAATCAGACTCTAGCTTTCAAACGTGATGGGTAATCTTCCTGTTCCAGCCCTAAACTATGTTACTGTTCCTCATAAGAAACAACCAATCTTCAAAACAAAAATACAGATGCTGAGTTTTTTTAATCCATAAAAAAATGTAATCAAACTTGTTGAGAAAATTTTTTTAAAAAGAAAAGAAAAAAAAAAAGAAATGAGACACTCATTGCTAGAATTAAAGCCACTTTTCAACTTCTTACCAATTAGTTACACACCAATTACAGCCAGATGGCACAAGTATAGCCTTTGGGGCCATGGGCACCTCTCTTGGTAAAGCCCTTTAACTAGACTGTTTCTAAATGTTTCTGTCTCAGTCCCTTGTTCCCAAGAAAGGTGGTGATGACAGACACCTCGAAATATGAGGCAGGAGTGGAAAGGTAGCATCATTGAGGCTTTAAGGCAATAGTAAGGACAGAACTGTTATTGGGAACTTAAGAGAGAGTAGACAAACAAAGAGGAATACTGACATAAAAGTTGTGCTTGGTTATTTGATAATTAACCCAAGCTAGAAGCCTTTTCTCTTCTTGATCACACCACCATAGATTTCCAGCATTATACACACTGTCACAGAATCGCCCACAGGAGCCTCTATAGAAACTCCCATGCACCCTTGCAGTCACACATACTTTCAAGTATCTACTTAAAAGTAGACTCTTAGAAGGGAAATCCACCTTGCCTCATGCCCAGAGAAACAAAAATAATAAGAAGAAGAGAAGGCATGAGGCACTGGCTTAAGGAACTGGCTCTTGTCACAGTGCTGGGTTAGTCTGTTGTCTTGCCTAACCATCCAGGCTATGTGACCAGTGAAACAGAGGTGGAACTCAGCCTCCTGGTGAGCGCCCCCTATTTGTTTTAGCCAAGAGGATCAAGAAGAAACCCTGAAATAGTGGAATGTTCCATTAGGCCCCAGAGAGCACCAACCAAGATGGGGAGGGAGCTCTTGGGAGCTGGCTGTCTCCTTCATCCCTGTGTGCTTACCTCAATGAACTATTAATAGAGTGTGAAATAATTCTTACTTTGTGGGTGAATGTCTAGGGTTCTACAGCATCCCTCTCTAAGCTAAGGAGCGCAACATGTTCAATAACTGGTTTTCAACCACTCTTTGGGCCAGACCTCTAGAGGTTGAGATAGAGTAGTTTTTATTTTGTGTTTTAGTGAGGGGACAGGCTTCGGGCAAATGAAGACACCGGGGCCTGCCACAGAACAACTTTAGGCCAAGGTCATAGACAAGAGTTATAAAGCGGAGACCCAGATTCTTGTCTAACCAAGTCTTTTGGACGCCGGTAGTTTTCCGATTTAAGTTAATTTGAACATACACACACACACACACACACACACACACACACACTCGCGGTGCCCTGCTTGTCTCTGGATGTGCTGTTCTTTCTGACGGGGCGGGGCAGGGTGGGGTGGGAGGCTGGGAGGACGGCAGCACTTCCACTAGGAAGGGGGCTCTTCTAGTGGCCACAGCTGGGAACGTCTCCACCCCATGGGAACCCGGATACAGACACGGGTGAGGGACCCCGCTGACCTTCCTCTGCTGCTTCTCCCAAGCCGGGTCGAGGAGCAGGTCGCGGTCCCACTCCTCCTCCTGGATCATGTACTCATCTTCGTCGTAGACGTAGTTGTACTGCACGCCGGGCTCTATCTGGTTCATGGCGCTGGGTGGCTGGGGCGGCTGAGAAGCAAGCGTAGCGCAAGGGATCGACAGACGGACGGAAGATGGATGAATGGATGGGTAGGCGGCGGGCAGCGGTGACCTTCGCGCGGTTCCTGGGGCGGCACGCCTGGGCGCGGAGTCTCCGGCGAAGCACCAGCTCGCCGGCTGGCAGCGCCGCGCGGATTAATAGCCGGCTGGGAGTCACGTGCCGCAGGCCCCGCCCACAGGCCAGGCCCCGCCCACTCCCCCGCTGCCAGCACGTGCGGTTGGCTGGCAGGATAAGCCCGCTCCGATCCCGCTGCCTTCACTCCGCCCACCCCCGCCCCTCGATGCCTCCGAGGGATGACCTAGGGGCACCTCGGACAGCGACGTGGAGAACGGGAGGAAGAGGACTGGGAAGAAGACACCTGTGAACCTGCTCCGGCCTCGCGCAGCGCACCCACGATTCCAAAGATGCGCTGCAAAGTCACGTTTTCCATGTCTCCAGGAGTCAGCTAAAAAAAATTTCCTTCACCCTCCTCTTCCTTCCCTTCTTCCACGTCCCTCCTCCTCCTTCTTTCTCTCTCTCTCTCTTTCTCTCTCTCTCTCTCTCTCTCCCTCTCTCTCTTGCTCTCTCTCGCTCTCCCTCTGTTTCTCACTTTCTCCCTCCTTCCCTCTCCCTGTCTCCTCCCCTCAGTCTCCCTTCTGTTTTCCTCCTCTTCTTTAGTTCTCTTTCTGCCTCTCTGCCTCTCCTCTACTCCCTATTCCCCCTCCTTCCTCCCTTTTTCCCCTTTCTTTTCCTCTAAAGCTTCTCCTTCCTTCTTTCTCCTCTCTCTGCTCATCTTTCCCTCTGCTAACCCTCAGTCCTCTCCCCCCCTTCCATTCCATCCTTTCACCCTTCATTTAAAAGTCCCTGAATACCCGTTTCTCCTTCCCACCCTCACATGAAGGACTCAAGGCAAAGAACTTGAACCAACTTTCAAAAGCTCAGTTACTCAGCCAAAGCAGGAAGTGTCCATCACTCACCTGCCAGCCATAAATTAAGAGAACTGACAAATGACGGACTGGTGGCCAGTTTCTCCTTACATTTTCATTCCTCCCTGCGGTGCTGCACTCGTGCCCTCTCATCCACTAGTCCTGCTTGGCTGTTCCTGGTGAGTTAAGCCAGCCAAGGAAGCAAAGCCAGAGCAATAGGACGAGAAGGCTGGAACTTCAGATCAGTCATGTATTAACCACCCGCTGCGAGCTGAAAACAGCATTAGGCACCGAGGCCATCTAAGAGGATAGGTGCTCCCGGTTAAGTTTATATCCCAATTTAGTAAACACTGCCAGCAGGTGCTACAGGACAGGACTGTGTGTGGCTCAAGGCTACCAGTTTGCTGCCATGTCGAAAGAGGAAATATGTATGCCTAGAACTGCCAAGTTCCTTAGACGTTTAACATCTACTCTCTTTTGCAGAAAAACTTACACAGTTGGCAAATGCAATGCATTAGTATTTTTTAAAAAACATTCTCACCCCCAGACAAGCTTAGATTTTCCCTTTTGTTCGTTGTGCTCCTCAGTAATGCTATCATGTGTAGCCCAGGCTAGTCTAGAACGGGCTGTGTAGCCAAGGGTGGCTTTGAACTCCTGAGTACCACTACATGTGGTACTTGTGATGCTGAGGATCAAACCTAGGGTTTTGTATATGCTTAGCCAAGTGCTCTAAAACTGAGCTATCTCCTCAGCCCCTAACTTGACATCTTAAAGTTCCCTTTAGATTTAAAAACCAACTCTCTGAACACGTTTATCAAAGTACTACGGTACTTGTCTTTGAACATTTTCCAGAGACCTCAGATTCCAGTTCAAGAGAAATAAGCAGCTCCAAGATTGAAAAAGCTGACACCTGGGTGAAAAACTGTAGGAAGCAGAGGTGGCGCTCAAGGCTCTGTCTCTACTGAAGAACTACAAAGATTACCAAAAGTCAGGAAATAAACAACAACAAAGAAAAGCTGTGACAGCCTAAGCTTCCGGCCTGGGGGAAAGTTTTCAAGGGAACTTAGGCACAGCTCAGCCCAGCTGTCTCCCTAAACTGGGAGGAAGGGCAGTGGGAGAGTAGACATTTACTAGAATTTGCAAGACCAATGACAGAAAGGGAGTTGAGAAAATAGACATTATAGAAATTCACAGAGTTCTCTACAGTCCAATCAGTGAAAGCATGGAAGGAAAACACCTGCCCCTAAGGCATAGATGTCAAAAGGTTCAGAAGGAATCAATACTGGAGCTCACAAAGGGCCAATAACAGTTGTTACTTTACACAGCCGGAGTGAAAAACAGACCCTCACAGAGCATCGGGGAACTCAGAAGTGGGAATTAGTATGTGATTAAATGCACTGGTCCTGCCTGAAAAAAAAAATCACAAAAGAAAAATAAGAAAGAATAGAATAGTGTCTGGGGATTTAACCATGTCCCCAAATAAAACACAAAAATATCTATAGTATTTTAAAAACATTTGACGCTCATCAAGGTGAGGTGGGACTGGTAAGTTTAGGCCAGAAGATGCTCTTCTAGCATGCCCAAGGTTCGGTACCAAGGGCCATAAACACTAAGAGAAAAAAAACCCATCTGTAATACAGACTGAATACAACCTGAAGAAGAGGGAATGTTTTCCAAGTTCCTCCATACAGTAGCCAATGACAGCATAAGAAAAGAAAACTACAGATAAGGATCCATGGAACTCTCACATGTTGCTGGTGGAAATGTAAAATTTCAACCACTATGGAAATCAGTATGGAGTGTTTTTCAGAAAAACTAAAAACAGATCTATCATAAAACCCAAATCTCCCACTCCTGGGTGTGTATTTGAAAAACTCATCATCACAGAGATACCTGCACATCAGAAAGACACGTACATGCTTTCTTTCATTTGTGGATCCCAGACTTTACACAAACCGATAAAAGCATGTGCGCATAGAGGACATAGAAGTAGAGTGAAACTGCCTAGGGGAGTGAAGGGGACTAATAGGAGAGGGGAGAACAGCAAAGGAGACTGGGAAATTATGGGGCAAATAAGCTCAAAGTATATTATAGACTTGTGTGAAAATGCTCTTATATAACCCAACACTGCATATAATGCACATTTAGGCCCATATATAGCTCAATACTGTAGATAAAACCTAGTACTATATGTAATATACATATTATTCCCCCAAGGTCTTTCAGGAAAATAAGTTATAAAAAGTTTTAACACAGGTTTAGTAAACTGGGTTGATGATCATCAAATGGATTTATTCCATAAATGAAGCATGGGTTTAATATTTAAAAAAATAATCTGCCATATTAACAGCCCAAAAAAGAAAAAGCATGTATGATCATCTCTATAGATAGAAAATAAACAAGAAGAAAAATCTTTGACGGAACTCAGAATCAATATAGACACAGCTCTTAGGAAATTAGGAAGAAACTCTGTGAGCCCAACAAAGAGAATCTTACCAAGAATAAAACAAACAAACAGACAAAAACCTTTCACTAACAGGCCTGTCTATTGCCAGTTTCTATTCTACTTTACACTGGAGGTTCTAGCCAGACAGCTAAACAGAAGAAAAAGCAGTCATTTATGGTGGAAAGGAACAATAAAACTGTGAAACTGTGGTGTTGTGTGCAGAAAAACTGGTGGAATCGTCAAATAATCCACCAGGACTAGTTAATCTGACTTCTCATGGATGTAGGATACAAACAAAGCCAATATACAAAAATCCATTGTATGAGATCTTCAGCTTTGACGGCCCCTCCAGCAAGATTCACCAAACAATTTAAAGAATAAAAGCAAAACGACAAAACCTATAATCCTACACAAGTTCTTCTAGAAAACAGCTTTCCAACTCATTTTCTGAGACCAGCATTACCTTTGCACCTAAACCAAGGACAGTCTCAAAAACAGGAATTCTGTTCCTTCTTCAACAGCAATGCAAAGATCAGCAGAGATGTGAGCAAACTGAACCCAGTAATGTATAAAAACAATTTTAAATCTTGCAAAGCATATTTCCAACAGAGGACTTATATCTAAATGTATTCCTGGGTATGATGGCTGATGCTTGTGATCAAGCTCTTAGGAGGCAGAGGCAGGGGCATTGCTTCAAGTCTGAGGCAAGTCTGATCTACCAAATGAGTTCCAGAAAAGCTAGCACTACATACAGAGACTGTAAAAAACAAAACAAAAAAAAAAATATGAATTCTAGGCTTTTCCCTACTTTTTCTTCTGACAGGTTTACTGTGTCTGGTTTTATGTTGAGGTCTTTGATCCACTTGGACTTTAGTTTTGTGCAGGGTGATAAATATGGATCTATTTGCATTTTTCTACATGTAGACATCCAGTTAAACCAGTACCATTTGTTGAGGATGCTATCTTTTTTTTTCCCCACTGTTTTGGCTTCTTTGTCAAAAATCAAGTATCTGTATGTGTGTGAGTTTATTTCTGGGTCTTCTATTCGATTCCATTGATCCACCATTCTGTTTCTGTGCCAGTACTCTGCAGTTTTTAATTACTATTTCTCTGTAGTACAGCTTGAGATCAGGGATGGAGATTCCTCCAGACGATCTGTTGTTGCACAGCATTGTTTTAGCAATTCTGGGTTGTTGTTTTTTTTTTTTCCATATAAAATTGAGAATTGTTCTTTCAAGGTCTGTAAAGAATTGTGTTGGTATTTTGATGGGAATTGCATTGAATCTGTAGATTGCGTTTGACAGGATGGCCATTTTCACTATGTTAATCCTACCGATTGGCACAGGAGACAACTTCCTGAACAGAACACCAACAGCACAGGTTCTAAGATCAACAATCAATAAATGGGACCTCATGAAACTGATAAGCTTCTATAAAGCAAAGGACACTGTCCTCAGAACAAAACGACAGCCTACAGATTGGGAAAGAATATTCACCAACCCTATATCTGAAAGAGGGCTAATATCCAAATATATAAAGAACTTAAGAAGTTAAACACCAACAAACCAAGTAATCCAATTAAAAAATGGGGTACAGAACTAAACAGAGAATTCTCTGTGGAGGAATATTGAATAGCAGAGAAACACTTAAAGAAATGCCCAAACATCTTAGTCATCAGGGAGATGCAAATCAAAACAACCCTGAGGTTTCACCATACACCCATCAGAATGACTAAGATCAAAAACTCAAGTGACTACACATGCTAGAGAGGATGTGGAGAGGATGTGCTGGTGGGAATGTAAACTTGTACAACAACTTTGGAATTCAATTTAGCGCTTTCTCAGAAAATTAGGAATAGTACTTCCTCAAGATCCAGCTATACCACTCCTAGGCATATATCCAAAGTATGCTCAAGTATACAACAACGACATTTGCTCAACCATGTTCATAGCAGCTTTATTCATAATAGCCAGAATCTGAAACCAACCCAGATGTCCCTCAACTAAGGAATGGACAAAGAAATTGTGGTACATTTATACAATGGAATACTACTCAGCAATTAAAAACAAGGAAATCATGAAATTTGCAAGCAAATGGTAGGAACTAGAAGAGATCATCCTGAGTGAGGTACCTCAGAAGCAGAAAGATACATATAAGTGTCACTTATAAGTGGATATTAGACATATAATATAGTGTAAACATATTTAAAATCTGTATACCTGAAGAAGTTAAGCAAGAAGGAGGACCCTGGGTAAGATGATCAATCCTCACTCAGAAAGGCAAACAGGACGGGCATAGGAAGAGGAAGAAAATAGGGAACAGGACAGGAGCCTACCACAAAGGGCCTCTGAAAGACTCTACCCAGCAGGGTATTAAAGCAGATGCTGAGACTCACAGCCAAACTTTGGGCAGAGTGCAGGGAATCTTATGAAAGAAGGGGGAGATAGAAAGACCTGGAGGGGACAGGAGCACCACAAGGAAAGCAACAGAATGAAAAAATCTGGGCCCAGGGGTCTTTTCTGAGACTGATACTCCAACTGAGGACCATGCATGGAGTTACCCTGCACAGATGTAGCCCATGGCAGCTCAGTCTCCAAGTGGGTACCCTAGTAATGGGAACAGGGACTGTCTCTGACATGAACTCAGTGGCCTGCTCTTTGATCACCTCCCCCTAGAGGGGAGCAGCATTACCAGGCCACAGAAGAGGACATTGCAGCCAGTCCTGATGAGACCTGATAGGCTAGGGTCAGAGGAAAAGGGAGGAGGACCTCCCCTATCGGTGGACTTGGGGAGGGGCATGGGAGGAGATGAGAGAGGGATGGTGGGGTTGGGAGGGGATGAGTCAGGGGGCTACAGCTGGGATACAAAGTGAATAAACTGTAACTAATAAAAAAATAAATTAATTTTAAAAAACAAATATGTTAGAAACAAAAACCCTCTAATTGCAACAGTAGAGAAACCATAGGTCTCTTATACAGAGCTATACAAAGACAGTGCCGAGGGGTCCCAACTGCAGTCTGACATTCCGACAGATGCTCAGGGCAGCAGTCATCAGGAAAATGCAAATTCGCACACACTGTGGTGGGAATGATACAACAAGGGCATGAGATGGCTCAGCACCTACAAGCCCTTGCCACCCAAGCTTTATGACCTGAGTTCAGTTCCCAAGAGACCAAACGAAAAGCCAGATGCAGCGGTAAACGTCTGTAACTCCAGCATGCCTACAACGAGATGGAGACAGAATCAGCTGGAAGTTCATGTATGCATCTCAGCAAAAACCAAGAGAGACCCTTCACCCAAAACAGGTGGAAAGAAAGAACAAACTCCTGAAAACTTGTGATACCTCCCCATGTGCGCGCACATGCACGCATTCACGTGCATACAAATAAATAAACAAATGTAACAAAAAAATTTATGGAAAACATTCGTGGGTGACAGATGTGTTCATTATCTTGCTTATACTGACAGTTTCACAGGTGCATACGTATATCAAAATTTAACAGATCGTACATTTTACATATGCAGGGTTCATTTTACACTGATTATACCTCAACAAAGCTGTTGAAAGACTCTGTATTTCTCTGCTCCCCTAACAATTTGGATGGGCTCAGCACCCACAGATGGCGCTTCTTTCAGCATGTCTTACAAACGCCAATGTTTAGCATTCTGCCCATGCTGAAAGTTCAAACCTTCTCCTCTAGCATGACTCCTGGTGATGTCACTCACCTCAATATTCCAAAAGCATTTAATATCTGTAATTAGAGCTTTTATGGCCAAAGCCTGGCTTCCAGCGGCTGCCCCCAAACCAGGCTTAGGCTATAGGCATTGGATCCCCTAAAGCCAGAGGTACAAGCAGTTGTAAGTCTCCTGATGTGGGTGTTGGAAACTGAACTCAGGACCTTTAGAAGAGCATCAGGTACTCTTAAGTGCTAAGCCCTCTGCAGGGTTTGTTTGTTTTGTGTTTGCTTTTGCTTTAATTAATAACTATAGTTGACATATATTGAACACTGATCTTGTGCCATGCGTTCCTGGGAGTGTTTTGGATGTTAACTAATTTAATCTCACAATAACCTTGTATTAGAAGCAAGATAATCACCCCCAGTTACACAGGAGAGAAGACAATATGAAGATAAGTGATTTCCCCACCATCGTCCCACTAATAATTGATGAGATGTTTAGTATTGGTTGTCAGCTTGACCAGATGCAGGGATTCCTAGACAATCAGTAAAAGCCACTTCTGTTATGTGTACAGATTAGCATGTGGCCAGAAATGGAGGGAAAAGGACAAGAAGAAGTATATACACATGTACACTTGATCCTCAAGCAGATAGGTTTTTTTGTTTTGGGTTTTGTTTTTGAGATTGTCACATGTGGATGTCAGACTCCAGGTTCTCCAACCTTAGAACATGGACTTGTGTCAGTGGCTCTCAACATACTCCATATGTGTTGAACACTAGCGTAAGGGAGCACATGGGTTATGTCATTTAGCACCTGTTGCCACCTAGGAGGGAGCTGGGACTCCCGGTTTGTAGAGGCAGTAAACTGACACTGGGAGGGGTATTGGACATGACACGCCCAAAGTCACTCTGATCAAATATGAAATAGATTATTATAAAACCCTCATCCACGGACAAGAGCCATGTCATGCCGCTTTCTTATTTTTTTCTTAACACACTTCCTGTTTGTATAGATTATTTTTCTATAATGTAATTTCCACACAATCTTTTTGTAAAGGATTTTTTTATTACCCTCTCCAAATTTGAATTGTCCCCTTTGACACAGGAACTTTGTTTGTCGTTGTTGTTTGCTTTGCTTTGTTTTGACTTTTCCAGACAGGGTTTCTCTGTATAAACAGCCCTGGATGTCCTGGAAATTGCTTTTTAGACAAGGCTGGCCTCGAACTCATAGAGATCCACCTGCTTCTTCCTCCCTAGTGCTGGGATTAAAAGTATATGCCACCACTCTTGTCCAGGAACTCTGTTTTTTAAATCTACACAACAAATACAGCAAATATCCACATGTAAAGGGCCAATTAAGGAATTTATAGAAAATCTCTAAACTTAGACACCAATGACTTAGAAATGAAAAGCAAATTATGAAAGCCATTTTGTGTGTACGTTCACACATGAGCATATGTATCAGTCATATAATCACTTAATCATATCCATCAAGTCCTGCATTTTATTTCATGTCTGTAAACTCAGCACTTGGAAGGCTGATGCTAGAGGGCTTCCATGGGTTCAAGACCAATGTGGGTTACATAGTGAGTTCTAGGCCAGCTCGATCCACGGAGTGAGACCTTGTTTCAAAAAAACAAGAGAAAGAAAGGGGCAAGGGCTAAGGTTCAGTAAGAACCTTAGGAAGAGGAAGGAGAGAGAGAGAGAAGGAGAGGAAGAGGAAAGAAGGAAGGGAAGGTGCGGTAATAAAATTATATCCATCTATGAAAAGTCTGTATTTGAAAGAACACATCCCAAACTCTTCAACAAATCATGGGAATTGGGTAGAGGGTGGACAGGTGCTGAGGTTTCACCACTGATTTCAAACGATCTTTACTGTTTCCCCCCCTGTGGTGATCACAGGTAGCATTATACTAAATGACAACATCTCTCACTCCATCTGTGGCCCTGCCAGCTCAGCGAACAGTGCTTTATTGAGACCTAGGCATCTGAGTAGCTCAATTTGCACTTGTTATTTCATCCACCCACAGAGGCTGCTATTGAACTCACCATCAGTTAATATACCTGGGTCCTTTTCCCAAACCTAGAAAGAGCGTGGGTAAAATAACAACAGTTAAAACCAATTCAATGATTGTTTTTTTACTGTTGAGAACAACTTTAAAATAACAGGAAATCCTTGACATTTCCTGAGCTTTTGCTACGTCAACCCACCTTCTCTTTTCTGTTGATGATGTTTATGATTTTTCTCAAGCTGCTTCTGGGTCCACAGATCCCTTTCAAAAGATGAGAAAGTATAGGTGGGTGGTGTGCAGACCTGATTTTCATTGCGTGTGGAGGTACTTTAATTTTTTTTTAATAATTTTATGTGTAGATGGAATGCTTTCTCTAACCCCACAAACATTCAATGTTAACAGAGACTTGTAAATGCTTCCATATTTTTTTCTATGACTACTCAGGCATAAATATTATTTTTGTAAAACCTAATTGATGTTAAAGAATATTCACTATTGTGCAATTTCCTTTTGGGATGTGGCTGTGTATTGGTATCATTTTATGTCATCCCACACAGGTCATTACGCTTTGTGAAATATGCTTCAGGGGCTCATGTGTTTGAGTACTTGGTCCCCCAGTGATGCCCTCTGAAGAAGACTTAGGTAGTGGGGTCTCACTGGAGGAAGTGAGTCACTGAGGGGGTGGGCTTTGAAGGTTGTAGCGCAAACCCACTTCCGGCCCTGTGGCTCTGCTACCAATAAGACAGAGTAGACGCTACTGCCACCATGCCTTCCCCAACAGGATGGAGTGGTACTCCAAGAACCCACATAGAGGAATAAACCCTTTCTCCCTTTAGTTGCTTCTGGTACTTTGTCACAGAGACGGGAAGAGTAGCTAATACATAGGTCACTCTTCCTGCAAGCAGCACTGTCTCAATACTTTTGATTGGCTCTTTTACCATTGGCTCTTGTGTGGAGGGAAAAAGGGAGTAAGATCAGTGGTGACAGAGAGGAGAAAGAAGGAATTACAAATCTAAAGTTTCACAAGTCAAGGAGCTTCAAAAACCCCTCTGATCAAAAGTTGTGTTCCAAAATCTCTGTTCTGGTTTGGTCTTCAGTTTCTTTAATAAGCTCTCCAACCTAAAGAAAGTGAAGAAAGGGTTTATTTGGTGCACACTTCTGATCACAGTCCATCTCTACAGGAAGTCGGGGCTGGAACTGTGGAGGAACACTGCTTACTGACTTGTTCCCTGGCTATACTAGCTAACCTTTTTATATAGCTCAGGCCACCTGCCTAGGAATGGCACCGCCCTCAATGGGATGGGCCCTCTGGGCAGTCAAGAAAATGCCACAGAGACGTGCCCACAGGTTAATTAATAGAGGCAATCCACCAACCAAGAGGTTCTCTCTTTCCAGGTGTGTCAAGGTGACAACAAAGATTATAGTCTCTCCTATGCCTGGAGAGCCATCTGAACCAACAGATTCTTCGCAAAGAATGTTGCTCTTGTTTTTGCATCTGAGAAAGGGCCTATTCCAGAGACTCCCAGAAGTCTCCTTTATTTTCTCAGCCTGTCCAGGTACTAGCCCATCCATGTCCCGGGTTCCTGCATTCCTTGTAGTCCCTAACCACCTCCATTCCAGTATCTTTGTTAGTCTACTAAAGCTTTTGGACTCTTCATTGCCATCTGGCTCTATTTCTTTGTTTGCCCAATTTGTGCAAACTTGAATCTCTGTAGAGAACACCTTGTCCTTGCTGCAGTTGTCCAAGACCTAGCCTGGCCAGGTAAGCCAAGGAGAGTATGTTTGTTCCTATGGGCTTGCAGCTATGTGTATGGACTGTTAAGTTTGCCCACTCAAAACCATCTGATTTTGTTTCTGTTCTGTTGCCGCGATGAATACCCTGGCTAAGGTAACTTATAGAAGGCAACTTATTTGGGCTTATGATTCCAGAGGGATAAGAGTCCATTGTGGCAGCAAGCAACAGGAATGGCAGCTGGAACAGACCCTGAGCTTCTATATTAGATTCAAAGTCGGAGCTGAGAGCAAACTGAAAATTACACAAGGCTTTTAATCTCAAAGTCTGTCCCTAGTGACATACTTTCCACACCAGTACCATACCTCCTAAACCTTCCCAAATGGTGCCACCCACTTAACACCAAATTTTCAAGACTATTCCCAAGACTATTGAGGGAAGGCCACTTTTCACTGAAACCACCATACCATTCATTTGTGCCAATTGCATTATATGGGCAACGTCTGAGATGGACGTGGTAGATTTTTGTTTGTTTGTTTGTTTGTTTGTTTAGTTTCTAGGTAATAAGGATTGTTTTGTTATAAAGTGGAAATTCAGGAAGTCAGAAGGTTAATGACTAAGCATAACGCCAGAAAAGAAAGAGGAAGTAAGGGAAGAGGTTGAAGAGTTTTACCTAGCCTCACAGGCTGTTTAATAGGAAGGCGCTTCTGAGAAAAGGATCTGCACATGATTTCTCGGGCTGTATGGATGTCACAGAGTACACTCATACAGGCCAAGATGGACAAGGTCACTTGCTCGGCATGGTTTTTTTGTGCAGCCAAAAGACCCAGTGAGCATAAGATGCGTGAGTCTGCCGCTGTGTAACGCGGTGCACTGTTTCGCAGTGAACCATCTTCCTTTAAGTAGAGGTACACTCTAAAGTAACAACAACAGCAACAACAAAAACAGTCGGGCAGAAAATACAGAAACCAGGAGTGCTGCCATTGTTATTGTTATATCCCGTTCGTAATTATATGTTCTATTCTTGACATTATTGATAGCACAGTTACAGTATCACAGCGCTATCATTACAACACATGCCAGGAATGAGCTTTAGGTGAAAACGCCACGACGGCTATTGTATATAAACTAGGTAGAGTGTAGTGAGACGTTTGTGTTCTTTAAGAGACCAGTTATGTTGGGAGTATGCTTTTGTTTCAATTCCAGCTGTGGGATATGGGGCTGCTTCAGATTGACCATAGCATCTCATGCTCTATCAGGAGTGTGCTTTTGCCAGCTGAAGATAGTTTACATTTGGAATTCTGGGGACTTCAGAGGGTATATAATGCTAGAGCCCTAGAGGAACTCTAGAAGCTACTGCTACCCCTGCTGCTGCTGCTGCTGCTGGTGGTCCCTGCTGCTGCTTTTGTGGTTTGCTGGATTGTTGGTTGCTGGTTATAGGTTATAGATATCCTGCTGATGAATATTAGACTTCCCCCAAGGAACTTGGCACTTCTAATTGTCAGGAAGTAGTCTAAAGAGATCAATGCCCCGTTCCCCCTCTATCCTTCTTTCTCTCCTACCTAGTGTTGGGGGGTTGGAAGAGATTGGGGTGGAAAAAATGGTAAGTAAAATAACCCAATAAAGTAGCCAAAAGCTCTGGATACCGGCCACCATACAGTGAGGAGCCGCCGATATGTCCACCCATCTTCAATGGATGGTCATTCAAAACTGCTCCAGTTTCCTAATCTAGAGGAACAAGCAGACATACAGCATGGAGCCCAGTACTCTGAAGGCCGGCAACTCCTTCCGCTATAGCCGGCTGATTCATTGCGAGACTGTGGGAGCGGAGCCCACGCTGATGGCAAAGGGGTCGTGGAATGCAGATCCAGTCAGTGAAAACCTGACACTTCTTATGTGAGGACCACCATCAACAAGAATGCTCCAACCACCCTCAGCAGCATCAGACACATGATCCGAAAGAACAAATACAGCCTGGATCTTCGAATGGCGGCCATCCACAGGGCCAGTGCCATCCTGTGAAGCCAGAAGCCTGTGGTGGTGAAAGGGAAGACCCGCCCCACCAAGAGTTCCTGAGCATATCTCAGAAACAATAAAGAATCCACTGACTTTATCAACTACCAAAAAGAAAAAAAAAAAAAAAAAAAAAAGAAGAAGAAGATACGTGGTCCATTGTTGGCTAGACTATCTTTAAGTGGTACATACCTGTATTTTGTAATTTTGACTAGGACATGGGTAGTAACTAGAATAATTTCTCAAAACATCCTAGGAGGGTGGTTGAAGAGGATGGAAGGAAGAAAGTGGGCCTGAGTAACATTTGGAAGGTGGAGAAAGAAGATGCTTTGATTGATTCTATGGAGGTGTAGGAAGACAGAAGAAGGTCCCTAGGATTCCTTCTAAATTTTTGACATGCACGGTGGGTGGGTGCAGCGCTTCTTGAGATGACACAGGGAAAAGAGCACGCTCAGAGGTAGGCAGAAGGTCGGGGGAGACAGAGAATGCAGACTGCAGATATCTTCAGCAGTTGCACCCTGAATTAAGGAGCCTGTCCATTCTCAATGAGCAAGTATATTAAGGGAGTATTTTCTCATCTGTGATGCAATACCTGAGAACAGCAACTTAAGGAAAGAAGGGTTTATCTGGGCTCATGTACTTCATCACGGGGAAGGCATGACAGTATGGCTGGCTCGTGCTTGTGGCAGCAGGAATATGAGGGTGCTCGTTCACATCTTAGCAGACCAGAAGCATCGCTGGCCTATAACCCTCAAGGCCCACCCACTTCTTCCTTCCTTCCTTCCTAAAGATTCCACCACCTCCTTAAACAAGCACTGCTAGCTAAAAACCAAGTGTTCAACATGAAACTGTGGGGGCATTTCACACTCAAACCATGACCAGCCCAGCTTTAACCAGGAGAACAACTGGGCTAGAAAGAGGGGTCAGTTCTGAGGGCATCAGGAGAAGAGATGGCTCACTGAAAACAGGCTGTTCAGGTATGCCCACATGCATGAGACTGCAAGCTCAGGGCACGCTTGTCACCGGTGAAGACTGAAAACTGTCATCATGTGCTCCAATGATAAACAGGGTGCGTGGATCTACCGAGCGTACAGGAAGACGAGCCGCTTCTCTTCGGCAGGAGGTCTGAAATTTTTCTTTTCTGTGTTAGTGTCTGCATGTATGTATGTATGTATGTATGTGCCTAGTAGCCTCAGAGATCAGAAGAGGGTGGTAGATCCCCTCGAAATGGAGTTATAGACGGTTGTGAGAAGCTATGTGTGTGCCGAGAACTGAACCCAGGTCTTCTGCCAAAGCAGCAAGAACTTTTTTTTTCTTTAAATATTTTTTTATTAATTACACTTTATTTACTTTGTATCACTTCTGTAGTTCCCTCTCTCCTCCCCTCCCAATCCCTCCCTTCCTTCTCCTTCTCCACGCATGCCCCTCCCCAAGTCCACTGGTAGAGGAGGTCTTCTTTTCCTTCCTTCTGATCCTAGTCTGTTAGGTCTCATCAGGAGTGGCTGCATTGTCTTCCTCTGTGGCCTGGTAAGGCTGTTCCCCCTCAGGGGGAGGTGATCAAAGAGCAGGCCAATCAGTTCATGTTAGAGACAGTCCCTGTTCCCATTACTATGGAACCCACTAGGAGACTGAACTGTCATGGGCTACATCTGTACAGGGGTTCTGGGTTATCTCCATGCATGCTACTTGGTTGGAGTATCAGTCTCAGGAAGGACCCCTGTGCTCAGATTTTTTGATTCTGTTGCTCTCCTTGTTGGAGTTCCTGTCCTCTCCAGATCTTACTGTTTCCTACTTCTTTCATAAGATTCCCTGCAATCTGCCCAAAGGTTGGCCATAAGTCTCAGCATCTGCTTTGATAGTCTGCAGGGCAGACCCTTTCAGAGGCCCTCTGTGGCAGGCTCCTAACTTGTTCCCTGCTTCCTCCTTCTTCTGGGGTCCATCCTCTTTGCCTTTCTGTATGGGGATTGAGTATTTTAGCCAGAGTCCTCCCTTTTGATTAATTTCTTTAGATGTACAGATTATAGTAGGTTTATCCTATATTATATATCTATATGAGTAAGTATATACTGTGTGGGTCTTTCTGCTTCTGGGACAGCTCACTCAGGATGATCCTTTCCAGTTCCCACCATTTACCTGCAAATTTCATGATTTCTTTTCTTTTCTTTTTTTTTTTTTTTTTTTACTGAGTAGTATTCTTCTCCTGAAGAACCTGAGATTCTAAAAGGAAAGAAGCCAGGTGTTAAAAGAACTCGGAAGAACACTAAAGGGCTATTAAAGTTCCTTCCGGGGAGATTTGGCAATGATAAAGATCCGGATAAGATAATTCGAGTTTGAAGTGGCTGTCCTAGTAACAGAAAGCCATGTTCTAAGTCCCCCTAATTCAACTGAACTATGACAAGCACTAAGAAGCAAAAGACTTGATAGAGTCTGAAAACAAGAGGATTCTTCTAGCAGTGAATAAGGCACATTCCCATTTGAAAGTTATTTTTAAGAATAAAATATTTTATGTGTCACAATATGGCTTACATATTAAATAATACTATAATAGGGAAATTGGATATATTTTAAAGCAGAAGAAAACAGAGAGAAAAAATTCAAGTTACAAAATCCCTTCCCCAATAACAGATTTAAAAAAAAAAAATCACTGTTTCTAAATGGCTCCATGTGACAAGTGTATCCAGTGCCTAATCATGTCTAAATTTCTGTTGCTCTAATGGCTGGTGGAATTTAAAAAAAAAAAAAAAAAAGCACCCAACTCAAATAGTTGCTGCTTCAAAGGGTGATCCATGTTGGGCTTTGACATTTGAAAATGTCTCTAACTTCTTCAATACACAGAAAGTTGAACTCATATATGCACCACGTTCAGGAAGGAGAAGGAGGAGGAGGAGGAGGAGGAAACAATGACAGAGTCAACTGTTTCTTTCAAAAGGTTAAGTGAAAAATACTCACTGTCCTTTTTTCATGACCCATGTATACTTTTCCCTATACTCTGCCCTTCCCATGACCTTACATTACCCTCTTACAGGCTCCGTTCTAGATTCTGCTTTATCCACATTTACAGCGTTTAAATATGGCGTAGGCTTGGACTCACATATGACGAAGAACACGCATTGTTTTTGTTTCTGAGTTTGGGTCACCTTGTTGAATCTTATAGTTTGCATGTCACTGAAACAGCACTTTGCATTAGGGTTAACTGACATGGGCCCAAAGTTTTCTGACAGCCCAGTGGCCTATTATTGCCGTCTGCTAACCTTTTTCTGTGTTAGAAAGTAAAATATTTACTACTTTTCCTGTCTCTGGGACAAAACACCCGACAGAAACAACTTAGGGGGAAGATTTACTTTAGTTCACAGCTTCAAAGCAGGGAGGATGTAGCAGCGTTTGTGGCACCAGGAGAGGCTCACAGGTGTGGCAACAGGATCCGGAAGCTGCTAGCCCCGCCCCCAGTGGACCAGGAAGACCGGAAAGATCCAGCGGTACCTGGGGCCAAGCTATAAGCCTCTAGGCTCTCTGGCCACCTCAAATCTACTTCCTTCCGCTAAACCCTCTTTTGTTTCCACAACCTCCCCAGCAGCACCACCATCTAGGGGCCAAGTGAATCTGTGGGGGACAGACCTTTCCCATTCAAAGCACAGCAGAGCTGAAACCGCTGGGTTGTGTTAGAGGAATCATAGGGACACATCCAGCTCCCTCACTGTGAAGATAAGAATTCTGAGGATGAGCAGTTCAGGAGCCTCGTCTAGCTCTAACTGGAGCGGAGAGGCAGGATGCGGTGGCAGAAGGAAAACTGGCATTAGACCAGGCTAGCTCAGTGTCTGGTCCGTCCGGTGGGGAGATTTCAGGGAGCTTTTGGCACCACTCTGGGTTAGCTAGCCATACGTGCGGAAAATAAAAGCTCAGGCTTGAGAAGGTTCTACTTCGGATTGAAGTTCTAGCATCCCTGCGAGCCCTTTGTGAGGGTGAGTGTTTCCTGACCTCTTCTAAAATGATTACCTCAATACAGCCATTCATTTAGTGTGTGAGTGTGTGTGCGCGCGAGAGCGTGTGAGAGACAGACAGAGACAGAGAGAGAACATGTAGACAACTTTCTGGGGGATGGTTCTCTCCTTCCATCATATGAGTTTCAGGGATCAAAGTCAGCTTGTCAAATTTGGCTGCAAGTGCCTTTACTCACTGAGCCACTCAGTCCTTAATCCAAAAGTGTGTGTGTGTGTGTGTGTGTGTGAGAGAGAGAGAGAGAGAGAGAGAGAGAGAGCGGGATAAGGGGGGTGGGTGTCAGAGGACAATTGTGGGAATAGTTTATCTCTTCCTACCACGTGGGTCCTGGAAGCCAAACTCAGATCCATCAGGTTTGCCTTTACAGGCAGCACCACAGCTCTGCCTGCTTTTGAGACACACACTTTGCAAATAGTTTCTCCTACGTGCTGGCTCACCTTCCTGTGTCTTCCACAGACCAACGGTCCTTACATCTTAATGCAGCCCAACTTATTTTTTTTCCTCAGTTGTTTACAGTTGTGGTGATCTGTCTAAAAGGTGAACCCTCAAAGCCAATATCACCTAGATTTTCTCCTACTGCATCTTCTAGAAGTTTTACAACGTAATGTTTTCTTCTTAAATATTTGCTGCATCCCATTTTCGCTGACATTCACCACAATTTCCCATATTAATTGTTTCGTGGGTGATTTTTTTTTCCCTTTGGCATTTATATTTTGTGCTGCACTCTGAGAATTGGGTTTCCTTCTTATTTTTAGCCTGGCTTGCTTTTTCATTACTTCCCCATAGCTATTTCTTTGATAACAAGCTACTGCAGCATCTGCAAACTGGCTGCCTGCGCTGACTTCTTTAGTCATTAGCATATTACGCAATTAGTAAGAGATTACACATCCCTCATTTACAAACGGGAGCGGCTCAGGCCCTCAGAGAAGCACACTCACTGTGTGTATCTGACACAAGGGAGCCCGCACAGCTGAGAAGCTGTGAAAACCCATCCAGGGTCCCTGGAGTGGAGCCCTCAAAGAAAGCACGGTGTTCCCGGCGAGTTTGCGCTGGTCTTATGCTATTAATGAAGCTGCCCTCGGCCTTTTTTCGGACTAACACATATGGTGACAGGTGGAGGGACTACAAATAGCCTTGGCCTGAGAATGGAAAAAATGATAAGCCATGGCCACAGCCTTCAAAGTGACTTCATGACAGGAATGCTAGAGGCAGACATGGGGCTTCAGTGCAGCAGGCCTCCCGGAGAGCAGCGAGTCCTCTGGACTGACGCACCCGCAGGCCTTCCCCGCACTGAGACAGACAATCTCAAGATGCCAGTTATGAGATGCTGAGTTCAGTGTGTTTCATGTATGTACTTCTTCAAATAACACGTTCCTAAGTCCCGGTGGTTCCACCAAAATTGGCCACTTTGTGTGTGTGTGTGTGTGTGTGTGTGTGTGTGTGGAGGGAGGAGCACATGTGTGTGCAAGCATTAATGCATATCGCTCTGCAGATGCTGTCAGCTTTATTTTTCTTCCTTTTTCTCCTTTTCTTTGTTGAGGTGGAGTCTCTTACTGGCCTAGAGCTCATATATTAGACAAGACTGACCCAGGCTAGGTACACCTGGGGTCCTACCTGTCCTTTCCTCCTCAGCTCTGCGATTACAAGGACATGCCACCACGCCCAGGAGGGTTTGTTTGGTTGGTTGTTGTACATCTATCTACCTATCTATCTATCTATCTATCATCTATCTATCTACCTATCTATCTATCTATCTATCATCTATCTATCTATCTATCTATCTATCTATCTATCTATCTAGTGTGTGTGTGTAGCTCAGACAACAACAAGAAGGGAAGTTGATTTCCTTTTTCTACTGTGTGGGTTCCAGAAACCAAACTCAGGTGATCAGGTTTGATGGCCAGCGTCTTTCCCATTTGGCTATTTTTTTCCAGTCCCACTGATTTTTTTTTTCCACATGGGTTTTGGAGTTGGAACTCAGATCCTCATGCTTGCAAGACAGGTATTAGACCTATGGAGCCTCCCCATGCCTAAATGAGCCACTCAGGACCTTTCCTGACAGTGAGCAGCCCGACTGCTTAGAGCTGGGATTTGAGGTACAGGAGCTGGTGGAGCACAGCTTGGCCTGCCTGACAGCCAGCTCCTTTTCTCGGCTGGGCGAGGGGAATGGAAGAGGGATTTAGGATCCCTGAGTTTAAATCCCAGATCCACTTGCCAATTCATTTGGATTTTTTTTTTTTTTTTTTTAAAGCTGGGATATGATCTGGCTTTTACAGGCAAGGTGACTGTGAGGCATTAACCAATGAAAATGAAGCATGCGGTACTGTCTCAGCAGGAAGAAGAGCTGAAAACAAATCCCACGCTTCGCATGCCTTGCCACGGTCCAGTTTCCTAAAGTCATCTTCAAGACCGCATGATACCGAGGCCTGATTCTATTCTGAAATCCGTCACACTAGCTATTGTCTGTGGCGGGTATTGTCAAACCTGAATGTGAGATAGGATTACACGGGAAAAACGTACTTGTTAAAGCATGGTGGAGCTCTTCCTGTGTATAACTGCATATGTGTAAGGGATTACATGTATAAGTGTATACACATGCATGGCAGTGCACACACATGTGGAGGCTCCTATTCCTCAGGAGACACACACAATTTTGCTATTTGTTTATTTATATTAGTGTTCATGTGTATGGTGTGGGCAGGTGAAGGTTGGAGAAAACTTTGGAAAGGTTGGGGAGGACAGCTTGGCCTGCCTGTCAGCCAGCTCATGTCACCTGAAGGCTGGGTGAGGGAGATGGAGAGGGGATTTAGGATCCCACCTTTGTGTGGGTTCCTGGGATTGAACTTGAGTCACCAGGCTTGCACAGTAAGCCCACTGAGTCATCTTGCTGGTCATTTCCACACCTGGCTTTTATATATGTGGAAGACAGAGAGCCAAACGTGAATCCTCATGTTTGTATGGCAAACACTTTACCAACTGAACAGTCACCCAACCGGAAATTGAGCACTTCTGTCAAGTTCCCAACATGGTCCATACTCCTGTCCTGGAATCTGCCTTGAAAGCCAGCAGATTTGGGGAGAAAAACTAATCAAAGGAGAGGTGGCTTAGGGTACTTTCTCCTGTTCCAGGCCTCCCTTGTGTGTGCAACTGGTACAGGTCCACAGTTCCCTCCCTCCCAATGACACACGACACTACGGTAAACAAGTACTTGAAATATCTCTTTTACCCCCAGGGCTTTGCCCCTTAACCCTACAGCCAGGCTTCTCTGGAACTTTATATCCCAGGTTAGACTTCCCTGCCATACCCTCCTGATTACACCCTTCCCCATCTCACCCTTAAAAATCCTTAATCATTAAATCCCTAAAGTAAGGCATTCTATATTTTTATTATACACTCACTGAGCCCTGACAGTTAGATAGCTCGTCCTATCGATAGCTTTAACTACTAAAATAAACAAATAACAAAAATTACCCTTAAGGCAAATGAGCAAATGTTATTTTCAAAGGGATCCTTAAACCTAAGAACCTTCTAAGCTACTTCTACACCCAAAGAGATAAACTTTCTTGGAAGTTGTTCTTTTAGTCACAAGTGTCTTATCTGCTAACCCACCAGGCCAAGCTGTGGATGAAAACAGTACAAGGACAGGGTGTAATCTAGTGAATGATCTAGACTCTCTCCTCCCCTCCCTCCCTCCACTCAAATACCAAATTCCTTCCTGTCTTCAGCTAATAATGTTTGAGCAGGATCTCCAGCAGTCTGCATTTTAAAACAGAACACCCCCAGGAAGGAAGCCATAGTATTATATTTGAAGGTGGAGGGCTTCACCCTCTGACTCACTGAAGGGAGAACACTATTCACACAGCTTCTCTCTTGCCTGGCCCCAACCTTGTCCTTAAGAGCCTCAGTGCTTAACCTGGAAACATACCAAGGAAGACTCTCACAGCATGGCCGAGCTGACGTGAGAAGTCAAGATTGGAGGCTCTTACCAACAAACTAAAGACATCCATATCTTTTTTTAGGATGGGTTTTCCTACGCTGGCACACCTCTCTGGCTTGTTTTCCCTTCAGTCAGAGCTGATAATAGCGCTTGGTTTTATATAGCCCTGTGATTGTGAGTGTCGACAGAATAGGGAAATGCAAAGCCAAGATTTTCTTATATTGCTTCTCTCTGGTGATTAGCATTTCATACATGGAAACAAGCAACTTCAACAACCTTTACCAAGAGGATGTAAGAGACAGGAAGTGTATGAGCCATTACCTGAGGTAACATTTATTAGGTGGAAAGAGGGAGAGTCTGATACGATAGCCTCCGTTCACTGGGACACACTGAGAACTAGTGAACCTGCCAGTGTGTGAGAATTCTGACTATAGTCAAGACTGCCAGAATGAGGCGGTGTTAGCAGAGTAAAGAGGAAAGGATGCTAGCTTTCATCCACCATGGGGAAACCTCTAGAAAAGTAACAAGTGATGGCACCCTCCCTCCCCCACAGTTCCAGTTTGCACCAAGGGAGACAGCGTAACTAGAGGAGGAGTCCCCTTCCTTGGGTTGCTTCACAGTGGCAAGCCAGAAAGTTGTCATCGTCCCCATACAAAGCTGACATGTCCCTGAAGCAAATGGTGTTCCTTTAAAGAGAGGCTGCTGTCCCTGAGGAGCAACAGTTGGAAGGAACTTAGACCCGTCACGTCACGTAGCTGCCTTCTCCTTTCAGAAAGCTGCTACAGACCCTTGTCAAGAATTAACACGTGCTGGGGCTGGAGAGATGGCTCAGCTGTTAAGAGCACTTGTTACTCTTCCAGAGGACCTGGGTTTAAATTCCCAGAATCCACATGGTGACTCACAGCTGTCTGTAACTCACCCTCTTCGGGCCTCCACGGTAAACAAGCATATGTGTGGCGCACATACGTACACACTTGCACATTTGTCGGCAAGTGTTGCCACACGTTGCACGATCACCTTGGCAGGACTGTGGAAGGACTCAAAGAGCAAAGGACTGATATTCACTGCCATTTCTCAAAACTGTCAACTGAAATTCTCTGAGGAACCGATTTCCATGTTAAAGATCTGCAGCTGCTGACCAGAACTTGTGAGGCTGTGAAGAGACGGAATGCTGGCGCAGCTTGCGTTTGCTGTGTTTCCTGTTAGCTGTGACTGACTACCTGACAAAAGTGACCTAAGGAAAGGAGGGTTTTGCTCCAGCTCACAAACTGAAGCTGTTGTCCATCAGGTGGGGAAGACACAGCAGCAGGAGCATGGGGTGGCCCTACAGTCAGGAAGCGGAGGGAGGATGCTGGTGCTCAGCTCTCTCTCTCTTTTCTTCCCTTTGAATTCAGTCCTGGACTCTCTCCCATGAAATGATTCTGCCCACCTTCAAGATGGGTCTTCCCCCCTCAGTTAAACTTCTCTGGAAATGCTCTCACACACATGCCCGGAGGTGTGTCTCCTAGGAGATCCCAAACCCAGTCAAATCACAATGAAAATCGTTGTGAGGGTCCAGAACCAAAATTATCTTGGCCGTCTTTAGTTCCCTGCGTAGTCGCTTACTCTCAAGCTCTGCCACTAGTGTTTTTGTGACAATGACGTAAAATCTTTGGAATAGTACTTAGCAGACTAGTAAATCCTACCAATCTTTTGTTTGTTTTAGGATTTTTTTTAAGACACGGTCTTACTATGTAGCTCTGTCTATCCTGGAACTCACTATGTAGACCAGGCTACACAGATCCACCTCCTGGGGTTAAAGGTGTTCGCCACCACACCCATCTGTCCTAAAGCTAAGAATTCAATTGGATAGCACCGGAAATCTATGGGAGCGATTGGGTGGAAGTAGGCGTCACAGACCGAGGCTAACAGTTGACGAGGGCCACAGGCTTGTAGGCCTGAGCCCTTAATTGTTGGGTCTGTGCCAGCTTTGGTTGGCATCCAAACAGCGTGAAACTGCAGGGTACTATATTGTTTCTTATTGCTGTGCCAAGTCACCTAACAGAAGCAGCTTAGGAAGGGAGAGTTCATTTTTGACTCACTCACACAGTCACTGGGGGGGGGTCATGGTGTCAGGAGCTTACAGCAGCTGCTCATGTTGCGCCTGTAGTCAGGAAGCAGGTAGAGATGGGCGCTGGCGCTCAGCCTGTTTTCTCCTTTTTGTCTTCAGACCCCGGAAAAGTGTCACTCACACATACGATGGCTCTTCCCACCTCACTCTTCCTAATGTCGATAATCCCTCACGGCCTCACCTAGAGGCTTGTCTCAAGTCTAGATTCTGTCAGTCCCTCATCAATATTAACTATCGCAGGCCCTCAACTGCTGTAAGCAAAGTCTTGGAGAGCCAAGTAAGTGCAAGGTGTCAAACCCACTACATTTGGTCACAGAAGTGTTCTATGTATTAGTAATGTCTAAGGATGTCTGTTTATAGATGCTCAAGTTGAGGCAGGTGCCAAGGTCAAAGGCCCAGGGTGTGTACTTAAGGAGGATACTATTGTTTCTATTATAGCTAAAAGGAGAATTCTCAGACTCTACTGTTTTCCAAAAATAACCATGCTTGGTTTAGAGCAAAGTGATATCAACCACTTTCAAAATAATTAAGGCAATATAATCCCAAAATCACATTGCTTTGGTGGGTCATATCTTAATGGGCTATAAGGAGTAAATAAATATTTAGCTTCTTACTTCTTTGCCACCAATGGTAATCGATATCTGAAGATGGGCACTCACTAGAAGGTCATGGCAGTTTGAATGAGAAAAATCCCCCACAGACTCATGTATCTAAATGCTTGGTTTCCAGTCGGGTGCGCTGTTTGTGAAGGTTATGGATCTTTTAGGAGATAGAGCCGGAAGTACATCACCGGGAGGCCGGTTTTGAGGTTTTATTGCTGGCCCTGCTTCGTTCTTACTCTTTGCTTCCTGTGTGGGGTTGAACTCTTTCCTATTCAAACATTCTGAAACCTGGAACCGGTTTCTTCACAAGAGCTGAAGCAGGCCGTTACTGGTGCATCTTGAAATGTCTCCCGCAGACTCGTGTGTTTGAACAATCAGTCCCCAGCTGTTTTGGGTCATTGTGGAACCTTTGGGTGATGTAGCCTAGCCAGCAGACGTGGTGGTAGTCTGAGCCTTCGAGATTGTGACAGCCTCTAGTTCTGGTCTAGCTCTCGGCTTCATGATCTGCCAAGGTCCAGCTGCCACGCACGCCTCCATGCTTTCCGAATGACAATGGCTAGAAACCACAGGCTGAATGAAATCATTTTCCCCTTAAGTCTTGTTTTGTCAAGTGTTTGTCACAGTGATAAATAACACATAGACTAAGGCAAATAATGTCCTAGTATTTATGCCAAGATAGTCCAAGAAGGCTGGAGTTGTTGTTCGGTTGCTTATCTAGCATTTAAGAGGCCCTGGGTTCCACCTTTGCAGCATATAAGATGGTGTGGTGACAGATACCTGTACTCCCAACACTTCAGAGGTGGAGACAAGAAGATTAGAAATTCAAGGTTTTCCTTGGCTAGCCCGCACTACGTGAGAGCGTGACTCAAAAAAACATAGATAGGTAGGTAGTTCAGACCCTGGGGTCCATACAATGGAAGGAGAAAACTGACTTCCCCAAGTTGTTCTTTGACATCCATAACTTCCCTCACCATAGATATCTCTCTGTCTCTGTCTCTCTCATAAACACACACACACACACAAATCATGCAGACAGCCAGGAAACTTCTTCCCGGCAGTTCTGTCCTTCTCTGTGGAGATTTTTTTCTTCTTCTCTGCTTTAAGAGTTCACATGCTGTGGCTCAAGCAAATGTCTGCATTTTGTGCTTCGCCTTCTCTTCAGGATGTTGTCATCCTGAGCTCACAGGTAAGGGAGGGTGTGGAGCATAAGGAAGAACTAAGATGTGGGTGGCTCCAGGATGTCTCTACTTCTGCCCTGAAGCTTTGCCCCAAGCTCCGTGTTTTATAAAAATCATTATTTATTTATCACTTTTGTGTGTGTGTGTATGTGTGTGTGGTGTTCATGTGTATACATGCATGTGTCTTTGAGCACACAGACATGTATGCACATGGATGTGGAAGTCAAGGTTGACATCTGTTATCTGCCTTGGTTGCTCTCTACTTTAGTTGTTGAGACAGGGTCTCTCCCCGAATCTGGGGCTCCTCAGCTAGCTAGACTGGCTGGCCAGCAGGCTCCAGGGATCCACTCGTCTCCACCCTTTCCAGGGCTAGACATGTACCGGGTCCGACTTTAATGAAGCTTTTAGAGATCTTAACTCAAGACTTTGTGCTTGTGTGGCTGAGTGAGCCATGCCCAACCCCCCCCCACACACACACACACACGCACCCTGCCTTTCGTCTGCTTAGCTGTCTCTATTTTGATGACATGCTTGTCAACATCCAAGTTTACCCTCTAAGTCTTTGGCAGCCCCAAGACTCGGCCAGTCCTAAGGTTCTCAGCCGGACTGTTGTCAGCATTTAATTATGTCCGCATCATTCGCCTTTACTCTCTAGCTGCTTCCTGCTAACTGTAAGAAAGTTCACAGGGGAAGCACTGGGCCCAGTGGCCAAGAACTTATGACACCTCCCTGTCTAATTTTCCCTGAGAGCTTCTAGGCTCCTCTCAAAATGTCAGGGACACAGTGAGCACATGAGCAAAGCATCCTTTGGGATTTGGAGATACTGAATCTGCTAGTGGTTCCTTCCTCCAGCCCTCTAGAGCTACATCTCCCTCTCCCCCGCCCCACCCTGCTTGAAAATCTCTGATCCCCGTTGTTGTAATGAAATTTAAATTTAGCATGTGAGGCTGTGGATCACCCTACCTCTGTTTCTGAGAAACAACTGTTTACTATTCTTATACTCCAGAAACCTGGCAACGGCTCACGGCTGGCCAGGGTAAGCTCTCAAGCTCAGGAGCAGCTGTGCTTGCAAGCGACCCCTGCCCCGTGGATCCTCCCAGCCGCACCAGCGGCGTGTCTGAGTTAGGAGGGAGTCCAGACCTAGAACTTTGCAGGGCCTCAGAAGACAGACAGACCCTATTTTTGATGATCCTGTGGATTATTGAGAAAGGAAATTCCAAACAGTCCATGCAGCTCTGAAGAAGCATTCCCTCGCCCGGCCTTCTCTCCTTGTCTCTCTCTGATTCTATTTCTGTATTTCCCTCCGAGGGGATGTTTATGGAGCTGAAACTGAAAAACCGTGAGATGGAAGTGGTGATCCTAAGGAGATGTTCCTGGGTGGGAAAAATGGGAATCGCCATGCTTGCTTCCACCTCTCAGATGGTGAGCGATACAGAGCACCAGAACACCTAACACTTGGCAAATGAACAGCTAAATACTATTGTCATTTTCAACGGGGAATTTGGGATGTGGGCTACAGCCACGTGGAGATAGATGCCAAGTTTGTCACTGAGCACCAAGAAACTGCCTTGTTTGCATTTGCTGCTGGCCACACCAGCCCCAAGCAAAGCCCTCTGCTTAAATCCTCTCAAGTCACGCGCACAGCACGTGATGCTCTGTGCTGGAGCAGGATCACTGGACAGTAGGGGCAAACAGTAATGTTATCTCTACAAGTGACATTCTGGACACTCCATGCCTCGTGATCCCGGAGGCTAAAATGAGACTCTGGCAGTGGGAGGGAATGGAAAAGTGGTGACGTGAGCCACCTGAGTGACATTGTAACCTCAGATGATGCCGGTGGTCAGGGCTATATAAGCTGAAGAGAACAGGTCTGAATGCCTATGACAGTGCCAGGAGCTGAGGATGCTAGGCAACTGTGTGTGAGGACACCTTCCCTGCTTGAAGGTGTCCTCCCTAGCAAGCCTCATCGTGGAGAAAGTGAGGGAAAGCTTCCATCAACGTTTGACATAGCAGATATGCTTTAGAAGAAAATGCTTATGCATTTAAACAATGAGTTTGTTCATGGAAAACTTATCCAGCACAGCACAGCCTGAGCCTACGTGCTAATCATGAACATTTGTACCATGTGTCCACTGTCATAATCACTATGATCAAGGCACTGAGATAGGATCAGATAAGCACACAACACAGAAACAGATTTGAAACCTTTCCAAAGAAGGCTCATAAGCTGGTCAGAGGACAACCATGTGAAGAGTCATTTCATGCAGACACACACATGAGTATTTGCAGGCTTGTCTCACAGAAGAGGGGAAACATTATGGGATACTTATATGAACCATTCTTATGAAAGATACACAGTAGCATTTTACTAGACCCATTTCCCACCCAGGATTCTGCAAAACAAGGCAGGATTCTACGGCACCTACTTTCTAAGAGGCAGACATTAGTTGTTAATATAACAAAACTAGGGGCTGCAGAGATGGCTCAGTCCTAAGAGAACTAGCTGGTCTTCTAGAAGACCCAGGTTCGATTCCCAGCACCCACACGGTGGCTCACACCATCTGTAAATCTAGTTCCAGGAGATCCTATGCCCTCTTCTGGTCTGTAAAGGTACCAGGTGCCCACGTGGAAACCAGACATATATGCGGGAAAAATATCCAAACATAAAACAAAATTATATATATGAAAGAATGGTGAAATCATTTCTGCAAGGTTGTTACAGATTTTTTTATATAACTAAAGGAATCATTTAAAAATACATTATTTGTGTGTGTGTGCACAAGTACACCATGGTAGGTACAGGTCAGAGGATAAATTGTGGTACTCCATTCTGTCCCATCATGTGTATGCAGTCCCAGTATTGAACTCAGGCTGTCAAGCTTGACAACCAACACCTTTACTCACTGAGCCACCCCCCCCCATGAATATATTTTCAGCCCTTTGCATAAGGTTGACAGACAGTGCTGTCTTGTTTCACAATAACTTCCACTCACGGTTCAGACAGACTTCGACATGAAATGCCCTCCACAGGTCCGTGTCTTAAGAGGCTTGGTCTCCAGATGGTGGTGCTGCTTTGGGATATTGGGGCTGAGCTGGTGGAAGAGCTGGCAGCCCCTAGCAGAATCGTTCTAGAATCACCTCGAAGATGGGGCCTCTGGGTAGGCCTCTGGAGCAGTGTCTTGACTGTATTCACTGAGGTGAAAGGCTCTGCCCACTTTGGGGTGGCACCTCAAGGATTGGTGGCAGTCCTCAAGCCTGACCTTAGTGCTCTCTGCTTTCTGGTTTGTTGGGGTGTAAGAAAAACTTGTTGCACATCCCTGCCATCCTGAATCCCAGAATGCCTTTCCCACCATGGTGAACCATACCCTCTCGTACTGTGGGTCAAAATCCCTCTTCCCTTAAGTTGCCTCTGTCAGATATTCTGTGACTGGCATAACTAACACACATCAGGATCAAGAAGGCATGGTGACCAGGGCTTACCATAGGTGAAAGCTACTCGTGGCTCAGCTTGCTGCATCTTGGAGAAGTAGGGAGCAGAGACAGTGCATCACAGGAAGTGAGGGTGGCCTGTGAAGCTCAAGGCCTGCAGCCACCAAGTGGGCTCATGCCCAGAAAGTTTCAGTTTCTTTAAATAAGAATTCATGTCTCCTTCTTCCCCAGATCCAGGCGACCTCAAGTCTATACCTGCTTTCTCTCAATGAATTCGATTCCTGCAGATGCTCTTGTGAGTGGGCTGGCAGGATATTTTTTTCCTGTGACTGGCTTATTTCAGGTAGCACAGTATCGTGGTTTGAATGTGAAATGTCTCCCATAGGCTCAAGTGTTTGGGCACCTGGATCCCAGTGAGTGGTGCATTTTTGGAAGGCTTTCTATGAGGTGGAGGCTCACTGGAGGAAATAGGTTACTGGAGGGGGGTTGTCCTTGAAATTTGTTTTGGCTTAGCCTCACTTCCAGTCCACTTTCTACTTCCTGTTCTGACAAGATGTGAGGAGGTAGAGAGTCCCAGATGCACACTTTTCCATAGTTGTACTATCCAGGTTCTCAGCTAGGGGATGGTGCCACCTAGAGTGGGCAGAGCCTTTCCCCTCAGTGAATACAGTCAAGACAGTCCTGCAGGGGCCCACCCACAGGCCCACCTTCGAGGTGATTCCAGAATGAGTCTGTCAAGTTGACAACATTAACCATTCAACGTAATGTGACATGCCAACCCCAAACCTAACACAGAAACTATTTATTATTTCTTATGCTTCTGTGAGTTGAATGGACAATTCTGCTCTATAAGAGGTCAGCCAGGACCTGATTATCAGTCTGGGTTGTGTGGGTCACTGAGCTTTCCTAAGAGGAAGGCTTCTCTCATATGCTGAGGGTCTTGGCCCTGGTCCTCGGCTGGAGAACATTGTCTCTCCTCATCTTCTGTAGCATCTCCGTGTGCTGTCTCTTTTTAGGAAGGAATCCTGCACTTCCTTACAGTATAGCTGGCAGCTGGGCTCCAGAAAAGCAAAGCAAAAATGGCAAAGAGTAGTATCATGTCTGTCTTGACTGTATTGGTTAAAGCAAGTCTCAGGGCCAGTGCTGGCTTAAGAGGGGATGGTTGCAGAGACAGTTTAGTGGTTAAGATCTCTTCTTGTACTCACAGGAGACCCAAGTTTGAATTCCAACACCAATACAATAGCTCACAACATCTCTAACTCCAATTCCAGGGTATCTAACACCCTGTTCTAACCTCTGCAAGCACACAGTGTGGTACACAGACATACACGCAGATAAAACACTCATGAGTATATATATGTGTGTATATATATATATATATATTTACACACACACACATATATATATATAACAATTAATTTAAAACAGACTCCATTATACCTAATGGAAGAAGCATGCCAAGACAAGAGAAACCATTACATGTTATATTTGTGGACAAAATACCCTCTCAGGTCCAGCTCCCTCTCTTTTCCCATCCTCTCCCCTGTCCTGATACCTTGCAGAGTCTACCCCCTCAACTTGGAGCATCATGATCCCAGGAATCAGAAACACACTTGGTGTGTCTTCATGTTCTCTGTTTGTGGGCTTCCATATTGTTCATGGAGCCTAAGCTTGACCTCTTGTCCCTGTTGCTGTAAAGGGACTATTACTATAGCTAAAACTGTGTAAGCTCATTCTCACTGTCCGTATCAGGCAAGTCTTGGGAGCTCTGTATGATTTCCATCTTTTACCCGAGGCAGCTGAGATCCAGGATGTGCCGTTGGAGGGTGTGAGAGGGCGGGGACAGAGCGGAAGATGGCAGCTTTGGACTTGAGTTGGCTGTCTTGCTAAAGCTGTCGGTGCAGTTCTGCTCTGTTCTCCCAAGCAATGCCTTTCTTCCTGGGCTGTGGTACTGCGTGACTTCCATTGGCCACCTTTGCCCGAGGCTCCTTGTCACTCCTGGGCCTTCTGCCTGGCATCTGGCACTTGCATAACAAGTGCTGCCTGAGGCTGGCTCCATCTTCTTTTTCTTTAACAAAACAAAACAAAAACAACTATTCAACTAGCATATGCCTTGTTATAAAAAAGTAGAATGCATAGCTTGAAGTTTTTCCCCTCCCCCCACAAAATGAGCACATCTTTATCACCCAAATCTAGAAATAGACCATCTCAGGAGCCCAGAACCCCTTACCCTGCCCAGTAACTTCTTATGCCTGCTGCACAAGTCAGTTCCTTGATGAGGCACGAATTCCAGCAACCTTTGACCATATCGTATGTAGAATCTCGGCATGCCCATTCCATATCCGGTGTCTGTTGCTCACTAGGATGCTTGTGAGAGTCTTATCCCAGTGAAGAGCAACAAAGGGTTGGTTCATTGCTGAGGAAGAGTTCAGTGTGTGGTGTTCCCAGCACACGCATCCATTTTTCTGCTGGACCTCTGGCTTGGCTTCGGGTTAAGATGTTCAAATCATGCTCTTGAGGGCCTTCTTGGACATTCCTTCTGTTGCATACATCCAGATTTCTATTGTGAACAGCCTACCTGGGAGCTTAATTAATTGTGAAAGTACCTGTACCAATTTATACCAATTTGCATGGGTGCCAGCAGTATATTTGTGTTTGTTTGTAGTCCTGGCTAGCCTGGAGCTCTCTCTGTAGACCAGGCTGGCCTCAGACTCATCAAGACTTGCCCGCCTCTGCCTCCCGAGTGCTGGGATTAAAGATGGGAGCCACTATTTCTAGCCCCTATCATGCTTGCCTGCCTGTCTGTATCTTCCTCTTCCCCTCCTTTCTCTTTATCTCCTCTTTCCCTCTCTCCCCTCTTTTTTTCCCCCCTGCCATGGAGATGAAAACCAGTGTTTCATGTATGCCAGGTGAGCCCTGAGTTCTACCATCATACGCAAACAATTTCTCTTGTATCAGCCATGCTGGCAATGTGTTGTGAAACCTCACAGGGGCTTTGATGAACTGCACTGAATCTGGATAACATCATTGTTGTTTTAATGACTGTTCAAGTTTCTTGCTCATTTTCCTATTGGTGTGTGTTTGTGTGTGTGTGTGATAATGTCTCAGGAAATGCATATATTCAGAAATGAGCTGAAGGTAAACTATAGAAGGATTTCTGGTAGTTAATTAAAGCCAGCATTCTGCAGGAATTTGTTTTCTGTTTGACAAAAGGAGTCATTTCCCTTGCCTGTGGCAGAAGAAACAGGTAACTCTCCAATGACATGTAACTGTGGCGCCTATCAGCATATCAAAGTCCATGCTAGCCTCCAGGGTCCTATAGTCCCTATTCAGCCCCTCCACTTCTGTCCTAAACTCCCAAGCCTGCTCCAGCTCACAGGCTTCCCTCCTCATAGCTACTCATCCTCCTTATAACCCACATGAGTTTTCCATGTCCCACTTTCCTAGCCCTGGCCACATTCAGTCTGCTTTTATTCCCTCTGCTCTGGGCTCTGCCAGAAGCCTCTGGATATTCTCTCCCTCTTACTCACAATGAAAACCTTCCACCCTAATAACGGAACAGCCATTCCAGTAGTTTCTTTACTGTACCCCCTCAAATACATGCATACATAGATACATACACACATATGTGTATACACGAGCATGCACGTGTACACATATGAATATATAATTTGGAACAAGTTCTTGCATATTCTCCTTATGAGTCATTTGTTAAGAATATGAATTTTATGTAACTATTTTCTGTATCCTCTAACTCACCCTCATATACTTTTTTTTTTTTTTTTTTTTTTTTGAGATAAGGTCTCACGTACCCCAAGCTGGTCTTAAACTTACTGTGTAGCCAAAGACGTTCTGAAACTTCAGAACCTCCTGCCTTTAGCTTCCAAGTGCTGGATTTTAGGCGTGCACTAGCATGCCTGATTTATTCAGGGATGGAGACTGCGCCCAGTCTCATGCATGCTAGGCAAGCCCTCTACCAACTGAGCTACATCTTCAGCACCCCCTCTGTACGTCTCTTCGTGGTGTTTTTGACTAGCTTATCTCCTAAGCACCATCACGTTTAGACTGTGAACTGTGGGTGTCTACTTCCCAGTGGAGTTACAGCACTTCCTCTGGGCCCTCCGGAACACTCCTGGATGCCCCTGTCTTCAGGACAACACCCCCTAAATGCACTGAACGCCCTTGGCATTCAGTAGGCCTGTTCCTGTCCTTCCAGGGCCAGTTTTCCCAGGGGGCAGATCTGGTCTCAGGTCCTGGCACCTTGCAGGCTTCTCAGGCCTCTCTGAAGTTGTCCCTTTGTGGCCAGTGGTGTTCTGGAAGTAAGTTTAGGAGGTCCAGCCAAGTGAATTCTAGGAGTGACAGACCAAAAAGATTAAAAATTAGCAGCTATTATTAAGGCCTGAACTAGGTGAGTGGAGAAGTCCAGTAATGCCCTGAGGGGAAGGACCACCTTACTGCATTCTTTTCCCACCCACTAGAGATAACAGTTGCTAGGAAACTGGTCCATCCCCCTAGGGAGGGACACCGGGTCATTATGGTCTGGGAACCTTCCTCTAGCCAATCAATTCAAATGTAGCATGTTGACCAATAGATGCTTGCCACGCAGTAATTGCCCCTGCCTTGGGCATGCTGGGAGGGACCAGAATCTATATATCACCCAACTAACCTGGGTGCAGGGCGCTCGGCTCCCACCGCTTCAGCGGTGGGGGGTGTGGGCCCAAGCTGCAGCTTGTAATTTACAATAAAAAGAACCTCATGTATTTACAGCGGAGTCTAGTTATTCCTGGTCTTTTGGGGTTCGTGAACTGGGCAGAACAGAACATGTGGAATCTTTAACTGTGCCTTGGATCCTCCCACGTGTTCTAGCTCTTTCTGTCTTGCTCACCTGGAGTCAAGAACTTGTAGCCAAAAAAGACCGAAGCATTAAAGCAGATTTGTGGGTCCCCTCTACAATTTAGTGCCACCTTGTCAATCTGGGCACGAGGGTTGGGGGATTGTGCTATGGAAGACTCAAACACTGTTGTCAAATTGATAAGAAATTCAAAGAGTAAGTATTGAGTCCCTGATATGTCAGTCAGTGTTCCAGACACTGCAAACGTGACGCAAGAAAAAGCAGGCCCTTCAAGGCCTCTTCAAGCGTTACAGCCTTTTAGCTCAGTGCTCTCCCAGTGAAACAGCAACTCTCAAGTGATAGTTGGTAAAACAGCTTGTTCATTTTGTTCAGGGTGAGTAAACTAGGGGAGTGGTAAGGGATTCCCAGGGTGAGCTCGTATGTATCGCTGGCTCGGGCTGGGATGCTGACAATGCTTTATTTACACGGAGATGAATCCCAGCTGCCAGGCTATGTGACCACTCTGAGACTTGAGGAGGTAGGGGGGTCGAGACTACTGTTCTTTTTTTCAGAAAAGAGGGCGTGGTGGCACAGCTTTAGTCTCAGTACTTGGAGAGGCAGAGGCAAGTGGGTCTCTGTGAGTTCAAGGCCAGCCTGATCTACATAGTGAATTCCAGGATAGCCAGGGTTACAAAGTGAGACCCTGTTTTAAAAAAGAAAAAAGAAAAAGTGCTGGAATTAAAGTCATGCACCACCTCAGCCAGCTTAAGGGCGTGCTGGCACAGAACAGGGAGGGCGTGATCCTTATTCCTGCTGACCTCAAGATCGGTATTTCCAGGGTCTCATCACATTTCCATCTAGCTCCGTGCTGGCTTCCTCTGCCGCATAGTCCTCGTGCTCCACACGCTTTTGTCAAATCGATGAGAAATCCAAAGAATAATTATTGAGTACCCGACATACGTCAGTCAGTGTTCCAAACACGGCAGACGTAACATAAGAAAAAGGCAGACATCCATTTTTGCATGCAAAGCACGTGTATTTCGTATTGACAGACAGGCGGTAAACGAGTCAGATGAATACACTCAGCGCGGTGAGCAACATGTGCTAGGGGAAAGGAGAAAGAACGCTATGACAGTGCCCAAGGCTTTTAGCTTTTTGTGAGGTCTTCAGGTAAGGGCTCACCAAAACAAAAGAAACAAACAAACAAACAAACAAACAAAAAAACCCGGGGGGGGGGGGGGGAGACTCAGACAAAGGCCTGCAGAGAGGCTGTCCTAGTTTCCTTTCTGTCGCTGTGATGAAATAATCTGGCCAAAAGCAATGTAGGGGAGATAAGGGTTGGTTTCTAGGTCATAGTCCTTCACCGAGGGATATCAAGGAGTGAACTCAAGGTAGTGAAAGGATTAGGCTAACTTTGTAACCTATATGTCCTCTAAAGCCTATAGTTTTGAGTTTTAGGTCCAGGTTAAGCTAAAGCCTCTTAGTACCTTTCCAGAGAGTGAAGGAATGTGACCCTATCTGTGAGGACAGATATAAAAAAAGGGCAAGCAAGCAATGACCTTCACTCAGCAAAAGAACCACCAGACCCTTGTCCTTGAGATAGCGTTTCTTAGCAACAAACCTAGACTTCTGAGTAGCTTTTGACCTCCAGCCAAGAGCCCGCAGCCCTAATCTTCAAAGATGAGCTAACCACCCTCACCTTCAATTGCAGCTGCATCCACACTTGGCAGGACTGGCCAAGCTTGAGCACCTAAGACTAACCAATTATCTTACTTTATAGCTTCCTCATCCAATCCTAAATTGCCAAAACTAGAACTTCAAATCTCCGCAATTTTTCTTTTAAAAACCTAAAGGCCTTTGTCTCCCGGTGCCACTCTTTGCTGACCAGCAAGGGTGACCCCGTTGTACAATGGTTAATAAACCTCTTGCTTTTGCAACGAGTCTTGGTCTGGGGGAGTTTCTGGGAAGGGTGCGATTAAACTCCTAAGCTGTGAGACCCCAGGTCTTACAGTAGGAACTTGAAGGCAGGCCTGCTCGGTGTTCCACACGAACAGAAAATAACTATCCCTTCCTTTCTGCCTGTTATGAAGCAGAGACAAACCTCAGGATCTCACCCGAAGAGATGAGGCTTCGTAAAATGCAGCGCTTGTCAGAGACTCGGTAACCAATGTTCGTAAGCGTTCCTGTGAGGCCATCTCTTCTGGCTAACACTGCTCAAACTTCCGGTTAGCCTTAGGGGGAAAGAAGAAATTCTGACATCATGATGACAATTCTCCCCGGAGAAGATGGTTTTCATCGATGGGCCCTGCTGGCATTAGCTTCTGTTCTTTCATTTAGGTTTACAGGTCTGTTGATGGACACCACAGAAGCCTTCTCCGACAAGTACAGGCAGTGGAGAGCCGCCTCTGTAAAGGTTTGCTTTAAATGTCCCGGTAGTTTTTGAGAACACATTCTCTGTTCTGGTATCTTTTCAACGTTCAGAAAATCTTTGCAAAGCTGTGAAATTTTTCTTTTAAAAAGTGATTCGTTAGCCTTGATTCCAACACTTAGGAGGCAGACGCAGGGGGGATCTCTGAGTTCAAGGCCAGCCTGGTCTACAGAGTAATGTGGGGATGCCCAGGATCTGTCCTGTCTCAAAAACAAAACAAGATTTTTTTATTTATTTACTTTTTTTTGAGACAGAATCTCATTATGTAGCCTTGAACTTACAGAGATCTGCCTGCGGTTGCCTCCTGTGTGCTGGAATTAAAGCCATGGACCTCCTCACCCAGCTTAAGTGATAATTAACAAAAACAAAAGTTCTTTGAGGGCTGGAGAGATAGCTCGGAGGTTAAAAACAAATGTTGCCCTTGCAGAGGATTTGAGTTAATTCCCAGGTTCAATTTCCACTACCCACATAGTGGGTCACAACTGTAACTCCAAACCAGGGGATCTGACACTCTCCTGTGGCCTCTGAAGCCACCAACTATCCTGCATGATATACACACAGGCAAAAACACCATACACACAAAATAAATAAATCAAGCAAAAACAAGCTTAAAATTTTTGCCTGGATGATACTGTTTTCTTTGTTTGTTTTCTTTCCAGGAGGCTCCTCTGAAATACTGAATATACAATTTCTCAATCTCTCTCTCTCTCTCTCTCTCTCTCTCTCTCTCTCTCACACACACACACACACACACCCCTAGACCCATAGCTTGGCACACTCAAGACAGGCAGTCTGTTACTGTGGTGTGTCCCAGTCCCCAGGGTCTTTAACAAGACTACTCTAAAAGCCTTCTTCAAAGGATGCAATTATTCTCCAGATAAAGAAATGTCATTAAAATTGTGTGACCCACCAGGCAGAGGTGGCACACTCAGGGAGGCAGAGGCAGGTGGATCTCTGTGAGTTTGAGTCCAGCCTGGTCTACAGAGTGAGTCAAGGACAGCCAAGGCTACACAGAGAAACCCTATCTCAAAAACAAAAACACCAACCACAAAACAAACAAAAAATAGTGTGACCCAAGACATGCACTATTGAAGTCCTGGTATATTGTCTCCAGTAAGTTACTTACATAAAGTTATCTATGGGAAGAATCTTAACTTTACATATTAAGCTTTAAAATCTTAGAGGCTGATTTAAGACAGAAAATGAGGTGACACAAAATATTGATTTGCATAGATAAATTAGGAAACTCTTTAATTGCTTTTGTTTAAAGGTATCACACTACAGTTTTTGAAGTATGTATATGCTTGATGTGGTGGCACACCTTTAATTTTCAGTACTTGGAGAGGCAGAGGCAGGTGGGTCTCTGTGAGTTCAAGGCCAGCCTGGTCTACATAGTGAGTTCCAGGACAGCCAGGGTTACATAGTGAGACCCTATCGAAAGAAAGGAAGAAACAAAGAAAGAAAGAAGGAGAAAGAAAAAAAGAAAGAAGGAAGGAAGGAAGGGAAAGAAAAGAGAGAGAAAAGGAAAGAAAATACATATTTCTATAACAGTATTTATACTTAACATATTTTAATTTATTTTACATGTATGGGCATTTTGCTTCGTTCATACATGCATACATGTATATGTACCACTTGCATACCTGGTGCCCAAAAAGGCCAGAAGAGGGTGTTGGATCCCAGAACTGGAGTTATAGATTATTAAAGGTGTGAGCTGCCATGTGGGTACTGGGAAACAAACCCTGATTCTGTGAAAAATTAGCTAATGCTCTTAACCGCTGAGCCCTCTTTCCAGCCCCTATAATTTAAAAAATCTGTCATCCCACACAGTAGGATGATAACGGTCTGTCCCTGGCTCTGGAATGTTGGCTTGTTAAAGACTTCCAGAAATAGAATTAGTGCATTAACTGGAATGCACATATATCACGTTCCAGACATGTTTCCAAATTGCTTGCTAAAGGGTGGGAAGGCCTACCGGGTGAGTATCAGTAATGTGTTAAAATATGTCCTTGTCAGAAACAAGCAATATTACTTTGAATAATATTATTAAATATTAAATGATTAATGAATATTACTCTGTACATTTTATGACTTTAATGTTTTCTTTTTTTCCTTTTTCTGGTTTTTTGAGACAGGGATTCTCTGTGTAGCCCTGGTTGTCCTGGAACTCACTCTGTAGACCAGGCTGGCCTCGAACTCACTGAAGAGCCCCTCCTGCCTTTGTTTCCCTAGTGCTGGGATAAAAGGAGTGTGCCACCACTGCTCAGCTTCTTAATGGCTTCTAGTTTTGTATACATGATATGTTCATAAGATTCATGTCTTTCACATTCTCTTTAGCGTGTGTGTTATTCCCTTGATACAGGCTCTCTCACTGAATCTGGAACTAGGCTGGCAGCCAGGAAGCTCCAGCGATTCTCCTGTCTCCACTGACTCTGTCTTGGGTTATAAGCATTTAAGGCCATACCCAGCTTTTGTTTTGTTTTGTTTTAACATAAGTCTTGGGAATTTAGACTCAGGTCTTCACACATGCACAGCAAGCGCTCTGACCTACCGAGCCATCTCCTCAGCACCTGTATTTAACTTTTAATACTATGGGATACAGATAAAATAAACCATTTATTATCCTTAGATGCCAGTTCTAAAATCGATGTTAGTTCTGGTCTTTTTCAATTAACAAACAATCAATATAGGTGGTGGCAAATATTCAACAAAAATAAGCTAGCATGAGGCAGAGAGAAGAGCAGGGACCTGGGCTACCCCCAGCTCTAATTTAATGCATTTAGCTAAGAACCGCTAAACGTTTTAAATTTCTGTCGCTCCCTAAATGGCATTTGAGCACTGTTTTAGTAAGTTTTACTACATGTGCAGGGTTAATGGATCGATATTTAGACAACAGTATACGCCTTCCTAAGCTGAAACCCAGGGCTTTCAAAAAGGCGCAGGGGGAATTCTACTGACCACTCCAGCAGGCCCGGGAAAGGTGCTTTAGTGCCACCTGCTGGTATCTAGAGGAATACAAGGAATACATTTTTTTCTTTCCTTCCTTCCTTCCTTCCTTCCTTCCTTCCTTCCTTCCTTCCTTCCTTCCTTCCTTCCTCCTTCCTTCCTTCCTCCTTCCTTCCTTCCTTCCTTCCTTCCTTCCTTCCTTCCTTCCTTCCTTCCTTCCTTCCTTCCTCCTTCCTTCCTTCCTTCCTTCCTTCCTTCCTTCCTTCCTCCTTCCTCTCTCCCTCTCTCCCTCCTTTCCTCTCTCTTTTTCTTGTTTTTTTTTTGTTTGTTTGTTATTGTTTTGGAAACAGTTTCTCTGTGTAGCCTTGGCTATCCTGAAACTCACTTTGTAGACCAGGCTGGCCCCAAACTCACAGAGATCCGCCTGCCTCTGCCTTCTAAGTGCTGGGGTTAAACGCATGTACCACCAGGCCAGCTTCCAAAATTTAAAAGTAAAATATTATGTGGGTGTGATGGGAATGCCTTTACTCACAGAGCTTGGGAAGTAGAGGCAGGAGGATCAGGAATTCTAGGCCAGCCTGGGCTACATAAGACACTGGGGGGGGGGGGGGGGTTGCTTTGTTTTGTTGAAGTAAAAAAAAAAATTTTCTAAAGTTGGGAAAGATTTGCTTTGGCTTTCCCATCTTCAATTTATTTTATTTGGATTAGAAAAGTCCCAATATAACAAGTGATCCGAGCTTTGAAAACTGATATCCCTGGGTTTATTGCTAAGATCTTGTTTTAGCTATTGCTTCTAACTCTATTACATTTTGAAATATGAACCATTATATTATTTTTCCCACTTTAAGGTCCTTTTTATATAGTTCCCTAAAAACTAGTTTCCAAAAACTTCTTTTTTTTTTTATATTTTTTTAAGATTTATTTATTTATTTATTTATTTAATTATTTATTCAGTGTTCTGCCTGCATGTGTGCCAGCAGGCCAGAAGAGGGCACCAGATCTCATGGTTGCGAGCCACCATCTGGCTGCTGGGAATTGAACTCAGGACCTTTGGAAGACCAGTGCGTGCCCTTAACCTCTGAGCTATCTCTCCAGCCCTCTCCAAAAACTTCTAAAAAGCAATTTTTAATGACAAGACAATATAGGTACTCAGATTCATAATAATGCGAATAACTTTTCAGTCTTTTAGTTACACATACTTAGCACTTGGCCAAAATCTAGACTTTACGGTTTAAGTTTACTTTGCTAATGATATTCCTATGTCTCTTTCCCTTTCCCTATTTTTCTCCCCTTTCCTTCCTTTTTCTTCTCTTTCCCTCCTTTCCTCTCTCTTTCCCTCCTCTTGCCCCTTCTTCCCCTTCACTTTTCCCTCTTCTCTCTTTTCTTTCATTTCTTTTTGAAAACAGTCTCGCTGGGCAATGGTAGCCTTTAATCCCAGCACTTGGGAGAGGAGACAGAGGCAGAAGGATCTCTGAGTTTGAGACAAGCCTGGTCTAGGGAGCTAGTCCTAGGATAGCCAAGACTGCACACACACACACACACACACACACACACACACACACAAACATATACACACACACACACACCACCCTGTCTCAAGAAACCAAAAACAAAAACACAAACAAACATACTAACAAAACAAAAACGAAAGCCCAATTTTCGGTCTTTCCTAAATACTCACATTCAGAAAGGTCCACTTTCACAAAAGTAGGTTTTTGTTTTTTATTGCTTGCTTTAACCAGCGTTAAACCAACGATGGAAGAGTTCGTTAATAAAAAAAAGGAGAGAAATGCAGGAACTTTGCTGAGAGTGCTTTCAAAAGGGCAGCTGTGTTTCTCACATTTCCTGTCGAAGCCTGAGGCCGGCTCATCTGTGAGCTCCATCTCTGCAGAGAAGTAGATGCTTCCAGAAAAGACAGGCAGAGCACCCAGTCTCACCCGTGTGGGCCACACTGTGTAGCATTTGGCCACAGCAATCTTGAAGCAGGTTTGTTGTGTGGTTACCCAGTACTCCTAGGGCCAGGATGAGGTGTTGACATCATCACAGAGGCTGTGGGGAAACAATCTGTAGGGGTGCTGAAGTTCTGTTTGGACTGGGGACACAGTCACACCCGCATGCTCATTTGCTAAGGTTGCCAAGCAGTTTCACTGAAATTGGTGCATTTATTGTTTCTATATTATGCCTCAAGTAGTCTCATTAAAAAAAAATTACTATTTATGGGGTTGTGTGCAGAGTCAGAGGACAACTTGTGAGAGTGGGTTCTCTCCCTCCACCATGCGGGTCCAGGGATGTAGCTCAAGTCATCATCAAGTGCTTTTGCCCGCTTAGCCAATTCTCTGGCCCAGGTTTGAGTTAAAAGAAAAATGTGATTCCCGAGGTACTGTGCAGACCTTCTCCTACAGCCTTTCTTTCTTACCCTATCCCTTTGTCTGACCCAACACTCTCTCTGGAAACCCGCTAAACACACCAGGGAATCAGGTATACAAACTGAGGCAACACAGCGAAGGGGATGGAGAGATGGCTAAGCCATTATTGTTCTCACAGACAACCTGAGTTCAACTCTCAGCACCCGCACCAGGAAGCTTACAACTGCTTGTAACTCCAGTTCCAAGGGATGATCCTAACCTCAGACACATGCACATATTCAGCTGTATGCACATGTACATATAAATAAATGACAATGAAAATATTTTTAAAAGAACACGTCAAAAAGATCATCCACCATGATCAAGGAGGCTTCATCCCAGAGATGCAGGGATGGTTCAACATACAGAAGTCAATAAATGTAACCCACCCACCATCTAAACAAACTGTAGTACAAAAACCACATGATCATCTCATTGTGTGCAGAAAAGGCTTTTAACAAAATCCAGTACCTTTCATGATGAAAGTCTTGGATAGACAAGGAACATACCTCAGCATAAGAGGTTGAGAACAGTCCAAGATGAGAAACGCTACAAGACATTCAACATCCTTGGCCACCAGGTAAATGCAAATCAAAACTACTTTGAGATTTCATCTTAGACTCGTCAGAATGACCCAAATTAAAACAAAAACAAAAACAAAAACAAAAACAGCTCATGCCGGTAAGGATGTGGAATAAGGTGGGGCACTCATCATTGCTGGCTGGTGGGAGTGTGAACTTGTACAGCCACTGTGGAAATCAGTGTGACAGTTCCGCACAAAGCTGGGAATAGATCTGTCTGAAGACCCAGCTAGAGCACTCCTGGGCGTGTACCTAAAGGACTCTACATCCTACTACAGAGACACTGCCTCAACTATGTTCATTGCTGCCTTATGCATATGCCTTATGCCAGAAATGGAAAACAGACTAGATGTCTAGCAATGGATGAATGGGATAAAGAAAATGTGGTATAACTACACAACGGAATATTACTCGATGGTTTAAAAAAATGAAATCATGAAATCCTCAGGTAAATGTATGGAACTAGAAAAAAAAGAAATCACCCTGAGTGAGGTGAACTAGATAGATCCCCAAAGGAAAAAAAATGGTATATTCACTTCTATGTGGCTGGTAGCTGTTAAATTTTCAATAAACAGGGTACTACCAAAATAACTGTAAAGGCTAGGTATAGAGTAAGGGACTGGGAAGGGGGGGTTGGATCTTCCTAGCAAGGGGAAATAGAATAGTTATAGATAAATGGGGCGAGGAGAGACTAGAACAAGATCAAAAGGGGAGAAGGAAGGGAGGTGAGAGGGAGGAAATACAGAGAAGGACAGCTAAAAGTAAGAGCCATTTGAGGGGATGCATGGAAACCTAACACAGCAGAAGCTTCCTAAAATATATACATATAGGAAGATGATCTAAATGAAGTCACCGAGTAATGGGGGAAGATGAAGCTACAACTGGACATCTTTCTTTACCAAACGAAGTCTCCAGTTCCAAGAATGGGTTACATCTAATCAAATTGTTGGCCAAAAGGGCCCCACAGGAAACCCCAAACAGCTCTCCACAAACTGACAGTAAGGCCCTGTTGCTGAAGACAGCACTTACACAACTCAGTGAACACGGAGATGTTGAGCTGGTGTCTACCTAGAGCCCTCACCCCTACTGACTCGTGTTCATGGCACTGGAAGGCACTCTGCACGTGACCAGAGAAGAGAACACAAACCTACACGACTTTTGTGCTGTAATGGCCACCTGCCTGCAGGATGAGCTGCTGCAGTAGTGGCACAAAGCTCTCATGAGTGACCAACCAATATCTGGTTGGATTTTCAAAAGTCCATGAGATGGATCCCATGCCTGACACTGCTCAGGTGGCCAAGAACCTGAGGAACACCAGGGAACTAGGGGAAAACCAACCACTCTTATATGTAAATGACTCCCAAGGACTTTCTGCTGTAGTCAAGATCAGTGTTGCTTGCTCAGACATCATCAGAGAAATGTCCTCCTGCAATAGAAGACAAACACAGAGACCCCTAGCTATGTGTAGAGAGCGAGAGAGCTCACACTTCTAAGTAGGATGTCTCCATCGAATCCCTCCCCTCAGGGAATCCTGTGGAAAAGGAGGTGAAAAGGTAGGAAGCACCCAGGGGTATGAAGGCAAACAAGTCCTTCCAAACTCAGCAGGAGGGCCTGTGGCAGCAGCGCAGGGCCTGCACAGGTCTCAGGCAGATGGGCTTCCAGCTTCTTCACTCACAAATGAAGAACTCGTTTTCTGCAATGAAGTCTAACTCACTACACAAACCACTCTTAAGGCCAGGCCCCATGCCCAAGCAGTAGATGGCCAACACAAAATTAACTCGGTAGCATTTTTGGAGGTTCTTTGTCTCATAATGCTTTGTCAGGGCTTTTTGATTTTTTGTTTGTTTGTTTGTTTGATCTTACAGGTCCTTTACATATATAGTATGTGGTTTCTGGTTTTGTATTTTTATAAGATTTCTGTTGGGGTGAGTGGGTGTATTTCTGTGTCTGTATGTGTTTCTTGAACTTTTTCTTTGGCTCTTCTCCTTCTGTTTCTTTGTTCTGTCCTGTTCTGATTTGTTTGTTTTTACTTTACCTGCTATTAGTTTGTTTGCATTCTAATGACACATGTTTGTTTGCATTCTAATGATGGGGGGGGAGGCTGTGAATTTGGGTGGGTGGAGTAGTGGGGAGGATCTAGGAGGAGTTGGGGAGGGAAAACCCTTAATCAGAATACGAAACCCTGTCTCGAAAACAAAACAAGATTTTTAAAAGAGGCTATTTTCTTTTTTGTTTTGTTTTTTGAGACGGTTTCTCTGTGCAGCTCTAGCTGTCCTGGAACTCAGGCAGTCTGCCTCTCCCTCCCGGGTGCTGGGATTAAAGGCGTTCGCTGTCGCCTCCCATCTTGAAAAAAACTAGTCTCAATTAAAAAATAAAATATCACCTTTCAAATAATAATAAAAAGGAACAAAGAAAATGCCAGCTTCTAGGAATGCAGACAAAGCGAAAGAGATAAGGTTCTCACTAGCCTCCTGTGGCGAGTGTTCAACACTGGAGTCAGCAGCTCGTTCTAGGTTTGTCCCTGCCTGGTATAGCCGGTGACAAACTCAGACAGGAGAAGCCTTAGAGGAAGTTCCTACAGCGGAGGAGGGGTGCAGAGATCCGAACCCGGCAACGCGGCTTGCTTCGGGCGATTCAGTCAGTCCCTAGCTGGCTGGCTGGCTGGCTGGCTAGCTAAGTACCTTGTGAAGGAACCTTCCGTGCTGCAAACACGCCAAGCTCCAAAAGGCGGGTGCAGAGACTGCTCCCCAGACTTAACCCGAAGGGCACATAACGACAGTTTGCGTGACAGCAAGGATCCGAGGCGCGGCGGGGGCGGAGCTCCGAGGGAGGCGGGCTTTTATAGGAGTGGTTTGTGGGGGGCAGGGGTAGGGAGACTCCAAGGGACAGAGATTGTGGGCGTGGCTTAGGAAATTGCTGCGCGGGATGGGCTTAATGGAGGGTCTTGAAAAGAGGTGTGGGCGGGAGAGCGAGCTCCAGAGAGGAGCGCGAGCCGAGCCGGGGGCGGGGCCTCGAAGGTCAGGCCCGCGGAGGGGGAAGTAGGCGGGGAATTAAGAGACCCGCAGGAGGAATAGGTGGAGTCTGGGAGGTGGGGCTTTTGGTCCGCATTTCCAACAAGCATGTCCCTCGTCTCTTGCCGTAGCGAGAGATAGGAAGTTCCTGTGAGAGTATCTTAGAGTTCCGGGACAGAGCCGGTACCATGTGGGAGCCGCTCTGAAGAGTTGTTAGCCGTCGAGTCCTGCCGATATTCCGAGTTCAGGGTGAGGAGGAGCTAGTTGCGGCCGTGGCTTGGGACGGGTGGCCGGGGTGGGCCTTGAGATCGTCGTCCCGGGCTGGGGAAAGCTTTCGCTGCCCACGTAGAGTTAATGCCGTTGCCGTGGTGATTGCGCTTCGCGGCTCCTGGTGTGCCGGGGCAGCAGGTTTTTGTGCCCTCGAAAGTACCGAGTGCCTTGTTGCCAGTGCGTAAGGCCCGTGCCGCCACCCGCTAGCCCGCTTGAGGTTTCACCAAAACTCTTCACGATGTTTGTTCTTAGCCGGTGTGTCGAGACAGCCGCCCGTGCGCGAGATGACATCCTTAGCCCAGCAGCTCCAGCGACTCGCCCTCCCTCAGACTGATCCCAGCCTTCTGTCTAGACATGAAGTTGCCTCTCTGTTGTTTGACCCCAAGGAGGCGGCCACAATCGACAGGGACACCGCCTTTGCCATCGGTGAGGCCCCTTGCACTGAGCAAAGCTCCTGGAGCAGTGATTTTGATTTCGAGGGCCTTCTCTGTGTTTTCTTGTCTTTTGCGCCATTCCCTTCCCGAGCAGTGCCTGACTTGATTTAGGTTGTTAAGGGGAAAACAAGTCTTACTAGATGTTGAATGTGTTTATAAGTAGTGGTATCTGAAATTTCACAAAATATGTATGAAGGAAGGAAAGTCAAGAGACTGACGCAGTGATTGGCATGTGAGAGGAGTCTTCTGGAATTAGGTATGGTTATAGTAAGGATTAAAAAGAGTGGGTCCGGGTGGAGTTCTTGGCGTGAAGTACTTTCTTTTCTCCTGGTAAGTGTGATCAGATTTACCCTATATGTTAACAACTAAAGCCAGTGTTTGGGAGTGCATTACACATTATAACAAGTAGAATATTTGTTGATTTTGCTTACAAAGAAGTTATAAGTGACTCTTTTCCTAGGATGCACTGGCCTGGAGGAGCTTCTTGGAATTGACCCTGCCTTTGAACAGTTTGAAGCACCTCTTTTCAGCCAGCTAGCAAAAACCTTGGAGCGCAGCGTTCAGACCAAAGCAGTGAACAAACAGCTGGATGAAAACATTTCGCTGTTTCTCATTCACTTGTCTCCTTATTTTCTGCTTAAGCCGGCACAGAAGTGTCTGGAATGGTTGATTCGCAGGTAGCTACCCATGTTCAGCCTTTCAAAACTGAAATAGTTGCAGACACTTGCTAAAGCTGGATTATTAGCATAAGCTAAATTATAAAGTTAATATGATGTCTAGAATGTGAAGTAAATGTGTATTAAACTTGCTGATCTTGAGTAAAATGTCATTAGTTCCTGTTTAGCGTGTTCAGGGTTTTTTGATGTTTGTGGTTTGTTTGTTTAGCTTTTTTTTGAGATGGGGCCTTACTGTTTATCTTGGCGGCCTCAAACTTCACTGCCTCTTCTTGTAACTTTTATTCAACAGACATTAAATGTGATAAAAATATCTGTGGGTGGTCCTTGGTTACTGTCTTTAAGTAAATATCTTGTTTAGTTTAGGTCTTGTTTTTTGTTTTTGTTGAGACAGGGTTTCTTTGTGTAGCCTTGGCTGTCCTGGACAGCCTATGTAGACCAGGCTGGCCTCAAACTCAGAGATCTACCTGCCTCTGCCTCCCCGAGTGCTGGGATTATAGGTGTGTGCCACCCACCTGGCTTAAATAAATACCTTTAGAAAGGTTCACACAAGATTTAGGTAGCTGTTGGAAGATGTGTTGAGGAAAGCTTCATGTAAGTAGTATAAAACCTGTAGACCGCAGGGGCTAAAAAGATGGCTCAGTGGTGAGGAGGGCTTAGTGTTCTTGAAGAGGGCCTCAACTGGCTTCTCTGCACTCACATCAGGGGCCACTTAGAGCAGCTATCTAACTCCAGTTCCAGGGGATCCACTGTCCTTTGACCTTTGTGGGCAAGTGTATGCATAGGCTCATGAAGGCACTATATATAATAGATCTTTTTTTTTTTTTTAAGTACATGTAAAAGAATAGGAGAAAATCAGGAATAAGCACTTGCAAGAGCTAGATTATATAGACTGGAAAAGGTTCAATGGCCCTGACAGAAATAATAAATCTTTCTTACCATTTTTAGCATAGAGAGACTGACAAACAGCTTTCTCAAGTTCGTGTGCAGATTATGTATGACTGTCATTTTCTTTCTGTCTGAAGAAATTAATGTAATTTTATTAATCTTTTGGTTTTTGCTGGGTGGTAGTGGCAGAGGTAGGCGTATCTCTGAGTTCAAGGCCAGGCTGATCTACAAAGAAAGTTCTAGAACATCCAGGGCTACACAGAGAAACCCTGGCTCAACCCTTCACCCACCCACAATCTGTTGGTTTTGGAAATACAGTAGTTAGGAAAGGTGTACGGGGCACAAATAAGCCCAGCAATTGTTGTCTTGTTAGCCTGTTAGCTTTCTGTGGCTTTGTTATTGTGACCACACAATTTCATTAAGTTTGAAAGAAACTGAATAGAGTATAAATTTTGATACTGAATACTGAAAATGCTATTGCCTCAGAATTGATTGAACCATCTTGAATCAAACTTGAATGCAAATAGAGGGTTTATTATCCAAGTACTCTTTATCTTGTGATTGGTACTTAGTCTAGGTGTTTGTACTTCACTGAGACAGGGTTTGGACCTTTTAGAACATGTTGATGTACTCTTGGGAGCAGAGGCAGGTGCATTTCTGTGAGTTTGAGGCCATCCTGGTCTTGTATACACAGCAAATTTCTTGCCAGGCAGGGCTACACAATGAGACTATGTCAAAAGAAAAAAAAAGGATAAAAAACAAAGACCTGTGGATTTTGTATTTTGTAAATCTTAATTGCTTCATATTTTTCCTAGGTTCCACATCCATCTTTACAATCCAGATAGTCTCATTGGTTGTGTTCTGCCATACCATGAGACACGGGTATTTGTGCGGGTGATACAGCTTCTAAAAATTAGTAATCCAAAGAACAAGTGGTTTTGGCTGTCTCCTGTTAAGGTAAGATTGTTAAGTGACATATTCATTTATATATATATAATTCTTATAAATCATAATTGGGATTTTATGTTTTGGGTTGGTTTTGTGTATTGTTTTCTTTTTGTCTTGAGACAGTGTCTCACTGTAAAGCCCTGGCTGGCCTCAGCTTACAGAGATCCGTCCTCTTCCTCTCTAGTTGTTTAGCTAGTTTTGGGGGTACAGTCTCACTTTACATGAAAAGCTAGTCATGAACTTTCGGTTGGTGTTTGAGAAAGGGTCTTGGTATAGCCCTGCCTTGCCTGATACAAACTGTGTGGACCAGGCTGACCTCAAACTTACAGAGCTTCCTGCACCAAGAGCTAATGACAAATGTTAGTGAAGCTAGCAATCAGAACAAGAAAGAAGGAATGGGGAGGGAGTTTTGAATTCAATTTAACTTAATTTGGGGAAAATAAAGCTCTTAATGATCCTAGGGATAGTCCAGTATTACCTAATACCACTAATTTCATTGCTTCCTGCTGAAATTCTTTATTAGTGCCATTTAGTTTATCTGTTTAGTACCCAACATTAGACTATTACATTATACTCTGATGGAGTCTCATAAACTCTGTATACAGTGAGGACAGACTCAGAAAATTTAAGCCACTTGCTAGAGTGGCCACAGTTACTATATGAACCATATCTCTTTAATTTATGCAAGTATTTTAAGCGTTCCAGTCCCTCCATCCTTTAAAAAATGTCTTTGGTACCACAATTACAAATGCAGACCAGTATTGTACAGTGCCAAAAATAAGGATTGGAGAGGATAACTTGAAGAGTATCAGGAATTTCTTAAAATTGTATAAGGTGTTTGGAACGAAGGGCTGTTTACCAGAGGAAAAGGCCTAGTAAGACCTGTTTGCAACAGGAGCTAGAAGAAAGTAGGTGTGTGTCATAGGCGGGAACTTTCCTGCACATGAGCTTGCTGGTGGAGCTGGGAGAAAGGCTGATGAGGGTGAAAGTAGACTGACAGATATATGGGCCTGCACTAGCAGCTAGTGACAGGTGATAAGGAACTTAGCAGTCAGAAGGAAGCAGAGGGAAGGAATCCTTAGTTTTGAATTCCGAAGAAAACTTAACAACTTGGGAGTTTAAAAAGTGCAGCCTGTGTGATAGAGCTGCTGCTCAAGCTGCCTTTTCCAGCATTCATGCTGCTCAGAACATCAAACCATTTTCTCCTGTCTTCCACAGACTTCACCATTATCTAGAAATCACCTCACTCTCCCAATAAAGTTCACTCGCAGTCTTCATTTAGTTGTGTTGTTAGTGATTCCTTACAGGCCATGTGCAGTAATAAGTGGGACTAGCAGTATGGCTTGGCCCGGGTCTGCTTCTGCTGTGAGGATGTTGTGAAGCAGAGTCAGAACAATGTCATGTTGACTCAAAACCCAAATTCTACTAGTAGAACCATTACGAGCTATAGAATTGAGGTCAAATATACATAGTGGTACATAGTGAATGTTTTATACTGAATTCTGCTTTATTCATTGTCATCTTGATCCGTGGAGATTCTAGAATTTCTCTGAGCTTATGTGTTAATTTCAACACCACCAGTTAGAAGGAGAGATTATATCTGTGTTGATGGCCTGCCACAATATACAGATCTAGTATCTACTTGAGGTCATGGTCAGTTGGCAATTGTTTGTAATAGTTCGTTCTTTTTGTCAATAATAGCGATCTGGAGTGCCTTTAGCTAGAGGAACTCTGGTCACCCATTGCTACAAAGACCTTGGATTCATGGATTTCATTTGCAGTCTAGTAACCAGATCTGTGAAGGTGAGCCATGAGCATGTTGCTGAATGTGTGAACTCATAAAATGATTGCTTGTTCTGAGAAAGGAAACATTCAGTGGAACTTGGAAGAGGTCTCTGTGTGGAATGACCGGTCTGCCGTAGGGGTGCATGGACAGGTGGGGAATCATTCTTTTCACCAAAGATATTTCTTACAAAAATAAATTAGCCTATTGCTTGTCAAATTCTAGCAACAGTGATTGTTAAGTAGAAACTATCTAAAACTCCCAGGAAGCTTGTCAGGCAAGTCATTCTTACTCAGTGTTGTGTGAGATACTGAAAGAGCCAGAGTGCTTCAGGAGAGACCATGTGAGCATTGTGTTCCCTGTTTCAGGCTTTCGCTGAGTATCCAGGAAGCTCAGCACAGTTGAGGGTGATCTTGGCCTTCTATGCTTCTACCATTGTATCTGCTCTAGTGGCTGCTGAAAACCTGTCTGACAATGTCGTTGCCAAACTGTTTCCGTACATCCAAAAGGTTGGTCAAATCATTTTATACAAAAGGAATTTGCTTATTTTTGAAAATATAATAGAGGAAAAAAGTGTTTTTAAATTGATAGTTTATTTTGATGGTTGATAAGAGTCAATCAGGTTAAAAAAAGCCTTTTCAGTTCTTAAACAGGTGTCTAATAATAAATATTTACTTTCACTGTGTCCTAGATTAATAATAGACATTAACTCTTATTGGGTCCTAGATTAATAATAAACATTAATTCTCACTGTGTCTTTCTTAGCTGTATTTTTGTCTTACACAAAGGGAAAAGAGCAGACTGTCCTCCAAGCACAGGCTGTGTCTTTCCTGGTCTAGTAGCACTGTTGTCTTCCCAGACACCTGGGAGAGGCTCTGCTTTTGCTTCTAATCCCAGATTACTGTCTTTATTACAGTACAGTTTTTACCCCCATGAGGAATGAGATGGACGTGTCTCTTGCTCACAGGTCAGGCAGAGCTTGCTGTCTCTTGTTGGGATGTCTGGATTAGGAGGCTTTTCTGAGGTCCCTCCCTTCTCAGCCTACACACTTGTCTCATCCCACTTCTGAAGAGTCACTGGTTGTCAGTGTAGATTAGGTTTTATTGATCTTTCTAGATTTACAATGTGTTTATTTGTTAGGTGTTTTAAAAATTACATTTTGCTTAAAGGGCTTAGCTTTTTCACTTGTTTGTTTGTTTGTTGTATTTGTGCATGTGTGTACTGGTATGGAGGGCAGAGGACATCTTCTGTGCGCCTGTTCTGTTCTACCATGTGGGCCCTGAGAACTGAACTCAGGTTGTCAGGCACGATAACAAGTGCCCATACCCACTGAAACATCTTACCAGCCTTAGTTTTTGTTTTTGCTTTTGTTTTGAGGTAGGCTTTTGCTGTGTGGTCTGTACTGGTTTTGAACTGAAGTTCATCCTGCCTCAGCCCCCTGAGTGCTGTGACAACTTGCTTAGAATTTGTTTTTTATCTTATACATGGAAACATAAGGACTGAACATAACTGTGGTAAACCATGCGATAATTCAGTATGTGTGTTTACTTTACTATGTGTAACATTTAAATCTGGGCAAACATTTCTAACTTGTTGTAGTTAAGTAACACGTTAAGTAGAAGAACATAATTCTCTATTTTGTCATTTTCTTTATATTTTAAAAATGTTTAGGGGTTGAAATCATCTTTACCAGATTATAGAGCTGCCACATACATGATAATATGTCAGATTTCTGTGAAAGTAACGATGGAAGATACCTTTGTGAACTCACTGGCATCCCAGCTCATCAGAACATTGACCAAAGTTCCTTCTCAAGTCAAGGATGGATTAGGTTGCCTGATAATTCTCTTACAGCGTCAGAAGCCAGAGAGCCTTGGGAAAAAGTACGTATTGTTGAATAGTTAGAGGCCAGTGAAGTTGTTTTGAATAAGTTTTGATAAGATGTACTGCTTTTTAAACGGCTCCTTGTCTAATTTGTCGTATTGTGTATGCTTGCTTCTTTAAAGGCCATTTCCTCACTTGTGTAGTGTTCCAGATCTTATAGTGCTACTTCACGGGATCTCTGAAAGGTATGATGTGAGCCCTCTTCTGCGCTACATGCTTCCCCATCTGGTTGCCTCTGTTGTTCAGCACATTGCAGGTATGTGGCTTACAGTTGGGTCTACAAACTTCTTAAGTTCCGGTTATCTCAGATAGGACAGACACCTGGTTGATAGTTTCAAACTGTTTCAAATGCCTTATGATTAATTTGTTCTACGTAACTTGCCTATTAAGTGAAAAATCTGTAGGGTTGGAGGTGGGTTCACTGAAGGGAGAACCTGTCATTCTGAGAAGTTTCTCGGGATGCTGGTATTTAAATAGGCTCTGTAGGAATGAAAGAATTTGGCCAAGTAAACCTTTGCTTTCCTTCCAGATACTTAATGATCTCTAGTGTTTGGGTCACAGTAAATATCCATCTGCCAGAAAGCAAGCCAAGAAGACTTAACACATAAAAATACAAATTATGAAAGAAAATGATAATTTGCATTATTTCTCTTTATTTCAATAAACAGAAAAAGTAAATACGTGGTCCTAATGCTGCTTAGAGAATATTAACAAAAATATCTTAAAATTACGCTAAATCTGATGAATACTAAGAAAAGCATCTCTAAAATTAGGTTGAGTCAGATGTAAAAAAGGTTTGCACAACCCAGTTTTAGCTTAAAGCTTTCATTTCAGTAAAGCCTAGAAGATGGCAACCTTTATTTTGTCAGGAGGCATTGACATGAAAGTTTAGCTTGCTCTCAGAGATCTAGGCTGTAGCCCAGTTTCACTAACTTTTAGTGTTATCTGGGGAAACAATAAATAATTTTTGCACTTCTGTTTTATTGTTGAGACCTGTATCATGGTTATACTTACTAAAGTATGGAGAATTTCAGGTGAAGGACAAATGAGAGTAATGTACACAACTGCAAATTACTCTAGACAAAATATGCCGTTGAATATCAGTAAAAGGAGGCTGATGGCTCAGTTTCAGGAGTGCTTACTGCCCTTGCATAGGACCCAGGCTAAGTACCCAGCACCTATATCGGGCAGTTCATAGCTGTCTGTGACTCCAGTTCCAGGGGATCTGACACCCTCTGGCCTCTTCAGGGCCCCGCCTACATCTGTTGTACATAAGCTCAGTGCAGGCACACAGTCATAGGCATACGCACAGCTTTTTAAGAAAGGAGAACAGGTAGAAATGCTGGATATTAGTATATATGTTTAAAGTCATTACTGGAAAAGTTTTCCTCTTTAAGTAAATTTAATCATGAGCAAGCCAAAAAGAATATCCCTAACTCTGTTTTCATGTGTTACATATTAAGGAGAAGAAACTGAAGAGATTGATGGTCAGATCTACAAGAAACATTTAGAAGCAATACTTACAAAAATACCTCTGACAAACAACTTAGACCACCTACTGGCTAGGTAAGGTTTTTGACATGTTTCTGATTTTGCATATTTATGGCTAAGTATACATTTCGGGATTCATGAGTAGTTTTCTAGAATGCTTTTTAATTATTTTGCATTCTTAATATTGTTTTACTAGTTATAGATATTGAATCTAACAATTGACAGTATAAAATATAAAAATAAATTTTTCTTAATTGTCTTTAATGCTTATAGAAGAAAATGAGAGGGTCAGAGCCCAGCTATATTTGAGTTGTAACTAAGTTTACAAGTGTTTAAATTCTTCCATTAACAAATGGGCTGTAGTGCCAGAAGTAGCACATCAAAGCCGATACTCAGTAAATGTTACCTAGAATCTTACTATTGAGAGTAGGTGTACAGTGGAAATTACCTCCTCCTTTCCTCTGAAAGGCATTTCTCTCTCCCCCTTTTCATTTCCTGTTTGAAGGACCATTCTGTGTGATGAGTAGACTGTTGAGGTGTTGTAGTATGCATAGGTTAGAATCTGGTGAAGGCCATTTCAGTTAGAGTACTAGTTTTGAAAGCCAGCCCTCCTGGGTCTGTTGTTGCCATCAGTTAGCTAGAAAGCGAGCTGCCTGCAGTTGTTTACACTCTGGAACCAGGACGCTCTTTAAAGCTCTTTAAAACAGAAAGCCCTCCTCTGCTCTTCCTGGCATAGAAAGGGTTGCTACAGGTTTGACCTCTGTTGATGTTTTATTTGACCTCAGCAGATTGGAAGGTTTTCTATGCCCTAGTTTTTTCATCAGCAAAGTCAATATAATTTCTTTCCTATGGAGGTGTGATTGTTAGAGATATGATTTGGAAAGCACTTAGCACATAGCTGGGATTCCATGAATGATAACCCATGTTTGCTGGTGTTGCGCCTTCTTTTGCAGCCTTCTTTTTGAAGAATACATTTCATATAGTTCCCGGGAGGAAACCCACGCTAATGGAGTGGCTTTGCTTAATGAGCAGTTTCTTCCGCTCATCAGGCTTTTAGAAAGCAAGTAAGTTGAGTGTGTGTGGGTGTCATCTTCAGTGTTGATCGCTGTTCTGCAAAAAAAAAAAAAATTAATTATAACTTGCAGGTTGTGTCTTAAAGCAATGGGTTATGGGTTCTTTTCGTTATTTTTTTCTTTTTCAGAAAGGGACAGTATATTTAGAATTAGATATATTGAAAGACAAAATGAGAGACTTTTTTCTTGTCTTCATACCAACAGACTTGGTCATTATTAGCTTTTATGTATAGTATGTGTTAAAAATAAGTTTTACTCTGAGTAATTTTAAGATTCTTCTGTGTTTTGCACATGTGGGTGAATGTGGTTAACAGCTATATCAAATGTAATTTCTTCTTAGATACCCCAGAACATTGGATGTTGTATTAGAGGAACACCTGAAAGAAATTACAGGCCTTAAAAAGCAGGAGCTTTTCCACCAGTTTATTTCTCTTTCAACAAGTGGAGGAAAGTATCAGGTGGGTTCTTCCCCAGCACAGCCAAGACAAGGCTTGGTGATGTGGTTATTTGAAGAGTCCAGGCAGTAATTTCCTGCGTCCCTCCCTCTTTGAAAACCTTCAGAAAGCTGAGGATTTATACAGTTTGTGTAGTTACTAGAAATAGAACTCTGGGGCAGGAATTATAACTGGAGAAAAATGTAATATCAGGAAAATATTGGGAATTCCATATAATGTTGGGCTTCCAGCATGCCTTGTCCCTCTTGGTGTGTGTCCACCGGTGCAGGAGTGCAGGAGTGTGATCATGACCATGATAAATTGTAAGAAATTTCATGGTGATTCAAGCCTAAGTACTGAAAATTCGATGTTTAGGCGGAAGTTCTTATAATTAGCCTTGAAAACTAATATTATGAAGAGAACTGCACTTTTTCTCCTGAAATTGGGCTGTTACTTTCAGTGGTATTGCATTTCCAAATCTAGTTGATACTTGGCTGTCGTTTGTAGTCTGATTGTATGTGTCAGTTAAGCTGTCAGCAGTTGGAGCATCCTTTGTTATCTAGCTGGGTTGTGTTCTGTCTTCAGTGAAATACCAGTTCAGTACTTTCACTTGGAATTACATATCAATGAAAAGTACTTCATAACAAACGCTATTTCACTGAACCACACATTTATCCATACAAGTATACAGAACATACCGTGTATAGCGTAAGTTTTTCTGTGTTGTAACTCATACTGTGTTCTAGAAATAAATGTACGCTTTTATTTCTGCATTTAGATAGTTATTGTAGAATATATTGAGAAGTGTAGAGTGTTTTGTTCTCATTTTTGGTTATATTTTGTCCACATTAAGGGATATTAATTATTATTATGTTGTACCTACAGTTTTTAGAGGACTCTGACACCTCTTTGATGCTGAGTTTGAATCATCCACTGGCTCCTGTGAGACTTCTGGCCATTAATCACCTGAAGAATATCATGAAAACATCAAAGGTTTGTGTCAAACAGCTTTTGTGTTTGATTTTTTTTTCCTACTTATAATGACTAGTCTAATTATAAGGAGGAAAAAAAATCAAACATAAAAGAATAAGAAATTGCAGTTTTCATCAAGTACAATTGCAGATAAGTCAAATTTTACTGTCTTTTTTTTCTTTTAAGTTTTTTCAAAATCTGCCTTGTTGAGCTTTTGGTTTTGGGGAGGGTTGTTTTGTTTTCTATTGTTATATTTTAAGGGTTATAGTTAATTTATAAAGTTGCATTTATTTAATTATGTATTTATTTTGCACCTGTGCATGTAGGCACACGTGCTTGCACAGAGGTCCGAGCAAAACTTGTGGGTCAGAGGACCTCCATGTCATATGAGAGAGTGAACTCAAGCTGCCCAGGCTTGGTGGCAAGGTTCTTCACCCACAGAGCCATCTCGTGGGCCTATCATCTCTCTGAGCTCTCTATGTTAGCAAGGTCAGCTCCTTCATTAAGAGATTCATTTAGATTGTATGTATTACATGCAGTGAGACTGGCAGAGGATTGCAGCTGTTACCTGTCCCAGAAGGTCTGTTGGAGATGACCCGATTCTGATATGCTCCGCTCTCAGAGCTGGTCCTCTCCACACTGGTGTTCTGAGGTGTCCCTTCCAGTGTGACCGCTTGTGAGTTTTGTTGCACAAGTTAATTTGCTTTTCTTTTGCTCAGGAGGGCATTGATGAGACTTTCATTAAGGAAGCTATTCTAACCCGATTAGGCGATGATAATCTGGATGTCGTTTTGTCGGCTCTGAGTGCTTTTGAGGTGAGTAAATGTGGATGTGCACATTTTGTTTGTAAATACTTCGTTGTTCTCACGTGGTCCTTGACTAGGCAGGAATGTGTTTGGAAATTAGTTCATTGAGTATAGACTTATGTCTGGTGATGAGTCTCAAAGGAGTAGCTAGCCTACACAGACTACTGGGTAAGGAAGTACTACAAAAAGGAAGCAGTGCTCTGTGAGTGCTTATGTTGTTTTAAGAGGTTTGTGTCAATAGCTGGGGTCCCAAGACCATGGCAAATTGGGTCAGGAATGCAACTTTGAAGAAGTTCTCGTAAATGAAAAGTCCTATAAGATAAAAGTTCTAATAGAAAAAAATGTTACTGAAATTCTTTGGAGAAATTTTTAGTTAATCATGTTTTCAGTTTCATTTAGAAATGCTTTACATATTTGGCAGTAAATATTTACTTGTGGTATTTTTCCCTTTTAGATTTTTCAGCAACACTTCAGTGTAGAAGAGACTGTTTCAAATATTCTGAATCTCTTTAAAAGAGCAGACCTTTCAAAGAACAAGGGGTGGTATGTGTTTGCTTCTTCTGTGTCCATGCTTTTGGTAATCAATGAAGTTCTCATTAAGTTCACATTACTTCTCTTCCATTGACTAATGACTTTAATAACTTAGTGATTGACTTTTTGCTCATGATTGTAGAACAGCTTTAAAATTTTTTATTTATTATTGCCATGTGTGTGTCTTTGTACATGTGTTGTGCACATACCACTGCATACACAGAGTTCAGAGAATTGTGGGTGGAGTTCTGTTTTCACCTTCCCGTGGGTCTGGGAACTGACTCAGGTGTGAAGGCCTGTACAGCAAACTGCCTTGACTCAGTGAGCCATCTCCCAGTGCTGTTAGAACAGATCTTAATTGAGTTCTTTCTTGAACTGTGAGACATCTGTTTGGTTTTCTGGTATTTGAATGCTGTTTTCTGTGCTCGAACTTCTCAAAAATAAAATAGTGTGTAATGAAGGATGTAATACTAGAGCCGGGCATAGTGCCACCTGCCTTTAACCCCAGCACTTAGGACACAGAGGCAGGTAGAGCTCTGTGAGTTTGAGGCCAGCCTGGTCTACAGAGTGAGTTCCAAGGCCGCCAGAGCTACATGAAAAAAAAAGAGAGAGAAAGAGATGATACTAGATTTTGATATCTGGGATTGAGTTTTCTAATTTTCTTACTTGTAATTAAATGCAAATAAACAAGCTCAAAAGGTTGTAACACATTCCTGAGTATATGATGAGCTGTGAGCATTTTAAGTTCCTAACAGATCTGGAGTACATGTAACAGATCTGGAGAACATGAGACAATGTCTTAACTAGTTTTCTATCTGTCCTGTCTATCAGTTGTTGATACATAGTAGAATTTAGATTTGATCACATAGGTGAGGGAGTGTGTCTGATTTTATTGTATGAGAATTTCATACATGGGTACAATGTGTTTTAATTATATTCACCCCAGGTCCTTCTAGGTCCACCCTTTACCTGCTCACCTCCTCCCAATTTTGTGGCTTCACCTCCATTTGTGCTGCCCATATAAGTATGGGTATAGGGCCATCCAGTGGAGCATGGTTGATCTACAAGGGCCACACTCTTAATGAAAATCACTCTCCCTTTCCCAGAAAGGATATGCTTTTGATTTATTTATGTGATGTGATACGTAGGGGTGTTTTGCCTGCATTTTTTGCGTGCACCTCATAAATGCCTACTGTCTGTGGAGGCCGAAGAGGCCGTCAGATTCCCCAGAAGTGGTGTTACCACTGGTTGTTAAATTGCCATGTGGGTGCTGGGAACACAGCCCAGGTCCTCTGGATTGGCAGTGTTCTAAACTGCGGAGAATCTCTCCAGCCTTGGAATATGGTTTTTTGATGTTGTTATTGTCTTGTCGTTGTTTTTATCGCATGAGTGAATCTCTGTTGTCTAATGGAGATGAGGTGTCTGATGTAATATATTTTGTTACAGTTAGAGGTTTTTTTGTTCTTTTTTTTTTTTTTTTAAAGATAATTGACAGAACAAAATTATTGGCTAGATAACTCCTTTATTGGCATGGATTTGAGGTTGTGTCTTGGTGCTCTCTGAGCAATATTTTTGGCTAGGGGACCAGGCAAGCTCTTGCCAGTTGAGCCAGAACAGTGTAATAAAAATGGATTCTGCTGACCTGAAGTCTCTGACATATCTCTGTGCTTTCCTGTTTTCCAGGTACCGGGTGCTTGAGTTAGCAGCAAACATCCTAACTAAAGAAGAAATACTGAGTAAAAATGACCAGTTGTCAAATCAGGTGGTTGTCCAGTTGCTGCCTTTTATGGTCATTACTAATAATGACATAGAGTCTCTTGATATGAAACTTGCTATACATTTGTCAAAATCAGGAGTTTGCTCTCTTCATCCTCTATTAAGAGGCTGGAAAGAAGGTAAGAAAGTCAGTTGTTAGAGAAAACATATCTATTATATAAGGAAAATAAGTCATTTCAAATTTGACTGCCTTTGCTGTTTACAGTTACATTTGTTATATGTCAACAATTTTTTTTTTTTATTTTTACCAAGACAAGCTTGGCTCAGACAAATTCAAAATTGTATTAAAAAGAAAAAGAAAAAGCAAGCCTTTGAAGAGAACTAGTAAAAATTTTATCCAAATTGTAACTAGTTCTTTATATGGATGCCAGTGATATAGAACTATCTATATTCAAAAAAATTTTTTTACAGCTCTTGAAAATGTTATTAAAAACAGAGAGTTGAAAGAAATAATTGGTGTAGGAAATCAGAAGATGGTTCAGTTGCTGGCTGGCAATCTGAGTTCCGGAGACCGCTCCTCAATGTTGAAGCTGGTAGGTGTGCCCTCCGCCTCTCCTGAGCTCTCCTCCTCATGCTTATTAGACACCCACCTCTTTTCCCAGACTCCCTTCCGTCTTTATTGTTGCCTCATTCTTAAATTCTGTTTTGCTGTAAACAAACACAAAAGTAGTATTACTTTGGGGCCATGGCTAAGAGCTCCAGCTCAGCTGGCCTGGAACTCGCTGTGTAGCCCAGGCTGCCCTGGAATTTGTGATCTTCCTGCCTCAGCCTCCCAAGTGCTGGGGTTATAAGCTATACAGCTAATATCCTACAGACTGTCTAAAGTCCTTACTATTTTAAACCATTTTTTGGACTAGTGAAAGTACTTTGTTGTTGTTGTTGTTATCTTTATTTTTTCTAATTTATTTTTAAAATATTAAATTATTTTCATTGTTAACCTAAAATGAAATTAAAAGAAAAAAAAACTAAAATGGAATTAGGTGTCCAATTTACTGAATTTTGTTGCTGATTTTATTTTTAGATGTGTGGTTTAAATGCATTAGCTTGTCACGCGTATCTATGTGCATTATAATTTCTAAGCGTTTGTGTAATTACTCAGTAGTCACTGTTCCCTGCTGTTTAAAAGACTGTTTGTCTTCTCACTGCATACATGCTACTGAGATAGGCATGCTTGTGCTAAGAGGATCATGACCAACCAGTAACAGCATGTGCTTATTTCTCAAGGTGGAAGCTTTAGTACATGCTGGGGAAAAGGAGTCCTACAACCTGAAGCAGAAAGTGGCATTTCACGTGATTGTGTCTGTGCTTATCTCTTGCTGTTCATCCTTCAGAGAAACCTGCTTCCCATTTGCTATTCGGGTGTTCAGCTTGTTACAGAAAAAAATAAAGAAGCTCAAAAGCATCATTACTGCTGTGGTAAGGAGTGCAGTGCCTGCACAAAGTTGAATGTGAAGTAAATAACAGCATGGCTCGATGGTCACAGCAAAACTGAAGGCCAGAAGCTGCGCCGCTGTGTCTGGGTCCAGCTGGGAAAGTGGGTAGCAGCTGGTTTCAGACAGCACTCTTAGCTTTTTCAGGAAGTTTATTTGAATTGTAGGATTCCAAGGCTGGAAGATTTTATGTCATAACTGACTCTTTTCCTTACTGTTTTTATCAGCTCATTTTCCAAGTTTCACTCATAACTACTCTGATAATGACAAACTCACTTTCAGAGTTAGTGCTTGAACAAAACTTGTTCTCGTATTTACTGAAAGAATATCCTGTATATTTAAAATTGTTGAGTGTTTCAGTTGGTCTGGGTGTCTCTGACCCACAGTTGTTTCTGACAGTGTCACTAAAGATCAAGTTTTCATTTGTACATAGTGCCTCATTTTGAGGTAACAAGATTATTTTTAATATCTTCTGTTTACAGCAATATCTTTTATTCATCTTCTAAAGTTCAAAGTGCTGCTCATTACAGGATTTGCTAAGTGAATTACACTTTCTTCATGTTACATGAACTTACCATGCTTCTTTATACTTTAGAAAGTGGCCCCACGTGCGCCCCTCTTAATGTCTGGCTCTTAATGAGGTGCAGTAACTGGAGCTCTGCTTGTCCTGGGTGCTAGCAGTATAGTGCAGTTGTGTTTCATTCAGTGTAGGCAGCCGGTTGTTTCACGTTGCTCTATCTATGCCCTTTCTGAGGACTGATTATCTTTCTAGCTGTGGCAGCCTATCCATGCACACACCCAACAATCTGTGAAATTGTTGGTCCACTCTCCACTAGAATGTGCACGTCTGTTACAGTCTACTGATAGAGCTCCTGTTTGGAACTACTTTCAGGATGTACTAGCTTGTTTTCACTAATGTTTCAGGAAATCCCCTCAGAGTGGCATCTGGAATTGATGTTGAACAGAGGACTGCCAGAGGAGCTGTGGGTGCATTATGTACAGCAGCTCCACAGTGCCCAAAGAGTGGCTATGGAGGACTCCGTTTTACTTGTGTTTTCCCTGAAATGTTTTATTTTTGCACTGAAGTCTCCAAAATCTTTTCCTACAGGTAAGGCATGGCCATAAGTCTTTGAATATGATGCAGCACTGAATTCTTAAGTCCATAGAGTTCATCCTCACTTGAATGAAAAGCTCCCCTAGCACGCTCCTGAAGGTGTATCCATTACTTCTCCTTATCACCATGTCCCTACAGGTGCCACGTGGTGGAATCCCGAGCAGCTGGATGAGGACAGCAGGCACTACCTACACTTGCTCATTGGCATCTTTGAAATGCTGCTTGAGGTGTCTGAGGCCATGCATTTCAGGGTTCTGATGAGGCTTATAATGAAGGTACCTGGCTCGCGGGCATTTCTGCTATAGGCAGTAGGTTATTTTACTACTGCAGTTCCAATAATAAAGTAGGTTTTGCAGCAATGAAGAGTGTGCTGATAAACATGTCCTCTAAAGCAGTATAGGAATCACAGCCAGGCAGCACGTTGAATAGAAAGTAACATTGCAGAGTCCCTGTTGATGGGCTATTGTGTTTAAGAATAGAAAGAGTTCAGCCTGTTTGTGTTTTAAATATCACTTATAGATGAGGAAACTAGCCGAGTGTTCAAGGATAAATATGCAGGAGATGCAGAGTGACTAATGAAACTACCCCGGGCTTCATTGCCCTCAAGCAGTGTGCTCTTATCCTTGTCTGACTCACTCTCTGCACGGCACTCAGCATTGTTGGCATTGCTCACTCCTCAAGCACTTTTACTGACACTTCCCCAGTCCCACTCTTGTCTTGGTTTTTAGTTATGTCTCTGTCTTTTTTTTTTTTTTTTTTTTGTTCAGTATTTTCAAGTGCAAGGTTATAGTGAAGCTTCTTGAATAGCATTCTTCAGTGACACCATTCCTAACTGGTTAAAGTTCCAAGTATTGAAGAAGTGCTCCAAGAAGGCACATGTCATTAACTCCCTCCTATTTTCTTACCATACTTTAGTGAAAAGATCTGGGGACAGCTTACCTGAGTCAACTGGGCTTCACTTTGTTTTGCTTTCTTTTGGTTAGGTACATCTACAAGATGTTCTTCAGTTGTTCAAGTTCTTTTGTGTTTTGTGGACCTATGGTTCAAGCCTTTCGAATCCACTGAACTGCACTGTAAAGTCACAACTGCAGACTCAAGCTCTTTACATAGGCTCTGTGATGCTTGCTTCTCAGAACACACAGTATAAACAGAAGCTGGCATCCACTGCTTCTCCAGGTATGGAAGTCACATTTTCTATTTTAATTAGTGCGTTGTAAGACATCTTAATATATGAAGAAGTGTAGCATATAATCTTCCATTTGATTGTGTAGAGATAACATAATTTCAAGTTTCATGATGACAGAGTGGAAGGGGAGAACTGACCCTTGAAAATTGTTCTTTGACTTTTGCACTTGGCAGAGCACAGTGCTAACTGCATCTCCACCACATATAGATACAGAAAATATCTTTATTTTTATTTTTTAAAAATTAACTTAAAAATGAAGAAGCCAAATATTGTGGTGCACACCTTTAATCCTAGCACTTGGGAGACAGAGGCAGGTGGATCTCTGGCTTCAAGACCATCAAGGTCTATGTAGTGAGTTCCAGAGAATACATTTATACTTTGGTTATAAATCAGTATTTCAGCTGTCCAGTTTGGCATTGTATATTTTCCATCCTTTGGTATCAGAGGCAGTGGGCTGCCCCACTATCCTCTGCATAGTGTAGATCACTCTCCACAAACAGCAGCACTGAGGCATTTCACTTTTTCTCAGGGGCTACAGTAAGAGGTCCTCCTGCTCTTCTTGCTCCTGTGTGATCTGCCTCTTGCCCTGTATAAGTACTCCTGAACGTCAGCTGTCTAGACCTGTCTCAGAACTTCCCAGTGTTCTGGGGAAATGGACTTGTTTCATTTCAAAGCTTAAGTACTGACAGTAGAGTCTTGTGCCTCAATAAAAGGCTTCTTGGGACAGCACCAGTCCTCACAGGTCAGCCCTGGAACTGAGGTGTGCTTCTAGACATGTCTGTCTGTGAGGAGTCCAGGAAATGCTGGCTGGCATCTTTTTGCTTTGTCCTTTGTTTGAAGGAGCTCTATCTTTTGGGGTGTCCTAGAACTCACTGTGTAGCCCAGGCTTGTCTCATACCTACAACAGCGTTCCTGTGTCTCGGCCTCCCAAGAGCTGAGATGATAGGTCGTGAATCACTACAGCCAGTCTTGTTTTAGCATAGTTACAAAAATGTTATAACGTTCCAAAAAAAAAAAAAAAAGTACCATGTGGGCTGGAGAGATGGCTGAGTGGTTAAGAGCACTTGCTGCTCTGGCCGAGAACCCAGGCTCATTTCTCAGTACCCACAAGGTGGATCACAAGTGTCTGGAACTCCAGTTCCAGTGGCTCTGATACCCTCTTTTGACCTGTGGGCACCAGGCGCATACATGATGCCTCATATAAACTTGCAAGTAAAATACTCATACACATGAAGTAAAAATAAATAATAAATCTAGAAAATTAATCCATGAAATATGCTCCTTTGAATGCAAATAAGATTAATTGGAAGATTATATCATACACATTGTTAAATGGGAAAGAACTGTTTTCTTAAATTGTATAGATTTAACATATTTTGGATTCAAGGATTTGATTTATATTTGGGAACCTTTGAAAAAGTACATTGAATTTGTTTTAATATTTGAAATTTTTTATTTAAAAAAATTCAGGAAAATTGGTCTTTTGGCTTGAAGCTGCCCCTTGAATGAATTTTAGCTTTTCAGTTGTTTGCTTCTGTCTTTGTTTTGTAAATTAACTTTGAGGCGACCAAGAAAGATTTATAGCTTTCATAGGGTAAGACATTAACAGACTAGTATAAAAGCTTATCGACCTCTTCCTTGCATTCCAAAATTGGAATATGCACACTGACTATGTCTAAAAATCATAAATAGCCAAAGTTTTCCCCAGCACATAATATAAAAGGGATTTAGATAACTTTTTATCCCAATACATGATTGCTTGTTAAAGTAGGGTTCCCCTGAAAAGCCCTGACTGGCCTGGCACTTGATGTGGTAAAGCAAGCTGGCTTTGACACTCACTGCAGCCTTTATATCCCACATGAGAATGTTAGAATTGCAGGTTGGGCCAGTGCCTGACTAACATGTCTTTTCTAAACCTAGTATGATCGGTCTCACACAGAGATGCATCTAGTAGACCTTCTGTCAGTGTTGCTGAAAAGGGCAGGGTGTAAATGAGTAGTTTCTAGATTTGTTCTTGAAAACCAGTAGAGCACTGGAAGTTTACAAAGCTTACATCTAGAACAACACAACCACGAGTCCTTACAGTCTGTGAATGATGCTCTATAAGAACCCTGTGAACAGTTTTAAATAGGAGACATTGCCAGATAGCGTTTATATGGAAAATACAACACTGGTTTAATAAAAAGAACTCTGTGTTGAAGGAGAAGCATTATATAATGTCCAAAAATCTGAAAAGGTATTAGGCAAAACCAATAAATATTTCTTGTTCCAGAGGCAACAAAATAAAAGTAAAGTAAAAATATTCCTCAAATCAAAGCTAGCAGTTTCACTGCATAATTGAGGTGAGGGGCCACTCTTAGTAAACTCACTGCTATGAACTTGCTGGCAGGAATAGATAAACTGTTGGTGTGTACAGAATGAGTGGATGGAATTGAAATCCTCCTGGGTCTGGAATGCTTTTGTGAATGTTAATAGGAGAGTAGGCTGACCACTAGAAAATCTAATGCCATTTTTATTTTTTGTACAAAAATTCCACCTAAAATGAAGATGTAACAAAATGTAGCTGGAATTAGAAGAAGATAGAATACATGTGGTTTCTCTCTAAAAAGAGAGATTGATACTTTCTGAATGAATTCTCAGGGTGGGCAGTATCTTACCCAGCTGAAGATAAAAGTAGGAAAGAGACCAACCTGGGCTCTTTTGCAACCTTATCTCAAAAAAGGAAACAAAACAAAAACCCAAACAAATAACCCTAGAAGAAAAAAAGTAGATTGTAAGATTTCTGCACTAAAAATAAAATCAAGTATCAGTCAGGGAGCCAGGTTTGATTGACTAATGCCTGTAATCCTGGCATTTAGGAAGTAGAGGCAGAAGGAATCTGAAGTTTGGGCCCAGCCTGGGTTACCTGGTGATCCTTCGTTTCAAAACAACCCCACATGTTATCCTTTGAAAATGGTAAAACATTTTCAAAGCACCCATAGTAAACACGGTGCCTAACTTCCTGGTGTTCCTAATGCAGCAGCATTGTTCTGAAATGACCTAGCCTTCACTAGCACAATTTAGGATACATGTGTACCTGTTGAAGAACATGCATCTTGAAATGAGATGACAGTTGACAGAGAATAGGTGTTCTTCGATCATTTGTATGCTTTGAGGAAATATGGCCCATATTTTTCTGAAATGATTAGGCAGTGAGCAGTCTTCAGAAGAGGGAGTCTGTGAGGGAACCTTTGGTGTGTGTGATGGCTAGGGTGGTGTTAGTGTTAGGGACGGTAGCCCCAGATATCGGTCAGGCCAGATGCATGCTGTGTGACTGAGCTTAGCTCCCAGCCCCAAAAGGAAACCTATCTCTGTCTACCTTTGACACTAAGTTTTGTTCACTAGCATATCGTTTCCCCTTTGGTTTTAGTGGTGACGTCTCTACTCCTCAATCTGGGAAGCCCTATCAAAGAAGTCCGTAGAGCTGCTGTGCAGTGTCTCCAGGCCCTCAGTGGAGTAGCCTCGAACTTTCAGCTGCTGATAGATCACCTGGTTCCTAAGGCAGAGGAGATCACATCAGATGCTACCTATGTGGTTCAGGTAGACTACTGTGAAAGAAGGTTGAGATGTGAGGGCCTATTGGAACAGTTTTCTCCCTTCCTATTACCTTGTAGGGATCTTGGTGGACTAGGCCACTAATTTATTTTGTCCGCAACTGCAGTCTTTCTGCCATATTTTAAAAGGTCATAAACTGTGTTTCAGTTCTGCTGTCCTTCTCTTGCATGAAAGAGTAACATCCAGCCTTCTATAGTGAGCTTGCTGTTGGATACTGATAGTCTTTCCAGTTGGAACTTTATTTGAAGAGAAGTTAAAAGGTGTAAGAAGTGTCATGTCATTTGGAAAAGAATCTTCCATGATTAGAACATTTATTTAGCCCTTAAAGTTTCTTTTCCCCTTCTTAAACACAATTTTCTTTCTGGTAATCTAGGATTTGGCTACGTTATTTGATGAACTACAAAGAGAAGAGAAACGGAAATCACATCAGAAGTTGTCTGAAACCCTGAGAAGCCTTCTTCATTGCATGTATGGCTGCCCATCGTACATTGCAAAAGACTTGATGAAAGTACTTCAAGATGTGAACAGTGAGGTATGACTGATTTTCACAGAATGCAGTGGACTCTGTGTCCCTTATATCTTTCCTGAGGAGTAACAGTAATATGGGAAGAAGCAACTGTGTGCTCTCAGGGGGAGAATGGGAGAATGTTCTTCACAATTTGGAAGAATTATAGAGGAAAGAAGGAAACAGGATGCAAAAAAGCACATATCATGAATGTCCATTCATTTTCAAAAGTATGGTATCACATCATCTGAATTTCAGATAGGTTTTGATTTGTGTCCATTTTTTCATGGAGAAATCCTCTACATAGAAATACATAGAAATTGTTTTTTTTCCCCCCTTATTTATTAAATATATGGACTCATGCATTTTTCTGGAGAGAAGCATAGGTCTGTGTCATCTAGGAAACCTGTGATGCAAAGGAAATGTCTGCTCTGACCAGCAGTGTTTTAAGTACCTTCCTTCCACTGCCTTGAAGGCCCATGTTCCCCATCACTCTTGACTGACTGCAGACTCAGAGAATTAAAATGGAATAAAAATTAATTGATTATATTTTATTTTTTCAGTTATTAGCCCTGAGTTATCGCTGGTGTCATTTACAAGTTGACAAACCTTGTATAAAGGAGTACCTAGTGAATATGGTCCATACTGTGGTCCATACTGCTCTCTTGAGGTTCATGTCTTCTCAATCAAGACATGAGCTTGGTTCAATCAAGCTCAGTTTGGAAATGTTTAAGAGAAAACTGTCTGTGCACTGTTTTTTCCTTGTCCTTATTTCTTAAAAAATACAGCATTATTATAATAATTAATCATTATGGGGTGATTTTTGGAAAGTGGTGACTAGATTATGTGCACAGGTCATGCCATGAGGGGCTTGAGTATCCAGGATTTTGTTTAAGGACTGGCTTAGAGGCAGTACTCTGCAGATACCAAGATGGGCCCTGTGGACCATTTTTCTTTGCAGCTGCTCAGATCTGCCACTTTTAGGAAAGCAGCTGTAAACAGATGATTATGGTTACTGTCAATGAACAAGTTAAAAAGACAGGACATTGCTAGATTTGTCAGCTAATCTGTGATTTGCTGACCTGTGGTTTAATCATTAAAGCCTTCACATACCTCGTTTGAACTAATATTAATCATCAGACCAAATTAGAAACAGTGGTTGAGGGGAATGCAGTGCTTTAGTAAATGCTTCACTATTGCTATACTCATATTTTAGTTTGTATTTTCTGTTCTCAGAGTGTCTTTAGCTCTAGTAAAAAATTTTAGCTTTAGTAAAAAATTTAGGCACTGTCAGATGAGCTGTCAGTAGATCTGAGGAAAACATGAGCCTCAGTTGCTGCCAATAACCTTCTGTATCTTTAGATGGTGCTTGCCCAGCTGTTGCCTATGGTGGAACAACTCTTAGAGAAGGTGGAGAAGGAGCCCACAGCTGTACTGAAAGATGAGGCCATTGTTTTGCATCTCACTCTGGGAAAATACAATGAGCATTCAGCTTCCCTTTTACATAAAGACCCAAAGAGTCTAGACCTGTTCATAAAAGCCGTGCACACAACAAAGGAGCTTCACCCAGGAATGCCAACTACTCAGATCTCTGCGCTTGAAAAGGTCAGTGGCCTCCTTCAGAACCCAAGCCTGTAGAGAGCTCTAAGTTATTAATGGGTTGAACATGCTTTTAAAGACACAGATATATTTTACCTACTGTACAAAAATAATTGCATGTAAAAGCTGGCAAGACGACTCCACGGGTAAAAGTTCTTGCTGCACAAACCTGACAACTTGACTGTGATCTCCACAACCCATAGTGAGAGTTCTTCTTTCTTTTAAGTTCTCTGACCTCCATCTGTGCACATACATGCATTACACACACACACACACACACACACACACACACACACACACACACACACACACTAAGAAGCAATAAACACCCCTTCCTTTGCATTTTAAATATTGGAGAAAAAAAAAAAAGCAGAGTTGTTTTATAGTGAGGGAAAGTTTTGAGTTGAAGCTTGTTTGCTCACTCCTGGGTTTTTCTACTCCTAGATTACAAAGCCATTTTTTGCAGCCATATCAGATGGAAAGGTTCAGCAGAAGCTTCTGTGCATGTTGTTTGACTTGTTGGTGAACTGCAAAAACTCAAAGTGTGTTCAGATGGTTGGCAGTGTTTTTAAAGGGGTAAGTTGCAAACTTTGTAATTTGTGAATGTTCAGTCTTTTCCAGTTGAGAAAGTGCATTTTACAGTGTTCCTTTGGAGTCAGACCTAACTATTAACAAGACTCATTGAAAATATGTATTAGAGAGGTATAGAACGCAAATTTTATGTCTTCACTTTTTTTTTTGCATTTTTGAATTCATTCTTTAAAATTTTCAAAGATTATATATAGTGTATCTTAATCATTTCTACCTCCTTCTCTTGCCTCCACCCCAAACCCTGCAAATATATTTTCTTTTCAGTTTCAAGCTCTCTTTTTAAAAAGAAACAATCCACTTAGTCCAGCTAGTGCTGCCCTCTGTGAATGGGTGTGGGGTCATACACTGAGGTGAAGGCAGCCTGCCAGTTAAACCCCTCTCTCAGAAGCCAGCAGCTATCAGTAGATCCTCAGCCAGGAGTAGGGCCTCAGGATCCTCTCACCCATTCATGCTGAAAGTTTTCAGTGTTTTGAGACAGGGCCTCTCTGTATAACAGAGCCCTGCCCTTCCTTTGTAGAGCAGGCTGGGCTCAAACTCAAAGATTCACCTGTCCCTCCTCCTGAGTGCTAGGATTAAAGGCACGTGCCACCACCCTTGGCTCATGCTGACATTTTTAACAGGCATGGTAGTGTGCAGGTAACCACAGCTGCTATAATTTCATGTGTTTAACAGCCTTGTCATATCAAGAGGATAGTATTTCAGAGCATTTCTCCATCTTTCTGGCCTTAGATTATTTCTGCTCACTCTACCACAACATTACCTGAGCCTTATTTGGTATAGATCCCATCTATGGCCAAACATTTAGTCACTTAGTCTCAATAATTTGAATGGTTAGGAGTCAGCAGTAACTACTACTCACTGTATAGGGAGCATCTTTGAACAAGATCGAGAGCAGCACAAATGACTCAAAAAAAAAAAAGTCTAGAATGGTAAGGCAGGCATGGCAGCAGGCAGCTGGAGCAAGAAGCTGAGAGGTCACGTTTCCGTCCACGGGCAGGAAGCAGGACAGACTGAACATGCAAGGCTGCTCGGCATTTTTCTCCTATGAAGTATACATTTGCAGTGAGTTAGGGTATATGGTTGTCTTATTCCTGATCTTACTCATTTTAGGTGCAGCTGCCTGTGTCATGAAAGGAATAGGGAATCGTGAGGGGCTTAATGTTGAGCAAGTGACCTTATTTTACTTAGATATGTGATGTATACAATGGAATTGGGGCCCTGCTTGTTTCTTTTGTATATATAGTGAAACCTAGCCATCATTGGAGTGGGTTACTCTATTTCTTTAATTGATTAAATCAGAGAATGGTAGGGGCAGTGGGTAAAGTGACTGCTATGCAAGTGTGAAGGCTGGCGTTGGTAGCCCACATAAATTCTGGGTATGCATCGTAGCCCGCCTGTAGTTCCAGCACTTGAAAGGTAAAAACAGGAACTTGAGATCAAACTGGCTAGTTAGCTAGCTTTCTGGCTGAGCTCTGGGTTCAGGTGAGAAACCCTGCCTCAGTAAGTTAAGGTGAAGAGCAATCAAGGAAGACGCCCGATGTCTCTGGAGCTCCACATGAGCATATGTGTGCACACAACAGACACAGTATGCATGGCGGCTAGAGATATGGCTTCAATAGTTGAGAGTACTTGTGCTCTTCCAGAGGACCTGGGTTCAATTCCTAGCACCCACATTGCTGTTCACAAGGTTCTGTAGCTCCATTTCCAGGCCATCTGGCACCCTCTTTGGCTTACAAACACCAGACATGTAGGTGTGCACAGACATGTACAGGCAAAACACCCCTATACGTAAAATACCTAATTTGAAAAATAATGAAAATTTAATATCCAGATTTAGCTTTAACAGATTTTCTTTTCTTTTTGTTCAAGGAAGTATTTTAAAGTAAATCTGTAACATTTAATTTCCATCACTATGTACTTGAGTTTTCGCCTTTTAAAAATGGCTGTTTCTCACATAACTACAACATACCTGAAAAAATTGACAGTAATTCCTTGATATCATTTACTATTCAGTCTATAGTCATGTACATGAAATATTTGCAAGCCAGGGGTTGATGCACACCTTAATCCCACTACTTAGAAGGTGAGTTAGAAGGATCACAAGTTCAAGACCAACCTGGGCTCCATGCTGAGATCCTATCTCCAAAAATTCAAAACCAGACACACCAAAGAAGACATATTTTCAGACATGCTACATTAGCTAAAGATAAGTTCGGCCTCAATTGTAAGGCAAGTGTGATTAGCAAAATACTCTGTTATATTGTACATGTCTTTGTACTTAGTGACAGTAAGTGGATACCCGGTGATGAAATAAGTACATACTGAGATGAGTAGATTTCCAAGATGTCAAATACTTAACTTAGTATTTGAAAACATCCTAAATGATGCTTAAGAAGTCATTAGTAGTGTTTGTATTTGAGGATTAGGCAGGCTTCTAGTGGCATAATGACATAAAAGTGGACTGAAATGCTTTCACTGACCTGTGTAATCCTGTTTATTGCAGTAATGTTTTTATTTTATTTTAAAGTTGATAATTTAATTACATTACAACTATTGTTGTCTTGTTCTAGTGACTTATCACTAGCCATTCTTTCAATATTTCAGATTTCTGTTGATGCTGAACAAGTCAGAATAGAACTGGAGCCACGAGATAAAGCTAAATCTTTGGGCACAATTCAGCAAACCAGAAGGCAGAAAATGCAACAGAAGTAAGAGTTAATGAGCACACCAAGGGGCCTGCTCTTGTTCCTCAGGCTCCCGACTACTCTGGTTGTAGCTTCTAGATACCCACCAGTTTTGCATAAACAGGCATGTTGGTGTTTGCATTTTCAACTTTTTGTCCTCTCTGTTTTCCCAGAAAATCACAAGATGTAGAGTCTGTCCAAGAAGCTGAGGGCCCATACTGGCAAAGAGTCACCCTCATCCTGGAGTTACTGCAGCACAAAAAGAAGCTCAAAGGCCCTCAGATACTTATCCCAAGTCTTTTTAACTTGCTGTCAAGGTAATAGCACTTAGACTTGGCCTGTGAGATAATGGGGTGGTTAAAAATTTGCCTGTGTTGATTTGTGGATACTCTTCTTGTTCAGATCATCTGTACAACAGAGGAAGTTAAAGTACTGTAGTTGAAATACCGAGAATGGTGTCAGTTACCATTACCAATGTCCTAAGCTGACTTCCTCCAGTGTTGTGTAGTAGCTGACCTCATCTCTCTGCCTGCTCTCCTTCTTAACTTTCAGGGTCATATCTGAGCCACTGGCATTGTATTTTAAGGGTGCTGTGTGACACCTGCTATATTTTAGTTGTAAATTATTAGAAAGCTTGGCTGTAGAGGTTGGTATTATGTTGAATATGCTGTCATTAGAAAAGTAAAGTCATTCTCTGCATTGTTAGAAGATTGCAAGTAGGTTAGTGAAAAGTACATAGAGAGGAGAAATAATGTGATGTGGTGTTTGGCTGTATGAGAAAAAAAACTAGAGTTAGAAATCTCTTAGACTATGTTTAATGGTAGTATATTCCTTATTGAATAAGTTCTGTACAGTGGTCATTAATGTGAGTGGATTAACTTATACATTTCCATTCTCTTCTGGGGTTCCTGAAGGTGTTTAGAACCTTTGTCATCAGAGCAGGGGAACATGGAGTATACTAAGCAATTAATTCTGAGTTGTTTGCTCAACATCTGCCAAAAACTCTCCCCAGATGGTGGCAGAATACCTAAAGGTATGTGCTTGGTGGAAAGGAAGGGTAGGAAAACTACCTGCTTTGCACATGAGTGCATCATCCACTTAGGCTTTTCCTTTCCCTCCACTGTAGATGTCGTAGATGAGGAGAAGTTCAATGTGGAGTTGATAGTGCAGTGTATCCGCCTCTCGGAGATGCCGCAGACTCACCACCATGCCCTTCTACTTTTGGGTACTGTTGCTGGAATATTTCCGGTAAGTGAAAGGTGTAAGACTTCGGTGGCTGTTTTAGGTCTTTTGTCCATGGAAATGCATTGGTATGTGTTGATTTAAATTCAGTAGGCGGAGGGTTGGGGCTCAGTGGTAGAACTTTGGCCTGGGAGATGTACGACCCTGGGTTCGATTCCCGGTGTTGGAAAAAACAAGAAGAAGGGGGCAGGGAGAAGGAGGAAGAGGCAGCTTCAGTTAGTAAAGCAAAAATAATGTAACTTTTCTCACTGGCCTGTGATGAAGCTTCCTGGACAATGTGTGGTTAGCCCTTCCTACAGTATCGGGACACCCTGGAACTATCCAGAAAGATCCTAAACAGAGAAGACAAAAAAAAAAAAAAAAAAAGATTTTGATTATCATTTACCTCATGGAAGTGACATCCATCCTAGTAATAGAACTTCTAGCCATTGTAGTGGATGCAAAGTGTGTCTTGTCATTTTGATCTCACAGTCCCCTAGTCATGGGTGATGCTGTGTATCTTGTTTATCTGCCTTCCTGGTATTCGTATGCACTTTGACCATTTGTATATCTGCAAAATTAGGATCTGCCCATTTTTATTTTACTTATTTTTGTTTGTTTTTATCTCTGGTAGTGTAGGATCTGAACCTTAAGGCCTGTGCATGCTAAGCAAGCTCTCCATTGTTGAGCTATACCTAGCTCCAGCCCCTTGCTGTTCTTGAGGAAAAATAGTTCTATCTTTTATTGGTGATTTTAAATAAATCTTCAGTATTTGAAACAAAAATGGTGACAGTTTTACTTTATTTCAGGATAAAGTTCTTCACAATATTATGTCTATTTTTACATTCATGGGAGCCAATGTCATGCGCCTAGATGATGCTTATAGTTTTCAAGTTATTAGCAACACGGTGAAAATGGTCATTCCAGCACTTATTCAGGTAAGCTATTTGGAGGCCACCATCGTTGCTGATCTTTTTAATTTCTACAGTTTTCATCCAAATGCCAGTCTGGAAGCACTCAGAGTCGTCTTTGTTCTTAGTTTTACAGTGGTGAAGCCAGCAGGTGGGCTTACAAGTTAACCACATTTTCTGACACTACCATCCAATATATTAAATCTGGTTCCCCTCAGCTACAGTAATGTAGCCTTGAAAGCATTTTGACACATTGATGAGTAAATTTATAATGACTGTCTTGTTTCATAATTTGATAAGGAACTTTTCAGATCAAGAAAGAGAAAGGAACTTTTACAGCTCCAATGTCAAATTCATTAGCATGCAGCTTAACACCAGTTTCCTAAGCATGCTCTGAGAGGGAATACTCAAAAAGAATATTGTCTATACCAGTGGGAAACAAATACGGGAAGTGAAAAGGCTAGTTATCCGTAACACCCCCCACCCCTTGTGGATATCATTTGTTACGCTTTTGACTGTTCTGGGGATAATAATGTTCACACTGTCTTCCTTTAATTCTTGAGGTTAGATCGGTATTTCCTGTGTTTAATAGTTGGTGGCTATAGGGCATGTGCCTAAAGTACGTTTCTGTGTGTGTACATACGTTTTGTGCCGAAGAAATAAGTAAATGCTAAAGAGATGAGGATAAGGAGACATCCACATGGTCTAAGATAACCTTAAAAATTCCTAAGAACAAGATTTGAACAAGTAAAAGGGAGGCACGATTTATACAGAAATACGGCAGAGCCATCTGTAGCATGGGAAAGAGCATGTGCACAGTGAGTGAAGAGGGCGATGCAGGCTAGCGGGGGACTGTTATTGATAGAGTGAGAGGGCATGGGGGTGGTCAGTCTTTCAGTTCTTTAATCATCCTCTCATTCTCTCAGTCACTTTCATTTGATCATAGGTACCAGACTATAATGAGCCAAGCTTAGCTCTGGAAGCAAGGGGGCGCTGTTGTCCTTCTCTGGGCTGTGCTTGCTTTGATTCTGCCCAAAGGATGCTTGTTCATCTGTCTTTGATTTCCTGCCTCCGGATGTCCTTTATGTGTGCATCTTGTTTTATACAGGCAATAACTCCAGGGAGGCAAGGCTAGCACCTTGCACTGTTTTTCCCTCAGAGCCAAGTCGTATCTGAGATAAGATAGACACTGACTTTTCATCGAGAGGCCTAATCCCTCTGCTAGATGGTATTGACGGTTATTTGTGCCTGCTCAAGTTTCTGTGTGATCTTTTGCAGTCTGATAATGGAGACTCTATAGAAGTCACTAGAAATGTCGAAGAGACTGTGGTGAAGATCACCGGTGTGTTTGTGGATGCACTTCCACACGTGCCAGAGCATAGGCGCCTGCCTATTCTTGTTCAGCTTGTCGACACACTAGGTGCAGAAAAATTCCTATGGATTCTCCTCGCCTTGCTTTTTGAACAGTATGTCACTAAAACAGTGCTGGTGGCTGCCTACGGAGAAAAGGTCAGAATATCGGGTGGGCTGGTAAATAGGAATGGAGTGAGGTCACATGGGCTTTGTGATATTGTTCAGGCCAAGAATGGGACCAGCACAGCTCAGTGTGCATTATTTGACAGGGCTTGCCCAGAAGCTTTTTCAAGATTGTTTCCAGGATGTTTTTTGTTTGTTTTTAAAGCTTTCAGAATGTGTAAACCCAGAACATCTTTAAATAGCAACAAAACATCTTCTAAGCTCCCTTAACTTTACTAAGAAACAGGTCTAGAGCCCCGGCAGTGGTTCTAGGTTAAGCCCAGCAGAGGGGATCATTGAAACGGGGCCTCTGGAAACTGCCTGTGGACACTATATGAGGGGAGGACTGGCCAGTTGTTTGGATGAGCTAGAGCTTACCAACAAAAACTGACAGGGGTCTGGGAAAAAACAAACACCTCTTGTACCTCAGTCATCCTGTAAAGTTCCTCTGATGTCTTACTGCACAGTGTCCTGGGCGCTGTTCTTTGAATAGCTGTTTCATTGAAGGAATTCAGTTTTCTCATCTGGTGACAGCTGAAGGGAAAAGCACACATGGCTGAAGGATGTGGTCCTTAATTTATGCTTACTAATGTGCTTGTTAGGCAGTTTTGACATCTTCTTCCTTCTTTCCGAACAGGATGCTATTTTAGAGGCAGATACTGAGTTCTGGATTTCAGTCTGTTGTGAATTCAGTGTCCAATATCAGGTCCAGAGCTTGATGCATATCCTCCAGTACCTGGAAAAGCTGCCAGAGGAAAAGGAAGGTGAGCCGAGGTCAGGTGTTGCCGCCTACCATCCAGTCTGAGAGCTGAGGCAGAGCAGAAGGGAACGAGGCAGTCCTTGGAACCCTAGTTAGTGCATCCATAGAAGATGAACTGTGGTGTGGATTTGAAGTAATCCAGGAGAGACACCTGACTGCTGAACCTCTAACACTCTTAAGTTCTGGAATACACATCTTCAGCTTTCAGACAAGCATTTTGAGTGGAGGTGTCCTCCTTCAGCCTCTGGGCTTCAGCCCTCAGGAACTCAAATCTAGAGTTAGAATGTCTGAGTGTCTCTACTTTCCATTTTGTTGTGTTGTCTGCCTCGACTGACCCATTCTTCTCAGGCCTGTGGGTGGCTGCTTGCTTGGTAAACATGTTCCCATCGCTTACTGCTTTGAGGAAAAGTTTGGTGTCCCAGCTGAGCACAGTTCTCCCTGGGGTACTGTCCTGCCCACCAGGCTACACCTGAAAGTTCACTGTGTACATTAGTTGTTGAAGATGAATAAAGTTGGTTTTTTTTGTTACTGTTTTTCAGAAACCACTTCCAAAACAGTGTCTAATAAGAATGAAGTACAAGATGAAATGTTAGAAGTTTTTAAGGTGGACGCTCATACAAGCAAACAGCTCCGGCATTTTAAGTATTTGTCAGTGTCCTTCATGGCCCAACTCCTTGCTTCCAATCACTTCCTCAAAAAGGTGTGTGTTCTTTTAAGTGTGTTTCTGATTTAAAAAAAAAAAAAAAGATCTTGATTTTGCTGAAAACAGTGTTTTAGACTCATGAAAAATAGCTGAGTCAGTGTCTTGTGAAAATGTAAGGTATACTTTGAAAGATAATGACAAAGCAATACACTTCACCATGCGGATCTGTTGCGACACTGTCCACCGGAGTGAGACCCTCTGACTTCTTTCTCAGGCAGTATAGACCCAGTGGAAGCACGTGAGCATGTACAGTACCAGTCATCTCCCTACAAGTGGAAGGTAGCATTATTCATTCCAGTCCCAGACAGCGAACAAACCAAGGGTCTGCCAGTGGCTAAGTCACCTGCTTCTGAATGTGGTGAATAACACAGCCACCTGATGAACCAACCTCTCGTAGAAAACTATGGCTGATGACGTGGCTAAAGTGTTGGCACCTCTCCAAAATTGAGAACAGAGGTGCCTTCTGTCACCACTTCAACGTAAGAAAATAAATGAAGAGTGAGAACCAGGAAAAGAGACCTAACCTTTAAGCTCTGCAGCTTCCTGATAGAGGGTTCTCAATACACTGCTATCTTTCCAGTATAGAATATTACTGTTATTTTCAAATTGTAGGGAAATTTTTCCTAAGCAATACAACATGAGTAAGGTACTAAAAGAGAATTTTTGAGAGATTTCCGGGATTTTTTTTTTTTTTTTTCTCTTAAAGACAGGGTTTCTCAGTGTGACTCTGGCTGTCCTGGAACTCACTCTGTAGACCAGGCTGACCTTGAACTCAGAGATCCATCTGCCTCTACCTCCAGAGTACTAGGATTAAAGGTGTGTGCTACCACTGCCCGATAATTTCCAGGGATCTTGAAAAGAGGACAAAAGAATACTTGAAAAGCAGAGAAAGTGTTCGTGCATACGAAGACACACTGTTGGGCTGGCTAGATAGATCAGCAGGTAGACCCCTCCTGCCAAGCCTGATGACCTGGGTTTGATCCTGGGAACTTGCATTTTGGAAGAGAACATACTCCTCCAAGCTGTCTTCTGACCTCCACACTTACTGTACCATGCATGAGGCACATACATAAATTATGTAACTTTTTAAACTCACTGTTTAAAGATTTTAGTTCCCTCTAAATTGACATAGAAGTTCAGTGCACCCAGTTAACTTTTTCAAAAATGATCTTGATGTGCTGAGGGTTAAGCAAATGGCAGAGAGCTATCAGAGGAGTCTGTGTGACTCACCACCAAGCTGAGAAACACTTGAGTGGAGGTAGAAGGAAAGTGGCAGAAGGTTTACAGAGCCTCGAAGAAAGTACATTTAAATACTGATGGGTTTCTCTTTATGGAGTGAGCCTACTTTCACACTGTGTACAGCAAATAGTTTTAAGCTGAGTAAAAACTTCAATGTGAAAGCAAAACTTGTAACTTTTAAAGGAAAATCAAGGAGAACAATATTATGATCAAAGGCGAAGTAGATTTTCTTTCAAATTTTGCCACCGTACTGCAGACTTTGATTGCTGCTATTTCATGGGTAAAACCATCTCCATTGCAACACTGGCAAAGAACAGAGGAACCAAAAATGGCTAGTAAATACTCGATATAAGTTAAGTGCCCTAGTGAGCAAAGCAAGAAATGCTGCCCATCAAAATGGCAGAAATAGCAAAGCTGTTCATACCAAGGAATCAAGGATATGAGACATGTATGGGGGGTAGTGTGTGTGCAGCCACTTTAGAAGGCACTTGGCAGATTGCAATGGGATCAGAGAGCTGAGTAAAGCTTGCCCAGATGCTTAAGAGACGTATAAAAATGTTCTTAAGCTGTATTAGTGCAGGACAACATCTCCCCAACCTGAACTTGGCAGAAATGCTTGTCCAAAACTTTCAAACTGCTTTACTTGACACCTCGAGGGAAAATTGCACACCTGTCCTCATGTGTCAGGTCCCCATCAAAACAGAAGTGCATGAGAAACATGGCATAAAATTACCTTAGGACTGTAGGGTAATGTCATGGTTTATACATGTGTCCTAGCCTCACTATTATTATTTGTTTGCAAATCCAAAATAAAATCTGAAGTTGACACAGGTCTCATCTCAAGCATTTTAGGAAAGGGGTGGTATTCATCCTATGAGAGGGTTATCTAATCAGTTATCTAGCAATAGGGCAAAGTGGTTAAAAGTGTCTCTAGAGGAACAATAAGTATCACTGGACTGAGGGAACTGGAACAAGATAGGTTTCTATACTCTGGTCTCAAAAGGCTGATGTGTGTCCTATTTAGAACCTTAGTGGCAGATTCAGGCTATCTTTGGTGGTCTGAGGTACAGGAAGGATGGACCAGGAAGCAGTTACATGGTGAACCACAGGTGTTTTCATAACGTCTGGCTTCTTAACTGTATGAGCTCACAGGGTCAGGCTTTCATAAAGAAGCATTGCTCGCTACTGTTTTTTGACTCTTGCAGTATTGTACATACTACAGATCCAGTTAAATGGCTGCAGCCAGTGAGGGTGCTCTGAACCTAATTAAATTGTAATAGAAAATTTTCAAGGGCAGGTTTGTGGGAATAGTCTCTTTCCTTTATTTTCCTTTTTTAAATATTTATGTACTCATTTTACGTCCTGATCGTAGACTCCTCCCACCTCTCCTCCTGGTCCCACACTCCCTCCCTATTTCCCCTATTCTACACCCCCTACTCTTGAGAGGGGCCCTCCTCACTGATACCACCCCCCCCACACACACACACACTCTAGCACATCAAGACTGAGCGCATCCTCTTCCCCTGTGGCCTGGTGAGGTAGCCCGACCAGGGAAAAGTGATGGGAAAGCAAGCAGCTGAGTCCATGTCAGAGTCAGCCCCTAATTCCGTTTACTAGGGCACTATTATTTCTTTAACCCACATTAAATGACTTCGTTATCAGTGTCCATGCTGTTCTCACGGAGCTTCTTTCATTTGTAGGTGGTGGAAAGCGGTGGTCCTAAGGTCCTACATGGCCTTGAACAGAGGTATGTTTATTCTTTTTTGACAATAATTCCACCTTGCAAAGGCACTGGAAAAACGTAACATACACACAGTCACGTTCACTGCCACTCTGTACCTGTGCTTTGTAATTCTCACTGCAAACATTTGTGTCTCAGCCACTTGAAAGACTGCCAGGTTTGTTTCTTTGCCTTGAACACTTTGCTCCAAGCCAGAGTGAAGACTCTGGAAGCAGAGGATACTGGATGGTGCTCCCTCCTCGCTCCTTCCTGTAACTCCTGAAGTAACTGAGATGTTTTACTAAATGGACTTTTCTGAGTGTGCCTCTGTTTTAGGTTGCTGGAAACAGTTCTCGGCTACATTAACACAGTAGCACAGTCCGTGGAAAAGAATGCAGACAAACTGACTGTGAAGTTTTGGCGAGCCCTGCTCAGCAAAGCTTACGACATGCTCGATAAGGTAGGCTTTGTACCTGCCTATAGTCCCAGCACTCAAATCCAGGCCAGCCTGGGCTACATAGATATGCTTTCTGCCAAATAATAAGTCTCTCTTATGGAGTTGATTTTTTTTTTCCTTTTTTTTTGTGTTAAATGTCCCCTTCTTTAAATATAGGTCAATGCCTTGCTGCCCACAGAAACATTCATCTCTGTGGTTAGAGGGCTGGTGGGCAACCCCCTGCCATCTGTCCGTAGGAAAGCTTTGGATCTTTTGAATAACAAGCTACAGCACCACACATTCTGGAAAAGGAAAATGGTGAGTGGGGACCCTCTTGCAAACCCATATGTTTCCTCTACTTGTTACAGAGCTGCTCTTAGTTCCCCAACAGTTCTCAGGTACTCCATCTAAAATGGAAGGGTTGCGATCTACATTGACATTCTGTGTGTGATGTTTGAGAGAGAGAGAGATGTCTTATTGGTTCTCGTGCTGTAGATGCTATGTTAAGGAAGATCCAAGGATTGAATTTGCCCTAATGCCCTGCTTGCTGTGACCCAAGCAGCCCCCAGCTAAAACTTTCCTTACTGGGATAGTGTATGGATCAGACAGCATATGCATTTGCTTAGCAGTAAAGAAGGCGGATGGACTAGGTGTGGTGGCACTTAGGAGACCAAGACAGGAAGTTCTCAAGTGCAGGCCCTGTCCCAGACTGCAGTGAGTTTGAGGTCCGTCTACATTGCTTAGTGAGACCCAATCTCAAAAATCACAAGTAAAAAGGGTTGAGACTATAGCTTTGTGGTAGAACACTTGGTTAACATGACCAAGGCCCTAGCTAACTTTTCTACACTAGGAACTAGGGAGAAACAGCTTGAAAGTGGTTGTGTGGCTTGTGACCCTGTCTGGATTTCCAATTAGATCAGACAGACCTAACCAGAGGAAAAGGAAACTGGCCCTTTTTGTAGCTCTGATTATTGGTGATTTTGGCTGCCTTTTCTTCAGGTTCATCGCTTTCTAAAACTGGTTCCAGTGCTTCTGGCCATTGTGCAACATAAGAAAAAGGAGGAGGAAGATGAACAAGCAATTAACAGACAGACAGCGCTGTACACCCTAAAACTCCTATGCAAGAATTTCGGAGCGCAAAACCGAGAGCCTTTCATACCAGTTCTGAGCACTGCAGTAAAGCTGATAGACCCGGAGAAAAAGGAGGAGAAAAATGTCCTGGGAAGCGCACTGCTATGTATAGCAGAGGTGACCTCTACTCTGGAAGCGCTGGCCATCCCTCAGCTACCCAGGTACCTGAGAAATGGTACCACTGCAGCAAAGAAAAGGAGAATGCCTTGGGGACTTTTGACTTCTTGAATTGAAAGTAGACTTGTGAAAGAATTGATCTTTTCTTTACACTGGAAAATGCGCCATTGCTTAGTGATGTTCTTCCTGTGTGGGGTCACTGTGCTTAAGAAGCAGTGGTTTAGTTCCCTATTGAGAAGCATGGCCAGAGCAGCCTGTTGCTGCCGCAGAGGGCAAAGCTCCTGACTCCGCTGTTGGTTCTGACCATAACCAGCTGTGCAGCTGCAGCAAGTTACCTACCTTAGAGCCTGCTGTCTGCAATCCAGGCTATCCCCTACATTCCTTTTCAGTTACCATGTGTCTGCACTGTTTGAACCAGAGTTTCTTGGACTGAGTGGTGTGAAGTGTGCAGGCAGTATTCTTCCCATTGTGGGTTATAGTGTTGTAGAAAGCACAGCTGGCTGAGTCTTTTTCTTGCTGACCCCTGCTCCCTTCTTCAGTGTTTGTGTCTACGGCTTGAAGCTGCTCTAATGCACTTGTTCCTTCTTGCCAGCCTGATGCCATCACTGCTGACAGCCTTGAAGAGCACCAGTGAGTTGGTCCACAGCGAGATCTGCCTGCTCAGTGCCCTGACTGCCCTGCACAAAGTTGTTGAGACTCTCCCACACTTCATCAGTCCCTATCTGGAAGGACTTCTGACCCAGGTGGGCTTTGGTCAGCTATGACCCAGGGTGGCAAGGGAAACAGTTTTACCATTTTGTCCTCTTACTGGCTCTTAATTCATTACTGTTTGTCAGATGGTTCTTGTTTCTGAACAGAGGTGTTTTTGTTTATTGATTGTGTATCTTTTTTTCTTCCATTCTCCCTTCTGCTTCATCATGGAGCTAATGTTTTCAGTAGGGCGGCTCTGTTTTTCAGCTGTGTAGAATGTTGCACTGTGTTTATTTACCTTAGATCTTTGGGGATGGGCAGGTAGAGTTGCCTACTGTCACTTTTGGAAGCTAGCATAGCTGTGGTTTTTAATGGGAAAACTTCCTTAACTGTGAGGTGTTTCATATGGTGGGTTCCTCATTTACAGGTGAGTGGTTGCCTCAGCACACTGTAGGCAAGTGGCATTTTTGCCTGAAATACACATGATTGATTGTCAGCCCATATGACAAGGTTATTACTGTTCTGATGTGTAGTTGCTAGCCATTAGTGAGGCTGAGTCTTGATTGCCATCATGCTGGTGACTTGACATCCACTGACTACAGCTAGTCAGCTAGGCTGATGGAACCTTCAACCGTTTTTAGCAAAGAAGAACCTGAGTTGCAGGAGAACCATCAGGCTAAGAGCCCTTTGTGCTCATCGTTCAGCGTTTTTACTGGCTCCCAGTCAGAAGCCGCATCTTCCCAGTATTACCTGCACATAGTCAGAAGCATCATCTACCCAGCATTACCTGCAAGTAGTCAGTCAGAAGCAGCATCTACCCAATATTACCTGCAGGTAGTTTGTTTTAAAGAGTGCTGTGCTTTGGCATTTGAGCTGCTGTATGCTATCACCAAGCCTTTCTGTAAGTGTAGTTGTCAGCACAGTCCAGTGCCTCAAGCCACCATTTTTCATGTTCTGACAGGTGATCCACCTAGAGAAAATCACTAGCAAAATGGGTTCTGCCTCACAAGCTAACATCCGCCTGGCATCTCTTAAAAAGACCTTGGCCACCGGACTCTCACCTCGAGTCCTACTGCCAGCCATAAGCAAGACTTTCAAGCAGATCCAGAAGAACTGGAAGGTGAGGTCATGTTGACTGTTGGACTTTGGACAGGGGAGGTGGTACTGAAATATGGGATGTCCACTCCCTGGAGCACAGCATCATTCACTTCCTATGAGGATGCTTGAGTGCTAAGATAAAGCAAACTACTGTTCTCTGTTGCATTCATGGTAGAATCACATGGCCCCATTTATGAGCATCTTGCAAGAGCACATCGGAGTGATGAAGAAGGAAGAGCTCCTGTCTCACCAATCTCAGCTGACCACCTTTTTCCTGGAAGCACTGGACTTCCGGGCACAGCACTCAGAGGTGAGTTGTTCCCCACTCCCCGACCTGGAAGCTGTCATCTCACTACCTGAGCAAGATCCAGAGAAAAATTAGCTGTGTGGTATATGCCCTTGTCAAAGCATTAGTCCATGCTATCTAATTATTCATTTTCAGGATGACCTAGAGGAAGTTGGGAAAACAGAAAGTGGTATCATTGACTGTCTAGTGGCCATGGTGGTGAAGCTCTCTGAGGTCACATTCAGGCCTCTCTTCTTCAAGGTGAGGATTTCCTCCCTGCATCTCCTGCTCACTGTCAGGAGCAGGATGAGTAGATGACATCACTGTTCTCTTGTGATTGTAGCTATTTGATTGGGCCAAGACAGAAGATGCCCCGAAGGACAGGCTGTTGACATTTTACAATGTGGCCAACTGCATTGCTGATAAGTTAAAAGGCCTTTTTACTCTGTTTGCTGGCCATTTGGTGAAACCTTTTGCTGACACCTTGAACCAAGTAAACATCTCCAAAACAGGTCAGTAGCTCCTTTGGACCAGTCCATACCCTTGTCCACATGTCTGACACAAGCAGGAGACGTAGAGCTCAGAAAAGACTTTCATGATCCTCGACTTTTCTGCTGAGGATGGTGAATTTTTACTTTGCTATATTTTCTGTTACGTTAGAACGAGAATAATCAGTTGACAGAGGAGGAAGGGCAGAGTGAGCATTCTACTCATTTTTGGTAGAAGCTCTGTAGAGTAAATTTGGGGCTAGAAAAGCCCATTAGTAGAGTGCTTCCCTGTAAAGGCGAGACAGTGGGTTCTATCCCTGGCTGTGGATTGGTCTGCCTCTGCTAATAAGCAGCTGAAGTGACTGAACTTGGCCAGTCTTGGCTCTGAAGGAGAGCCCCACTTCCGAGAGACCATTGTTCAGTGTGCTGCCTTTTACAGCTTCTGGGTTGTTCCCGAAATCTTTTCTGGCTGTAATTGTGGCAGTGTCTATGAGCCCTGGGACTTAGTGTTTTCCGCTTGTACTGTTTCCCTGTGTACAGATGAAGCATTTTTTGACTCCGAGCACGACCCTGAAAAGTGCTGCTTGTTGTTGGAATTTATTTTGAACTGCCTGTACAAGATCTTCCTTTTTGACACCCAGAATTTCTTGAGTAAAGAGAGAGCAGAAGCCTTGATGATGCCCCTGGTAGATCAGGTAAGCCACTGGATGGCCTTCTGTCACTGAGGCCTCCAGATCTGTCTTTGCAGGTTTTATGTGTGCCACATGGTGGTTTGAAAGGCTTTTTATAAGGTATTGTTTATGGGAGAGGTCCTTTCTGAAAATGTTATTCAAACCCGGGTTTTCACGGGTATTATTTGTCTTCATTGTGGAGTTCGTTGAGTTTTACTTGGGAATTTTTCAAAAGAAAAGAAGTAAGATCCCACTGTCAGTGTGTTCATTGACAAGGTATGTTAACTGTTGTCAGCTGGGCCTCACTGGACATGGCTACCACCACAGTAAGTACCCCCTCACGCAGGACTTCCAGAGGGAGAGCTCAATGCTAAGGACTTTTGCAGCTATTTGAGCTCCAGGGGGAAGAAATTGGCCCTAGTGACAAGATTCAGGTCGAAGAACCTACTTTTTGAGCCTGCTAATGTTATGAAAGCTGGTAAAGCACACATTAGGGATGTGTTCAGGCACAGGGAAAATGTGACCTGTTGCTGACAGCCCATGTGTCTCTTCCCAGCTGGAAAATAGGCTTGGAGGAGAAGAGCAGTTTCAAGAACGGGTGACAAAGCACCTGGTGCCCTGCATTGCACAGTTCTCCGTGGCCATGGCAGATGACTCCATGTGGAAACCCCTTAACTACCAGATCCTGCTTAAGACAAGAGACTCCTCCCCTAAGGTGAGCCTTGCAGGCCAGTCTCCAAAGCTGCGTTCTCCATAGGTGTGGCCTAAATGCTCAAGAATAGTCATGGTGTCAGCCCCAGGACACAACAGGAGAACCTGGCCCTCGGCCTGCACTGATAGAGGTCAGATCTACTGTCTAATACAGAATTCTAGCCTTTATAAAAAATAGTTGGGCTGGGGAGATGGCTCAGAGGATGAAGTGCTTGAACAAGCACGAAGTTTGAGCTCCAGAACCCCCATAAAAAGCCAGCATGCTGGGGCTGGAGAGATGGCTCAGCACTTGGAGCCTTGGCTGCTCTACCAGAGGACCCAGGTTAGATTCCCAGAACCCACATGGCAGCTCACAGTGGTTCATGGCTCCAGTTCCAGTGGATTTGACCACCTTACCCAGACATACATGCAGACAAAACACCAAAGCACAATAAACAAACATTTTTTTTAAAGCCAGCATTTTGGTATGTATGCCGGAGTTCCGTGTAAAAATGCAAGACTTGCTGAAAAGATTGAAATGGTGGCACCTGAGGAAGAACACTTGAGATTGGCCTCTGGCCTTCAGATGCATGTGCACACAAGTGCACACGCCCAGCACACACCCAGCACACGCAAACATACAACATACAGTAAAGAATTCCTTATCCTGCAGGCTTTTCTACATAGCTATTTTCCAATCCACTAGGTATAAGCATTGAAACACTTTCTAAATACCTCTGGGTCTCAAATAGTTAGAACTTCCAGACCAGTCTTTGTTTTTCAGTGTCACTGTACCCTGAAATAAGTGGCTCTGGTGTATGCATAGAACACTCCTTGAGTTAGAGCAGAAATAAGCACTGTGGTACCTTGAGTAACGTTAGCATTCCTTACCTGGACTTGTCTGGCAGTTTTATTAATAATCACCACCTCACAAACTATCATATAAGAGCCTCACTGGGTAACAGCCCAAAGCAGACTTTTAGTAGGAGTCATTCAGTTGATTACATTTATTAGGAGTGGAAAACAATAAAGCTATCATAGGTTCTTATATAGTTGTAGAAACATTTATTTTATTATTTTGATTATGTGTGTTAAGAAAATCTTGATTAAATGTAATTATAAATAATTTCTCCAAAGTAGAATGAGGACTGTTTGTTTCAGTGGCCCGATACTGATACCTCATAGCTACTTGTGTTGCTCGTGATAGACAAGGTTCATGGAGAAACACCCAAATTTTTATCCAGTGCTGAAGTGAGACTAGCCTAGTGGGTGTCTTGGCCAGAGATGGCTGAAGCACTCTGCTCCATCACCAGGTTGGCACCATCTCAGGGAACCTCTTAAACGACCTCCAGTTTAGTTACATTTTGTGATTCCCTTCAGTTTGTATGTGACATTTCTTGTTTTGGTTTCCATTTATGTATTAAGGTAGGGCATGTGCTTGCTGTGGTGCATGTGTGCAGGTCAGAGGACAACTTGGAAGACTCAGTTCTCTTCCCCCTATGATGTGGGTCCCACCATCTTACTAGCTCTTGCTTTTTTTTTTTTTTTTTTAAGTAAAGGAAACTACCATAACTTGTTTCCTTCCCATTTTAAAGAGCTGCAGTTCTAAAACACAGTTTGAAAAACATTAATATGTAGACTACCCTTATTCTAAATAGCTCTCAAGTGGCTGCATAATTGGGTTTCTCTGTGGTGGGTATCGAGTGATCACAGTAAGGATGTAAAATAGTGCTCAGTGTGGAAAGAGCCATCCCCAGCCAGGTCAGGTCTCACAGTAATGAGCAGCAGTAAGGGACAAATGAACTGCTCTCACGCTCGATGCCTCTTCCTTCCAGGTGAGGTTTGCAGCCTTGATTACTGTCTTAGCACTGGCTGAAAAGCTGAGGGAGAATTACATTGTTCTGCTTCCAGAGTCCATTCCTTTTCTAGCAGAATTGATGGAAGGTAAGTCTGCAGCTAATTAACAATTATGCAAAATCCCATGGGCTCTCCGAGACAGACTTGAATGTGCTTTCTAGTGCTCGGTTCTGGTATGCTAGGCACAAGTCAGGAAGCCGAGAGCAGCTACAGTGAATTACTGGTGTCTCCCCTGCAGTTATACTGCTCATGTGGACCACAGCATTGTCTATTAGATGAGGTCAAATATCTGCATGAGTCATTGTCTATGCCATTAAGGACACAGTCAGCTGTCCTCTGGAGTACTCATTGCTTAGGACTCACAGCGGGTCTCACTACCTCCATTAAAAGACCTAAGAAGCTTAGAAAGTCTGAAGACTTTATAATAGCACTAAGTGGCAGGTGTGGCTGGCTTAAACAGGAACATACCTCCTCACTGACATGCCTTCACATTGTCCCACCCAATGCCCTTCATAGTAATTGAGGATGGTGAGGAAGGAGAGGTACTTTTGTATCTGACAAGCTGTGTATCTGGCCAGAAGCATGGCTTTTTATGCCCAGTGTCTGGTGAGGGCTGGGAGAGCTCCTGGAGCAGAGGGTCCCTCCAGAGCTTAGATTTGAGTGTGTGAACCCTTTCTTATGGCTTGGTTCTCTAAAGCAGCCAATAACAAGAACATGCCTGGGGGGGGTGGTCAGTGGGTACGCACCTCAGGTCATAGCCTCTAGGTGCTTCCTGCACCCTGACAGAACAGTGGAATTAGGCGGGATGGCCCACTTCTGATTCTGGTTCTCGTTTGTTAGACGAATGTGAAGAAGTGGAGCACCAGTGCCAGAAGACCATCCAGCAGCTGGAGGCTGTGCTGGGGGAGCCGCTCCAGAGCTACTTCTGAAGCAGACAGCGTGTCACCGCAGTGTTATGCTCTGTTAAGAGTTCAGATTATTCTCGCGTTTTAATTGGAGGTGTGGTGCCATGTTACTTTTGGTACTTTCACATCTGCCGATACTTAATGTTTCTACAAAATCCCTGCCTTTCTGGGCTACCACAGAGCCCTACTGCCTTTTGTACAGAATTGCTAAGAAGTAAATGGACAGTGTTTTTATACAAATTGTCTGGTATTTGTCTTTATCTTGGTGTTCCGGAAGAGACAGGCGTTTCAGTATCTAAGGCCTAGTGCTGTCACTGTTCTCGGCAGCACCTCATGTGTGGTGAATGTGATGCACAGTACTGGTCTCAAGAAAATGACATCATGCAGTAGCATTGAACAAAGTTTCTGGTGACAGCCATTTGGGCTTTTGCTTTTCATTTGGGGTAGACGGACAGTGGGAGCAGCTCCTCGATGCAATTTGACTCAGGGCTGTGCTTGTCTATTCATCTCTCCTGTTTGAAGGAGGGGATGCTGCTTGGGAAACAGCCTACACCTGACTGACAGTAGGCAGGAAGGATAGCAGTGCTAGTGATGGCTTTGAAGTTCTCTATCTAGTACTGTTACGGTGAGGCTGAAAATAAGAGTTCAAACAATTAAACTGGTTTGCCTTCAGTGTGTACAACGTGCAACATGGAAGAACTATTCATTCTAATTTAACATAAAAATTTAATGCAGAATTAGGACAAGCAAAAAGGCCATTTTGCAGTTTAGAGATAAAACTTAGAAATATACAGTGAAATGTCTCACAACTTAATAAATCCCAGCAGCTTTTTTAAGAGACCAGAATCTAAGAATTAAGACTGATTCTGTTCAAAATCAGTCAACAGCTTTGTGTAAAATAGAAGTGCAAGTAAGCTTTCATATGAATGGGTTTTTTTTCCTTAGTGCCTTTCAGCCTCCAGCATCTCAGTTATGCATTCTTAAGGAAGAAGTGACTCTAGGGGATTCTGAAGCCTCCGGCTCCTGATAGACTGCCCAGTTCCATCCACCAACCTCATATCTTGAGTTTTTTGAGAGTAAGCATAGTAAATTTGCATGAAAAGCATGAAGGACTAGCAGTTGCTGCACTCAGTACTCCCTAAAAAGTAAGGTTGGTGATGGCATTATTTCCCATATGGATACAGATAATCTGTCTGAGGAAAGTGGCTGTGAATACTTCTAAGCCCTGGCAGAATTCTAGCCTGTGGTTTAATACAATAAAATGACCTGATGACATGAGCTTTTCCCCATCCCCACACCAGAATCTTTGAAATCTGTAGCAAGCTCGGACCTGTGAAGAAAGATTACCTAGAGCTCCCAGTTCTGTCAAATAGAAGCTACAGAGTACAGCAGCTAAACTTGCCGATGCTAACTGACACAGCTATAGACCAAAGGGGCAAGGGCTGATCTGCACACCAGCTCAACTTTATGTTACCCTTCTGTGCAGGTTTTGCTTTAATAGTGCCTGTTTTATACAGTCACTGTCTCTTCATCTTCATGTTAGTTACCCAGGGGGTTTACAAACTGCATTTATCCAACCTCTATCTCATTTTGCCGCAGGCATGCACACAGACCTTGGACTTGAGGGCCAATAAGCAGAAATCAGTTTGGAGCAGGACACTTGTTCTAATTCAGGTGTTTTTGGGTTTGGGTTTTTTGTTTTTTTTTTTTTTTTTAGAGGGGGGGTTGGTCTCAATTTTTCTGCTGTGTCCAGCATATTATTTTATAAAGCTTAAAGCAGTGAGAGCTAAATAAATGTTGTACAGTCTTCAATTATGAGACATGACAGAATGCTGATTTTGAAAGGATCACCGGGGAAGTACATATCCGTTAGTATACTTTTACTTTTCTGACTTTAACTGCAAAGGTCCCCTAATAGGGTTAATGCAATGCCAGTAGGAAAACCCCAGAGTAGGAGACCATGGGCATGGGAGTGCCAGAAAACAAGGACCACTGACTCTGGGCACTGCCATGTCTATGCCCAGCTCAGAAAATATACGTAGGAAATATGCCTTCCATCCCTATTAGCTAGTACATTAGAGTAGGCACTTAAATATTTGTTGAGTGTGGTTTTACAAGAGGGCCCCCAGTGTGCAGAGCCTCGCTGGCAGTAAGCTGTGACTGCCCCAGATTTGTTCTTCTGAATGCAGAGGTAGCCCCACTGCATGGCCAGGCCCGAGGACACCAGTAGGACTTGCTGTTGGATGATCTCAGTTTAACAATGCACAATGTGGTGAAAGCGAGATGCATTTGACATGGCCAGTACCATATGAGCCATTTTGTATTTCAAGATTTTTGGCAGTTATGGTAGCTACCAGCTCCTTACATCCAGCAAATGAATATCACCATCAACTGCTAGTGTGTCGACACTGTTTAGCTCTTTAAATCTGTGCTTATACTCCAGGCTGTGCACACCATTTACCGCAACCTTGAATTCTCGGACATCACAGTAAATTATCATCTGAAAAGAAAGGAGAGGTACCATTAGTAGCTGCCCCTCGGTTTAAATTTTATGTTTCCTGTATACTATCAGAAGGTCAAAAGGAAAACCATTTGGTTTGCTTTGAGCTTGGAGAAGTCTCCCCAGCCTTCTACCATTGACTTGCCTTGTGAGTGATTTCAAAGACGACCCAAATCCCCAATATATTATGGTGGTATCTTCTGCTTCAGCCCATTTGTGTCTTATCAGGTCCTTCCCTCAGTAGTCCCCTACCCTATTCTGCTCCTGGTGCTCAGAAGACTAGGAAGTGTCTCTCCTCAAATTTGGGGATTAACAGAAACCTGCTGATCACCGCCCCCTTGCCCCATCACTGAGAAGCTGAGCCTTGGGCCCTGATTAATCTGCCACAATGCCCGGGTCTTGGCCACGTCAACCAATGAGTTTCCGGCAGCCTGGGACACTTGGTGAAGAGAGCAGTTACTTGGTAATCCTAACTCCGCCCTCGCTCTACTGAGAACATACTGGCCTGTACCTGTTTCCAAAAAGCTTCTCGGGGCCAAGTTCCCAGGATCTGTGCAGTAAGTGGCACCCTGGCAGATTCATCACTATCGCCCACCCTTCAGAGCACTTTGCTAAGAGTAAACCTGACCTCCTGTAATGCTGCCTGTGCACCTAACCCTAAACTTTGCCGCACACTCCTAAGGCCAGTAGGGCCATTGACTGTACCAAGTGAACCCTTGCTGAAAAAGCCAGTTTGGTGGCCTGCACTGTGCTCCTTGCCACAGTGAAAGCATCAGAAGTCAGATGGAAGCATCAGAGTAAGAGGGAAGTGAGCATGAAACATAACTGATAGAAATTAAAGTAGCTACACAGAGAATTGGGGAATTACCTATTACTTGAGATATCTCCCCAAGAATGGGGGAAATCCCAAGTTTAACTAGCTGGAAGGGATCTTGGGTGAAGTCTATTCAACAATCTCAAATTATAATACATGGTCTATTGTATGGCTCGGCAGGAAAAAGAGGTTGTAGGTGCAAGGCAAGAAGCCAGCTGTAATCCCAGTAAGTTCCCTCTGTTGTATCAAATAAATGCAAAAGCAACAAGTGAGAACACTGTGGCAAACCAGAAACAAGGCATGTGGCCTGCAGAGTCTAGGCGCCTGCCTAAAGGAGAAAGGCCAGATAGCAGAGACGCTCCCTGAGGGATTTCAGAACAGTGGAAAACAGACTTCGCTGGCTAAGTTTTGACTGCCCCGCCACCCAGCAACCGGGAGATGTCACCCTCCGATCAGAAAGCACCTCAGAGAGGCTTTGAAAAGCCAGGTGTTAACGTAGTGCATCCCGGGGACCAGAAACTGCATGCTTCCTGGTTCCGAGGGTCTTGTATACTGGTCCTTGACTACCTACCAACGGGACCAGCTCTCAGAAATACTGCCAGCTGGAACTGTGGAGGCCGTGGACAGTACAAACACGCAATGTTAGGGTTCCCGTGTCTCTACTTACAAGTACCTATGTGGGACTGGGGAAATGATGCAGTGGATAAAGTGCTTTCACAGGAGCGGAGGTAAGTAAAACTCCAGGTGTGGTGGTGCGTACCTTTATTTCCAGTGCTGGGATGCAGAGATGGATTCTAGGCCTTGTTGGCTGGTCTAGCTAACTGGTGAGCTCCAGGCTCAGGAAGAGATGTGGCTCAAAAAATGGGGAGAGTTAAGGAATACACCTAACATCGTCCTCTGGCCTTGACATGTGCGTGTATGAGTGTGCACAACTGCACACACGCACGAGCACACGTGCATGCACCTAAAAGGAGTGTATCTGTAGTTCAGAACCGAGACAAGATTCCTGCCAGAATTCCTTGGGGCTCCACAGCTGTTATCACAGTGACAGATGACGAGTGTTCTGCTACGTCAAGTGTACTGGTCCTGCAGTTTACATCAGAGGCTTGTGTTCAAATCATAACCCCCACGGCCAGTGAACAGCATACCATCTCTACAAAGCGGCAGGGTTTGATTTAAATAAAAGTTATTTTACTGTGTCCTCAGGATTCTTTTTCCTGTCCCATTTCAAACCAAACCATCATCTCACCTCAAAGTACATCCCAGGACTAAATGGGAAGCAGGTAATATTTTTCTCCTCTTCTCCCCAGGCATCCTGAAGAAAGGAATTTCTCACAAATGCTTTCACATTCAGGCGTGGATTCAAGTGTAGAGCAATATCCTTTGATTTTCCTGCCACCAGGTCAACGTTAAAGCTTTAGGAAAAGAAAAGAGCTCAGATTTGAACTGCATGTGCAGGGGAACACAGGGGGAGGCACTTCCATCTCCAAATTTGCATGCCACTGACTCATTTGCAACAAGAGTGCCAAAGCTGAGATCTAGCAGAGCAACAACTTTGGATACAGAACAAGTGACTCCCATGAGTACTTCTGGGTGCAAGCCTGGGGGACCCTCAGTGCAAACATTCTCAATCTGTTCTACATGCCCCCTTTTCTAAAGCATGCTACTACCAAGGAAATGCTTTCAAGAATATGGCAAATATGGCAATGTTGGAAAAAGGGTGTGTGTGTGTGTGTGTGTGTGTGTGTGTGTGTGTGTGTTACATGGGGTGACATTGGGTATCTTCCAATACTGCTTTCTAACTTATTTTTTAGTGACTCATTTTACTATTTTTAACTATGCATACGTGAATATCTATATGCATACGAGTGCAGGTGCCTGTGAAGGTCAGAGGAGGGTGTCAGATCCTCTGCAGCTGGGGTTCCTGGAGGTTGTGAGCTCCTTGGCATTGGCGCTGGAAACTGACCTCTCCAAAGGCAGTATATATTTTTAATCACTGAGCCAGCTCTCTGGCCCCTCTGCCTTATTTTCTGAAACAAGGTCTGCCCTGTGATCCTCCTGTCTCTGCCTCCCAGTTCTGGGGTTATAGCTGCATACCACTGCATTCAGCTCTTTCACACGGATACTGCTCATCTACCTAGTGACCCATCTCCCCAGCCCCACCCCTGAAATTCTTTTTTTTTATTTATTTTTAATTTTCTGAGACAGTCTCACTGTACTTCAAGCTGGCTTCACAGAAAGTCACCTGCCTCTGCCTCACGTATGCTGGGATTAGACAGATGTGCACCATCATGGCGGACCCAGGAAAGACTCTAAAGGCAGTGTTCTGTATCACAGGAAGGAAACCTAATCTGGGGCTGACCTGGTTTAACTGGCCAGGCAGAAAGGAAGACATTGTAAAGAGAGCTGTGTCCTGCATCTATCAGACTGTTGAAACAAATGAAACCCCCAACATGGGGATTTCCCAGGACGCTCGCTCTAGGAAAGGGAAACAGCACCAGGGTTAACGTGTCACCTGGAAAAATATTTACAACTTGTCAGAGCACCTAACCAGATGAGACAGACATCCAAATAGTAAGAGGCCAGTGGCGGTGGTGGTGGGGACGCGTCTTGACCAGGACTGCTTAGATGGCCAGATCCTTGGCCCTCTCAACTTTAATCTTGCCACAGAGCCCTGAAGATGGACTTGAGGGGTCATTGGCTCTCTTTGTCTCTCTTCCCCTAGTGGCCATACTGACTAAATCCTTTTTCTGCTTTTCACTATGTGGCTGTTTTCATTGGCTCCTTGAGAATGGATAGCTGAACTTGGCTTCTTGGGGTATAAACTATAAATTTGGTAACACTGAGGCTATCCTAGGCAAGAGGGGCCTCATGGACAAAAACTTCACATACCTGACCAAAAGATGCCTCAGCCAGAACTTGCCCTCAGTACTGACTCTGCCGACAGCTCTTTAGTGGGGCCTTGCACTGCCATGCTCCCTCCTTTCAGAAAAGCAACGCCAACCCCACCCACACACCCCAAGCCTGTAAGGCCCTGGTACAGCAGCCAGACTGACCTTTTGGCGTTTGTATTCACTTCCCCTTTAATGACAACAGTTCGTCCAGGGCCCATGGGGACGTTCAACCTTGCTTCAAATGGCAGGCTCTGAAAAGGAGTCACAGGCAGAACGAGCTATCTTCAGGAAAGGACCTTGTGGGAAAATTCCCAACAACATGAAGGCTGGGTTAAGAGTCCGTGAACCCCGGGAGGGCACAGACCTTTGCTTTCATCTCAGCTGGGGCCCCTGAAAAGCATAGCCTGGCTCCCATCACCCACCAAGTGATTGTTCTACACTACAAAACGGGATGATGGCATGGGTGGCCCCTGACACCTTCTGCATGTGACATGCCAGCAGAGATATCAGTGCACGGGGCCTAAGGTCTTCTGCCTAACGGGAGCAGCAACCCACACGAACGGTTTACATGCTGAGAACATGTCTGTCTCAGAGAGTACAATATGAGGAGCTGTCTTGGGCTTCTCCTGGGAGTGGAGGTTACGTGTTGTGGCTAATTTAAAATGTCACACAGGGTTCAACTGTTGGCTCTTCAGACAAATAGCTGGGAGGTAGGATTTTTGCGTGAGTGACAGTTGATGGTGTGGATGGTTCCGGGTACAATTTTAGAATGTCTCCTCTATTATGAGGTTACAGGAAATGGTTCTCCAATAAAGCGTGGAGAGAACGTAGCTGCCTTTGTTTCAGCTGTTGACGCTCTGGGTCGCGTTTACAAGATGTCCCACACACAATAGCCAATGAAAGTACTCACCAACTGGGCCTTGGCAGACTTTTGTATCTGGTGGAAGAGAAAGAGAAAGTGAGGACCGCCTAGTGGGCAGGCTGACAGGTTTGCAAAGGAGCAGCCTGCTGTGGTGTGTATCAGTGTATCAGTGCCCTCTCTGCCTTGGCGAGGGGCTTGCCACGCACCTATGTAAGAGCCAGGCATGGGAGCTGTACACAGGCACTGCGCTTGGAGCTTAAGAAGAGCAACGTGGTCCAGCATCCTTCTTTGTGTGAATACTGAGTTTACATGTGAGCTCAGGCACAACTTACTTGTCTCCACCAAGAACTCTCCAAACACTGATGTGCTCTCCTGCCTACAGGCATGGATTTGCAGGCCGGGGTAAGGCCTTGCTTTCTTAGCAACAGTAAAGCGTCAATAGTAAAACTACTCTTGTTGTCTCAGAGAGCAGAGAGTTCGTTTGCAGTCCACCTGATGCCCGGTATTTCCGGATGCTTCATGCCAGTACCTCTCGACAAGCCAGGGAGACAGGGTGCTTTTTAAACGACACAGAGTGGTGGTCATTTAAACGGATTGGCTACATGTCAACAAAGACAGTGCCCAACACCAGGAAGCAGTAAATCTTGGTTCTTCACTGCTTCTGTCCTGACCTCACATTAGAAGCCTATGGGAAGCTGGGGAGATAGCTCAGGAGGTAAGGTGTGGCTGCGCACCCATGTGAAAGCCAGGCATGAGGGTTGAACATCTGTAACTCCAGCACTGGAGAGGTAGAGAAAGGAAAATCCATCGGGCTACCTGACTAGCCACTTTAGCCAGTGGACGAGTCCCAGGCTCAGTGAGACCCAGTCTCGAGAAAATAAGGTGTCAGAGTTGAGGAGATGGTCCAGAGGCTAAGCACTTGAGGCCAGACATGAGGACTCAGCACCCACATATATGCTGGGCAGGCATGGAGGCCTGCCTGTGATCCTCACACATGACAGACCTCTAGAACAAGATGGCTACTCAGACTAGCTGAGTTGGCAAGCTCCTGGTTCAGCTGAGAGCCTCTGCCTCAAAGGTGGAGCACAATTAAGGACGACATCCAATGTCTACTTCTGGCTTTCACGCACGTGCCAACACACATGTGAATACGTGTATACACATTACACATACTACAGATATGTACGTGCAAAAACAAATTTTTAAAAAGATGTAGGGCGATTGATAAAGACCTCCAGAACTGACTTCTGGCTTCCACACACATGCACACACACATGTACCTGCACACACATGAAGGCATACAGAAAATAACTGAAGAAGAATGAGGAGGAGGAAGAGGAGGAAGACGGGGAGGAAGAGGAGCCTTCCCTCTACTGATGATAACTAGGAAAAAGTTTAAACTGCTGGTTCATAGAATATTTACATTTTGTCTGCTTATGCTTCTCAGTCCCATAGTAGATGGTTCCATACTCTGTAAATCCTGCAAAATGATCATGGATTAGTTTCAGCATACATCAGAATAGATTTTCTAGAGACTAGACACAACAAAAATGATCAGTGCTGCTGAGCATGGAAAATGATTGAGAATATGCTAAAAAAAAAAATGCACTGGGTTCCCATAAGTCATCAAGAGCATGTGAGAACAAGATCTAATGTTCCTAAGCACATGAGCAGCTGGCCATAGCTGTTGAAAATACAAACTGTTCATATCATTGGGAAAAGCTAACAGCGTCCAAGAAACTTAAATTCAAATACTTCAAAAACTGTCTTGCAGAATTCACGCCCACGGACAAGGGATACACACTAACCTGCATTCACTGTGGTAGGCTCACTCTACATTTGAGATCCCACCAACAACAAAAGCCTGATTAGTGAGCAGGACCCCAGCTGGTGTGAGATACTTATATTACTTTTTTATCTAAATAGAAGATGACAAAATTTCTCCTGTTTGTGAGCACTCGCAGAGGCCGCCGGGGCCGAGGGGAAGGGTTCTCACCGAGCTGAAGCTGAACCCAATGGAGTGAATGTTCACTTTGCCATAAATGCCGAGTGTGTCTATCTTCTCCGGGCCAATTCTGTGGGCGTAGAGCAGCGTGTGCTTTCCATTCACAGCCACCTGGGGAGACACGGACCGCAGCGCCTTGGGGCACATGAATACCCCCAACCCCGTACCCAGACATCAGCGGCTCCTCATGGGCAGGGAGTGGAGCCCCAGGTTTCATTGCCAACAACACAAAAATAAGTGAGTGAGAGAATGAGTGACTGACTGACTGAATGAATGAATCAGACGTTTTCTCAGGTTTATTTTTCCCATGAGTCTCTGATCACATTGTAGCTGAAAGTAGCCACCACATTAGCAGAAATCCTGAACTTTTTCGGTCCTGACTGGTTAAGTGCCTGGGTCATCTCTCCAGGCACATACATTTGGAGATATGTATCCGTGTGTGTGCCCAGGAGACAACCATGCTCAAGGCCCAAGAGCCATGCATTAGGTCTGGAATCCTGGGGTGCAGGTTAGCTTTGCCTACGCGCTGCCCCAACCTCCTTTCAGGGCTGCACTCTGACAGAGCCCTTCTACATGCAAGGGACAAGCCTGTGCCAAGCTCACTAAGTGAAAGCACATAGCAGCTCGGTGGTGGTGGTGGCGCACATCTTTAATCCCAGCACCCGGGAGGCAGAGACAGGTGGATCTCTGGGTTCAAGGCCAGCCCAATCTACAGAGTAAGTTCAGGACAGCCAGAACTACACAGAGAAGCCTTGTCTCAAACAAACTAACAGAAACCCAAAAAGCCCATGGTGAGCTTATCTGAGAATTCTTATCTCGAGGTTGGTACAGCCCCCCTAGGTAGGCTACAGTTGTACTGTGAGTCCTCTACGCAGCGCCTCCAAACGCCAGGTGGTATGTCGGGAGATGTGAGCAGCCCACAGTAGGGCTTCTCAAGGTTTAAAAATCCCCATATGCAACAATCCCAGGGCAACATGGCAGGTGCAGCCATCCTGACCAAGACTGAAAGGCAGAGAAAAGCCAACTAAAGAGCAAAGAGGGCTCCAGCGAGCAACGTCCCACGAGGACCTAGAACCAAAGTGTGCACCCGCTCCTGGAGACGCAGGATCTCCGGTTTGTAAAGCTGTAGGCCCTCTATGGGATTGAGGCTTGGCACTCACGGGAGCCTCTGCAGCCTCTGCAGCTCCAGGAAGTCACCGGCTGTGTTCACAAGGTCCCCCGGGGCCCTACAGCACTAGCCTGCCCTGTGGGCCTGGGCATGCCCCTTGGAGGGGCACCCTGGCGGCCAACAGGCTGCTCCTCACGCAGATTTTCCCCACGCTTCAGGTGGGGTTTTATTAGTCATCCCCCTACCAGTGACACGGTGCTGGTCCGTCCAGCACTTGGCCCTCCTGGAGGAAGGAAGACCGAAGCAAGCGTATCTGCTCTAGATCTGTGTTTCCACCTGAAGCCTGCAGGAGCTTCCGTGACGCTGCCATGCTTGCGCGCGCGCACTCTCCCTCTCTCGGCACCTACCTGGAATTTGTTCTTTAGCACCATGATCACGATCTCAAAGGACTTTTCTTTTTTGAAGGGCATGTCGTGGGTGATCTCCTCCCAGCCCCATTTCTCATTTGTCAGCGTGTTACACACAATGCAGTTGGACCTTTTGAAGCGAGGGTTGAAGTGGAAGGCCACGTCGGCCCTCGGCTTCAGACTGTTGCCCTGCTGCAAGTCCACCTGGAATCTGGGCAAAGCGGAACCACGTGAGCCTGCGAAGGGGAGCCGGGACGCCCCCCACAGCGCCCCTTCCTTCCTCGACAGGGCCTACAGAGCAGCCTGCCCCTCTCCTCCTTCCTCAGAAACAGAGCCCCGCAGCCTGAGCTGAGCTGCATGGGCCCAGCTCATAAGACCCTCCCTCTCCTGCCTGTCCCGGATGCTAGGCGTGGTTGTGTGGGCACAAGTCTGCTGATGAACAGAAGGCCAGTGCTGAGGAGCCTCCCGGTCTGGGATTCTGTTCAAGTAAGCTGCACCTGATCTCCACCCACTCCTGCCCCACACCTCCCCGCCTGCTGCACACACACCTCCAGCCTTTCAAAGCATGGAAGTGACGCTGCCTTTCTAGCTGAGGGTCCTGATCATGAGGCCTGCCCCTAGGTGTATATGCAAGTCACAGACTGACGTGCAGAACTGACTACAAAGATCAGGAGTCTCCGTGAGATCATTTCCACACCTTAAAGATGTCGGCCACTCAGAACTGAGCCTAGCTCTGACTGACATGACCTTCGTTATGGCATTTAAGGTGCGTGTGCCTGTGAGGACATTTTCCAGAGAGGTTTGACTGAGGAGGGAAGACCAACCCTGATTGCAGACAGGACCATCCAAAAACTAGAGTTCCTGACTGAATACAAAAGAGAAGAGGGGAAAGTGAGCTGAGCCCCGGCCATTCATCTTTCTACTTCCTGACTGGGGACACAATGTGATCAAGATCCTGCCACCAGAGTAGAGTTACTCTTACTGCCAAACCTTTCCCCCACGAGGATGGACTGTACCCTCAAATCATTAGTAACAAGAAAAGTAACCAACATACCCTGAGTTTACACCCAAAGCAGACACTCAGAGAAGCCACCAAGACTGTCTTGAGAGACACTGTGACCGTGTTGAGACTGTACCAAGACATCCTATTATCCAACAAACCCCTTTCTATCAGTATATATTTATTTTTGAAATAAGACTTACAGGAATGATATTAAAAAAAAATTCCAGGAACCAACTGGGTATGGTAGCAACGCCTTTAATCCCAGCACTCAGGAGGCAGAGGCAAGCAGATCTCTGTAAGTTTGAGGCCAGCCTGGTCTACAAAGTGAGTTCCGGCTGGAAGTGAATTCTGTCTCAAAACAAATAGGAAAAAGAAAAAGAAAAAAAAAAGTTCCAGTAATCTTCACCCCATTCCTCATTCTCCTCATGCCTCAGCAGGGCTGCTAGCAAAGCAAAGCAGGCCTCAGAGAATCAAAATGGCCTCTCCACAGTTGCAGAGAGACAACTGGTCTTCCCTACACAGTGATCTTACCTGTCCACGTCATTAGGAATGTGACCCCGGATTACAATCAGAGAGCCAGGCGTCAGCTGCTCAGCAATGGTTCCGACATAGGGGACAGTCTAAGGGAAAGAAATATACAAGTGTATTTTAAGGGACAAGACAATTGTGACCAACCTCAGTGACAAATGGTGACTAAGAAGAGAAGACTTTGATCTTCTGACTCTCTGCCTCCCTGGTACTTATTACTGGCAGTCACCGTGCTCAGCTCACAACTCATACTTAAAAAGTAGAACAGAGATGACTGATACTGAAGAGATTAAGCAAATGAGAGTGAGGCAGAGTGCTGCCCCCTACCTGAAGCCTATAGTTGGGTCTCCAAGGAGGCCCTCCTCAAGCAACAGGAGAATACCTGCAGCTCCTCAAGCCTGTGGACTCAAGCCTGTAATCCCAGCACTCAGGGAGGCAGAAGCGAGCAGATCTCTGTGAGTTCAAGGCCAGCCTCGTCTACAAAACCTTGTCTCGAAAAAATAAAAACCCCAGACTCTTCAGTTTCCCCAGCAGACAGCTCCACATGAGTGTCCCACTGGAGGACCTCAGAGACCCTGAATCACGTGCTGCTCCTCCTCAGGTAGATGCCTCTTCCTCAGGAAACAGCTGCTCCTTGTGCTCTGGCTGCAGCCACTCAGCAGCCGGAAGCACAGCCCTGCACTGGTGACTCACGGGTGGGGCCTTAGGAAACTGGGTTCCAGAAGGAGCCATTCCTCAGATCCGGCTGGGATTCATGTTGATGAATGGTTTACTAATGAGGAGTAACAGCCGAGCCAGACAGTAACAGTCTACGAGCCTCTTGGCCAGCCTGAAGTCAAGAGTGGCTTAAGCTCTACACAAGTCAGGTGTGACAGCTCAACTCACACGTGGGAAGCTGAGGCAAAAAGACGGATGTAAGTTGGAGGCTAGCCTGGGCCACAAAGTGAGGCACCTGCTCTCATCTCAACCAAACCAAAGCAAGAGTGCCAAAGAGAACGGCAGCTACGGAACCTGTGGGAGATAATAAGTGCCCACGGGTTCCCCTTTACAGCGTTTCTGCTATAGAATGCAGGCAATGCCTTCCAAATCACTCAGTTTGAATGGCGAACGACGACTCTGGCTTTTAATTTTTCTAATTCTTCTAGTGGAACTAATGAAAGAACTATTCCAAGTTAAAAAAAAAAAAAAAGACACCACCGGGTATAATGTGTACTTTATCTGTTCCAAGGAGTGTCACCACGGACGGGGTGTGCACCAGTTTGGCCCAAGAACACTGCAACATTCATGAGGTCAAAATAAAATGCTCACAGTTCTTGTTTGCGTCTTACCAAGTACAGAAAAAAATCACAGGCACATACACTCACAAACACACACAGTCACTGACCACACACACACACACGCACACACACACGCACACACGCACACACGCACACACACACACACACACACACACACACACACACACACGTCTAGTCTTGTTGGATGTTTTTAGTTACAACATAGAATCACTTTAAATGTCTTCACTGGTGTCAAATTTTATAAACCTTCCCTTGTAAGCCCGTCGCCTCATGAGGCTATTTCTCCCCAAAATTCAGTTTGTTTGACATGGTTGTTAAACCTTTTTCTTTCACTACAGCACTGAAGGTCAGGCAGATTACAGCTATCATGTCCCCAACACACACAACTGGTTTAGCACCTCACTTCCATGGCTTTTGCCATTTCTACTGCCCAAGAGTTTCCTGGGGGGTCACCAAAAACCAGTGACCTTATGCCGGGCCTCTCTTCACACTGTGGCAGGAAAAGGAAATCGGGCATTTCTAGAAAGCCTCATCAGCACAGAAAACCAAAGCAGGCTCTTCACGGGCTTTCAGAAAGACCAGGATGTTGACTGCATTTTCCAGCAGTTAGTCAGAGACTCTTAACAACAGCCTCAACTGACAACACGCAGTGTGGGCTCCTCACCACTGGACTTGTCCCTGCTTCACTACCAAGCGGTGTTAGGAAAATAGAGGGGAAGCCTGAGGCATTAACTTCCTGTGGACAGGTCTCATTTCAAAAACACTGCAGAAAGCCAGGTGTGGTGAAACACAGTCTGTAATCCCTGGACTGGGGCTGAGGCAGAGGATTTCAAATTTGAGGTCAGACTGGACTACACACAGCAATGCCTTATTTCAAAACAAACAAACAAATCTAACAAATGAATGGGCAGTGAAGGGGTAGCTGGACGGTGTGGCTTAGTGGTAGAATACACCCAAATCATGAAGCTAGATAGACAGACAGATGGATATTTGAAAGAAGGAAAAAAAGGAAGGAAGGAAGGAAGGAAGGAAGGAAGGAAGGAAGGAAGGAAGATAGTAAGATAGAAAGCCAGTAAGATAGCTCAGCAGGTAAAGGTGCCTGCTGCCCAATCTGACTACCTTAGTTTAACTTTGGGACACAAATGGTAGGATAGAAGAACTTCCCAAAAGTTACCCCCAGGATTTCCCTTCACATGTGAGTTGTGGCCTCAAGGTATAGGCACATATGCGCTTGAACACACACACACACACACACATATACACACACACACAGGCCTCAAGGTATAGGCACATATGCACTTGAACACACACACACACACACACACACACACACACACACACACAGGCCTCAAGGTATAGGCACATATGCGCTTGAACACACACACACACACACACACAGGCCTCAAGGTATAGGCACATATGCGCTTGAACACACACACACACACACACACACACACACACACACACAGGCCTCAAGGTATAGGCACATATGCGCTTGAACACACACACACACACACACACACAGGCCTCAAGGTATAGGCACATATGCGCTTGAACACACACACACACACACACACAAACACACAGGCCTCAAGGTATAGGCACATATGCGCTTGAACACACACACACACAACCCCATACACACAGTAAATAAAAATATAATAAAGTAAAGAGGCAAGAAGGAAAAACTATGAGGGGCTGGAGAGATGGCTTGGGGTTTAAGAGCACTGGCCTGCTCTACCTAAAGATCCAGGTTCAACTCCCAGCACCCACATGGCATCTTACAACTGTCCAGTTGTATTGGCGCTCACACCCTCACGCAGGTGCATACATATACGTGCAGGCAAAACACCAACGCACATAAAAATACAAGTAAGTCATGAAGTTTTGTAAAAAGAAGGAAAAACTATGCATGTAGAATAAGAAATCCATTTTCCTTTAAAAGTTGTGATTTTAGGGTCTGAGCCACACTACCCGCCTATGACCCTCAAATTCTCCGTTCCAGCCTTCTCATCGTCTTGTACTGTCATTGTTTCCCCCTCCATCTGAGAACAAGAGACCCACCTACTTTCAGGAGCACCCATCACGGAATCAGTCTCTCAGTGGGAATATCCCACGCGCTAACTAAATTGTGTTCGTGCCTGGTCCCACTGGATGATTAGAACTTGAGTGCATCTGCTATCAATCCTACTATAGGCAAAAAAAAAAAAGAAAGCCAAAATTCTGTTACCGGGTTATAGATGATATTTTGCAGGTTGTTTAAGGACAACATGTTTCTTTTCCAACTTATTATTGAGATTGCTGACTGGCGTCTCTCTTCTGTATATAAGGCTTTACCCACGTTTCATTTAAAGATTACTCAAACTGAAACTTGCCCTGTGTAAAAGCAAGAAAGAAAATCAAGCATGAACAATTTTTCTTCACATCAAACTTTCATGTGCAAATTATATTACTTTACTGATAGTTAACAAATAACAGGATGTTAGTATAACCTAAGGCCTACCCTACATTCTTTTTGTTTTGTTTTATTTTTCGAGACCAGGGTTTCTCTGTGTAGCACTGGCTGTCCTAGACTCACTTTGTATATCAGGCTGGCCTTGAACCCACAGAAATTTGAATGCCTTTTCCTCCTGAGTGCTGGTATTAAAGGCGTGTGCCACCACCGCTCAGACTCTGCATCCTTAATAACATATTTATCCACGAAAAAATTTAAATTATTAGTGCAGGAAATATTTTTCAAAAACGCAAGCAGGAAATTACATGGGCTTTATTATTAAAAATACTAAAATTGCGAGTGTGTTGGCACACAGCTGGAATTCAGAAAGCCACTTGGGAAACTGAGACAGGAAGATCATAGATTGGATGCTAGCCTATGTGAGTTAGCAAGAGCCTGTGAGGCAGCCTGAATAAAAACAGCTTCCATAGGCTCAAATATCTGAACGCTTGGTCACCAACCAGGGGCACTATCTGAAAGAAATTTTCCTTGCTGGAAAACGCGTGTCACTGGAGGTGGACTCTGAATTTCAGACGTCCCCCTCAGGGCCAGAGCGGCTGCCTTCCTGCTGCCTATGGACTGGGATGTAGAGCCTTTGGCTCCTTCTCCACTATGTCTGCCTGCGTGCTGCCAGGCTCCTCACCATGATGACAACGAACTTAAACTTCTGAAACTAGAAGCAAGCGCCAGTTAAATGCTTTCCTTTGTCAGTGTCCTGTGGCCATGGTGTATCTTCACGGCAATACAATAGAGACTAACACATCTTGTCTCAAAATGTTTTTGTGTTGTTGTTATTGTTTTTCGAGACAGGGTTTCTCTGTGCAGCCCTGGCTGTCCTCAGGAGCTCCATCTGTAGACCAGGCTGGCCTCGAACTCACAAAGACACCCCCCCCCGCCTCTGCCTCCCGAGCACTGGGATTGAAGCTGTGCGCCACCACCATCTGGCTCAAAATGCTTTTTTAAGGGCTAAGGGCATGGAGATGGTGCCTAGTGTGAATGAGGCCCCTGGGTTCTAGCCCAGGACTGCAAAACCAAACAAACCAAAAGCCACTAAAACACAAGCTAGGAGATCCGTGGTCATTTACACTGTGCTCAGTATGTCTGAAACCTTGGCTTCAATCCTCAACACCAAAAAACAAAACAAAACAAAAAAACGGTGGGGAAAGGATTCGGGGTGTGGTTCAGTGTACAGGGCTTATCTAACATGCTCAAGGTCCTAGGTTCAGTCCTGAACACAAAACCCTAACCTAAAACAATAGCAAATACCACTCAAATAGTGCTATGAATCAATGAGAATATTCATTTAACTTTTCCTATTTGTAGAACAAGTGGGAATCACACCATACAATCATACTGAGGCTTACACTAGCTTAAGTTGTGGGAAACAGCTCAGTACGTGTTAGCTGTTATTAACAGAAAACACTGCTCTTCTTCCGCCAGCCAAATTAAGTCGGGGCTGGGGGGAGTACAGCCACCCCTCCGAATACTAGACGCAATGTTCTGCATCAGCCCCATTCTGAAAGACAAGCGTGACCTCCGCACTGCAGTGATGTATTTGCTACCTCTAGGTCTGATGACTCAAACAGGAACCAAGCCAGAAATGAAACTAGAGTTTTTTTGCAGTTTACTTCCTACTGTTCTGTCACGCTGTGAGACAACAGGCACTCGCCCAATCTGTCCATTTTTACCGGGAAAAGAAAAACTGCATCTCTCTTGGTTACACCCCTTAAGACAACCCTAGACCCTCCAATCTAGTACTTATCATTAACTTTCATTTTATTCAAAACCTTTGAACCTTTAGTTCTGCTCCGTGCAATTCTGGAAGCACGAACCAGAGCAAAAAGGAGACAAGAATTGCCATCACCACATCCATAATTGATATCTTGTCCAGAGAGAGAGATCAAGATGGCCTGGGCTGGCGTTCAATAACTAGTCTCCTAAGTCTCCAGGCTGGTCTCACCACCACCACAGCCACAACAAGCCACGGCAGAGAACTTGCGTCTCCCCGTGTTCAACCCTGAGGTCGAACGACACAGCATTCTAAAGCGCGTGTCTGGGATCACGGAGGGTGAGGGAGCTGTCAATCAGCTGCCCCGGGGCCTGTCACTCTTGAAACCAAGGTGACGGTCGCCCCTTTCCTGGCAGGGAACGGAGACCACCGCCGGGGAGCTGCTGCGTGCGGAGGCTTCATCACACTCCGGTCCGAGGACAAGACACAACCCACCACAACCCATCCCGGTACCCGGTGCCTGGTGACCCGTGCGACGTCGCGATGGCGTGTTCGTGGTCTAACAGTGACGTCCCGATGCCCCCGAGCCTGGAGTCGCCCGGACTCACCCCAGCACCGCGGTGGTAGACGCTGCTCTCAGACGTTTGTCCCTTGCGGGACGCCGTCCCAGGTCCTCGATCGGCTACAGGCTGAGGGCGGGGTCAGTCCGCAGCCGTTTCCAAGCGACGGACCGCAGAGGCGGGGCGTCCGAGCGCGGCGAGCTAGGGCTACCGGCCCCTCCTGTCATCAGTGCAGGCCACGCTGGCTGCCGGAGTTGGGTGTCTGGGTAGGTTCAGGGCTGGGGTGTGGCTCACCTATCGCGCTGGAACCCCCCAGGTTGGCTTCCACCCAGCTCCGCACGAATTGGGCCGGGTACGCGCCTGTAATCCCAGAGCTTGCGAGGATGGAGGCACGAGGATCACACATGCAAGGTCATCATGGAGACCTTAACGGAGAGAGCCTAGGGAGTTCTGGGTCACCCTGGACAGACACCCTATCTTAAGGGTGATAAAAATGCACTTAAAAAGTAATTGTGGGCGGAGGTGGCTGGAGCCGGGGCCCTCCCGTTTATGCCTTCTCGGGTCAGAGCCGAACAAGGCTGTGAGCCAATCGGATTTAGCAGCCGCTCCTTCTTTTGCCTGTAGCTCTTTAGTCCCAGGAGGAAACCCCACCCTTTGAGCTGGTCACCCATGTCAACACTGGGAGACTTGCCAGTATTCTGCGCTGGGGTTTGCTGAGTGGGACCCTTTCTTAGGAAACAGTTTAGATAGTGCGGTGCTCGACTCTGAGCAGAATAGAGGGTCAATAAACATTTAACTGCACCGTCATGGGCCTGCACTGCTGACAGTTTGGCCTGGTTTGTACAAACAAAAAAAAAAAACAAGTACCCGAGCGCGCGCGGTTTCGCATGCCTGAAAGCCCAGGCAGAAGCAGGACCTCTGTGAGTTCGAGGCCAGCCTGGTCTACAAAGCGAGTCCAGGACAGCCAAGGCTACACAGAAAAACCCTGTCCAAAAAAACAAAAACAAAAAACAAACAAAAAAGAAAGAACAGAAATACAAGTAAAAAAAATGAAAAAGGCAGGGTACTTTGAACAGCTGACTGAGCTACCTAGTTTTGATGCACTAATGGGCCCACAGTTCTTTTTCTAGACTTTTGTCCACGTTTGTTTTTGATGGATGGGTTTGACATGGCCGTTAGGCTTTTCCTCTGGTTTTGTGGGTGTTGTGGGTAGTTTTTTGTTTGTTTTGAACATGAATTTATTACAAGCCTTTCAGGAGCAACTTTGTGTCCTGATTCATTGTTACTCTTTTCCTCTTTCTTTCTCTTGTCCATTTTCTAAATTTGATTCACTCCTCGAGATTCTGGAATAGCTGGATTTAACCCTTGATGTGCACTGCTTGGCTTTGTTGTTGTTGGGTACAGCAGGCTTCTAACTACAATTCCTGGGTTGTTAGACTGAGATAGGAAATTTGCCTTACACATTCCCAGCACCTAGTGCAATGTCTCTAAAGAAAGAGGTCCCTAAGAATTAGATTGACTCCTACATTATTTGCCTGAGTCTAGCACTTCTTTACAAGGTTAAAATAAGATGAATTCACCCCAGTGCTGGATGCATTCCCCGTTGTGGGAATAGCTAGTGCAAAGTCCTGGGGCTCTGGAGAGCAGCTGCGTGTTCTCAAAACCAAAGCCGTCAGCATGCTGAGCCTGCTGGATGGGAGGAAGGTGAGGTGGGGTCATGGGAACAAGGCCCCCTAGGAGTGCAGACAGGAGGAGAAAACAGCCTTGGCCAGAGCCTTGGGGAGAAAAAATCCAGGGAGAGAGAGAAAGAAATGTCAGCTTTAGAGACCTGCTGGGAATGGCTACATGTACCCCAAAACAGAACATCCAGGTTGCTCTGAAGGATCAAAGACCACAGACAGGATCAATGGGCACAGCAGCAGAAGTCACTGACTTTGAAGTAGTGAAAAAATAAGAGCTGTAAAAGTGGCAGAAATAATAGTCATAAACATCGCAAAGCATTTAGTTGGGAAGGACCAAGAAGCAAGGAAGTGGAAGGTTAGAGGATGGTTTTCACCGAGGCTGGAGTGATGTCCAAGCAGTTTAGAATGCATATGGTGCTTTCAGAAGCTCTGAGTCTAGTTTCCAGCACCTACGCTTTTATTCACCTGATGTAATTGTAGTCTCAGAGGCTTAGTGCCTCCTTCTGCTACCCTAGGCCTCACCCTGGAAGCTTCCTGCCTCTGTACAATATAATCTAGGCCTAGAATATTTTCAGCCTTACTTACTTGAGACTTACTACTGAGTAAGCTCACCCTTTCTAAGCTCTTTCTGACCTCTGGCTAGCTGGTTCAACTTAACTGTTTTGGCTCAAACTCATCGCCTAGCTTTTCTCAGCTTCTGACTGAATCGCTCTGCTTGGCCTCAAGCTAACTCTAGCAATCTGTTCTAAACCCCCAGCTCCTTCTCATTCTCTGGCTTTTAACTGCCTCTGCTGACCTGCCCTGAACTCACAAGAACTCCAACCTTCCTGATTCATTCTACAAACTAACTTTACCTTCTTTGTTTGGGATTAAAGATGTGTACTAAGGGCGTGTCTATATTCCATCCACGGTAGCTGTGTTGCTCCAATTAAATTTCCTCTATACTAGGTCCAAAGGTTGACACCCTCTTCTGGCTTCTTCAGCCTCCTCTACTCATGTGTACAGACATACATATCAGACACACAAATCCTTTATTTTTTTTAAAGGTTTTCATTTTTGAGGAGTGGGTGTTTTTGAGACATTATGGTCCTATGTAACCCAGACTAGCTTTGAACTCTTCAGTCCTGCATCATTCTTCCACATACTAAGATTACATGTGTCTTCTGCTTTGCTTTTTAAAAGACAAATACAACAGACTTCAAAACCACAGCTTTTAGGCTTTGTAACCGTGAGCCACAATAAGAACTCTTTCCACTGTGACTTAATATGTTTCAATGAAGAAAAAAGTTTTTATAAAACTCTCTCTTGAATTGATCTGTCCATTTTTTTTTTAAATGCCATGTTGTATGGCAGCCAGAGTGGATTCATATTAGCCAAAATGGAGTGCGTATCTGGTGCTGAGCTTGAGCAGTGGTCTTTGGTAAATAAAATTTTGCCTTCTGACTTTAGCAGTCAGTCAGCCTCTGAAAGACTGACCTCGGCACGCTTTGCATTAGGGAGCTCTATTCTTGGGAACAAGATAGGAACAGAGCTCTGTGCGCTGTTCCTGGGAACAAGATTAAGCAGGCTTCGCTCTACCCTGGGAACCAGATAGCTGGTTCTGTGCAACCTTGAGCTACCCTGGGAGCCAGATAGCTGGTTCCGTGCAACCTTGAGCTACCCTGGGAGCCAGATAGCTGGTTCCGTGCAACCTTGAGCTACCCTGGGAGCCAGATAGCTGGTTCCGTGCAACCTTGAGTGAGTCCTCGGAGAAGCTGCCAGCTGACACATATATGAGGTTACAATAAAGAAAGTTCCTTGTTTTCTCCTGCTTTTATATAGTTGGCTCTCCCTTCAATAAATCAGCACCTTGATCAATGACTTGGTGTCCTTCTCTGTGTCGCCTTGTTCTATCTCCCAGCCCTCTCTCAGGCAGTATCCAGGTGTGGCTGCATGTTGGAGGTTGGTCTGACACTAATTACTGTCCCCTCTGTGTAAACCTGCCTAGGTTATTGTACCTAATAGCCTATACCTGGGCAGGGCAGAATGGGGTAGGCATGGCTAAGGTCCCTGGGCTTTGGAGAATCCCAAGAGGAATCACAGGAAGGACAGATGGGCAGGATGAGAGAAAGGAGGAGGACACCAGGATGGGTTAGCCTGGAGAAAACACCACGTGGGTTGAGGAAGGACTCAAATAATGGCATGAAAAGGCCTAGATGAAGAATATAAACAAGTACCATGAGATTATGGATGAAAGATAGTCCAATTAAGGAGGATTAAGATGGGTGGCATTGGATGGGGGATGATGGTGAAGATATTGAGACAGTATAAGTGAAATATCTGTTCTGCCCAAGGAAAATAAGACAATTACAAACCTAACAGGTGTCTATGTCTCACTATTTGTAATAGTGAGTTAAATAATGCCATGGTGATAATCTTAGGGCTAATAACAAATAATATATAGCCCAACACTCATCATTTTCTTTTAATTTACTACAACAGTGCTATCACAGGTGAATGGTAGTGGCACGTGCCTTTAGTCCCAGCACTTGGCAGGAGGCAGAGGCAGACAGATCTCAGAGATGGAGGCTAGCCTGATCTACAGAAGGAGTTCAGGACAGCAACAGTTCACAGAAAAACCCTACCTCAAAAAACCAAAACCAAAACCAAACAAACAAACAAACAAAAAATGCTGATCTTGTACACACTATAAGAGCCAATTTGTGCTTCCCCACTCGCAATGATTCCTGGGCCAGGATTAGACTCTCTACTAACAGACAAGTACTCCCTCTCAGGATTTTTCTCTCTTCAAAGTCAGACTTGAAACACCATCGTGTGACTAACAACCAGATGCAGGTAGAGGCCAGAGGCTAACTTTGGGTCTGGTTCCTCCAGAGTCAAAACCACCTTGCTTTTTGAGATGGAATGTCTCACTAGGATCTGGAACTTTTGGCTTTGGCTAGACTGGCTGGCTTGCACGCTCCTGGCATCCTCCTGTCTCTGGCTCCCCAGGCCTGGGATTACAAGCACACACCACCACACCTGGCTTTTTATGTGGATACTAAGATCATACGTAGACCCTCATGTTTGGGATGCACCTGTCTCCCGGCCCTGAATTCTTTCCCCTTGACCTGATGTCTCCCACACTTGAGCGGCAGCACCTAGGAGCACTGAACCTCTTCTCCCTTGAGCCAGGCCCCCTCAACAGTCACAAAGCTTACCTCTTATGTTCTACAGGTTTCATGTCCCACGCCTTAGTGTTTTAGCTGAAGAAGCAAGGTTCTAGAACTGCTTATATCATAAAATAATAGAATATTAGTAATGGGAGAGATCTTAGGAAAAGAGTAAATTAGAGCAACACATCTTGAAGGATGACATACTGCTCTATTTCTTAGAATATTTTCCCCTGAAAATAACAAGCTAGTGCTGGAAAATATTGAAGTATTTGATATATGAAAAAGTATATATATATATATTCTCTTAGTATATATACACTATATATAGTATCTATATGTATTAAGTATATATAATATACTATATATAATATCTATATATACATACATATATACATGTATACACACACATATATACATATATATATATATTAAAGGGAGGAGACCAAAGATATGTGCTCACTAGAGGTAGACTAGTACAAAAAGTTGACTTTCTTGTAGCTTAAATTCTCTTGAAGTCAGACTGTCATTACACATAACATTCGCTTGTTCCTGCCCAATAGCTGAGATTCACTAAAAGGATTCCCTCAGGGGCCCAGTCTCAGCACTGAAGCAGACCTTCTGGCTCTGCTAATTTACTTCTAGCATGTGTTTATACAGCTCCTTAAAGTAATAAGTAAAACACTAATTATACATTCAGTGGTCGGTTGAAGTGGACCAGAACTAAAGGTGATTTTTCAAACACTAAAGTATTTTTAATTTTCTCTTCATTATTTATTTTGTGTGTGTGGGAGGTATGTGCACATGGGTGTGGGTACTTTCTGAGGCCAGAAGAGGGTGCTAGAGCCCCTGGAGCTGAAATTACAAGTGTTACTGAGCCCACTAAGGTGGATACTGGAAACCAAACTCCGGTTCTCTGAGAGCCGCAAGCATTCTTAACCACTAAGCAATCTCTCCAGCTCCCTCCTGGAGCTGATACATTGTTGATACATTGTTATGTATAGTGTGATGGATGTCTGTGCACTCACGATCCAGCTGTGGCAACAATCAGTGTAGCCTGACATACTTCAGACAAATCTCACTAACAAACCTCACCCACCTCATGCCCACCACTGGCCACTTCACAAGCAAATCCTCAAAAACTTCACTCCATTTTCAATGTTCTTTGACAAGAATTCATAGGGACCACAACTTGTAATTGTATCTCATCAGGAGACAGTAAGTTTCCTCATCTTCCTTGTGAATCTAACCTGAAACTTGCATCTAGACGTTGCTAGACTGATCCACCTATTACAAAGTGTCCAAAGTGCCCATCCGCTTTTTTTTTTTTTTTTAAGAGCTTCTTGTAGCCCCGTGGGCCGTGCTTTCTTTGTAGCTGAGGAAAATCTTCACATTCCAATCCTCCTGCCTCTACTTCTCAAGTCCTGAGTTTGAGAGTGTCGGACATCTCACCTGGTTTATGTGGTGCTGAGGATTAAACCAAGGGCTTCAGGTATGCTGGCAGCATGCCACCTCTAGAGCCACACCCCCAGTTTTTATGCCGGCTTTTGATCAGATAACTTTAGTATATAGCTACTGTAGAAGAATTTTAATTCAGAACATGGCTGTTCTGGCAAGAGATCACATCCAAAGACCCTGTAGGTCTGTGTGAACCAGCTGGAATACAAACACACCTTTAATCCAGGAGACAGAGGCAAGCAGATCTGAGTTCAAGGACAGCTTGGTATAGAACAAGTTGCGGGTAAAGAAAAGCTTAGGTCTAGGTGTGGTAGTACACACTTTAATCTCGAACAATGAAGATAAAGTTAGTTTGTAGAAGGAAGCACCCATGTTTGTAAGAGATGTCTAATTGTGTGGCAGAAACAGTGAAACCAGAGAAAGACTTGGCAGAATAGGAAATGCCCAGAGGAAAGGGAAACTATTTAAGGGGCAATGAGAGAGAGAGGAAGCGGTTTTACTGTCCCAGTAATAGACAGGTTGTAGAGAGAAAACTCAAGTGAAGACTGAATGAGTCAGAGAATGAGAAGGAGCCAGAAGATTAGAGCAGATTGCTGGAGTTAATCTGAGGCCAAGCAGAGCAATTCAGAGGCTGAGGGGCCAGATTGAATAAATTAGCTGAGAGGAATTTGAGCCAGAACAGCTAAGTTGAACCAACCAGCCCAGAGCTCAGTAAGAATAAGAAAGGATGAGCTTAATAAGCAATAATTCTCAGAGGCTGAAAACATTCTAGGCCTAGATTACATGGTATGGAGGCTAGAAGCTTCCAGGACTACATTAACAGAAGGCGGCATTAAGCCTCAAAAGACAACTGAAACAGGAGAATAAAAGTTCCTTTCACAAGCTGTTGATGGTCATTGCTTAGAATCACTATTTCAGTAGGAACCAAAAATCAGTAATTTTTAATGTATCATTTCTACCATCTTTACTTGTGGGAACTCTTTCATAAGAAAATACTGTTACCCCCACCAACTATATGTGAAATTTCACAGAAGGGTCTGGTACTGGACTTTTCCCCATTCGCTGGGGTTTTCAGAAGAGAAGCTGCCTCTTCTCAGTCTGCTAAAGGTTAACCAACTTAGCTCCCGTTACCATAACAAAGACCTGAAACCATTAACTTGGAAAGAGCTACAGTTTATTTGAGCTAACTGCTCTGAAGGTTTGAGGCCACAATAAGTTGGCCCCATGGTTTTGGTTCTGTGTCAATGTAGCACACCCTAGTGAGAGCATGTGGTAGGTAGACAGAGAGAGGAGAGAAAGGGCTACCTATGCGGATTCACTTAAAGACTGGCAGATGGCTGAGTGGATATAGGCACTTGCTGCCAAGCCTGGTGACCTGAGGCCTGGGGCCTGTGTGGTGGAGAGAGAGAACCTACTCCTGCAAGTAGCTGATCTTTGACTGCCAGCAATACACACTGAAACAATAGATAACAAAGAAGTGACCGGAGATATGATCAGGATTCGATTCCCAGCAGCCACATGGCGGCTCACAAGTGTCTTTAAGTCCAGCTCCGGGGCATTGGACATCCTCTTCTGCTCCACAGGATCCCAGATTCACCCGGGGCACAGAAACATGCATCCACGTGCATACACATACAAATACAAGATAAATAGAAAATTAAAAATAAGTAAATCGTCCAGCTACAGTGGCAGGAAGGATGCTGAGAGAGCAGTGAGGCTGTTACTAGGAAACCTCTCATTGGAACTCAGAGGGGACTGAGGCCAAAGATGTGAGCAGGATCTAGAACCACATGGAAATCAGAAGTCACGGGTCCAGAAAGGAGGTCTAGGGAGGGTCAAATGGGGGTCAGGAGAAGATGGGAAAGTTTCCATCCAAGAGCTGGAAGATGAGAATAATGAATCCTAGTAAGTCTGAAGTAATGGGAAGAGTGAAGCTGCTCCCCTGCCACGCCCCCACCCCTACCCCCGCCACCACTGATACCAAGGCTTGCACTCGGGATTTGTGCACACTGAGCAAGCGCACTCTGCCACAGAACTGTATCCTTAGCAACCACAGACTTGTTTTCACATTTGTGAATTCTTTTGAGATGCTCTCAATAAGTTGTACAGACTGCCTTTGAATTCAGTCCGTAGCCCGGGCTAGCCCGGAATTTTTGCTCCTCCTGCCTCAGCATCCTGATTAGCTGGGATTATAGGCCCCCGGCAGAGCAGCTCTTTATTTATTTATTTATTTATTTATTTATTTGGCAGGTTACATGTGACTGTGATGCAGGAATATGGCTATCTGAAGGAAGACATGGCAGCTCAGCCAGTGTGTGCAGTGTGCTTTTTTGTGCTGAGGTTGCATCTTCCTCTAATTTGCACAGAGGCACAACTGCCCAGACCCGGCCATGCTGAACGGACAAGCATTATCCCCAAGGCTTTTATTGCAGAGAAGGCATCCATTTGTTTTCTCTAGGATTCGCCTGTAGTTTTCACTGTCGTAAGTTGCTACAGACACCCGTTTGGATCCCCTAGTTATTCCTTAGAGATGAACGAACAGTCTGGACAACAGAAGAGACTCTGCCAGTGCTTAGACTAGGTGGACACGTCAATCATGAGGACAGGACAGTCGGACGGTGGAGAGATGGATTCCTGGTAGCAGAGAGGAACTTGAATCTCATGACTAGGCAGGAAGTCATCCTGGTTTGAATACGGGCCCGGGAGCCCAGTGTCCTCCATGTGATGTGCGTATCTTCACTTTCTTAATCTGTAGAACAAAATGCTCCAGGAAGCTGTGACTGGAGTTGGGCAAAGCCGCTGGTGGCCCAAGTCACACCAGGGCCTGACTGTTGGACATGGCTCTGTAAGACTCTGGAGATGGAGCCTCTAGGAAATGAATGGGTTGTTTTCTTTTGGTTTGTTTGACACAGGGTCTCATTCTGCAGCCAAGGCTAGCCTGGAACTCACTAAGTATCTCAGCCCCCTGAGAGCTGGAATTACAGCTGTGAGCTACTACACCCAGCTAAGAATAAATCTTGAAAAGAAGAAAAACTTAGCCCAGGGGTCAGCATTTAAAAAAAAATTTTTTTTAAATCAATCTTTCTCTCTCACTCACTCTCACTCTCTCTGTGTGTGCGAACACCTGCCATGGCGCATACATAGAAGTCAGAGGAAAGCTCTGCAGAGTCAGTTCTCTCCTCCTACTTTTCCTCAGGTTCCATTGATCAAACTCAGATTGTCAGGCTTATTTGACAAGGACTAGCACCTGCTGAGCCATTTCACTGGCCCTACTTACTATGCATTCATTCCCTCTTCCTCCTCTCTCCTCCTCTCTTCCTCCCTCTCCCCCTCCTCTCTCCCTCCTTCTGTCCCTCCTCTCTCCATCTCTCCCTCCTCTCTCTCTCTTCTCCTCTGTCCCTCCTCTCTCCCTCTCTCCTTCACCTTATTCCTCCTTATCTTTTTATTGAAAACCAATCCAACTTTCTCAGCAGCACACCCACCTATCTAGACACTTGGGGCGCAGGCGTTTGCAGATAGCAGCACCACCTAGAAGCAAAGGTCACATCTAGGTGCTTGTCCCGTCAAACTCTGCCTAGCACAGAGTAGTCCCAAGAGCTGCCTCAACTGTGGACCTTCTGGGAGGAGAGGCCCTAACTGAAGGCTGTGCAGTTTCTGAAAACAGGGCCATTTGTTGGAGTAGGGTTTGGGGGTAAAGTTCCAGCTCAAGATGACCTTTAGCACTTCTCGCAGTTGGTGTATGTGGTAATCTTAGAAGTTCCTCATTAACAGCCGGATGATTCCAGATCACTTGCACATGACAGCATCCACCAAGGGATCCAGACTGGCCTGTCCTGAGGGTTCTTTCCGAATGAGGCCCTCAAGGTTGGAAAGACAGAATGACTGCACACAGTCCCAGCATCCAGAACTGGACTCGTTCACAGGCTAGGGAGACAGCCCGCCTGACAGAGTACTTGTCACTCAAGCATGAGGGTCCGCAGCACCCACAGAAAAGCCACGCTCAGGGATGTGCGCCTGTGACCCCTCAGGAGGTGGAAGGCAGGTGGCTGGCCAGCCAGTCCAGCTTCCCACCATTCCTGTGGGGAAGTCATGCAGCTTTAAAAAGGACTCTCTCCCTGCTCAGGCTTCAGATAGGTGTGTCCCAGGACTGGGGCGGGGTGGTGCCGGAAGCTTGAAGTGGAGGCACATTTGCTTAATTCAGATCAAAGATGAAAAGTGTAGGTTTGCCACGGTTTGTATATGACGTCCCCTGCGGGGTCCTGTGTTAGGACTCCTGGTTGCCTTCTGGCGGCACATCTTTGGGGAGATTGGGGAGCCTTGGGGAGGCAGGGCCTTTTTAGAGGAAGCGGGTTGCTGGGGGTGGGGAGGGAGTCCTTGGGGGTTGTTAGCTTTACCCTGCGTGCCTCCTACACGCACAGACACACACCCCTTAGATACTTGGAGGCACAGCTTTGAGAATTCCCTTTAAGAAGTTACTGACATTTTGAAAGAGTCAGTATAGAGTTAGTAACTTTTTAAAATGACTTTTGCTTATTGATTTTACATGTCCACACAGCAGTAACAAATGTGGAGGTCAGAAGACAACTTGGGGAAGTTGGATCTCTCCTCCCACCACGTGGGTCCTGGGGACTGAACTCAGTTTATTAGGTTTGCTGATACACTGAGCCGTCTCCCTGTCCTATGTTGGTATTCCTTTAAAAACCCTTTTAGTGTTAAACATACTGGCACGAATTTTGCAAAGCGTCTTTTTTGCTGGTTGCAATGGGGGAAACCTGGCTCTGTAAGCAAGCGAGGCTGGGGGTGGGGAGGGGGAGATTACAAGACCTGAGAGATCACAGGTGGGGCAACCCTTGGCAGGGATCTCTCTGGACTAGCTCCTTGGGAGTTGGCGCTTTAGAGCTGATAGTTGCTTTGAGGGAAGGGTGAAGGAATCTCGCCCCATCTCTCTGAAATCTTCCCAGTCTAATATTTACGTATTAAGTCACCATCTTGGTTACCCTGCTTGTTCCCAGCGCAGGAGGCTTACCAGGAGCAGGGAAGACAGTGTTCATTATGTACTTTCTGTAAAGTGATGTGTGAAAAAATCTGCCTGTTTTCATGAACAGCCCTGAAAGCGACTCCATCATGGATCTCTATGGACCTCTGGCCGGGTACAGGTACCAAGGGTGTGTTTAACTTAGGCTGCATTTTTTTTTCTTAGTTGTTCTGAAATTGCGTTTTACGTGGAGTTTCTGAACTGCAATTAGGCAACCATGATAATAAGGCTTCATTGTTAATGATGTTTTCAAATGTGATATTTTCAAGACAGGAATTCAAGCAGGTAACATCTGCTTTTGCTTTTGATTCTGGGTCATTCTAGTAGTCACATAAAATATGAGATGTGGACTGGAATGAGTCTAAAGAGAGAGGGCCAGACACAGGGATCCCCGTGTGTGTGTGTGTGTGTGTGTGTGTGTGTGTGTGTGTGTGTGTGTGTGTGTATGGCTTGCTAGGCAGCCAGTTCGGTCTAACACCTGAGATCCAGGTGTAATCCTAGTGATTACTAGGCAGACACAGGTGTGTGTGTGTGGGTGGGTGGTGTGTTGCTAACAGCCAGCTCAGTCTAACACTTGAGATCCAGGCCAGAGAGAAACCCTGGCACCAGAAGAATGATGCTGGAAAGCTGGAGATTGACCTCTAGCGTCCACATGCATGCATAGCCCACATCATGTGTACCCATGTGTGTGTCTGTGCTCTCTCTCTCTCTCTCTCTCTCTCTCTCTCTCTCACACACACACACACACACACACACACAATCATTGATTCAGATGGCAAAGGTTGAAGTATTGCTTTGGAGAGCAGCCAGGACTACACAGTGAGACCCTGTATCAAAAACAAAACCCAAAACAACCCAAAGGGAAATAGACCAGGAAGAGAAGAGTCTTAAGGATGCCTGAGATGCTGGTGGATGAAGGACATGGAGAACTCTGGTGGGACACAAAACTGTAAGAATGAATCATGGGGCAGGGGTGTTGATGAGGCTGCAATCAGAGGCGGTAAGCCCATGGATCTCTAACAGTTTAGAGGTTGGACTGAGTGGAAAGAGGCAGGCAGTCATAGTAAGGTGAGCCTTCACATACAGACACAGTACACTGGAGACCCTCTTGGAAGGCTAACTGCTCATCTTTCCTCCTGCTCAATGCATCTTGGGCCTATGCCTGGACCACCTTTGCCCACATTCCCTAGTCCCGTTGGTCCTTACCTTCAGCGACTTTGTCTCTGCACAGTGGTGCCCTTCATCTCAGCATCCCCAGCATCTGGGACTTATTTCAGAAAACCATCAAGTGCTCAAATAAGGGATGATGGGCTAACAAGACATGTGAGCTGATGACCACACTGGAATCTGCACGAAGTAGTTAGTAGGAGATGTCTCAGTCAGCAAAGTGCTTTTCGTTCAAGCATGGGGATCTGAGCTTGATCTCCATAACCAGTGTACAAATGCTGGGCGTGGTGACATGCACCTGTTATTCCCACGCTGGGGAGGCAGTGACAAGAAAATCTATTGGGCTCATTGGCCATCTCGCCTGGCCTGAATCCATGAGCTCCAGGCCAATGAGAGACCCTGTCTTAAAGAAGGTGAATGGTGTGTGTTTGTGAGGCCAACACCCAAAATTGTCTTCCGGCCTCTACATGCATGTACATGCAGGCAAAACACCCCTTCCCAGAAACACATACATGTTTAAAAAATGAGGCACTGGAATAGTAGTTGACATCAATCTTTAATTTTGTAGCACCCATTATTACAGTTATAAAAACATTTCCTTGTTCTTAAGAAAAACAGAATCATACAGAAGATGAGAATGTAGACAGAGCCAAAGAACAGCACCAAGGTATGTGGACAGCATCCCGGAGATGCAGGGATTTCAGAAGCTTTGCCTTTTCAGGTTGGAATGGCTTGCATGTGTTCCCAAGGGGGTGCTGCAGAGGACAGCGGTCCCTGGACTCTCACACAAAATGGAAAAGCACAGAGCACCCAGGAAGTATTGAGGGGCTTCAAGAGAGCAGGGCGACTTCCTCATTGCATTTCCAGTCACATCGCTGACCACTTCAGTCCCTTTAGTACACCTGATCATCCGGGAATCCCCTGCCAGACGTAACTCCCAGAGCCATACTCCTCGGCAGCCTCAAGACCTGACCCACCAAGTCTGGGTCTGGCGTACCCACAGGCGTTCCATCCGCCAGTGCTGAGACTCCAGTAGCCCCAGCACTTGGCCCAGCATCTTGGCTTTTATTCTCTCTAAAGACAACAGAAGCAAGACTCATCCTTCCTTGTGCACTTATAACCAAGTACCCAAGACTCAGGGGTGGGATCCGTGTCCCAGGCAGGCAATGAGACAACAAAACTTTCTCAGTCGCTGCCTGGGCAGAACTAGGTGTGTGCCTTTCAGTTACTAGGGTTGATATTATTGGTCTTTGGTTTTAGAGCACCCAGAGTAGAGAGTGGTTTGGCATTGCTAGGCCTATGGCATTGTTGTTTCTGTATGTATACGTGAGAATGTGAAGCAGATGTTTGCTGCCAGCTCAGAGGTGGGGGGATATTGTTGGCCAGTGGAAAAGGAGTGATTTGAGACATGCATACTCGTATGACTGGCTCTGAACAAGTGGCATAGACAGAAACATCATGGCTTCAAGTGGGAGAAAAACTATAAATCAGGGGTAGCAGGAGTGGTTAAAACTTAAAAAGACATGGAGGGAAGTCTCCACTCAAAACCCAAGGAGATCTGTTTAACTGCCTAAAAAGGAGGAAAATGGAAGAGAAAAATCTGTTCGGTCTCTGTTATTAATCTTGTCTTTAAAAGTACATCTCTTTGTAAAGTAGATGGTTGGAGACAGGGGAGGGCAAGACCACTGCATCCTGGCATCCTTGGGTGTTAAACTGGGAGAGGGAGAGACACAAACAGACAGCAGTACCCTCGGTCCCTGAGGAGAAAAGCCCATTCGTGCTAACGGATGAGTACCAGACCATGAGACCCCCTGCAGCCACTGCGCGGGGCACATCCTGGAGACAAAGAAGCTCCATCTCGGCCAGGCCCCCCTTATAGTGTCTGTGGACAGAGCAGTCATACCCTTTTTGTCTTCGCCTTGGTGGCGCAGCCTGGAAGGCACCTACCGGAGCCAGACTCTGAAAGGAAACTGATTTAGAGTGTATCTTCCAGCAGGGGGCAGCACTGCATAAAAATTATTGCACAGGATGAACCACACTGTTTTACGTCTAGGGCTGGAGTTCCTGTGTTACTGAAGAATTAATATTCACGGCTACAGAATTAAGTGGCTGCTTTGTACGGTCTTTTAGAGGCACGGGCCGGACATCCTAGTACAGCTTAAAACATTGCCGCGCTAACATTGTATCCCACGTTTTTGTCTGCTCCTCTGGTGTGGGTCCCCAAGAGTGTGTGTCTGTCCCTCTGCATACAGCTGTCCAGTGTGGCTTTGAGTCCTCCCCTTTCATCTGACTATTCACGAGTGCAACCAAATAAAGTATATGCTATACGGCCTCAGCACCAGAACATTACAGATGGAAATTTTGCTTAAAGAAAAATATTTTGGGAAACATGGCTGGGGAGATTTCGACATTGGAATTGGAAAGCAACCTCATCCCAAGCAGCTTATATCATGCTCACAGGTTCCCAAGAATGGAAAGTCCTCAAGGGTCAATGATGATGGGATGGAGAAACGGCTCATCAGTTAAGAGCTCATACTATTCTCGTAGAGGATGTGAGTTCAGTTCCCAACTCCCACAACTCACAACCACCTGTAATGACAGCTCCAGGGGACCTCACGCCGCTGGTCCCCACAAAGGCCTACACTCATGTGCACACACTCACACGCAGACACATAACTCAAAATGATAAAAACAGATACTGGTGGCAAGGTGACCTCCTTGCTCACTGCTCTCTGCCCCGTGAAGCGCCAGGGTCCGCATGTCTCTGTAGAACTTACTGGTTATAAAGTTAACTTCCAGCAAGCCGATTTGTACTGCAGCCAAGACTCCTCCTTGGCTTTGTTTATGCAACACAGATCAAAGTTGTTTTACGTTTAGAGTCGGAGTGAACTTGAAGAAACCTCCCAGCACATTTCTCTCCGCTGATGCCATGCTCCCAACAAGCCTCGCAAGGAAAATGCTGGGGTGACGGTCACGCACCAGCACACGTGGCTTGCATGGCATTTTTGTTTCTGAAGCAGGGTCTCATATATCGAAGGCTGGCTTCAACTCACTTTGTAGCTGAGGGTGACTCTGAACTTTCTGATCCTCTGCTTTCACTCCCAGGGGCTGGAACTGCAGGCATGTTCCGCCACAACGGTTTGTGCCAAGTTAGGGATCAAACCCAGGGCTTCTGGCATGCTAGGCAAGCTCTCTACCAACAGAGCTACATTCTCAGCCCTCACTTGAGATTGCCTCTCAGAGGTTCGCTTGTGTGTGTTTGTGTGAGTGTATTCTATGTGTTCGTGGGTATCACGGGAGGCTAGAAGAGGGTGTCAAATCCCCGGGAGCTAGTATTACAGGCAGTCCTGAGCCACTCCATGTGGGTAGCTGAGACCCTAACCCAAGTCCTCTGGAAGAGCAGCAAGTGCTCTTAAATGCTGAGCCACCTCTCCAGCCCTGCTTGACAGTTTTGATCTAGTTTTGAACTTGCCTAGAAAGGCAAGTTCAGGGGATGCCTAACAACCAGAGCCGTGTTCTAGAGATGCATCATGATGGGTTCAGCTTGGAGGCTGAATTGCTGGAAACTTTTCCTCAGAATCGGCTGCCCCAGGCCAGGTACGGAAAATATTCATTCTGGAAGATTGTGGTATATGGGACTCAAGTTTGGGTGGGCATGGTAGCACATCCCTGCAACCCCAGCATTCAGGAGATGAATTCAGGAGGATCCTAAGCTCAAGACCAGCCTCAGGTATATATCAAGTTTAAGAAGAATCTGGGCTATATGAAACCCTATTGTAATACCCTAATCCCCATGAATGAATTGTGGTGGTTTCTATGGGGAGATTTTTTTTATCTTAGTTCCTGGTTTAAAAACCATTAGGAATTGGTTTTTGTTTGTTTCTGTTTTTTGTTTTGTCCCACAGAAGAGAGTTGGAAGCCATCATTTCAGCTGCTGGGTTCCAAACCAGAGTCCGGCCTGAGGCTTTAGGTGGAGCAGGGCTTCTACTGAGCTGAGGACGTGGGTAGAGAGGCACACCCTTCCTCCCTGCGCCTTCTGGCCTTCTGAGGCACCTCAGCCCATCTGGGCGAGGGAGTGTTTAGGAACAAAGGTATTTTAATATCTTCTCACCAGGCACAAAGAGTTGGAGTTCTTCTCCTCCCTTCTTTTCTCTCTGTCAGGGAAAGGCAGGCTCAGAGAAGGGGTAGGAGGAGGCTGATGAAAGGGAACAGAACGGGGGTTCCCCACGCTCCATTTCCTCTGTGGTGGTCACAAACTGGGATGAAGTGACAAGTCCGCTTGGGTGGAGCTGGGAGGGAAGGGGCTTTCTGGAAACACCTGACCAGACAGTGTCAACAAGACATAGGTCAGCCCTGGGGAATTATTAGATACACTGGTATGCTAGGGCTGGCATAGCCTAATGCTCCATTGTCCCTCTTACCTCTGAGTTCCTTCCTGCAGAGTGATTTCCAAAGCCCTCTCATTTCCCTACAGCTGCTTCTGCTCTAAGGATCCAGAGCAAAACCAGACGTGGTGCCCCAGCACTCGGAAGGCAGAGGCAGGCAACCAGAAATGTAAGGTCATCCTCTGCTACACAGTGAGTGTGAGAGCAGCTTGGGCTGGGAGAGCCCGTGAGAACAGCTTAATGAGAAAGCAAGGCAACCAATCACATCTGTGAAATGTTAGACGGCCCCTCCCCCTGTCAAGTTCTGCAGGTAGCCTAGATCAGGTCCACAATGCACATGACTTCTGCAGTTAGGGGTTGGGGAGATCGGCTCTGCAGTTAATGGCTGCTCTTGCAGAAGATGAGTACCCAGCACCTGCACGGAGGCTGATAAACGCCTCTGACTCCAGTTCTAGGGTGTCCGATACCCTCTCCTAACCTCCCCATGCGTGTTCATGGCGCACAGATGTACATTCAGGCAAAACATCCAAACAAAATTTAAAAAGCATTTAAATGTCTGCATTTGATCATTAGCTGTCACTTTTAACATATGGGGCTTTAAGTAAAGTGGACGTGTGATAAATCTGAGCAGGGAAGCTGAGTAGGTGTGATTAGAAGTGAACCAGGGGTGATGGACAAGCATCATTGTAGACTTGGTTGATTAGAGTTCACAGTGGGTGAGAAGCTGGTTTTACTTACCAACAACCTAAGGGGAAAACCTAATCGTTATGAGGAAACAAAACAAAACAAAACAAAACAAAAACCAGGTGGTTTAGAAAATCACCTTCTGCGTTCATCTCTCCCTTTCTGTTTATTTTAATGTAACAAGTGTATCTGCAGATAGGTCTGTGCTCTTCTGAGCACTCGTGCGTGCGGAAGCCAGAGCACCACCTCTGACGCTGCTCCTCAGGACACTGTCCAGCTTGTTTGCTTTGAGACAGGGTCTCTCACCAGCTTGTAGCTCACCACCAGAGGCTAGGCTAGCAAAGAGAGAGGACGGGTAACAAGCAGGCAGTGTGCGCGCGTGTTGTTGTTGGAGCACGTGTATGAGCATGTGCGCACACAGACCCCCAAGGCTGATGCCGGGAGTTTTCCTCAGGGGCTGTCCACGCCGTTCACTGAGAAAAGAGTCTCTCGGGGGGAACCTGAAACTCACCCACGTGACTAGTGTAGCTTCTGAATGCTGGCATTACAGGCGGCTGCCACATCATCCCCTCATCTCGGTGGCCGTCATGCCTGGATGGTGAGCACTCTAACCACTGAGCCATCTCCCCAGGGCATATTGAATACTATGGTCAATACCATTCCCATGACACTAACCCTCTCTGCTCTCCCACAAACCACACACTTTGCATTTCTTTTAAAAATACTAAGTCCAATGATGGCCCATAGTTGACAAAACTGTTTGAATAAAAGGGATGACCCTTGAACCCGGGCCACCTCATACAGTATCTTTTTCATCTCCTAAGCCTTTTACAACAGAAACAGTAACCATGCACAGGCCAGGGCGGCTTCTCCACGCCATCTTTCGCTTGGCTGGGAATGCAGAGGTTCTGCATTGTATAATGTGGCCATATCCAGAGCCATTGACAGTTTGGGATCCCACTGCAGTCTTTGACAGTATTTAAGGAGAGGGTCATTTTCTTTCCACCTTGGCATGATTCTGGTCCCAAACATAGGCTTTGGCCCTATGTGACCTACAAAACATCCTCCCCCAACTCCAGGTTCAAATATTAAATTAAAACAGATGTGCAAAAAAGGAAACACCTGCCACCGAAACAGAACCCATCCTTCCACAAGCCACCAGCCTCAGGGACAACCGCTGCCCATTCCACCTCCTCGTCTGAAAAGGCACATCCTCCCAAGTGACTCATGCTGGTCCAGCAAGCCAAAGGCCCGTGATGGAAGGGGATGCTAGAAGGGCATGGAACTGTCCGAGGGTCCCCGGTGGGGCCACTCCTCGTCCACCCACCTGCGCAGGATCTTCTCCACGTCAGCCCTGTGGTAAAGCCGGCAGAGCTCCATCAGTTGGCCCACAGTCCTCTGGCTGTTCCGGAATAAGAACTCCAGTGTGGGGCTCTGGGGCCTCTGTTCCAGGAAGCACAGTTCATCGTAGGGCATGCCCCATTTGCTGGCAAAATTCCTCCAGTTCTTCACGGTCGGGTGACAGGGATCCAGCTTTATCCTGATCACATCTAGCAAGTCCTGATCATTGAGCAAGTCGCTGATGGTGGGGACCCTGGGGGAGCAGGAGGAGCAGGAACAGCCTTCCTTACACCGCTGGTTTCTGCTGACACCTGCAGGAGGACAGAGAGGGCACAGCTTGGCCACTGGCCTGTCTCTCTCTCTCTCTCTGTCTCTCTGTCTCTCTGTCTCTCTCTCTCTCTCTCTCTCTCACACACACACACACACACACACACACACATGCAATGCTCCCTTTATTTTTCTACCATATTGGTGACATCATCTAGCTGTCACACAGCCATCCTTGGAATCGTCCAGGATAGTCCTTTCTCATTGCTCTCACACTGTTATTCTGTGTGTATATAAGTGTGCATACAAGTGTGGTAGGTGTGTGTGGAGAAGAACCTTGAGTGTCAATCCTTGGGTGCCACTCCCCCCTTCCCCCACCTCTCTTTGAATGCAAGGATTCTCACTGGCCGGGAATTGACAGAATAGGCGAGTCTGGCCGGTCAGGAAGCCTCAGGGACCTACCTGATCATCTGGACCCCACTGTTCATGTTACCAACATCCACTGCCTCCGAGGCACCCGGCTTTTACTGCTAGGAAGGTACACAGCAAGAACTTTACCCACGGGGCCTATTTTGTTTGTTCTGTTTTTTCAAAAGACAGTTCCTCTCACTGGTTTGGAGTTTCTTAAGTAGGGTAGGCTGGCCGGCCAGGGATCCCCAGGGACCTCTTCCTCCTGAGTGTTGGGGTCACAGTCATGTGGGTGACTACATGGCTGCAGGCGACAGAGCTCAGGTCCTCATTCTGCAAGGTTGCTAGTTGAGCCATCTCTCCAGCCCCCACAGTGTTACCTTTATAGCTGTGGTTCTCAACCTTCCTAATGCTGACACTCTTTGATATAATTCACCATAAAACTCTTTTTGTTGCTACTTCATAACTGCAGTTTTGCTACTGTTATTAATTGTAAATAGCTGATATGCAGGATATCTGGTATTCAGCCCCTGTGAAAGGTTCATTTGACCCCCCCAAAAGGGGTCACGACCCACAGGTTGAGAACCACTTTTTTAGTGGCAGCGGAAGGCTGTCCACCTGGGAATGGTAGCAAGAGCTGATAACACCGCCTTCCTTTTTCACCCGTGGTTTTCTCTGCTCTCACATTCGTATGTAGTGCCACTGGCCAGACTGAGGGTTCCAGGACCAACTCATGCTTATGCACACACCAATCACCTGCTCCTGACAGCTTTAAAAAAAAAAAATTACAGTTGTTGCTGTGTGTGTGTGTGTGTGTGTCTGTGTGTGTCTGTGTGTGTATGCATGCATGCTCAGGTGTGTGTGTGCCACATCGAATGAAAGTTAGAGAACAAATCGCAGGAGTCCGTTTTCTCTCCGCACGTGAGAGCACTTTCCCCTACTAACCCATTTCACCGGCCTCCCTACAGCCCTGATGCCAAACTTAGCGTGTGGAGATGTCATCATGACTGCACAACCCCTCAGCACTTCTCGAAGGGACAGAAAACTGGTCTGCCTGCTCCATGCACATATTTGAAAACACGTGTCATGGGGAATGGCAGGGAGCTCTCATTCAGAATTTATAGCCTCCTTATCATTCCTCTGCTCTATCTGCTTTCTTCCCTCACAGAGGCTCCGTCTGAAGTGTGGCCAGCAGCCTCGGGGGGTGTGCAGGGAGCTGGAGGCAGGCCGAGGAGCACACCGGGCTCTCGCCTGGGCCTCACCCAAGAACCGGCTCCACCCCAGAAGGGCGGCCTTCCCCGCTTCAGTCCTCTCAGCAGTGTGCATAACCAGAAGGCAACGACATGAGTGGGAGGTGAGGTGAGTGGGGAAGGGTTATCAGGAAGCCACTCACTAAAGCCCTTGGTGGTGCCATGCTGTGGACTCGGCCACATGCAGTGTCGATTACACAACACTGGCTCTGGAGTCTGGATTCGGGTTTAAAGATCACAGGCTTGGAGAGTCGTGGGGGTGTGTGACCTTTACGATAAGATGACAGGTTGCGACATAGGATGTCACTGAGCAGCGGCTGGAAGAGAGTAAGGAATCTGAACAGAGGCGGGCTGGGGAGCTGTCTCCGCTGGTAAAGAGTTGCCATGCTAGCCTGAGTTCCAGGTCAACCAGGGCTACCTGGCACGACTCTGTCTCAAGGATAAAGTAGGGGCCTGGGGAGATGGCTCAGTGGCTGAAGTAATTGCCAAGCAAGTGTAAGGACTGAAGTTTAGACCCCCAGACTTCCTGCAAATGCTGAGTGTGACAGCCCAACTCCGACCTCAGTAGGTGGAGAGGGGATCCACAGAGCAAGCTGGCTGAGAAGATTAGGGTTTGATTAAAAGACCTGCCTCAGCAAAGAAGGCAGAAGAGCAATGCTGGAATCCACATGAATTGCTACACGAGGAGATTTCAAGCTGCCTATTAAAATCACAAGCTGGGTAAGGCACCGTGGTGCCTACCTTTTACGCCAGCACTTGGAGGCAGAGGCAGGCGGATCTCTGTGAGTTCCTCACCACCCTGATCTATGTGGTGAGTTCCGAGGCCCTGTCTAAGGAGGTCAGCCCTGCCCACTGCCACAGACATGCACACAGTTAATACACAGAGCGAATACACAGAGCAGATACATGAGGACCCTGCTTCTCCAGGGAAGGGGGTAGATGGGTCGCTCCTGAGTACATGTGTCACTTGTCCTAACTGCACTTCAGAAGCGGCGGGGAGAATTCACAGTGAGGGAAGGGTAGACCCGTTGCCATCTACAGGGAGCACACGTTGCTGGGAAACAGTGCAGAATCGGTCTCCGCACACAAAATTATGGGCCGGTTCTGGATTTGGAAAGAGAGGAGATGATTGAGAAACAGATCTCTATGAAAATTCATGCAGATGCCTTAGGAACTCTTGTCCTGTTGGTTACTTCCAAGGAGATGTAGAGATATCTCAGTGGGTAGAGTGGAAGGAGGATCAGAAATCTGGGGGGCATTCTCAGCCACAGAGCTAGTTCAAGGCAGGCTTGGATCACATGAGGCCCAGAAAGGAAAAGAAAGATAAGAAAGTCTTGTTATGGAGAAGGCCTCCTGTGGCCATGCAGATTATCTGCTGCACAGGTGAGTGGTTTGGATGGGCAGAGAGGCAAGCCCTGCCTCCCTCTGTGAACACAGGTAATGACACCAATCTCAAAGGCAGCTTCAAGGACTAAAGACACATCACCCGTTAAAGCCTGCTTCTAGCACACAGCCAGCACAGCCCAGTGGACAGCCTCGGGTGTGGGATAATGTCTCTTAAGAAACAATTGTTCCTCTATTTCCCTAGAGATAGAACCCACTGAGCTCCTCCAACCCCTGGGGGAAATCCTCCTTACATCTAGGGGGCCACCAAGGTCTTTACTTCAATTTAGTGTGGAGTGCCAGCAGGGCATGGAGGTTGGTCACAGCTCCTTTGGGGGCGTCAGATGCAGGGCTGAGATGGAAACCACAGTCTCAAGGGGCAACTACAGGTCAGTGGCTGAGAGCACAGGAAGTGTGCAGGGTCCCGATGGTGGCACAAATAGTAAACCTTCCAATCAACCTTTCACAGACAAGGGGGCCCACGCCAGAGAAAAGCCTCTCTACTCATCTTTCAGGTGGGTGGGGGAAGACTTAGATGAAGACACACCTTGCCGTGTAGTTGGTTGTGCCAAGTCGGAATGGACAGTCTCTCTACTCTGCACGCAGGCTGTAAACAGTTCTCATGGGCTCTTCCCTCCCGCAATCTCTTGCCCTCTCTGGGGTAACTTCGGCCTTTCAGAAGGGATTATACGGAAGTGACTGAGAATTCACCAGCCAAACACATTCGATAAGTGAACCCCTCAGGCACACAAAGAGATTGGGACAGATCCATGAAAGAGGCAGGGTTCCAAACGTGTGTGCCAACACCAGGCTCCTCAGAGGTGTTTGGGTCACAGGAATAAGCAACATCCCCTGCAGACTCACACACAAACATACACACACTCAAAAATGCACACACACTCAGACACATACACACTCACACAACTCGCGTGTACACACACTCACACACTCATCAACACAGGTGAAAGCTAACTGCTGACTGTCAAATAGCTATGAAGCTACACTCAAGATATACACATTCGCTTAATAGTGTTACTGTATCTGCCTGGCTGCTGCTGAAGCCTGGTAACTGCTCAGTCCTTTACCTGAAAGGGGATCTCCAGTGCTGTCTGGAAAGTCATTTTCTTCTCCCTAAAAAAAAAAACAAAACCAAAAAACAACCTTCATAAAATCACAGCCACAAGTAGTTGCAATATCAACCTTTCTCATTAAGTTTCCACCGACGAGGTGTGAGAGTCTTGAGTGATGCTCAGAGATGGTTCTTCGGGGGTGCTGAGTGAAGTCTGAGACTCAGCCTGGAACGTGGGGCATGCTCAGGGTCCACTCTGGTGATGGATGGAATGGCATCTGCGGTTAGGGCCTTCTCACTCCAGGCCCACACCAGCTACACGGGCCTCCCATGTACGTGCAGGCTCTGTTGGATTCTCTGCGGGGCTTTTAATAACTGGGTGTCTAGGCACAGTGGCGCACCTGTGATACCAGCGCTCAGGAGGCAGATGTAGGAGGATTCCAAGTTCAAAGCCAAGGTGCGCTTTACAGCAACACACTGTCTTAGGAGCAACCAGAGAAAGCACTAACTCTCTGGTGTCACCACGTTTAGTGCAATTTAAGTAGTGGCTACTCTTCTCCTCATCCTCTAAGAAGCCTTTTTCACTAGCCCCACACTCACCGACCCCAGCTCTTCAGTGTACATCCCAAGACTTTCCAACCACCACAGGAACACTCCTATTCTCCCAGCCAGGCCTTCCCCTAGGAACGGAGAGAACTCTTGCTTTGGTTTTCTACTTTCCTGCCTGTCCCTGTCTCTCCAGGGCAGCAACAAAGCCAGCCGGCTTGGGAGCCACAGGATTTCTGCAGTGTTTTCTTCTCTTAGTGATGGGGGTGGGGAGGATATGAAAAAGGAGAGACAGAGGTAAGGAGAAAAATAGTGTTTGTGCACCAAGATACGTATGCGTGTTCATGTGTGTGCATTTGTGTGTGTGTGTGTGTGTGGTGAGAGAGAGAATGTGTGTGTGAGAACTGCAGGAGGCCCCTGAAGGGGCCCAAACATCTCTGCACAGCCTCACACAGTCCCAAGGTAGAGCCCGGGGAGCCACATCCCCCAAAAGCCTACAGACACTCACTACCTCGAGGGCCCTGTGGAGACCTGCCCTTTCCTATTTGCAGAGTTTCCACAGGCCTGGGCAGGCCTGCTCACTCTCACATCAACACAGTCAATTCTGCTCAAAGAATCGGAAGTGTGGGCCACAAGGACAGAACAGAAACTCCAAGTCAGAAAGAGAGAGTGAGAAAGAGAGAGAGAGAGGTCAAAAGTTTATAGATTTCATGGTATAGAGGACCCTGCTAAGACACAATGTTTCCCAGAAGTCAAAACTCTATTGCCTGGCTCATTCTACTTGATTTCTCATCACCTAAAGAATATCAGACCAACACCAGTTGGTCAGAGTCACCCTCAGGATGTTGGCAGTGAGCAGGATCCAGAATTACTGTGAAATGGTTGAAGACAGAAGAGTGACAAGGATGGTCAGGTACAGTGGCCCATGCCTGTTGTCCTAGAGTTCCAGGCCAGTCCAGGCTACGTGGCATGACCCTGCCTCAAGAATAAAATGAAACAAAAATCAAGCCAGGACCTTTGTTTCCAGGCCTGCTAATTGTGCCACTTTAATGTGAAATCTTCCAACAGGGAAATCAGAAAAGTCTCACTTTGTGGTGTATTTTATTTTGGTCTTGTTGAAACAGCGCCCCTGCCTTTACTCCACATTGCTTTATTGAGCTGTTAATGTGCAGAAGCTGCATGTAGGAACTCACGTCCACAGGTCCAAGGACTTGAACCCCTGACCTGAGGTTACTGGGGGAGAAGAACCACAGGCGTAACCAAAAGGCCAGGCCAAACATTGTGAGAACCCCGGGAGATGCCGATGCAGCCCCAGTGGACTGAAAGTACCAGAGAGGGTTGGGGATGTAGCTCAGTGAGGGGGGTGCTTGCCTAGGATGTATGGGTCCTAGGCTCAATCCCCAGCACCACAAAAAAGTTAAAACCCCAAACTGGGTGCGGCGGTTGGCAGCTGGTAAGTCCCCGAACTTGGGAAGCTGAAACAGGAAGATTTGCTGATTGTAAACATCAGTCTGGACTCCAGTGAGAGCCTATCTCAACACACACACACACAAATACAAATTGGGTGTGGTGGCGCATACCTCTACAACCCCAGCACTTGGGAGGTGAAGGTAAGAGGATCAGGAGTTCAAAGCCAGCCTAGGCTATAGGAAATCTTCACTGTGGAGGCTGGGGGTAGGGGAAACAAGGCAAGGGAGTAGGGGGCAGGGAATATAGTTTAGTTGGCAGAGTGCTTGTCTAGCATGTGTGAAGCTCGGGGGTCCGTCCCCATAAAACCAGAAGCATTGGTGCATGCTTGTAATCCCAGCACTTGAGAGGTAATTGCTGAAGTTCAAGGCCAGCCTGTCTTTGAAAAACACAAAGCAAACACCAAGGCCACAAATAATTCCATAAAAACTATAAATAAGATAAAGATAAGTCAGAGGCCACTTCCCAGACACAAAGATGGTTGAGCCTTGTCCTGTGAGGGTCTGGAAAGTAGACAGTTGCAGAATAGGGCATTTTCTCAGAGCCTACGGCAGCTGACAAGGACACTGAAAAGCCAGAAATCCCTCAGAGTTACTAAGTATTAGAAGTGAGGAGCAAGATAGCAAGTAGGTGCTGGACCTCATTCACAGACAATAGGGCTCAGCACAGGCTCTTGCTGGAAGCAGGACACTCCCAGAATGGTGTAAAATTAGCCGGGGAAATACCTGAGTGGTGGCAGGAACACAGGGAAGGCAGGGGCTGAGGCTTGAATACAGACTTTGTCTTTTTCTTTTTCTTTTTCTTTTTCTTACATCAGGTATATTGCCCTGTAAATTGTGGTAGTGGTGCCAGGAATAAAAAATTAAGGAATTCTCAACTTATCAATATTTGTGTAGTTCAGTTTTTCTACATTTTAGTACAGAAACTTTAACAAAATGCAGTTTTGAAGGTGTTTCCTTGTGAGTCAACCAGTAAAGAAGATCATTGTTAATTACTATTTTGTATGAATTTGGTGAAGTTAACTGTAAAGAAACACCTACTGACTTGCAACTGAAGGGGAGATCCAGTCTCCCCATTTCCAAAACCATAATGAATGGGCACTGACACGTGGAGAAAATAGAAACTTGTATGTTTGCGATGTGTGTTTCAGACAATTAGGATTGGGTAACAAAAATAGCCTTTGTGAATTTAATAGCATTAAGATCACCTTCAAATGAGAAAGATCTCAAAAGTTAAAAAAAAGGTTTACAGACCTCACACATTCATGTCATCTCGCTGTTCCCCTCTCATCCTCTGTGGGCTTCTGCTGGACAAGGCTGAAGTCTGCCGTCTCCAGATAGCCATTTAGCTGGACTCTGTCTATGATGACAGACTCCCTTTTCTCAGCAGGGGTCTAGAAGTTTCCCTTGATCTGGGTGACCCAGGTCTTGTAAGGAGCATCACATAACCCTCAGGGCAGGTTAGAGGCCAGCCCCTTTCCTGATCAGAAAATCACTCCAACAAGCATCGGGAAATTCCTAGAAATGCCCCACCTTGTAAGGATCTAGTCCAGCAGAGACCTTCAATTGTACTTGGAGATTCCCCCCCCCTCACCTAAGTACTGTAGTCTCCTTCCTGTGATAGGACCATGCTGCTGCATGGAAAATGAGGTGCTGTACCACTATATACCAAAACCAAGTGTCCCTGACCCCGTGACCCCAACAAATCAAACACAGTAGGAATCCCTCCTACTGTCCAAGGTTTATAAATCCCTGATTTCAAATAAATGCGCTGGGGGTTCATGCATGGTGCTGACTGGCTATACCATCAGCCTTCCACCATGACTGCCTGAGAGCCCTGCCTGAGGGTTGTCACGGCTGCAAGCCAACCAGGCCTGAGCTTTCATCTGCACCTCTGCGGTACTTAGCACAGCAGCTTAACCAAGAGCTGTAACACTTTGGGATCACCATAGGCTTTGGAACGCTAGAGCTTCCATTGCCACTGGCGACCTCATGCTAAAAGAGCTAAACTGTGACACTCTGTGGAAAGCCTTTTCCACACCCCAGCCTAACACATGGGCCTCACTCTTAAGTACTCTAGTTGCCCCTGAGAGAAAAGCAACCTCGTTCTCTGTCCGGAAGCCAGTTCTAGGTCATGTTCGAAGTAGGTTTAACTCAGTGCTAAGGATGTAATTCGGTTGGTAGAGTGCTTGCCTGGCATGCACAAGGCCCAGGATTTGATCGCCAATCACAGCACAAAATGGGTGTAAGTAACAACTGTGTAAGCCCAGAACTCAGGAAGTGGAAAGAGAATCGGATGTTTGAGGCTAGCCTGGGTTACACAGTGAATTCCAGTCAAGACGGATTCTGTCTCAAAACAAAATAAAACAAAAAAGTAAAAAGGTTAGCTAACTAGGAGTGGAGATATTGGGAGGCAAGAAGCATATACAAGGAAGAGGTCCTCAACAGAGGGGAAAGGTTTTGAGTGAAATGCTACCCGATGAAGCATGAAAGAGGGTGGAGGGGAATCCAAGAAAGGAGCCAACTGCATTCAGACAGCTAGAAAGACAAAGACAGTGCATTCCATAAAAGGACTGAATAAATGTATTTGAAAATTAAATAATATAAATCTAATTTTATTCTTCTGCTGCTGGAGGTTCAGTTTTATCAACACCATTCATTAAACAGGCTATCTCCCTCTCCCCCACTTTGCCTCCTTTGTCAAGAATTAGGTAGGCATGGCTTTATTGGTTTATTTCTGGCCCTCTATTCTGTTCCGTTGATCTGTTTGTTTTCATCTAGTCCCAGGCTGACTTTGTCACTCTGGCTGTGTAGTATAATTTGAAGTCAGTATTGCGATGCTTCCTACAGTTTTGTTTGTTTGTTTACTCCTTGGTTTTGCTTTAGGTATCTACAGTCTTTTGTGGCTCCTTGTGAATTCTTGGTTTTTGTTTTTGTTGTTTTCTTCCTAGACCTGTGAAATGTGACATCAGAAATTTGATAGGTTTGCATTAAATCTGTAGGTTTGTTTTGGTAGTATAGTAATTTTCACAATATTAATTCTGCCAATCCGTGAGCATAGAAGGTCTTCCCATCATCTAATATCTTCTTTATTTCCTTTTTCAGGGTCTACAAATTTTCATTGTAGAGGTCTTTTTTTTTTTTTTTTAAAGCTAGTTGTGTTCCTAGGTACTTTTTAAAAAAGCTACTTTGAATAAGATATATTTCCCAATTTCTTTCTCTGTGGTATATTGTTGGTTATATAAGAAAGTTATTGCTCTTATTTTTTTATATTTATTTTGTATCTTGCAACTTTACTGTGTTTATTAGATATCGGAGCTTTATCTAGTAGATTTCATGCCACCATTGAAGTAATGTCATGCTATCTGTAAATAGGGATAAATTGACTTTTTGTTTCCTGTTTTTATTCCCTTTATGCCCTTCTCTTGCGTAATTGCTATAGCCAAGACTTTGAGCACTATATTAAATAAAAAAGGGGAGAATGGACATCTTGGTCCTGATTTTAAAGAAAATGCTCTCAGTTTGTCTTCCTTCAATATCATGTTGGCTGTACATATAAACATCAACATCTCAGGAGTCCGTGTTAAAAGCCCAGATAGAACAAAGACAGCACAAAGATAGGCAGGGATTCTAGCGAGGCCAGGTGTAGGAATCTCTTCACTGTGAATGAAAACCTAAGTACAGAAGAACAGAAATTTGAAAGAAATGTCATGGCAATTGCTCTGATGAGAAAAAAAAATCTGCAGATTAGTTCTTTTTTTTTTCTCCTCAGTGGGTTTTTTTTTTACTATAACATAGGCCTGCCACAGCTGGAGTTGAAGTGTGGGTCAAAACCTTAGCTATTGCTGGAACTGAGAAGTCGAGACGCTGAGTGAAATTCCAAACTCATGCTACAGGTACAGAGATGAAAGACCACGGATTTTCCCTTTGTACATGGAGGAGAGTTGGTTATTGTTCATAAATATCACAGAGCACTTCACAGGTGATTACAGTTGGCACATGCAAACACAGGTAGACCACAGGACATGGATATTACAGAGGGTGGGAGTATTTCCTTAGATCCCTTTCATTCACACACACCAGTCTGGTAATACCGGTGATGTTGGAAACAGAGGCTTTTCGGCCATGTAGGGGCGTGTGTAACATCACATACCGATGGCTCTGTGATCTTTCTGAGCTGGACTTGAACTCCTGATTTTCTGGCTAAGTGCTGGGCTTACAGGCATGAGGCCCCAGGCCTAGCTTTCTCTCATCTTTTTAATGGTCTTACACAGTGCGAGTGTGCCATTGCTCACTCAGTCAGTGCCAAACAACAGACACGGAGACGGCTGTAACTCCTCAATTTCTAGTGCCTCTACGTGTGTCTTGCACTCTGCCTTCTCTGGGGTCCTGCCCTTGAAGTGAGATTGCTCACTCAATTAGCAATAGGTACAGCTGGATCATTTTCTATAAAATTACATCTGTCTCCACTGTCCGCAGTGTAAGAGGGTAGTTTTACTAGACGCCTACACCAACTGAAGCCCACAGGAAATTCTAACCCAATACAGTGAAACCAACTGTATTGTGACAGTCAACAGAGCTCTGAAGCGATGAGAAGAAGCCTGGACATCGGTCAATTAGAAAAATGTCCGATATCATTGTTAAGGAAAAACTTTCAGACTATCACAGGATAACAACTAAATTATAGACACCTTTGACTCCTTCATGCCTTTCTGAGAATTTATATACATGTATGGGTACATGTCTATATGTCATGCATGTCTATATGGGCACACACATATACCTACGTACACCATATGTACATATAAATACCTACACATATATGTGTGTGTTTGTGTATGTGTATATTTACAATGCATATATGTGTATATATGCACACGTGTGTTTATGTGTAAACACACACATATAGAGATTGTGTGGTGGTTTGAATAAGTGGGCCCCATAGGTTCACAGGGAATGGCACTATTAGGAGGTGTGGGCTTTGTTGGGATGGGTGTGGTTTTGTTGGAGGAAGTGTGCCACTAGGGGGTGGGTTTTGAGGTTTTAGAAATCAAGCCAGGCCCAGTGGCTCGCTCTCTCTTCCTGCTGCCTGTGGCTCCGGATGTAGAACTCTCAGCTACCTCTCCAGCACCATGCCTGACTGCATCCTGCCATGCTTCCTACCATGCTGATAAAGGACTAAACCTCTCAACTGTAAGCCAGCTCCAAGTAAATGTTTTCCTTTATAAGAGTTGCAGTGGTCATGGTGTCTTTTCACAGCAATAAAAACCCCTGAACATATGTGTATACATGTATGCATATATATTTTTAGTACAAAGGGTTAAACCTAGAGCCTCACACATGCTAGGTAAGTGCTCTGCCACTGAAAAATACCCTCAGTTCTATTTTCATCATTTTTTTTTTTTTTAAATTGAGACAGGGTCTCACCTAGATACCTAGGCTGGCTTTGAACTCATTTGGTAGCTCAAGCCAACCTCTAACCTTTGATCCTCCTGCAGCAGCCTCCCAATTAGCTAGGATTACAGGCCCTAACAAGGCCTGGCTTAACCACAAATATTTAATCTTGACTTGGTCCAAAAAATTGTAATAAGTCAAAGCTGTTGGCCATATCGTCAAAATACTACAGTTTTCTTTTAGATGTTTATTTCTGGGAGCTTCATTATAGAAAAAAAGTCCTCCTAGCTAAAAAAAAGAAAGAAAGAAAGAAAAGAAAAAAGTCCTCCTGTCTCAGAAACAATGAGTGGCATTGGGGAGTGTGGGTTTATTGTGGTGCCAGCGGGAACCAAAGTTGGTATTCTATTATCCCAACCATCAAAAAGAGCTCAGAGCTGACAAGGCAAATTCCATAAATGTATCTGATATTATCACCAAAATGCCTGACCAGGATCAGCATCAGGCAACTGGAGGGCTGTGGGGGCTGGGAATGACAACATCTTTCTACAGCCCCGAGCAGGTTCAGAAGGCCAAACAAGGGAGGTGTGGGGAGTGCCAAAGAGGAACGGGACCTGCAGAGAGAAAGGCAGGGAGGAAAACCACAGAGTATTAGCTGCAGGGTTTGTTCCAATGAGGCCATGATCCAGGACCAGACCATCCTGTGGGCAGTGCACAGAGGAGGGGAAAGCCATTGCAAGGTCAGGGTCAGGAATACACAATTGCGGTCTAGAAAAAGCAAGCTGATGTTCTCTAAGGAAGACAGAATCAGATGGGTTTTGGTTTGGTTTGCTTATCAAAAGATGGAAAGAGAAATTCTATTATTCGCTTTTTAAACACACGTTTATTGTATTGTTTTTATTTATATGTATGTGCATGTGTGTCTGTGACTGCATGCCACATGCGCATGCCCACAGAAACCAGAAGAAGTCATAGGATCAGCTGTAATTGGAGTTACAGATGGTTATGAACCACAATGTGGGTGCTGAGAATCGAATCAAGCCCCCTGGAAGAGCAGCTGGGGTTCCTAACCACTGAGCCATTTCTCCAGCCACCATCCTTGAACTAGCTATGCAGCTGACTGGACTGGACTGAGCCTGGACTGATTCTCCTGCCTTTATCTTCCAAACGCGAGGATTACAGGTGTGAACTATCACACCGTGTTTGAATATTTTTATTTATTTAACGTTTATAAAGTTTTAAAAATTATATCTACTTGTGTGTGTGTCTGTGTGTGTGTCTGTGTGTGTGTGTCCATGTGTGTGTAAATGCCAGAGCATGAGTGTGGATGTCAGAGGACATGTCTGAGTTCTCTCCTCCTGTCACGTGGGTCCTGGGGACTGAACTCAAGTCCTCGGAGTAGTTACCAAGCCATCCTGCCATCCAGCTTAAGTATTTTCAACATCAAGTGTTTACCCAAAGGTATCATCTTCAGTCTCACATGAAATGCTTCCAACCATGAGAAGCTGAGGGAGGGAGATGGCAAGACCAGGTGCGTAGCGCTGAGCGGGTGATTTCCAAACTGGTGACATTCTTTCTCTCTCCCAAGATACCCAGACAACTGGGTTCAAGAGGCCTTTTTTTGACCTGGCTTAAGGGAAAACATGGTGTATTTGGACTGGCAGTAGACAGGACACCTCTCTTATTAGAGTTAAAGATACCACGTATCTAGTCTAAGCAAATCTGCAGTCTTGTCTGGTAGCGCTGGTTCCTTGTTCTATAAACTCCGCACTAGAGGTAAAGTTAAAAATTACCAAATAAACCAGAGCTATCTGATCTTCTCCCAGAGGAAAAAAAAAAGCTCAAGGACCCACCAATCTATGAAACAGATCTTGTTGGAGCTTGAAAGGATTGTTGCGTGTCCAGAATTGCAGGCAGAGGCCTGCCAGGCTGATGGATGGCAGCTAGCATCTGCAGCCTGGATGGTCCCTGCCATGCCCTGTTATTACCTTGCCCTTAATGGCTTCAGATCTGCATATCTTCCAGTGAGCTCGGTGGCTCTGCCAAGGCAACGAGTTCTACCCAGTGTCTCACAATCCAGTGCAAAGAAAGGAGCAAACCCCTGTGTAACAGTTCAAATCTAAAATGTCCCTTCTGGGCTCACGTTTGCATACTTGTTTCCCAGAAGCTGGCCCTGTTTGGGGAGGTCGTGGAGCCTCTGGGATGTGGGGCCAGGTTTGGAGGACTTAGGTTATCGTGGGTAGGGCTTTGTACGTAGTCACCCACTTCTGCTGCTAGTCTTTGCTTTCTGATCTGCCATGACGTAGGGAGCTGTCACCATACCCCCCTCCACCAGGAAGTCCAGCACGCCTTCCCTACCCTGGCAGTGTGTATCCCTGAAACTGTGAGCCAAAACAAAGTCTTCCTCTCGTAAGATGTTTCTGTTGGGTTCTTGATCACAACAAGAAAGGAAGCTCATATACCGTACATTTACCAGCTGAGTTCCATGCAGCCTGTCCTTTCAGCCCCGTGCCCTTCGGAGCCAGAGAAAAGGTCTGCTGCTACCAACTGAGAAATGTCAGGCTGCTGGGCTCGGTGTGGGAACTGCAAAGACAAGCAGGATGGGCCACCTCTAAAGAGTTTGGGTCAACCACAGGGTCAATTTTACAACAGATGATGCCATCATATATATAGACGTGTGTGTACACACACACATATATATGAGTCTAATGTATAATTAACATTAAATTCTCATTTATTAGAAATTATTTACTACATAGATATCAATGAAATAATTTTATAGATAGTCCATTTTTCTATTCTGCCATCCTGCATTTTTGTTATTAGTAGAAAAGCTGATAAAGATTTAACAAATCCATATGGCTTTCAAGCCTGGGTCATCATGTGGAGTTTGCAAAACATACTGAACTATATAGCCAGGACTGTAAGAGGCTCCCTCAGAACAGGGTGCCTGCCATTTGTTTTGTTTTGTTTGTTTGTTTGTTTGGTTGGTTTGGTTTTTGGTTTTTGGTTTTTCAAGATAAGGTTTTCCTGTGTAACTGCCCTGGCTGTTCTGGAACTCGCTCGCTCTGTAACCAGGCTGGCTTCAGACTCAGAGATCCACCTGCCTCTGCCTCCTGAGTGCTGGGATTAAAGGCGTGCACCACCACCAGATGGTATACCTGCTATTTGTAAGAAATCAGGAACAGTAATGATTGATACAGGCCCTCGGTTCTCCCCAAGGTGACCTACGGAGTCAACTCAATCCAACTCAAAAGTCCCAGCAAGCTATTTTTGAATATTGACAAATTGACACAGAAAGTGGATTTCCTCCAATCCAGAATAGCCAATTGGAGGAAAGCAGTGGATGTAATTGCCTAACTTTAAAACACACTATGAAGCTACCGTTATCAAGAGAGTGTGGTATTGCTAGGAATCTAGTCCCAGATAATCGGGCTTCAGAGTTGTAGTCAGCACTTTATAAAACCAGAAATGGTGGTGGCCCTGACAAGGTACTCACAGACAGAGTGGAAAACCAGATGGACTCCAGAAATACACATATGTAAACACACTCAACTGACTCGCATCAACAAGGTGACACGTGGACCTTACGTCTTCTACAAACTTGAAACAGATTACAGACCACAAGGTTGAACACGAAACTGTGAAACTCTGGGAAGAAAATCTGCATGATCGAGGTGTGCTGATGGCTTTCTCCATGCAGCTCTAAAGGCACAGCCCATGGAAGAAAGAGCTGACAGACTGGACTTTATCAAACATGCTGTCTGTTTCATGTCTGTAAAAGACCCTCTCAAAAAAACAGAGAATGGGGCTGGAGAAATGGCTCTGAGGTTGAGAGCACTGCTTGCTCTTCCGGAGGTCCTGAGTTCAATTCCCAGGAATCCCATGGTAGCTCACAACTATCTGTAATGGACTTTCATGTTCAGGTGTACATGCAGGCAGAACATTGTATACAAGATAAAATAAATAAATCTTTAAAAAAACAAAACAAACAAACAAACAAACAACAGAAAAAAACCAGGGGGAAAAAAAAACAGGAAAAGTATTTGTAAAAGATATTTTGAATAATGAATTATCTAAAATATGTTTAAAACAAACAAACAAACAAACAAACCTTGAAACACAGCAATAAGGGCACAAAGAACCAATATTAAAAACAGGCAAAATAGGGCTAGAGAAATGGCTTAATGGCTCAGAACTGTTAATTCCAGTTCCAGGGAATCCTATGCTATCTCCTACCCTGTGCAGGGACCAGGAATGCTTGTGGTATCCTTACCCACACATAGGCAAAACACACATAAAATAAAAATAAATTCATCAATACATCTTTAAAATATGAGAAAAATCCCTAATTCCCCCATATAAATGAAATATAAATATAGAAAATTAACATATTAAAAGACACTCCACCCACACCACCTATCATCACAGAAATGCAAACGCAGAGAGCCAAATGCTGGAGAGAATGCAGGGGCTGGACTGTATTGGCTCCTGGTGAGAGCTCAGAGAGGAGCTGTCTGCCACTAGGGAAGCCACACTGTGGCTTTTCACAAAACTGAACTTTCTCACCCTGCGAACTGGCAGGCACACTCCCGGACACCACTCACACCCAAGCCTGCAACACGGGTGCTTAGAGCTGTTTTTTCCTAAGTGCCAGAACGTTGAGGCCAGCACTGTGAGACACAAGACCCTCACTCTGCAATGACATATTCGAGAGACTAAAGGCAGTGAAGTAGTTTTTATTTTGCACTTCTGTAGAGCTTGACATCAACCTGAAGAATGGCTAGCACCGCAGACTTAGAGCAGAGCGATAGTTTTAAGAAATACCCTGATCTTCAAAAAGTCCTGCCTCCTTTGTCCTATAGTCTGGTACTCTAGAGAGCAACATTATCCCATGCTCCTTCAGCACATCACTCCCACCCTCACCCCCCACCCCACCCCACCCCAATATTCTATTCTATTGGTTCAGGATGCAAAGCTTTATCTAATTAAATGTCAGCCATGTAGCAGACTCCCTGTAACTTTTCAGCCTAGATAAACCTGCCAACATCTAGACAAGCTGGCACCAGTGGCCAGCTAGAGGAAATGAGGACCTAGAGCCTCCTGCTTACCTGTGGTTCCTTGACAAGCTCTAAACATACCCCATGCTGAAAACAGAACGAAATGATTCACTTCTTACAACCATGGTATCCTTTGGTAGGTAAATAGATAATCAATCAGTGGTATGTCCAGATAGTGGAATATTACGCAGCACAAAAGAAGCAGTGAAATGTCAACCCTCAAGGGAGGCAGACGTTTAAACACATATTACTAAGTGCAAGAAGCCCCATGGTGTGATCTCAACTCTGTGACGTTCTGGAAAAAGCAAATTACAGAATGATGAAGAGCTCAGAGGTTGCCAGGGGACAGGGGAGGGAGTGGTAAACAGCTGAGCGCAAAGGGTTTTGAGCTCAGTGAAACTGCCCTGTGTGGTTCTGTCATGGCGGGAGCATGGCATTAGCTATTTGGCCAAAGCCACAGAATGTACACCACCCGGAATGAGCACGCTGGTCTGCATTTGGTGAGGTGTCAAGGTAGGTACACGGGCAGTAACAGCTGTGCCACTGTGGTACAGGATGTTGGCCTCGTGGGAGGCCGTGCGTGTGGGGAAGGTGTTAGGTGGGAAATCTCTGTGCTCCCAGCTCCATCCTCTGGAGAACCTAAAACTGCTCTAGTAAGTAAATGATTCCGTTCTGGAAGAACCGATCGGGGGTTATTCCCGGGGAATGGAAAAGCCAGAGTTAGCTAATCCGCAAGTTAGACCCTCTGTCCTCAGAGCGGAGGAGGTCTTGAAGTCCTCAGTTCCCGTTACCACTTCCTTTTCCCACAGCCAAGAGAAGCCACTTTCCTTCTTCACGGTGGCCCCATCTGCAGCCCAACTTAACTGAACCTTTAGTCCTTTGCCTTGACAGGGCCTTTTCCCTCTCTTCCTCAAAACAAACAAAACTCGCTCGAAATCAGCTTGCTGTGTGAAGGTACAGGCCTGAGTCAGCCTGTCTGAAAGGTACGCTTTCTGAGACGCCAGGTGCTCTAACTGTAGCTTGGGACACTCACTGTAAGCAAGTTTGCCAGTGAGCACTGAGAAAATGAGCAGACGCGATGCCAATAGGATCAGGCACTCCCCACCTTACTTTCTGAGACAGGGCTTCTCACCAGGGGCTTCCTGATCCACATCCTTCTGCCTCCCAGAACTGGTACTGTGGGCACACACTTTGGTGCTCGGCTCTTTCCGTGAGTGGTGGGATCTGAACTCAGGTCTTCATGTTTGCACAACAAGCACTTGACTCACCAAGTCATCTCCCTGCCCCCCCCTTTTTTTTAATGATAAAAGGTTTAATAGTTTAAAGCTTAGTTTGTATGACTAAAACAAGAAAAACAACCAAATGGCCGAGCACTACTGCAGTTCCACTGTTCACCTTCGGGCGTTCGCCTTTGTGGGGCGTCACTGAGAGCGTGTGAAGACCAGAGCTTGACATTCGATGTCTCCCCGCCATCGCCACCGTCCTCCCTCTATAGCAAAGCCTCTCACTTGCTCTCACACCTTTACAATTGCACTAGTCTGGGACCCCTCATTTCTGCTTCCTGTCTCTGGGGTTACAGGCAGGCCACCACATCCGTCTGCATTAACCTGGGTTTCAGCGACCTGAACCCAGGTCCTCACACTTGTCTGGCAAGCTCTCCACTCACAGAGCCGCCTCCCCAGGGCCTCCTAGTCTGGTCTTGGAGCCAGGATCCTTGCATCTCTGCCCTCTGAAGGCAGGATTACAGGTATACACTGCTACATGCCTGTAGCATCCTCGTTTTTTCCTTTCAGATCACTTCTATTAAAGTTCTAGATGTTTACAGTTAGTTTAACCAATAAATCGGTTTTTAAGACTTGATTCTTACCTGATGCTGATCATCGGAATTTGACGGACAGTTGGAAGTGACTGCGTCACACTCCTTGGCTGGTGGGGCAAACAGAACAACACGCAGCTTGGTAAAGGAAGCACACACTCTAGTCTAAGACCCCAAAGTAAAACGTAGCAGTAAGAGCTGCCCCGACACTGCTGAAATTGGGATGGATTTGAATGAGGATGAGATCAAGTCCCAACTCTTCTCTCCCCAGCTCCTCTTGGGAGGGGTGAGCATGATTCTGTTGGTTTTGGAGAAGTGGGGTTCCATTCACTGCCAGCACATAGAATTATTCAAACAAGCATCGGGCTTTTCAGGGGAAGCAGAGAAGCCCCACCCTGCAGATTCCACAGAACCTGCCTCTCACAGCCCGTACTCTGAGTACCCTGTGTCCCTTGGTGCAACCTGGGGTGGCTCCGTCCACTGTGACATGTCCTCGTTCCCCAGGCTACAGATGTATGTGATTCCTTACTGCACCCCATTTCATCTGTCCAGTCAAGCGCTGTGTTCAGCCATCCCCATCACCTTAGGAGAGTATCCTGCCATCCTCGACAGGGTGCAGAGAAGTCCAGCAAAACTACTTCCTGACCGATACTGTGGCCAAGAACATTTGGTGAGAATGAATTATCCACTCTTGGCTAACTCACTGTTCTGTCGACAGCTGCCTGGGGGAGATCTGAACTTAGCCTATGCAGAACAATACGGCCTTCTCTTGTCTCAGGATGAAAACTATTGTTGAGTGTCTAGAGAAGAGGGCTGGCAGGTTAGTCTCTGGATGCCCACTTGTCGTAGGAGTCAGAGCATAGGACCCTGGCTGACTGCTGCTTGGTCTCCACTGGCCGAGGGGATCCTCTGGTGCTTCATGTGCCTGGTCGCCACATGAGACACCTGTGTGTGGGGGTCTGTTCTAAACATGATCTGTAACTGTACAGCTGCAGCACAGATGAGGTGCAGCTCTTATGAGGCCCGATGTAGGGAAGGCCTTCTCCACCCAGGGAGAAGCCCGCTGGGCACCTTGGTCGATGTGATATCATCAAGGGTAGTGAGTTGCCTGCCCTTTCATTGCTGTTTCCCTTACCACTGTCGATTGCTCCTTTGACCTCTCAAGGGCATTGAAGTGGGCAGGCAAGGTAAACTGGGGACCCTGTGCTGATCAAGAAGGAAAAGAGGCAGAGCACTGGGTACCACTGCTCTCCCAGACACTGCGCCCACGCTTTGCTCAGCGTTGCTGCTTCCAACACACGAAGAGCAAACCTTGCCATTGGGGAGCTGGATGGCCCCACCTAGGCTACAAATACAAGCGCTCAACTGGATGGAGGCCAGACCCCAGGAGATCCATGACTAGTCCCCGGAGGAAGGACCATCAAGGGTTTGTTTAATTTGAGCATTCCTCATAGAAGGGATGTTCAGGTGATGCTGAAGTTGTAAAATGAACATTCCAGAGGCGGGGAGGAAGCAGCTTGGCAGCAGAGTATTAGCCTAGCATGTACAAGGGTCTAGCTTTGATCTCCAGCATCACAATAATTAATATAAAAAAAAATTAAATGGAGTGCATGTGCTGGGAGCTTTAACAAAGTTCAAATTCCTTGGGCTAAGGATGTATCCCTCAGAATGCATGTGTGCTCAGATTAAAAACAAAAACAAACAAACAAACAAAAAAACATTAACATAATCAATCCACATCACTTTTCTTTGCATTTTAAAAAATTTTAATGATTTTATTTAATTTTTTTTATTCGTGTGTGTGTGTGTGTGTGTGTGCTAGAGAGAGAGAGAGAGAGAGAGCGAGAGAGAGATCCCTTGGAGCTGGAGTTACAAGCAGTTGTTAGCTACCCTATGTGGGTGCTGGGAACAAAACTAAGGTCCTTTGAAGAGCAGCAAGCATTCTTAACCACTGAGCCATCAGCCCCTCCCTGCATCTTAAATTTACTATGACATTTCTTGAGCAGAAAGAGAGAGACATTCCAAAAAAAAAAAAAAAAGATCAGACTTTTTTTGTTTGTTTGTTTGTTCAGGACAGGGTTGGAGAACTAAGTAAGGTCCTCACACACACTTAGCAAACACTCTATCATCCAGCTTGTCTCTAGGCTCCTTTTCTACTGTGTAATGTGACAATGTCTTACTAAGTTTTCCAGGACAGCCTTGACCTCGTTCTGTAACCTAGACAGGCCCTGAACTCCCCATCCTCCTGCCTCAGCCTTCCAAGTAACTTGAATGCGGGCCCACACCACCAGGTCAGACAAAGATGAAATTTTTTCTTGACCAACATGAGGGCTTATCTGTGTGCAGCTGTCTTCTGTGAATACTTGCTCAAAGATCAGAACTATTTTTCCCAAACATGTGTGCAGCTGTGACAGGCAGATACATTCCCTTCTGGATGCACAAGTTAGCAGTTTCTGTGAGCAGCCAGAAGATTCCTGGTGAAAATGTAGTAAGTCCCTGTAATGAGGCCGAACAGCTTCATCATCAGCTTGGTTGGCTTGTAATGGCCATGGGAACACCCCTTTAAGAGAGTTTGAGAATTTGTCTAGAAAGGTCTGAGGAGGGAAGGACATCCCTGAATGTCGGCAGCACCGCCCTATGGGCTGGGGTCCTGGAGGGACAAAAGGGAGAAAACAGTCTAAATGCCAGGACTGTTCTCTCTCTGCCTCCTGACTCAGATGCAGGGAGACCAGCTGCCCCAGTGTGCGGTTGTGCCTTCCTTAAGCGGTTTTTGTCAGGGATTTGGTCTTGGCAATAAGAAAAGTGACTAATCCATTCCCAGCTCAAGGAAGTCAAACTCCTGTGGGGGTGAGGCGTAGGGGGGGGGATCACAGTGGAACTGCTGGGGAAGAGGCCCAACAGGATGCACCCCAGAAACCCAAGAACCCAGAGATGGGGACTGACTGTGGAGGAAGCTATCTAGGCCTTTGTCCCTGATGAGAAAGCAGGTGCGATAAATCATATGGTGATGGCTGAAATTACCCTAGATTTCCACATGACTTACAGCAAAACCACATCATTAAAAAGCACTTGAGCTCGGCCTGCTTTAAAGAACATCTCTAAGTCGCTCACGAATAATGTAGGACTCTGGTGACAAGAGAGCAGACGCTAGGAAGATTGCCTAACCTATTTAAGAAAATGAGTCTTGAGTCCTTTTTCAACTGTAGAGAAATTGTTAAAGCTAATTACCCATGACTCCTGTATTAAGTAAACTAGACACCCCCAATTCACTGGAATGCCAGAATCCTAGCTGATACTTAATATAATTAGATTGTAGCTTAGATTATTTTTAGGTCCACAAATTAGTCTCTTAAATTATTTTATATGGATTTTGCATCCCCCAAAATAACTCTTTCCTATTTAGTTGTTTGTTTATTTATTTGTGGAAGCCCAAGGTCAATCTGAGGTCTCTTCTTTGTCTTCTTTCCACCTTATTGCTTTTGAGACAGGGTCTCTCACTGAACTCCATTGCTCAGCAATGCTGGCTGGCCACCTAGCTCTGGGGATCCTCTGCACTCTATCCACTAGTAATAGGATTTGCAGACTCAAATCCCTATGCCTGTCTTTTATGTGACCTCTGAACTCTGGTCCTCAGGCACTCCGTGGACTGAGCCATCTTCCCAGCCCTATATTAGCTCTTAGTCAGTATATAAAGGGACAGATTTCACTGTGGCACATTTCCATACATAAGCATCTTATGCTTTGTTCTAATCTCCCCCCTCAGGCTGTCCTTCTCCACTGCCCTCTCTTAGAAAAACAAATCCCCTGAGAAAACGATTAGAAACCTCTACTGCCAGTCGTCCTCATTGTCCTCATTCAGGAAGGTAAAGGAAAACACTAGCAGGCATTACATCGCCTTATTATTGAATTCAAATTTCAAAACTCCTAACCAAGATCCGTTTACCTACAAAATGGTACATGTATCCGGAGCTTTAAAAGTTACGCACTTTAGATTATTCCCTGTGACACGGGACAAAGGGAAGGTCTGTTGCCTGGTTTCAAAGCTTCTTCTAAAGGCCTGAGGACTTGAATGAAAGTTGTATAAAGCTCAGATTCTAGGAGAAGCCTGACGATGTTTCAAGTGTAGAACAAGGTTGCTAAGCAGCAATCTTTTCCTTTCAAAACAGGAAATCACATTCAAGGGCAAAGAAGAAAAGATCTTTACAACATGCATCCAAGTGTTGGTCCTCCAACCCCCAGCCATTCTTCTTAGCAGCTTTAGACAGTCCCCAAACTGATTTCTGTGGGGTTTTGGCCTTCTTTTCTTCCATCCCTGTCTGGTGCTCATGCTTGTTAGACATGCTTTAGAACACGAATCAAAAGTGTGTGTGTGTGTGTGTGTGTGTGTGTGTGTGTGTGTGTGTGAAGGAGAAGAGGTTAATGGAATTCGTGTGACATGAAATTGGGAAGGGGACATCTGGGGAAAAGAAAGAGAATTAGCCAGAAGGAATGGGGGAGGGGGAGAGGCAGGTTCGGATAAAGTATAATGACACGTATGTAAGGCAGTGCCGTGATGAAACTCATCGCTTTGTGTGCGGACTTTAAAGATTAATTAAATAAGCTAGAAAATGGGAGCTCTAGATGAGGGGCAGGTTACCTGTGGTGAGAGAGGGTGCAGGGGAAGGGAACTTGCTGGAAACTTCCCAGAGCTGCCATGGTTTGTGCTCAAGCCAGGGTTTGGCTTCTCCCCGGATCCCACAGTCACCCTGGGAATGTGCATATTACAGAAGAGGACCAGCACATTAATGGTGTCACTCCAAGGGACAGGAGAGTCTGGGGCCAGTGGGGAGAGAGCAGTGCGTTTGGTGACACCTGAACTTATCCACTGACGGTTCTGGATGATCTGATTGTCCCTGTCCCCTCGGCTCTGGGTTGTCCACAGGGTACAAGGTCTGAGAAAAGGGGCAGCATGATACCTTTGTATACACCCCATGGGGCCAAGAAAGGCTAGAGTCATACCACTTTTTGAGCCTACCGTGTGTGAATTTGAGGCTATGGATTATAAAAGATAACTTTGGGGGTGACTTTTGAGCATGACAGGAATCCATTGGTGTTTGGCTGCAGAATGTCACTGGGGTTTCAGTGAAATCTGCTTCAAGCCTTCCCTAGCTGGAGCTCAGGACTCACTCACATCCCCCATTTTTTTTAAAGAGGTTTCTCTGTGTAGCCATAGTTGTCCTGGAACCCACTCTGCAATCCAGTCTAGCCTCGAACTCACAGAGATCCACCTGCCTCTGCCTCTGCCTCTGCCTCCCAAGTGCTGGGATTAAAGATGTGCCCAGCCACTGACTGTCCTACTTCCCCATTGAATCATCCATTGATTCAGGGTTGGTCATGTGACCCACACTGCCTGTATCCTGGTTCTTGGGAGGCTTTCTGTCCACCACCATCTTGAACAGTATGGTGAGATGCTGACATTGCTGAGACCTCTTTTCTTCCTCAGCAGGAAGTCCTACCAAGAACAAGGCCAGCACTGAGGAAAACAGAGCCAAGAGGCCAGGGGCTGAGCCAAGAGCATGCTTAATTGTGTGGATTCAGAAGCCCCTTGAGACCCCTGAACAAACAAGTCTTTTCCTTCCTTCTCCTTTCTCCCCATGCCTCTCTCTATCTCTCTCTGTTTTTCCTTTTGGCTTTTTGAAACATAGTCTTACTCTATAGCTCAGGCTGGCCTAGAGCTTATTATATAGCCCAGTCTGACCCCAAATTCCTAGCAGTCTTCCTGTCTCAGCCCTCCACATGTTGAGATTACAGGCATGAGCTACCTTACCCAACCATTCCCCGCCCTGTCCCTCCTTCTTAAACAAATATGAATTTGTTCTATTACTTGAACACGGAACCTGGCTAGCTTTGTGTCATGCCTGGTGAAAACAGCATATGAAATCCAAATTTATAATCTGATATAAAATGATTGACACATTTTAATAAGAAAATTCATTTCTAAGAATAATTGTGTAGTTGGTCTCGACCTAACCGATCGGTCCCTTTCCGTTTTAACCATCTTCAAAAAGGGAAACTGTGCTTTGAGTAGCGCTTTGTTTCAGATCATCAATTAGTCACAAGTTGAAGTCCTTACATTAACTGTTCTTACCTTTAGGGAGGCCGGTGTCTTGAATAGGATACTTGTCTGACTGCAGAAACGGACAAAAGCAGAGAGTTATTTTTAAATGTCAGTTTTGAGATCAAAGTGAAAAGAGAGCTTTGTGCTGGGTTTCAGTTTAAAAACCTTGGAGGCAGGCTGGGGTGAAGCTAGCTCATGGGCAAAGTGCTTGCCCAGCACCCCGAGGCCCCAGGTTCCATCCCCACAATTGCAGCATAAAGCAAAATTAAACCTTCTAGGTCTTTAGCCTCAGGCTTATCAGCAGGCCTGACTCACTGTCTTTCTTCTGAGCTGATAGGAGTGAAATCAGAGTCGACAGGTTAATGTCAGAACATGAAACAGAATAATCCCCCTCTTAACTTCCGTGGCTCTGACCGCTAAACCACACTTTCTCCCTTCTTCTGTGCTGTTCTTCCTCTCAACTTCCTGCAGCTTTAGGCTCAGATTTGGCCTTTGTGCATTCTGGGAGTGCATGTTTCTTCTCGCCATTTCTGTGACAATGTCACATATGTGTGTTCACCACTGTAGGACTCTGTCCTGGGTTTGAATCCTGGGACAGGACTCCATTGTAGATATCCTGAATGTTGAAAGGAGGTTAACTGAAAATAGACATTATTAAAAGTCGACACCAGACAAAGACCTAGGAACATCTAAGAAGGTCACTTCTGGTATGCATGAAGCAAGAAAAGGATCTAACACCACTTTGTTGCTTTTTTGGAGATGGTTTTGTGTAACCTGAGTTGGTTTTAAGCTTGCTACAGGACTGAAGATGACTTTAAACTCCTGATCCAAATGCCTCCACCTAAAGAGTGCTAGGTTTGCAAGTGCATAGCACCTTACTGAGTTTGTGCAGTGCCAGGAATCAAACCCAGGGCTTCAGAATCAAACCCAGGGCTTCATGCGTGCTGGGCAGGCACTCTCCTCTCTGAGCCACATCCCTAGCGCAAAATCTAGCACTGCTTTTCAGCCTGGATGTGATGGTGCTGCAGAGGATCCCATATGAAAGAAGTGTATATTCGGAAAGCCTTACTTTGGGGTTTCTGTTCTGTCCTGGAAATTTTTGGTGACTACAGTGTAATATAACAAGGCAGGAAGAGTCAAAATCCGCCACCTACCATGGCAAAGGATAAAGTGCTGGGGTCTGTGTCCTCCACTGGCTCCTTTGCCATGTGATCTGGGGAGATACAAAAGGGACAGGATTGTCTTTGAGACAAAAGCACAAATGAGGCCTTCCCTGCATTTTCACATCTGAATGAGCTACCTTTTCCAGGCAATATAAATGCACTGTCAGTCAATGCACTGTCAATCATCTGTGCAGTCGGAAGAGAACTGCTCATGTCAAGAGAAAGGAAGAGACAGAAAAACAAAACCACAATGCTCAGGACTTCAAACAAACAAACAAACACACACACACAGATTATTTATAAATATGCTCAAATACTGGGGGTTACAACCAATCACAAATCATACAAATGTGACGCCAAGCCCTGCAGGTGTGCGCATGTGTGTTTAGGCCAAGGGACAACTTGACGTGTTGTTTGCAGCAGCCATGCACCTTCTTAGTTTATGACATGGGTTCTCTCACTAGCCTGGAACTCACCAAATAGGCTGGACTGGCTGGATAGCAAGCCCCTGGGATCTGCCTATCCCTGCCCACCTAGCCCTTAGATTGGAAGTAGGCACGACCACAGCTGGCTTTTGTACACTGGTTCCTTTGTACACGGGGGTCAAATTCAGGTCCTCAGCGCTTGCAACGCAAGCATTTAATGACTGAACTGTCTGCTCAGGTACCGACAACTCTACCTGTTTGATTGGGTGTTAACTTTAAGGATTTTATTCTAAATCCCATATATTTACTTGTTTTCTAGTCCCTTGCTTTTTTGTGTTTTCACAGGAAAAAAATTTTTTGAGGAGACTGGGGTGATTGGCTCAGTAGTTAGGAGCTCTTGAGGCTCTTGCAGTTTGGTTCCCAGCATTGGAGGCTCACAACCATTTATAACTCCAGTTCCAGGGATCTGACAGCCTCTTCGGGCTTCTCCAGGTGCCAGGTATATATATGGCGATTACACATGCATGCCTTAAAAACACTCATAGACATAAAGTAAACAAATCTAAGAATTTAAAAAGCAGTTTGAAAATATTTGGATTCTTAGACTGGGGGAGGGGGCTCAGTAGAGAGATCATTTGCCATGTGAGCAAGAGGACCAAAGTCTGAACCCCCTGAACCCATACAGGAGCCAGTCACATAGAGCTGCTGCCTGTAATCCCAGCCCTGGAGAGGCAGAGACACAGCAGCCCCAGGGCAGGTGGCTAAATAGACAACCGGAATCGTCAAGCTGAAGGCTCAGCGAGGCTCTCCCCCGTGAACAAAAGGAAGACCCCTCCCTCAATGAACAAAAGGGCAGCCCTCCCTCAGTGAAGAGGAAGAACAATAAGGGGACATTTCTCAACATCAGCCTTAGGCCTCTACCTGCATACATGTTCACGTGCACGTGTGTCCACATATGAAAAGAAACACGAATACATGCAAACATACCTCATACACATGGGGGAGAAATGGTTTGTTTCTGAGACAGGCTGAAATAATCTAGAGCAGTGGTTCTCAACCTCCCTATCGCTGTGAACCCTTCAACATAGTTCCTCATGTCGGGGTGACCCCCCCCACACACCATAAAATCATTTATGTTGCCACTTCATGACTGTAATTTTGCTACCGTTATGAATCGTAATGCGTTTTCTGATGGCCTTAGGTGACCCCTGTGAAAGGATCGTTGACTTCCCCACCCCTAAATGGGTCACGACCCTCGCGTTGAGAACTGCTTGTCTAGACGAGGTTAATGCATGCGTTGATGTCTGTGCAAGGATTCTCCTATAATTAAAAAAAAATATTTCATATGTGGGAAAAGAAACAACTCCTCGGGGTGGTAATACATGCCTATGATTCTAGCACTTGGGAACTGAGGCGTGAGGATATGAGTCTGAGGCCAGTCTGGGTTACATAATGTAAATACATATGTGAGAAAAGAAAGGCACAGGAGGGGGAAATGGTGGTGACAGCTGGGAAAGGATCAACATCAGCCACAGCATCGATGAGGAGTAAGCAGGGTCAGTAAAAGAACAGAGCACCGGTCAGCTGTGGCAGAGGCCTGGGGCCTCATCTACACACATGTTGAACTTGGGTAAGCCTTGAGGTGTGGCCTTGGGAGAGCCTCTAACTGACCTCAGATGAGCCCTGAGGTGTGATGTTGACATTAGATGGGCCTTAAGCTGCTTATGCCTTGGACTCTTCCTCTGGGACATGAGACCAAATTCAGGTCCTGGTGTCCCTGGATGCCACAAGACCGATGGTCACCATTCGGGCTTGCATGGAGGTCACTGGGCAGCTGACCTCTGACCCTGAGAACCTCACTGATGTCCGTGATATAAGAGCGTGGGTCTGGGAGAGCTTGAGGCCAGCAGGGCTTTTGCTGGTTTACTTTCTGAAGGCTGCACAACAGGGTCCCAGGAAACTTGGGAAAGGAATGTTGTCAACTCGTACAAGAGGTATATGTTCAGGTCTTCGGTTGTTATTATTTTTGTTTTGTTTTTGGAGACAGGACCCCACAGAGTCCAAGCTGGCCTTGAACTTTTGATGTTGGGGAGAATGACCATGAACTTCTGATCCCCCTGCTTCTACCTCCCCAGTGCTGGAATGACATGCGTTTGTCATTTCTCCTGGTTTTGGGGTGCTGTGGATGAAACTCGGTGCCTTTGAGCTCGGCAAGCTCTCTCCCAGCTGAGCTATACCCTCAGCCTCTGCTTTTCTCTTTCTCTCCCTCTTTTCCCTCTAAACGCTCTAACTGCCTTGGCCTTTGCTGTACATTGGGCTGCAGATTAAGCTCTTGTTTGTATGTCTGTCAATGTGGTCATGGACACACGCTACCTCTGATCCAGTGCCTTCTCCCGGCAGCTGTTGTAGGTCAGGCCCTGCTGCTTTTTGTTCACACAGGCCCAGGGTTGTGTGTGCCAAGGAGGCTGTATGGGGGAGGGCTGTTCCTGGTTATTTGAGACAGATCTAGAAGCAGAAAGTTTTCCAAAAGCCTTACCTGGAGGCCTTGAAGTTGAATGTTTACAATACGATTAAGTATAAAATCAAATCGTTTATCTAAAGCTTGAAAATGTTTGTTTTTACAAGCCCCAGGTATCAGCAGGTTGAGCCCACAGGCAAAGCTCCGGTGCCAGATGGGATGTGGGGCACCAAGGGGCCTGAAACAGAAAGGGGAGGGGTACATGAGCCCCAAGGAGGGCATAGCTAGCAGTTCTTCTCTGGGGTGATAGGGACATTCCCCTGCTCCCAGCTGTCACTCACTGTCTGGCCAAGTTTTCCTCCCAAAGCTGCCTCGACCACTCCACACAAGCTCAGATCACCCTATGTCACCCAGCAGCTGCCCGAGGCATAGCTGATGCTCCGTCCTCACAAGTATAGAATACTAGAGTATTCTACCCGGTAAACCCATGCATGGGTTACCCTGGCAGGGTACCTCAGCACCATGATTCATACAGAATGAACAGGCTGCACTGTCATTCAGAATCTCTGAACCGCATGTCCATAACATGTAATATTGGGAGTCAAAGAGAGCCAGGTGTGATGGCACATATCCATAATCCCAGCGTTCCAGCAATGGAGGCAGGAGGCTCATGAGTTCAAAGCCAAACTTGGACAACGTAGTGAGCTACAGGCCACCCTGAGCTATATAAGAAAAGATTCTAGCTCAACAAGCCGTGACGACAACAACAACAAAAACCCACCTATGTCCCCTTCCCATATCAGTCTGTGACAGTGACTGTGGAAGCCCCACAGTGAAAGGCGTCTTTAAGCTAAAAGTCCCTAACCCTTCAACCCGAAGAAATAGCTCCAAGTTCTCCTTCTCTCCTGTCCGCTCCACACTGTGCCATGTGTATGGTCTTGACACGAGTGTTGTTTTCTCCCCTCAGACCCTGCTTGAAAGTCCCTTCCCAAGGCATGCCATCAAAACTCAAACCTTCCCCACCTGTCTGGGAGCTGCACCAGACAGCTGAGCTAGCTCATCTGATCCGTACTGGGGAGGAGATAAGGAAGGTCCAAGAAGACGTGAGCTGAAGCCTTAAGGAGGACCGCCTCAGCTAATCAGCATTAGAATAGCCTCTTTGTCGAGTCTTATTTTCAATACACAGGGCTGTTCAGGCTTCAATCAAGCCCCTGCAATAAAATCACCATATAAACTGTAAAGAAGGGTTTGGGAGAGGCAGCTCAGTCAATAGAGTACTTGCCCTTGCATCCGCAAAGCACTCTATAAACCCAGTATAGTGGTGCATGTCTGTAATGACAGCACTCCAGAGGTGAAAGCAGGAAGAGGTGGAGTTCAAGGTTATCCAGCATAGCTAGCTAGGGGGCAACCTGGGCTACACGAGGTACTGTCTCAGATTCAGATACTGTCCCTGAACAGAGGACCATGTTCAGGGAGCTCTGGTCAGCTAAGCATATGGACACCGGATATTGGCACTTAGGGAGGCCTGGGAAGCTTCATGCCCCTTCTTTCCCACACCTCACTGTGAGCATCTGTCTCTTTATCTGCATCCTTTGTAGAATCCTTCAAGGGCTGAAGGGGATGGAGAGCTCCGTGAGAGAGTGATGGGTTCCATGCTCAGCACCACAAAAGCAAGCTAGTAAAGGTTAGGAAACGTTTTTTCCCAAGCCGACTGGTCAGGCTTCATGGAATTCTCAGAAGCACAGGCTCACTAATATGGGACGTGCAATCTTAAGGGAGGTGGCAGTCTTGGGGATGAGCCCTCAACCTGTGAGATCTTCCATTGCCTCCTTGGAGTATCAGGATTAAGGTGGATGAGGGGAGCCCCTGTTGGCACCCACTGAAGGCTGCTTACCTTGAAAGGGACCCTATACTCTTCATGGTCACAGAAGTGACTTGTGTGGCAGGACCTCAGCTAAGCCTTGTAGCCATCCTGAGAAAGGTCTGAGGGCCCTCCTCTCCACACTGTGTGCTCAAACTCGCAGACACACAGAAGAGGCAGGCTTTGACCCGGAGACCTCAAGGCTGGCTGGTTTTTCTAGAACTGGCTCAGGCCGAGTTCACCAGACAGACTCAGCTGGGGATGTCGTGTCCAGACTTGTCTTATTTATTTTCAATCAAGCTTTGCATCTTTAAAATTTCATTTATTCAGTGTGTCCTCGCGCACACGCCATAGCACACCCGTGAAGGTCAGAGGACAACTTTGTGCAGTTGGTTCTCCCCTTCCATCTTTATATGGGTTCGGGAGTTCAAGCTCAGGTCACCAGGTTTGTGCAGCAAGCTCCTTGACCCCCGGAGCCATCTCGTCGGCCCCATACCTTTTTTATAAAGACGTCTTCATATTGGAGAGCAATCCACTCGCATGACCTCAGCTTAACTAGACTACCCTAGTAAAATCTCTGTTTTCAAAAAAGGTGACATTCTGAGGTACCAGGTGTTGACTTCAGCGTATCATTTGCTGAGCTGAAGGGGGTTAGAACTCCAGCACGTCTTTTCAAGCATGACAGTTTGGTCCAAATCTATTCCCGTTCCGATCCTTCCCACGTGTGGAGTACTCACTCTCTCCAAAGCCACGTTCACTCTAAATCCAGAATCTCATCTACTCATCCTCAACTCAGGGACCCAACCTTTTCATCTCCAGTGCCAGCTTGAAGGGGCAGCGCTCAGTGAAAATAAAGAGGGAACCATGCTCGTCTCCCAGTTCCCCAGGCAAGAGTGGGGCCCTTTGTGCGTTCTAGGGCCAAATCGAGGGCGACTCCTTGAACCTGGAATTTCGGAGGTAAGTTTTTTCTTTGTTTTCTTTTTTTACCTCCTCCCCTAAAAGCTCTCTCTCACCCACAGCTGTTTTCATTCCTGTTTGTGAAGATTTAGGATCACAGGCACGCTCAAAGGCGCAGGAAGGTGCAGACAGCTCCTTTCTGGCCTGTCACATGGCTGAACTAGTTGGGGAGGGGGCTTGTGTCAGACAAGTGTGATCATATGGGGTCCTTGGAGAGTGGTCTTACCTACTGACCCCAGAGACAAGAATGAAGCTGATCAGGGAAGAGGTGAAAGGATGTTAGGGGAGATTCAGAAGTGGGAGCATATAAGAAAAGTTAGGACGCATCCTAGGTAAAAGAAGCAGGCCTAGTAGTGCAGGCTTATCATTCTAGATACTTGTGAGGCTGAGGCAGGAAGGTGGAAAGTTCAAGGCTGAGCTGTAAAGTGAGTTCAACATCAGTGCGCAACTTAGTGAGACCCTGCCTCAAAACATAAACAGAGGACTTGCCTAGCATGTACAAGGCCCCACGTTCAAGTTTTAGTGCCCCCAGGATCGTAACAAAAGGAAAACAACGTGAAGGACACATTAGGAAATCCCCCCATGGTGGGAGATGGGAACATCGCAGAGGCTCACCTACTACACACTTGCTCCCTATTGTGGCCCTGGAGGCTGGACCGGCTGGACCAGCTTTGCACCCATGGCTGATTTTAGAAGTAGTTCATCCTGGATTCTGGCAGGACTCATATATACCTATAGGGGGAGAGGGAGGGCTGAGGACAGGTGAGACACACCTTCAAAGGGACAGTCCTAGGCTGATGGCCAGGACTAGAACCAGGGCTTCTCCAGAACACCCAGGATATGCAGGGAAAATGGGACCTTGAACAAAGGGAAAGCCACAGGACTGTACTCTGCCACCATGATGCTTAGGTAACAACGTATCCCACCTCTTCACTTGGGCCTTCCTTGTTCTGCCTTAATAGCCACATAAACATGAACAGCCAGATTTTAGTCACATTTGACAGCCAATGGCAGATCAGTGACGGAGGCTGAGAACGACAGCTACCCCTCACCATCACCACCACCATCTCTCCCTGGGACCGCAAGCATCTTGTGAAGCTCCTTAATATGCAAATTGTTTGTAAAAATTAACCTCATAGGGACTGGAGAGATGGCTCAGTGGTTAAGAGCACCAGCTCCTTTTCCAAAGGACTGGGGTTCTATTTTCAGCACAGACATGGCGGCTCACAACCATCTGTAACTCCAGTTCCAGAGACTCCAATGCCCTCTTCTGCCTTCCGAGTGCCCAAAGCGCACAAGCGGTGCCCGCAAACGGGGGCAAGACATCCATCCACATACGCATAAAGGAAAACAATTTTTAAAATGAACTCCGTGACCTGGGGAAATGGCTCAGGGCTTACGAGTACTCAATGCTTTTGCAGAGGACCCAGTTTCAGTTCTCAGCAGCCAGGTGGTGGCTAACAATTACCCATAACTCTAGTTCCAGGGGAGCTGACACTTCCATCTGATTTCCACAGGTACCAGGCATATACATACATCCAGGGAAAAACATTCATACATATAGAATAAAATCAATAAATCTTAAAAAGATAGTTAACTTCACAATACAGCATAATACTATATTTCTCTCTGTGTGTGTCCACGTGTGTGGACAGAGAGAGAGAGACAGACTATGAATTGAACCTAGGGCCACACTTGTCAAGCAAGCGCACCCTACCACACTGAGCTACACACCTCAATTGTGTGTGTGAGGGAACAGGTCGTTTTTCTCTTTTCACTTTGCAAGTTTCACTCTGCGGATGTGTTTTGCTTGATGATTAAGTTCCTCAGGAACAAATATGGAAAGGACATCCCCCTCCCCCGTGCATTCACAGTTCAAAGCAATTTTATTAAATTCTGTATCGTCATTCATCCATTCATTTCTCCACTCACTGGAGTGAAATGTGTCTATGCGGGGCTTTGTGTGTGCTGAGCACTGTGGCGGGAATTAGGGAGACAGGCAAGACAGATTTAGGTCCTAGTTGGAGTGTATTCTCCAGTGGAGAGAGTAGTGCTAGCCAAACAGACCTTGAAATATGAAAGGAAAAGTCCCAGGAGAGCTGAGAGGGTGCTCTCAGGCTGAGTTATCTTTGAAGTCTGGAGAAATAGAAGGTAATGGGCAGGGAAGGGTACAGGGAACTTTCCAGGTAGTAGAAACAATCTTCCCAGGGGCCAGAGGCCAGGAGGCACATATTGTAGAGCCTTTCAAAGGAAAGAAAGAAGCCAGTGTGGCTGTCATACCAACAGCAAATGACCAAAGGTGTTGAAAGAGTAAGGATGTATCAGGATGGATGGCCCTTCTAGGGCCTGAGAATTTGCCCAGAAGTGAGTCTAAGCAGGAGGGTGACAGAATTTGGCTCAGGAAGAATTCTCTCTGACTACCTTTTGGGGGACCACTGACAGGAAGCACGCATCAGTGTGGAAACCCCAGTTGGGAGGTGGGTGAAAAAACCCTAAGAAATGGAGTGGTCTGAGGTGGAGAGGTGAACTTTTCAGTCAGCCAGCTGTGCACCTGCATTGGCCCTTCAGAAATGGAAGGGCCATGTGGGTCGTCTGGATGGAAGTGCACATGTGTCAAGACAGGTATTGCACGGAGGGACCTCTTTGACTGACATTCCCAGAATGGGAAAGGGTATTCATAGCATCCCCCAGGCCCGAGTATGTTCTTCACCGCTCCCTGCCAAAGGGATCCCTGAAGGAGGCCTCCTTCCTCTTTGTGGGGAGCCCCAGTCCGCCTCTCCTTGAAGACCTCACCTGGAAGTTTAGGCTCTACCTCATGAAGTGAGAGACAGATTGTCTACAGGACTCCCTCTCCTCACACTATTCCACACACAAAGTGATTTGGTTTGCTGGTTCCTTTACTGCAAATTGTGGGCATCTGTTCCAGATGGGCCAAGCTACTTAAGACCGTAGCCGAAATTCTAGTCCTAAAACGCTGTAACTGTCTTCCAAGATCATACAACTACCCCCACATCCACATGGCTTTGTGTGCATGGATATATGTACACGTTCACGTGGGTACACACACATGTGTGCAGGTGGTCATGCAGGTATGTGTGCACAGATTAGAAGTCACCTTTGGGTGTCTTCCTCAATTATTCTGTGTGTGTGTGTGTGTGTTAGTGTTGTGTAAGCACGTTTAAGAAGGTATATGCATCTGTGTATGCATGAAGTCCAGAGGAGGATGTCAAGTACCCTGCTTTATCATGCTCTACCTGCTTGAGACAGGGTCGCTCACTGAAGCTGGAGCTAAGCTTGTGGCCAGAGAGCCCCAGGGAGCTTCCCATCTCTGCCCCATGGGTGCCATGACTAAGTTTTTATGTGGGTGCTGAGAATTTATACTCAGAGCTCATGCTTGAGCAGCAAGCTCTCCTTACCCACAGAGCCATTCCCCTAACCTTTCTCCACATTATTCTTTGAGACAGAGGCTTTCCCTGACCTGGAACACATCTGTTTGCCTTGGTTGGCTGGCCAGCGAGCTCCCGGCACTGGGGTCCTAGATGGGTGCCACCATATCTGACTGTTAATATGGATTCCAGGGATCAGAATGCAAACCTCCATGCTTGCTTGCTTGGCAGGAGCTTCGCCGTCTGAATCATCTCTTCAGCCCGCCCTGCGGCTTTTTATACTGATGTCACTACTGAACTGGTTTCTACGCCCCTCCCCCCCACCTTATCTGATGCCAGTGATGTTGGCAGCTCAGGTAAATGTTACCTCATCCACTGAATTCCCTTTCTCCACCTTTAAAATCTCCCACCAGTATCATTTGATAAGTCTGGGACCATTACAACTAAAATCATCCCTAAACACCTCTTGGCATCTTACTAATTTGGTTCTCAGCACGGGGGGGGGGGGGGACAGAGTTAGTAGCAGGACCTGGATGAGAGAATTATTCCCATCTGTTCTTGCAAACAATGAGAGGGAAGGCCAATTCATTTTAGTTGATAGCCTGTGGACCCTGGCACATTTGAATAATTTAGTTCTTTCTTTGATGTCACTGGTAAACAGCCTCCTCTCCAACACTTCAAGATGTCAACATGGCCTTTCCAAGCTTAACCTTCTGGCCACTGTCAGACACATGCTATCTCCTCAGTCAGGTCCGGGCTGAACAATTGAACTCTGTCCCTGATCCAGCTCAAGAAACGAAATATGAAACACAGGCAATCTCATCTATCCCAGCAGCCGGGTCCGGTTCAGTGTGGTTCTCACCAGAGCTTTCAACCGCACCAAAACCCGGAAAAAAACCCTAGCGTACGCCGAGGGACACATCATCCATCCGTCATGCGTGTCCCACAAACACCGATGAGGCTTGTAGCTGAGTTACAGGAGGGACAGAGGGAGGGAATCCCTGGAAGAGGAGGTTTAAAGAGATTTTACTTAAATGCAGGGATAAGCGACAGAAAAATCTAGATGCCAGCCTCAGGTTATCAAAGCACAACGTTTTTAATGCACTAAAGGCCTCCACAGGTGGGGTTGTGCAGGTAAGCGCGGCCTCGCGGCTCTGTGGACAGTAGAATAGTTTATAAAAGAGCCGCTAAGACTCATACAGAAGCAACACCATCTCAGCAAAGTGAAGCCAGGTGGGAGAAGGGGAACAGGACGCATGAGTGGAGGGCAAGGGAGAGCCTGGGATGGGGCGCACGATCCTCCCTCCTATGTTCTTTTCTGCCAAAGGTTTGCTGACTTGTTTCAACCTGGCACCCGCGTGGCCCGGAACAAAAGCGCTCGGCCGGGCCTGCGCGTGGGAAGAAGGGCCACGCAGCACCTCGCGGGGTGCAAGAGGCCAGCAGTCAGCAGCTGCTCACAGAAGGGGACGCACCGGGATAGGATTGGGAGAGGCAGGATTCGTGCCACAGCTGTCCCCATGCAGCCCGGCACACATCTGGCGCGAGCCCTGGCGTCCTAACGCGCTCTCAGGGTAGGGGTGACTGAGGTTCGATCTCAGGAACCCAGTTGGTGAGTCACACTCCAAGGGAGGGCGCGGCACCGTGTCACTTTACCTGAGCGCAGAGGGTCATCCGGAGACGCCATGAGAGGAGGAGACCGCGAGAGGACAGCAGGGATGGGCCGCGTCTGGTACCCCAGATAACAGCAGGATCCTTGGGGACCCAACCTCCTGCCTTGGCAATGCGCGACTCTCCGGCTCTGCGCTCTGCCCCGCTGCTCCTCCTTCTTCTTTTCCCTCCTCCTCTTGATCTCTCTGCCACTTCTTTCCAGTGCTCACTTCCTGCAATTAGCAAAGCCCCTTCCCGGCGTGAGCGTCTCTCCAAAAGTATGGAGAGGATTCCGTAGGTTGCGGTTGCGCATGAGAGGACCTGCCAGGGGGGCCCCCCAGAACACGTGTCCTGCCAGTACCTAGGACCTAGTACGCAGGTCCCACCACGGGGGTCCCACGCGATCGCAGCTGGGAGGGCCTTTCAGCCAGCTTTGTACCGGCTGCCGCACGCGGGTGGCTTTCCTGATCCCTAATCTCTCCCTCAGCTGGGACACCAAAGCGCTCCCAGCGTGCTCCTTGCACAGGCCCGGGCTGAGACGCCTGCCGGCGATCTGATGTTTGAACAGTTTCCTAATCTTCAGGCAGCCTGAACGGCTGCATGACCGCACACGCTAGCACTTTCTATTTTGATGTTTCTTTGGCATTAGTTACTGCCTGACCTCCTGGCTGAGCACTGCACAAAGGAGCAGGAAGAAAAGCCAGTCGCAAGGTCTCTTGCACACTCTTCCAGAGATGCGGGGGAGGGGAGAATACAGTGGCGGGTTCTGTCAGAAATGCAGAACCCGTTGGTCCTTAAACGAATTAAGGTTTAGTTTAAATGGGATTTTATGCTAATTAAGCGATCAGGTAATAAGTTCGTTTAAAATGGATATTTTTATTTTATTTAAAAACTTTTAAAAGTATTTCTATTTTAAAATCATATGTGGGGTGGGTTATGCATACATGAATGCAGTGCCTACAGAGTCCAGAATAGGGCGTTGGGTCCCCTAGAGCTGGAGTTGTGGGTGTTTGTGGCCATGCTAGGAACTGAACTTGGGTCGTTTGCAAAAGCAATAGCACTCTGAATGCTAAGCCACGTTTCCAGCTCTAATGGCTGAATTTTCATTCACTGTATGCCCTATACAAAAGGTCACAGACAACTTAAATTTAATAGGAATCTCTGAAAGGTCTCACATAATCTGTATATGACCTTGGACATAAGCATAGAACCATAAAAAGGGCGTTTAAAGGAGACGGCAGCCAGGGATGTCGGCCAGTGACGGAGCCCCTGGCATGCATGGGCTCCAGCCTGATGGCATGCGCCGGTAATCCCAGCACATAAGAGACTGAGGCAGGAGAATGAGACCAGCCTGAAATTTATGGTGTGATAAATTTTATCTTTAAAAAAAAAAAAAAAGAAAGAAAAGAAAAGAAAAGACAGTATTTACCGCACAATTTTATCAACAAATTACCCAAATCCAGACTGAAAACTCAAAATTGTCAGGGAAACAGCAAATGCCTACCTACCTTCGTGGTGACTCCCAGGTTGCTTTGTGGTCCTGAGGCTCATGGCCCTCTTGGGTTTCATTTTTATTCCTCGTGATGCCATGGAAAAAGCAGGTCCTCAGAGAGGGGGACACATGGCTCATGTGTAGAAAGAGAAATTATTTTAGAAAGGGTATTTTCTCAGGGAGCCTATTTTGAGGTTTGGTCTGTGGTTCCCGCTGTACTCCACATTGAAATGGGATGCATTTCTGAGGTTTGGTTGTTAGAAACCACATATCAAGTTGGGCCGTCTTGTCAGCGCAAGTTCAAGTGGTTTGTTTTTCAAAAGGAAATTGTGAATGAGTCTTCTTATGACATCTGTCCTTCCACTGGATGGAAAATGATTCCAGAAATCCGCCTTGTCTTTTTCTCTTTCTATGTGTGTGCACACGGGTGGGCTTGTGCAATGGAAGCAAATGTAGAGGGCAGAAGGTAGCGTGCCCAAATCAGTTCTCTCCTTCTGTGGGTCATGGAGACCAAACTCAGGTTATCAGGCTGGGAAGCAAGCCCCTTCCTTTACCTGCTTAGCCTCACTGTTCTCTCTCTCTCTCTCTCTCTCTCTCTCTCTCTCTCTCTCCCTCCCCTCTCTCTCTCTTCTCTCTCTCTCTCTTCCTTCTTCTTTCTCCCGATCCTCCCTCCTTCTCCTTTTCTAATCATCATCATCATCACCATCATTTCTCCTCCTCCTTTGAGATGGTCTCACTCTGTTAGACTCAAACTCATGACAATCCTCCCAAATGTCTCAGCCTCATGAGTGCTGGGATTATAATGACCTTTCACATCTGACTAAGGAAAAAAAAACACTTTTTTTAACCTTTATGTTTTTATGTGTGGGGAATATGTTTGCATGCTCATCTGTGCACAACATGTGTGTAGTTCCTGCAGAGGCCAAAAGAGGGCGTCTGATTCTCCTGGTACTGGAGCTACCACGTGGGTGCTAGGACTCAAACCCAGTCTTCCAGAAGAGCAGCCAGTGCTCTTAACTACTGAGACATCTCTCCAGCCCATGGTTAATTTTTTTTCTTTTTGTTTTTTGAGACAGGGTTTCTCCATGTAGCTCTGGCTGTCCTGGAACTTGCGTTGTAGACCAGGCTGGCCTTCAACTCAGAGATCCACCTGCCTCTGCCGCCCAAGTGCTGGGATTAAAACCCGCTCAAGGTTTTCTCTTGTTGTTGTTTTTTCTAAGAAAAACCCAGTATTTTGGTGTGGTTTTTCTTATAAACTGTAGCTGCTGCTATTTCCTCTGTTCTTCCCCACATGTTTTGTGATCACTGAAGTATAACGAAAAATAGGATCTACTATTTTTCAGTGTGCAAATAGCAGTTAATAGTATTTCTCATCCTGACATTTCCATGCAATCTGCTTACTGTCATATTAGACTTCTCAGTGTCTGCTTCTGTTGCTCCCAGAGAGTGTCATACTTGGTAGTGGTGGTCACATGACCAGTTCAAAAGTATTTTTCTAAGATGTGCTTTTATTTGTAAAGTATGTGTATATGTGTGGGTATGTGGGTGTGAGTGCAGGTGGCCACAAATGCCAAAGGAGATGTCTGATTCCTCCTTCTCCTCCTCCTCCTCCTCCTCCTCCTCCTCCTCTTCTTTTCAAGACATCATTATTCTGTGTATCCCTGGCTGTCCTGGAACTCACTTTGTAGATCAGGCTGGCCTCACACTCAGAGATTCATCTGCCTCTGCCTCCCCCCACTTTCAACCCCCTATCACTAAAGAGAAAGAAAAATAGAGAGCTAGAGATCCTTGAATCTAATTTCTTTCTTTTTGTTTCTTTGTTGAGCACAACTATTAAGAAACTACCAACAAACCCCAATCAAAGCTCTGAAAAGTTCCCAGAATTCCAAATATCACACCATCTCAGAAACTGTCTGCAGCTGGCAATACCACTCCTCTGCTAGAGCACGAGGCAAATCACAATCAGTTACTACAGACTGTCTGAGGAAGCCCTGTATCCCCACACCTGGGATTAAAACAAAGAAAATATTCTTATAGTACATCCGTTGTTTTTTTTTTTTTAAGAAACCAAAATTCTAGAATTGTTACTACTGTTCTTTGTTAAGTTTGCTATTTCCCTTGCTTTCATGCTTTTTGTTTTGTTTTTGTTTTTGTGTATCTGTGGTTTATTTATGTGTGTGTGGCGGGGTGGGCATTGTGTGTGTCTGTTTTGTGCTTGGACATGAGAGGCCAAGAAAGATGTCAGGTTTCTTCTTCTATTGATCTTTCTCTCTTTCCTTGATCTAGCCCTCCCTTTCTTCTTCCTTCCTTTCTTTTCCTGAGAAGAGAGTCTCTCTGGAACTGAAGCTCATCATTCAACTGGCCAGGCTGGCTGGCCAGCAAGCTCTAGGACCTCCCTGTCTCCACAGACACTTGGTGGCCTTGCCCTGCTTCTACAGGAGTGCTGCAGGTTTCAATCCAGGTCCTTCTGTTTTCATAGCAAGTCTTCTTACCCGCTGAACCATCTCTTCAGCTTGTTTTGTTTTGTTTTGTTTCGGGGTTTCTGTTTGTTTGTTTACATATAAAGAAAGTGTCTCCGGTAGCCCGGGCTGGCCTTGAACTCTCTGTATAGTTGAAGATGACCTCAAGTTTCTAATTCTCCTGCCTCCACCTCCAAGATCACAGGCATGTGCCCCTAGGCCCAATGTTGTTGCTATGGAACTTTTAAATTGACCTCCACTTTTTTAAAAATTTAATTTTATTTTATTAATTACACTTTATTCACTTTGTATCCCCCCATAAGCCCCTCCTTCCTCCCCTCCCGGTCCCACCCTCCCTCTCCCTTCTTCACGCATGCCCCTCCCCAAGTCTACTGATAAGGGAGGTCCTCCTCTCCTTCCTTCTGATCTTAGTCTATCAGATCACATCCTGATAGACTAAGTGGAGTGGCGACCTCCACTTTTTAAATGACCTCTGACTTGGTCATCTCAGAATCAAACTAGCTGACTTTGCCTCTTGGGCATGAAACCACAAGAATGGAAAGCAAGGGGTAGAGAGAGAAGGTAAAGGGAGATCGAGAGAAGGGAAAAACAGGAGAATAAGGAAGATGGAGGAAGAAGAAGAGTAAACCAGTGACTGTCACACAAGCAGATGGCTGTCCCACAGTACATATTTTCCTTACAATTTAGACCGCTGATTTAAAAATTAAATATAGTTCATCATTTCCCCTTACTTCCCCTTCGTACAGCCCCTCCCCTTCCCGTGTCCCCACTTTGCTCCCTTCCAAAGTCATGCCTCCAATTATTATTGTCACATATAAATATATAAGCACGACCTGCTGAGTCCTTCTAGTGTTGCTTGAATGAATGTGACTTCAGGGCTGACCACTTGGAATTTGATAATCAATTAGTGGGCTCCTCCCTGGGGAAGACTATTTTCCCCAATCTCAGCATTCTTTACATATAAAGAAACTAGTTGTCTTTAGTTGTTTATCTAGGGGTGGGGGCCTATGAGATTTCCCCCTTCCATGTTAGTGGGTCTGTTGGTGTTACCATTATTTAGGGCTTGATTAGGCCACCATCTTGCTGAGGTATCATAAGTGTAGCTTCTTTGTCACTTCTAGGAGACAGAGACACAGTCTCACAGCAGACTTAAGCAAATGGGACAGAAATCAGAAGAGGGTGTAAACAAGGAACAAGACAGGACCCTATCACAGAGGGCCTCCAAAAGACTGCCCAGCAGGGTATTAAAGCAAATGCTGAGCTTGCCCCAAAGCCACAAATCTAATCAAGCCACATAACCTTTTCTATCTCACGCCACCCTGAAAAGCTCCCTCACCCCCACCCCCAATAAACCCTATCTAGACCCTGTTTTTTGCCCAGTTCTCTGCTGTTTCTCACCCAAGCAGAGGCAACCACCCTCCTGGGTTTCCCCCTCCCAATAAATCTGTGTGAGGTTTGTTGTTTTGTATGACTTTATGGTATTCCTTGGCTCCTGACTGCCAGGAGTCCGTTGCTCTTGAGCTTCAATGTTTACAATAGTGTCCCAGCTTTCTTCTGGAGAATCACTGTCCCATTCGGCCCATGCCTTTGATAGCACAGATAGTTAGCTGTCAACTTCCCACAACCTTGAATGCCCTGGGGAGAGAGACCCAAGGGGGAGTTATCTAGATCAGGCTGACCTGTGGCATGTCCATAAGGGCTTCTCTTAGCAGGTTTAATTGATGTGGGAGGGGCCCACCCACTGTGGGCAGCACCATTTCCTAGGCAGGAAGTCCTGGACTGTACAAGGAAGAAGAAAGCTAGCTGAGCACTAACATGTAAGTACGAAGGCATTGATTTCTCTCTGCCAGCTCTGATGGGCCATAACCTGGAGCAATGGGCTGAAACAAATCTCTTCTCCCCTAAGCTGGGGGAGGGTTTTTTGTTTTGTTTTGTTTTGTTTTGTTTAGGGTATTTTTATCAGAGCAACAGAAATGAAACTAGGTCAGTGGTGGACAGTATCACCCCTGACCCCTGACTCCTGACCCCTGACTCCTGACTCCTGACCCTGACCCTGACCCCAGGAGGTGGAAGTTGAGTTTATCAAAGCTTCTCAGAAAATGGCTTCAGTAAGACAATGGGCTAAGGTGGGGAATTGGGAGAGGCTTTTTGGATAATCAGACCAGGATGCACAACTGTTGACAGAAGAAATAAAGCTGGTGAGAGGGGAACATTTTGGAGGATCTCTGCTGTGGAGGATGCTAACATATGGGAGGATCTTGGGCAGCAGGCAGAAGCACGTAGGACTCATTTTTAGACAACAGGAAGTCAGGGAGCTGGGTTTTGAAGGGGCAGAAGAAAATTGGTGTTTTGGAAAGATTAGTTTGGCAGCTGTGGGGGGAGTGGATAGAGGGAAAAGAGAAGGTAGGCAGGAGACTAATCTTTCCAGCACACTGTAATTTTTAAAAAAATTGCATTTGTGGTATCTGTCTGTGTGTGCGCACACACACACTCTAAGTGTTTCGGCCCTGAAGGGAAAGCTTCTCCTACAGCAGTGTTCCAGCTCTGCCCCAGCCAAAGCTCTGCTCCCTGAGGTATCTTGGCAATTGGGAGCTAAGAAATACCACGGTCACACAGCACAACAGACCTCACACACGAGATTTATTGGGAGCAGAAAACCCTGGAGGGTGCCGGAAGAGAAGCAGCGGGGAACTGAGCAGAAGGCAGGGTTTATATACAATTTCTTGGACATGGGGACCTTTCCAGGCTACCCTGGAAAGGTATTATATGGCCTGATTTTGAAGCTCAGGGATTGGTGAGTTTTCCTGCTCAGAGACTGGTGGGTTTCTGTGGCAAATTTAGGGATCAGTAAGATTCTGTTTCTTGTCCCTAGCCTTGGGCTTGGGATCAAGTCTGGGTCAGGGTGTTCTTTCTTTGGCCCTGGTCTTGGGGTCAAATCTGGGTTAGGATGTTCTTTCCTTTGTGCTTTTATCTTACAGACATGACGGGGGCAGAAGCCAGAGGAAGACTGCCTCAGACATTTGAGACAGTCTCATACTGAATTTGGAGTCAGGCAGGTAACCAGCAAGCTTCAGTGGATCCCTGTCTTCACCCAACATTCTCCTGGGGTTACAGGTCAGTACATAGCCCTATATGGGCACAGCCGACTTGACTTTTTTTAATTATTTAAAATGTATTTATTTATTTTTATAGGGGTGCTGGAATCTCAAGTCCTCATGCTTATTCAACAAATGCTCTTATCAACTGAACCATATCCCCCTCCCCTCGGGATGCTGTGGAAGACAAAAATAGAAACAAAGCAAAGACACTGAACAGAAAACTGGTATGGTAGACAGGAATGCAGTTACACCAGTGATCACTTGAAATATCAGTTGGTTGCAGCTGAGGAGTTCGGCGCCCTCTAGTGGACAGGTGCAGCATGTGTGAATGAGTTAGGAGATCGTTGAATGGGATAGATAGCATATACCATTGCTAAAATGTCCAGTCAAAAAAGTAAGCATTTGGGGAAGAGTTGCTTGTTGGGTAGAGTGCTTGCATAGTTTGAATCCTCAGCACCCAGATAAAAAGCTGGGGGCACTATAGCCCTGTCTGTAATCCTGAGGACAGAGACAGGCAGATCCTGCGGACTTGGTTTCACTGAGTCAGTAAAATCAAGGTTCAAAGACACTGTCTCAAAAAATAATGTGGAGAGTGACGAAGAAAGCTGATGCTAACTCTGGCCTCTCTGTGTACACACATGAATGAGGGAACTCTCTCTCTCTCCTTTTGAAATACAGTTGGTGCTAGGAAAGGCATTATTATTATTATTATTTTACATTGTGTGTGTGTGTCATGCGGATTGGGGGAGCAAGGGCATGTCACCGGGCACATACAAGGGTTAGCGAGCAACCTATGCAAGTCAGTTTCTTCCTTCCTTCCTTCTACTTCTGTGGGTTCTAGGAATTGAACTCAAGTCACCAGGCTCGGCAGCAAGAGCCTTTTCCCACTCACTGGCCCAGGAGATGCACTTTTGAAAGAGTGAAGTAACATCAAAGCAAGCTTTCTATCCCGAAAGCACTATATTGAGTGTGTGTGTGTCGGGGTGGGGGCTCACCAACCAACTTGACGTAATTGACATCTCTTGGCTACTTTATCTGACAGCAGAATGCACACTCCTCTCAGGAACTCTTAGAACATTTACTATGACAGGCCATACTCTGGGTCATAAAACATGCCACAATGGGGGAGGGGAGATGACACAACAGTTAAGAGCACTGGCTGCTCTTCCAAAGGACCCAGGTTCAGTTCTTAGAACCCGCACGGCAACTCACAGCTGTCTGTAACACCTGACACCCTCATACAGACAAAACACCAATGTACTAATAAGTTTATTAAAAACAAAACAATGTTTTTAATTGTTTAATTGAACCCAATGCTGGGTTCAATTCCCAGCGTCCACATGCAACTTACAACCAACCAGGGAGTAAGTTCTAGAAAATCCAGTGCCCTCTTCTGGCATCTTCGGGTGCCAGTCACATATGCAGTGCACATTACATACATGAAGTCAACACACACACATTCCCACATACATACATACATGTATACACACACATACATACATTAAAGCATACAGTATCCACTCTCAGACATGGGAATGGAAGACAGAGGAAGAACATGACTAATGAGAAAGTTGAAATATGGAGGGTAGTGAGGGGTACAAAATAGTACATCTTTTCTCTCTCACTTAATATAGATTAAATAAATGTGTGTGCTAACCTAAAACTAATACATACACACACATACACACACACACACACATATGTACTTTTAAAGAGTAACTCCTATTCTGAGACCACAAGACCAGTGTTCTGTTTGATCCAGGATTTTTTTTTTTTAAGATTTATTTACTTATTACATATACAGTGTTCTGCCTGCACGTACGCCTGCAGGCCAGAAGAAAGCACCAGCTCTCATTACAGATGGTTGTGAGTCATCATGTGATCGCTGGGACTTGAACTCAGGACCTTTGGAAGACAGCCAGTGCTCTTAACCTCTGAGCCTTCGCTCCAGCCCGATCCAGGATTTTACACAATAGCCTTATGAAAACCAGGCCTTCATCACTTGGTTACTTCATGTTAGAGTTGAGCCTCATCCGAAGCAGTCTGATCCACTTTCTGCTTTCATCACACACACACACACACACACACACACACACACACACACACACACGCACACACGCACACACACCTATGAAATGAAAGCAGAATAATACTCTTTAGGGGAAGGAAAGGGGCCAGTGGGGGAGGGAGGCAGGGGAGGTCATGGAAGGGAATAAAAACAAGTTACATTGATTCATATCTACAGAAATGTCATAAAGAAGTTATTCTTTTGCATGCTAAAAAGTTATTTTAAGTCAAGAGAAAAAAAAATCCCTGGGCTTTCCTGCCACTTTGACGTGAGTTGTTTGCACATAAGCCAGGGTTTGCATCCTGGGTAGGCACGGCAAACCTACTTGGCATTTGAGGAGAGCACATTAATGGAATAAAATACGCCATGTCTAGGCTTTTAAGCATCTAAATGACTTGGAGTTAGTCTTCAAAGGAGGCAAATAACAGCCTTATAAAACAGGATTACAAAGGCAAAACTTAGTGTCTTAGACGCTCTAAGCCTGGCAACCCAGGGAGTTGAAGAAAAAATGTCTGTAGCTCTGAGGAGAGTAACGAGCCACTCACTCTCCTAAGCAACGCTCAGAGCTGATTATCTGGAACTGCTGGAGGAAACGGCAGAAATGCTGGGAGATAAAAAGACGCATTGTCTTTTAACAAGAACTCAAACAGAGCACCGTCCAGTGACTTTACCAAGAATAGTGTCCATTCAAATCACAGACCTTGGTTCTAGGTTTCCGTCCGGTTCCTCGTGACAACGTGATGGGTGATCTTGATTGTCTACTTAAGAGGATTTAAGATCTCCATATAAGGATGCTTCTTGGTGTGTCTGTGAGGAAGCTTCTAGACTGAGTGAATTGAGGTGGATGGTAGCATTCTATGAACTAAGGTCCTTGGCTGAACAAAGAGGAGGAACTGAGCCAAGCAGCAGCACTCTATTCTTTTGCCTGTCTATCTGTCTGTCTGTCTGTCTATCTATATTCATATATATGTACATAAATACATATAACTGCAGTGACATGTTATATATATGTAACAGCTGAACAATCTCACTAGCTCCTCTCTCTGCTTCCTGACTGATGCAATGTAACCCACCATAGTGACTTCATGATCCTGCCACTACGTCTTCCCTGCCATAACAGACTGTACCCTCAAGACATGAGCCAAACAAACCCTTCCTTAAGTTGCTTTTGTCACAAGGCAAAAGGTCGCTGGTGCAGTAGGCATTCTGAGTGAGGCAAGATGGAATCTCAAAGTGGTTTTAATTTGCATTACTTTGATGGCTAAGGAAGTTGAACGTATTTCAAGTATTTAATAGTGAATTGTATTTGAGACCTACATGTTCAGTTCATAAGTCCATTTATTGATTGGGAAATTTTTGGTATTTAATTTTTTTTTTTTTGCTATTCTTTATATATTCTACATATTAACCTCTTACTTGATGTTTGGCTGATAAATATTTTCCCATTAGGTAAGCTATTTGCCTTGTTGATAGCTTCCTTTGCTGTATAGAGGCTTTTCCGTTTCACATAATTCCACTTGTCAACTCTTGGGGTTGTTTCCTGAGCTGTTGAAGAGCCTTTCAGGAAGTCTTTACCTGTGCCTGTGTCTTAACGAGTTTTTCCAGTATTTCCTTGTAGCAGTTTCAGGTCTTGGAACCATTTTGAATTATTTTTGTGGCAGGGAGGGAGATACGGATCTAGTTTCATTCTTCTCCATGAATATTGTGAAAATTTAGCCATAGTGCTAAAAGCAGTCTACAGATTCAACTCAACCACCATCAAAATCCCAATGATATTCATCTCAGAACTGATGATCTTAAAACTCACATGGAAACAAAACAGACCCCCAATATCCCTTAGCAGGAAGAGTAATGCTGGGAATGCCATAACACACCATCAAATTATACTACGGGCTATAATAACAAAACCAACGTTACTGGCACAAAGACAACCGTGAAGACCCACAAGTAGAACAGAGGACCCGGAATAAACTCACACAGGTATGGCCACCTAACTTTTGACAAAGGTATTCAAAGGGCATACGTTTGGGGTAAAGACCGTCTCTAAGAAATGCTGCCATCGGCGAGCTTTTCTCAGACAGACCCCTCGATGACAGTGTGCAAATGGGAGTTGTCTTCGCTGGCGCTGATCTGGGGCCTGAGTGGCTGTCGGAGCTGCAGGGCACTGCACTCTAGCCCTGGGAGAGTTACCCCCAACTCCATTAGCACAAACCCTTTTCTCTCTGCAGCCAGCCAGCGCTTTTATCAACTGGGGGAAGCTGCGGGGCCCTGTTGTTTGTTGGACACCAGCCCAAATGAGAAGAAAGCTACAGGCAGGAGAGCAGCTCTGAGGCAGGTCTGGGAATGCGTGTTTGCACCTGCGCAGCAGGCAAGGTAGCCAGTTTCTGAAATCAGCTTCAACTGAGGCCCAGATCTCAAGAGCCTGTATGTCTGAACAAGGAGAGACCCGTTTTCAGAAAACCTAAGCCGCCTCGGTTTGGAGAGCCAGGGTGCAGCGGCATTTTGAGATTCCAACAGCTAGACGCTGGGAAGAAGGCCAGAAGAGGGCGAAGTGGCCACAGAGGGCGGAGGAGCATGCACTTGCTATCACACTTTTACCCTTGTTTTGGAACTCACGTGGTTTATAGTCATTGGTCGCGATGGCGCCGTGGGCGGGACAGCGGAGTGGTCTGCTCAGCTTGAGGGTGTGGTGATGCGGAATGGTCGAGGCCTCTATGCAAATAAGTTTTCTAGCTGCCCTGCGTGGGTGAGGGGCTCCTTTGACTCCAGAGTAACTAACCATCCCAGAACTCCAACCTGGAGAGCGTTAAGTAGCTTGCTTTCACGTGTGGGCTGCGCAGGCACAAAGCTGTGGGCTGGTGGCTTTAGAGCTGCCGGGAAGAAGAGGAAAAGGAAGGGGGACAGCGCGTCCATAGGATGCCTGGGGACTGGTCTTCCCTGATGCTTGATGCTTTACTTGCCTCCCTGGGTTTATCCTGTCATCCCTTGGGGCCCCTTCTGGGACGAGTCCAGCTGTGGGTTTGCTTCTGCAGCTGTTTCGATTTCTAAGATCTTTGGGGAATGCTTTTTTTTTTCCCTAACTGTCACTTCTTGATGGGATATTCTTGCTGATGCCTGTTCTTTAATTATGCAGGGTTTGTTGGCTGTTATTATAACTGATGTTCAGCGCTGTGCTTTGTGTAGAGAACAGCCTGCAACCAGGAGGAGGAGGAGGCATGGAACTGGCTTTACCAGTCACTCCGTTTACTTCAGTTTTCATCCTAAGAATAGCACTCATTAATCGCTAGCCTACCCGGCGATTGTTGCGTAAACAAACTTTCTCCAAACTGACAGCTCTCCTTTTGCACCCCTTTTTTGAACCGTTAATCATTTTAAACTTCATCCCGAATTTATCTGATTTATCTTTCCTCTCCGTCTAGCAAAGAAAACTTGAGCTTTATAGCTCCGCAAATAGACAGAAGGAAAACAATAGGCTCATTCTGGTTCCCTTTATCTTGAGAGCTTGCCAAGGAAAGGAGAAAAGAAATACCAGCAATCTTATCACCTACCACAAATTACAAGTTATGCCTAAGTCAAGATGTAACTCAGGACATAAATCATCAGCCTCCTCAGAAGCTGTCACCCACCTCATGGTATCTGTATTATGTATACCATGTAAATAAAAACGGTTCCCAGACCCCTGCTGGCTTGTTAAGCACAACTGAGCCGCCTTCCAAAAACTACAGCTAAATTGCCTGTTCCACTTTAATCCCATGCCACTGACACTAACACAGATGACTCCTAAGCCAGTAACCCACAACATTCAACTGGCAACAATACCCTTGATTGTATCAAGGAAAAGTAAGTTGTCAGTGCAATTTTCTTAATTGTACAATTGCTTAACCACTGCAGTGACATAGAAAGAACCCTGTACTTAATGCTGTCTGTCAAATAGGCGACGACTAAAAGAATTTTCTTTTGCCCTTTAGATGGCAGATTCTGGGATGGCAAAGCCACGCAAGTTTAAAAACCTGACAGATGTTTATACAGGCTTTAGCACCAGAAGCCTTTCTTTTAAATTTACTTTATTATTTATTTATTTGTGTGTAGGGGTGGGTGTGTGGGTGCCCACATTTTTTTAATGTAAGATCTCCTGCTGGCATGGAACTCACCAAATAGTCTAGTCTGGCTGGATGAGGAGCTCCAGGATACACCTGTCTCTATCTCCCCAGCGTGGAGACTATAAACAGGCCCTGCCCTACCTAGGTCTTTTATGTTGGTTTCGGGAGTCAAACCGGGGCCCTCATGCTTGTATGCTAGCCACATGAATGATGGAGCTATCTCCCTAGCCCCTCCTTCCTAGTTCTTGTCAAGTAGTCAAGTAGGCAGTTAATTTACAAGACTATAGAGTTCACAGGAGCAGAGTGGGAACATTCCAACCTTGCAGGTGGCGGATATGACCATGGATGTGAGCAATTTATCCAAAGCTGGGGCCAGGCTAGCACAAAGGTGAAACTAGAACCAGATTCTGGACACTTATTGGACCTGCCTGGTTGTGACGTCAGACCTCCTGGATTCAGATCTTGCTTCTTTTCTTTGCTATTTCTTAGCCTGTAGCCCCGATTCATAAATTATGTACTGAGGTTCATAACAGTACCTGCTTGGAGGGCCACAGTTAGTGTTACATGCTTTTGATCTTGTCGGGCAGTCATCAGGGATCTTAGCGCCTGCACACACCACACGCAAACGCCTGGCAGTCCTGAAACGGCCCAGCAATGAGGTCACTTATCAGTGCACTTTGACCCCATAGCTGGTGGCTCTTGTGTCAAAAGATCATTAAAGAAGATTTTTTTTCCCCTGTGAGACACTGAGCTGAACTGTAAACACCACAGGAATGCAACACCTGGGGTTTTGTGACAGCTGTGCCTTGAGATTAAAAGGTGGCATGACAGGCTTCAAGGTAGCTCCTCACCTTCGCGAGCGCTCAGCGAATTAAGGTCTGCTCTCCCAGAGAGCATCTATGAAAGGTTGATAGACTAACTCAAGCTACTTGTTTATTTGTTTGAAATTTTCCCCTTTGTATGTGTTCTCCTGTGGGTATGGGTACAGCAGAGCCACCGGTGTGCACGCGCAGATCAGAGGTCAACCTCAGATGTCAGTCTTCACCTTCGACCTTGTTTTCCATGAGGTCTCTTCTTTGCTGCTCAGCACCGCCCACTCAGGTTGCCGGCCTGTGAGTTTCTGGGGATTCTCCAGTTTCACCTCCCACGAATACTGGGATTACAGATGCAAACCGCTTTGGCTTTACTTGGGTTCTAGGAATCTGAACACATTCACCCACTAAGCTGTCTTCCTGGCTCAGATCAGTTATGTTGACTCAAGATGGTGAGGTCCATGCTCTTTAGGAGCCACAGAACCTTTTGCCAGGCCTGGGCTCCCCTGGAGTCGGAGATCGGTCCTGATCGTTGTGTCTGAGGTGGCTTCCTGGAAATGGGGACTAATCAGGACTGAGATGTTGTCCCAGGGCCATATTATCACAGGGGCTGGATGTCCTCAGCAATAGATGGAATAGCAGGGCAGATCTGCAGATATGGTCGAGGAAGGAGCAGTAATCACCCAAGCAGTGGTCCTTGTGGCAAGTCAGACCTGTGCTTGACCATACAGACACGGTGGTTCCTGTGATGGTCATGGCTGTAGGGCTACGGTGACTCCTGGGACTCAGGCAGCTGGCTTTCCTAGTGCCTATGCTCTCAGCTTAACAAAAGAATTGCTGTTCAGTTTTCTAGTTCCAACTGCTGCCCGCCCTCTTTGTTGACAGTATGTACATTTTACAATTCAAAGGCAGTATGTACCTTTTGGGGTGCTTCTATAGGCAGTGGAGAGTGGCCAAAGGTCAGGGACATGGGTCTCTGAACCCAGCCTCTATTGTCCTTTATAGGCTAGGAAAGTTGGTCACATCCTGGACCCCTTTGTGGAGTTATATGAATACAGTGGTTTGAATGAGGATGGTCGCTTAGGCTCAGCTATATGAATGGTTGGCCCCCAGTTTAAGGAACTGTTTGGGAAGGATTAAGAGCGTGTCACGAAGAGTAGGAATAGCTTGCTCTGCCTCTTGACTGTGCCTCAGGATGTAAGTTCTCAGTTACTGCTCCAGCACCATGCTTGCCTGCCTGCTTGCTGCCATGCGGTACACCATGATGGTTGTGGACTCACCCTCTGATATTGTAAGTCCCAATAAATTCTTTCTTCTATAAGTTGCCGTGGTCATGGTGTCTTATCATAGTAGTAGAAAAGTAACTAAAACAGTGGTCTTGGAAAATTTGCCTGTTTCTGTTATTCACAGCCTGATAAAATAGTCTCCTCCCACAATGTGTGTTCCTGTGTGTGCATGTGTGTGAGCACATGCTATAAGTGCATGTACCATGTTGTGTATGAGGAAGTCGGAGGAAGTTGGCAGGTGTCTTCCTCTAAGATTCTCCATCTTAGTTTTTGCTCTTCGCAAGATCTCTCATTGAACCTGAAATTCACTCTTTGGATTAGGCCGACTGCCCGATGAGCCCCGGGGATCTATCCGTCTCAATCCTCGATGCTGAAGTTACAGGCACATGTGGCTATGCCAACTGTTTAACCCAGGTGACTGGTATTTGAACTCAGGTTCAAATTTAAACTCTCACTCACTGAGCTTATCTTTCCATCCCCTGGTCCCTTATTCCACTAAGCTTTGTATTTGGATCTGCACCAGGCCTCTGTCTAGTAAAGGGCACAGATTGTGGGCCCAGTACTGAGAGGACTTAATTCCAAAGAGCCAGCCAGTCCCAGAGTCTGAGTCAGGTAGCCTCCATGGGCACCAGACAGTCCCAGTCGAAGTCATGTAGCCACAGTAAGAATTCCCCTTTCTGGCCTTAAAGGAGACCTGCACACTCCCCTTGGGATGGCTGCCATTTTGTGAAGGTGGTGACGCCAGCATACTGGGATTCTCTGCAGAATAAATGCTCTTTGTTATCACATACCATCTGAGTCTGGGGTCTTTCTTCGGCGATTCATGAACCCTGACAGTACCAGACGAGATGGTTCTGAAGCCTACTCTATTTCTCCTATGATCCTAACATCTGCTTTAACAGTAGCTAATACTACTAATTTTGTGCCTCTGTATAAATTAGTTAACCTTTGCTGTTGTGTGTCCTCAAGGTGCTAGGTGCTGCGGGTTCAGTGGAACAAGACTGACATTGTCCACTTAAGGAAACCTGATAGAGCTCACTCTCATCTCTGTCCTTGTTTGTTGCTTTAGGGTCATTACTTAATGCCATTGGGAGTGCTCCAGCTGGCACATGGCTGATGGTTCTGCTGTTGCTTATTCCGTGAACTCAGCCCAAGTTGAGTTCAGGAAAAGGCAGGGGTCCAAAAGGTACTTTTCCTACTTGAGTTTCTGTGGAATCTAAATATAGCTGGGCATCGTGGCACACCTGTAATCCCAGCACTCAGGAAGCTGAGGCAGGAAGATCATGTGATAGAGAAAACCCCATGAGAGAGATTTTAGTATTAGAGTCTCGCGGACAGGCCCATTCCATTAAACTTCATTGCAGAACATACTGGTTATTTTAGACTGATCTTACAACAGAAAACATTACTTGTTGGGAATGTTAATGATTCGAAGGCTAGCTATAGAGGTGGATCAGTGGATAGAGTGCGTGCCAAGCATGCATGACACCAGGATTCTATCCCCAGCACCACATAAACTTTGGAGCAAGCCTGTAATCTCAGTACTCAGGAGGAAGAGTCAGGAAGATCCAGAGTTCAAGTCCATCCTTGGCTACATAGGGAGTTTGAAAACAACTCGAGAAAGAAAGAACTTCTTTTTTTTACTACTTTGTTATTTTTTTAATTAAACTGTTATTTTTTTTATATTAATTACAGTCTATTTTCTTTGTATCCCAGTTGTAGTCCCCTTCTTCATTCCCTCCCAATCTTACCCTCCCTCCCTTCCTCATCTCCTCCCTGACCCTCTCTATGTCCACTGATAGAGGAGGTCCTTCTCCCCTTCCCTGTGACCCTAGCTTATCAGGTCTCATCAGGACTGTCTGTAATGTCCTCCTCTGTGATCTAGCAAGGATGCTCCTCCCTCGGGGCAGGGGTGAGGAGGGAAGGAGGTCAAAGAGCCAGCCATTGAGTTCATGTCAGAGACAGTCCCTGTTCCCCTTACTAGGGAACCCACTTGAAGACTGAGCTGCCATGGGCTACATTTGAGCGGGGGTTCTAGGTTATATCCATGCATGGTCCTTGGTTGGATAATCAGTCTCAGAAAAGACTCCTGTGCCCAAATATATTTGGTCCTTGTGGAGCACCTGTACTCTCCCCTTCTTTCATATGATTCCCTGCACTCTGCCCAAGGTTTGGCTATGAATCTCAGCATCTGCTTTGATACACTGCTAGGTAGAGTCCTTCAGAGGCCCTCTATGGTAGGCTCCTGTCCTGTTTCTTGTTTTCTCCTACTTCTAATGTCCTTCCCATTTGTCTGTCTTACTCGGGTCCTCCTTCTTGTTTAGCTTCTTTAGGTATACAGATTTTAGTATGTTTATCCAATCTTATAGGTCTAGTATCCACTTATAAGTGAGTATGTACTTATACTCACTTTCTGCTTCTGGGATATCTCACTCAGGATGATCTTTTCTAGCTAGACACCACCATTTGCCTGCAAATTTCATGATTTCCTTGTTTTTAATTGCTAAGTAGTAGTCCATTGTGTAAATGTACCACAACTTCTGTATCCATTCCTCTGTTAAGGGACATCTGGGTTGTTTCCAGGTTCTGGCTATTATGAATAAAGCTGCTACAAACATGGTTGAACAAATGTCCTTTTTGTGTACTTGAGCATCTTTTGGGTATATGCCTAGGAGTGGTATGGCTGGATCTTGAGGAAACGCTATTCCTAATTGTCTGAGAAAGCACCAGATTGATTTCCAAAGTGGTTGTACAAGTTTACTTTCCCACCAGCAATGGAGGAGGGTTCCCCTTCCTCCACAACCTCTCCAGCATGTGTTGTCACTTGAGGTTTTGATCTTAGCCATTCTGATGGTGTAAGGTGAAAGAAATCTCAGGGTCATTTTGATTTGTATTTCCCTGATGATTAAGGATGTTGAGCATTTCTTTAAGTATTTCTCTGTCATTCTATATTCCTCTACAGAGAATTCTGTTTAGCTCTGTACCCTATTTTTTAATTGGATTGCTTGATTTGTTGCTTTTTAACTTCTTGAGTTCTTCATATATTCTGGATATTAGCCCTCTGTCAGCTGTAGGGTTGAGTGAAGATCCTTTCCCAGTGTGTAGGCTGCTGTTTTGTTCTGATGACAGTGTCTTTTGCTTTACAGAAGTGTTTCAGTTTCATGAGATCCCATTTATTGATTGTTGATCTTAGAGCCTGTGCTGTTAGTGTTCTGTTCAGGAAGTTGTCTCCTGTGCCAATGAGTTCTAGGCTCTTCCCCACTTTTTCTTCTAACAGATTTAGTGTGTCTGGTTTTATGTTGAGGTCTTTGATCCACTTGTACTTTAGTTTTGTGCAGCGTGATAAATATGGGTCTATTTTCATTTTTCTGCATGTAGACATCCAGTTGGACCAGCACCATTTGTTGAAGATGATGTCTTTTTTTTCCATTGAATGGGTTTGGCTTCTTTGTCAAAAATCAAGTACCCATAGGTATGTGGGTTTATTTCTAGGTCTTCTATTTGGTTCCATTGATCCACCATTCTGTTTCTATGCCAGTACCATGCAGTTTTTATTACTATTACTCTGTAGTACAGCTTAAGATCAGGGATGGCGATATCTCCAGATGATCTGTTGTACAGGATCGTTTTGGAAATTCTGGGTTTTTTTGTTTGTTTGTTTGTTTTTCCATATGAAGTTGAGAATTTTTCTTTCAAGGTCTGTAAAAAATTGTGTTGGTATTTTGATGGGAATTACATTGAATCTGTAGATTGCTTTTGGCAGAATGGCCATTTTATGTTAATCCTACCGATCTATGAGCACAGGAGATCTTTCCATCTTCTGATATCTCCTTCAATTTCTTTCTTCAGAGACTTGAAGTTTGTTTCAAACAGTACTTTCACTTGCTTGGTTAGAGTCACAGCAAAGTACTTTATGTTATTAGTGGCTATTGTGAAGGGTATTGTTTCCCTAATTTCAAGAAAGAACTTTTAATGCTTCTGAAGTATCTCCTGTTTTTCTATGCTATACAATAATATATATATATATATTTGATAAATATTTCAGAGGGATGAAGAGCATGTTTTTTTTCATTTTGTTAACATTGTGTTTCTATGACTTTTCAAAAAGAAATAGAAATGGAGAGAGAATAGAATGCTCACCCTCTAATCCCAGCATTAGGGAGGCAGAGGTAGGCAGATCTCTGTGAGTTCTAGGCTAGCCTGGTTTATATTGTGAGTTCTAGGCCATTCGTGCTATGGTGAGACCGTGTATAAAAAAATTCAGGGAAGGAGGGAGAAAGAGAGGAGAATAAAAGAAAGAAATCATAGCAAAAGGTCAGAAAATTTAATTGGAAACAGGAACTCTCAGATATAAATCCAGAAAGCAAATCACCATCCTGTTCTTTTTAACACAGACTACCTAAGGTTCAATATGCAGTTGGCTCCTCAATCCAGTGCATCTTGCTATTTAAAATGCAAATTGGGTTATTATGTTTTCAAGGTAATGCTTTCATGTTGAAATAGAACTGTTCTTCAGCCATTTTCTCCTTCATTAGAATGACAAGTGAACCAAAACACAGCCTTTTAAATGACCCTGCATTGGCTAGCACCAAGCAAATGAGAATACTCAATGAAATTTAATTCACACTTGCCCTTGGGCACAGAGTATTCTAACAGCAACTCTGAAACCTCTGCCTCAAATAACATACCCCCTAACCAGGGGAGAAAACCCTGGAGGCTGTTGGATCTCTTGGCCTGGGGTTGTACCCCATTTAGGAGACTACTCACCCAGCATGTACAAAGTGAAGTCCTGGGCTTTAAAAAAGACTTTTATTCTCATATATATATATATCTATATCTATATATATATATATATATATATATTTTTTTTTTTTTAAAGAAAATAGAATTCATTGTGTGCCTTTGAGGTGTTAAATAATGTTATGGGATACGTATAGTGAAGAGATTGGAAGGAAACTAACATATCCACAAACATGAATTATCCACACACCACATAGTTACTCATTTGGCTTCTGTGACAAGAGTGGCTAAAATCTATTCATTTAGAATCGATCCCAAATGGTAGATTTGTGTTATCTGGTCTTCCCGAGGTAGGTCAGGTGTCTACACTTGTTTGTCTCACGGACTGCTTTGTGTTTGTTATTCTTTCCATGTATTTCGCTTCCCTCCCTCCCTCTCTTCTTCTCTTCCTTCTGTTTAAAAAGCACAGCTCTCATCCTAAAGGGAACCAGAGATAATTTATACTGGAGTCATTTTGAGTGACTGGAACACAAATTTAGATTGCTCCAAATTCTGTGTTCCAACATGGAAGCAGTTTCATGAAGTTTTTGAAGTTTTATAGCTTTTACAGTACAAAGAGAGTCATAAATCAAGACAAGTTCAAAATACATTGGTGGGTACATCAGAGAGATAGTTACAACAAGATGAAGGAAGCTCTTCTTATAGGCCCAATGTGCTATCTGATGATATTCTTAACTCTTGGGTTAGTGGAAGCTAGTGGTCTGTTAAGTTAATAGATTCCAAAAGGTTTTTATCTATTAGTCACAAGATATTAGTTCAGACTTGGGCAGGGTGGGGATGGGGGTGGGGAGGGGTTGAGAAATGGCTGGAAAGCTAGAACTAGCCCCAGATCAGATAATTAGCTTCTAGGCCTGCAACATGCAAGTCTCTCCACAGTACCACAGTTCCAATCAGCCAGTCTCAGCAGGTGCAGCTTCTTTCCAGGAGTTCTCCTTCCTTCCTTTCTTCCTTCCTTCCTTCCTTCCTTCCTTCCTTCCTTCCTTCCTTCCTTCCTTCTTTTCCTCCCTTCCTTCTTCTCCCTTTCTCTCTGTCTGGTTTTTCTTTCCTTATTTCTGATTCCACCACCTAGAATCCCCTAAGAAGGGAGTCTTAGTCAAAGGATTGACAAGTTCGAGTTGATCTGTGGGCGTGTCTTTTGGGCATTGTTTTGACTGCAGGTATAAGAAGACCTGGCCCTTTGTGGCTAGTACCATTCCTTATGGTCCTGAACCATACGAAACAGGAGAAAGCTGGATGAGAGCGAACAAAAAAGAAGCATGGGTGCAGTCACTTCTCTCTGCTCTTAGATATGCTATAACTAGTTGTTCTGGGTTCCTGCCACCTTGACTTCCCCTCAATAATGGACTGTGACCTGGAACTGTAAGCCAAATAAACCCTTTGCTCCTCTAAGTGTCATTTGGTCACAGTGTTTTGACACAGCAATAGAAATGAAACCAAAATATTTGGCTTATTTCACATCCATGTTGTATGTTGTATCTTAAAGATGTTTTATTTATTTTTTTACTTATTTAGTTATCATTTATTAGTATCAAGTAAGGTCTCACTATGTTAAACCCAGGCTGCCCTCATTATTTCGAGTGCTGGTATTATAGGTGTTTGCCACCACACTACACAGCCGAGGGAGTGGAATTCCTAACCATCTTGAGGTGAGCTGTTGCAAGTCTTAGCCTGATAGCATCCATGCTCTATTAGGTGAGAACTTGGGCAGAGTCTGCCGGCATGTTTGAGTCTCACCACTGGGACAGGGCTTGAGACCCAAGCAGGCAGGGCCCAGTGAGCAGGATGCTCTCTTCACCCAACCCCCACCGTGTCAGTGTCAGCAGACATGTCTGACCCAGAATAACCACAGAGCTATGAGAGAGACACTGTCATAGAGGCGGGAACGCCAAGGCTTGGAAGGATGGGAGCACCAGCCATGTGTGTGGCACTCTCATTCCTGTCCTCTCTATGTCCTCAAGGTTAGGATGATTCGTTATATCTCACTCTATGGGAAGGTTTGCATTGAGGGGCAGGGCAACTGCAGTCCCATGTGTCTCGCCTGTCCCTCCCCAGGGTGCTCATGGGTGTTCTCTTCACATCCTAGGAAAGCTCAGAATTACAGTGGGAAAAAAAGGACGGGACGAGCTTCCATCACCCAAGCCGCTGCTCCTGGTGGCGGGGCCCAGCTCTCCTGGTTTGCCGTAATTCACAACGAACCTTGGGATAGCATTGTGTCTTGAGGTGGACAGCACTCTGGTGGTACGGCAGGAACCTTGGACTCTCTCTTCTGGGAAAGAACGGGATTTTTTCTTTCCCCAGGAGGAACCCTTTCTGCAAGTAAATCTGTGTTCTCTGCCCTACCCCTGCCAGCATCATGGTCTATGAATTCTCTTTCATTTTGTGTTTGCAGGTGTGTGTGTGTGTGTGTGTGTGTGTGTGTGTGCGCGCGCGCGCGCGCATGCTTTAAAGAGCATGCATAGGTGAGCACACATACCTACGTGTATGAAGGCAAGAGGTCATAGATTCAGGTCCCCTTCCCACTACAGCAAGCATTTCACTGACTGAGCAGTCTCCCCACATTGGTATTTCTTTTGATGGAGAAGGAAGCAATGTGACAACTCATTTGGGGCTGTAAAACCTAGTGGGACCACAGTAGAGAGAAAGATCCAAAGAGTTTTAAAGAGCCCCAGTTTGATGGTGAATTGTTTTATGGCAACAAAAATTAGGTTACTTACGGAAAGTGAAGGTTAGGGAATCTGCAGGAAATCTGTGACATTGCCTTTGGGCATCTGAAATGTTACATAAGAAAGAAAGTTTTAAATTCTTCTTTCTTCTTTTTACAATTTAGAAAAATAGAAATCTTCTTAGCACAGTGAGCTTTCAAAATAAGTTAGAAATGAATTGGTTAGGTCTGGGGATATAGCTCAATTGGTAGAGTGCTTGCCTAGCATGCACTGTCCTGGGCTTGACCCTTAGCAATTCCATAAACTGGGTGTGATGGTGCATGCCTGTGAGTCCAGTACTCAGAATGTGGAAGCAGAAAGATTAGAAGTTCAAGGTCATATGTGTGTGTGTGTGTGTGACATCAAAGTAGATGTGAGACCATGTATCCTAACAGGAAAAAGAAAGGAAAACAAGAGAGGATAATTGTACTGGCTGGTTTTGTATGTCAACTTGACACAAGCTAGAGGCAGATCATCAGAGAGGAAGGATCATCAGTTGAGGAAATACCTTCATGAGATCCAGTTGTAAGGCATTTTCTCAGTTAGTGACCAATGGGGAGGGCCCAGCCCATGGTGAATGATGCCATCCCTCAGGTGGTGGTCCTGGGTTCCATAAGAAAGCAAGCTGAGCAAGCCATGGGAAGCAAGCCAGTAAGCAGCACCCCTCCATGGCCTTTGCATCAGCTCTTGCCTCTGGGTTTCAGCCCTGCTTGAGTTCCTGTCCTGACTTCCTCACATGATGGATTGTGATCTGGAAGTTTGAGCCAAATAAGCCCTTTCCTTCCCAACTTGCTTTTTGGTCATAGTGTTCAATAGAAACCCTAAGACAATAATGGTACAGAAAAAAGAAACATATTGTATTTTTTTTTCCCATAGAGAATCTAGATTGTGTGTGTGTCGGGGGAGGGCACAGACAGACACATAAGGGAAACTATTTAGGGAAAGGAGAGTGGCTAGTAGGGGAGGGGAGGAGAGTAATGAAAATATGAGGAAATATAATATCATACACATGTATGAAATGTCACAACGAGGCCATTATTTTATATGCTAACTAAAGTAATTTTTAAAATTCTCATAAAGAATTTTCATGAAGTGAACTCTCTGTTGGGTGTGGTAGGTAGTGTGTGTGCCTGTAAGACTAGCTTTTGGAGGCTGAGGCAGAAGAATACCCAGCAGGGACATCAGAGCAAAAACCTGTCTCTTTGGGAGAAGATGAAACTCCCTCTGAAGGATTCTATCTCATCACGTTTGTATGTGCTAGTTCAGGAGTTTTGGAGAAACAATCCCTTAGTAAGTCAGCAAAACTGGGTCACAGCTTTCTGCAAAGCAGCCATTGGAGTCCTGTGGTGGTTTGAATAAGAATGCCCCCATATCCTCATATATTTGCATGCTTAGTTGCTGAGAGAAGAGTTAGGAGGTGTGGCTTTGTTGGAGTGGGTGTGTCCTTGTTGGAGGAGGTGTGTTGCTGGGGTGGGCTCTCAGGTTTCCAAAGCCCACACAAAGCAGAGCTGCTACGCTTCTGCTTCCGGCTAAGCCTCTGAAATTGTAAGACCCCAATTAAACGACTTCCTTTGTAAGGGTTGCCTTGGTAATGGTATCTCTTCAGAGCAGCAGAACACTAACAAGACACGTATTTTATCTACACAATTCTGGCATCTTGATTTAGCTGTTTCTCAGAAAGGTCATTTGCGAAATGAAAACTTAAAAAAAGAACCTTCAAAAATAATCCTACAGTCCTAAGAAGTGCATAACTTATGTTCTGAATATGATGTGTTGCAAAGCAAGTCCTGCCGAAAGGTCATTTGATAATAGCCCTTCCAGGAGACTGGTCTTCACCGTTTACACTGGGTTCTTTACAGCCTCTAAGGAGATGTTTGCATTGACGTGAGCCTGGGGTGTTTCTGTCTTACACTAGCACATAGTCCGGAATTGGCTTAATGAAGTGACCGGTCATCACCGAGAAACCTGACAGGCATCTAAGGAAAAAGAGCCCATGTCAGTGGGAGGACTGGGGAGGTTACAGTCAGGGCAGCCACTTCAGCTGCTATTAGGACCTGGGAGGTAGGGACACTGGCTGCATGAGCTGCTGGGGTCAGAGGGGCCTGTGGGGAAGTGGTGTGAATCCTCGTGCAAACGGCACAGTGACTGCTGGTTTGGCAGCATGGATATTGATGTAAATTGCCCTGACTGCTGAATGTTTGTAACTAATTCAACATTTTAGCAATCAGGGAGCAGCACTTTGTAAGCTAAACAGCATAGTTCTGATAGGAGGCCGTGGGTCACCACCAGTCTGAGACCCAGTGGTTAGGGAAGTGGAGGAACCTTGAGAGCAAAGGCTGTCCTCTTCTCCACTGATGGTGCCGATGACGAAGGGTGTTCTCACCTTCATTTTCTGTGGATTGTCTCTAACTAAGTTTTATGCAAGGAACTAGGCCAGCTCCCTCTTCGCAGCTGGAGTTCAAAACCACCTCAGTCCCTCAACATTTGTGTGTGTGTGTGTGTGTACATGTATGTGTGCTCTTGAGTGTACATATGTGTGCACTTGTAAGTCAGAGGTTAGCATCAGGTGTCTTCCTCAATCACTCTTCACTTTGTTTTTGGGACAGGGTCTCTCACTGAAGCTGAGAATTGGCTAGACTGGCTGGCCAGAGAACCCCAGAGATCCACCTGTCTCTGCCTCCTTGGTGGCCGGGTTATAGGTATGTGACACTGAACCTAGCATTTTCATTTTTTAAAATTTGTTTTTCTTTTATGTGTACTGTATGTATGACTGTATGAAAGTGTCAGTTCCCCTGGAACTGGAGTTACAGACAGCGGTGAGCTGCCATGTGGGTGCTAGAACTTGAACCTGGGTCCTCTGAAGGAGCGGCCAGTGTTCTTAATCCACAAAGCCATCTCTCCAGCCTTGGGCCTAGCTTTTTATATCAGTGCTGAGGAGAAAACCCAGCTCCTTATACTTGCACAGCAAGCACTTTACAAACTAAGCCATCTCCCCAGCCTTTTTTTCTTTCTTAAAGAAGGACTATCCTAGTCTCTTATTTTTAAAAATAATTTATTTAATTTACTTCTCTGTGTGTTGGCATAAAGTTGTCATAATACATGGGACTGGCGTTATAAACAGTTGTGAGCTGCCGTATGGTTGCTGGGAATTGAACCCGGGTCCTTGGGAAGTACAGCGAGTGCTCTTAACCACTGAGCCATCTTTAAACAACCAGAGACTCTGACTTTTCCCAGGAGCCTCTAGCCAGTCTTCTGAGTTGGATTAAATTATAGGGAATGTGGACGTTATTTCTCCAGAGGCTTCTAAGCGGGGCAGACTCTCTATCTCTCTGCCGTGTATTGATCCCAACATGGCTTCTCAGTGGCAAATGATGGGACTGTGGAGCTGACAGCCAAGGTGGGGTGTCTGGAGCAGATGTCAGACCCACTAGGATTCAACAGTGGTCTAGAACAAGAGCTCCGGGAAAACGCCTCTTTCAGCTTCTGCTTCCTCCATTTGCTCTGAAGCTGCCTGAGCTTAGAAAAGTTGCATAAGCCATCTGTGACTTGGGGACAGCAGAATGGCACCAGCTGTGAGAGGGTTGTGAAGATTTAGTAAGCCAATTCGCAATAAAAAGCATTTTTTGTTAACTATTATGATAAAAAAAATATTATTTGAGCCAGGCCACCAAGCCTGTAATCCAAACACTCTTGGAGGCAGAGTCAGGTGGATTTCTGTGAGTTTGAGGCTAGCCTGGTCTACAAAGTCTAGGATAGCCAAGGCTACACAGAGAAATCCTGTTTAAGAAAAAAAAATACTATAAAAAAATATTATTTGGAAGGGCCTGAGAGGTGGCTCAGTGATTGAAAGGCTTGGTGCATTCTAGGCAAGCACTCTACCAACTGGACCATATCCCTACCCTTCAGTTTTTGGTTTTGTTTTAAAGTAATATATTTCTAATTGTTTATGTATGTGTGTGCAGGTGCCCACCGAGGCCAGAGAAGCATTTCCAATCTTCCAGAGCCAGAGTTGCAAGCAAGCAGTTGTGAGTCACCGGTCATGGGTGCTGGCAACTGAACTTGGGTCCTTTGCAAGAGCATTAAGCATTGCTAACTGCTGGGCCTAACTCCAGCCCCTAATTTTTTTTTTTTTTTTTTTTTTTTTTTGGTGGCTTCAGCAAGAGTCAACTATGCTTTCCGTATTGCTAAGGTCTTTATCAGGGTTTCTTATCTACTTCACTCTGCGTTGACCAGATGAGTCCCTATTCTCAGAGAGCCCGGGGTTTTGGGCACTTGGAGTAGGAAGGGATCAATCATGGACTGGATGAACAAGCTGCATGACTTTGAGTTATTTATGCTTCTGTTTTTCTATCACACTTTACTCTGAGTCTGGCTCAGCACACATACAGTTCTCACCAACTTCAGCACTCTTGCTGCCTGGGGCAGCAGGCAACTCCTTCGTGGTTGCTGCATTCCTTGTCTTCTGTGTATTATTTCAGCTGTCTTAATTAGGAACCCCATCCTTCTAAGCCAACCTGGTTCTGTTATTCTCATTGTTCACAGGGTTATTTTTGTAGCCCTGGGCTGCAGGACATTTATAGAACTGGGGTCGGAAAGTCCTTGGCGAGAAGTCTATGCTGCCACTCGCTAGGTCAACAAAAAGTTACTGAGTTACTTCCCTATGTCCTGGGCTCTGCTGTGTGCTGAGGATACAGCAGCAGACAAATTAGGCAAGTCTCTTCCACCTTCGTGGAATAACTTTCTAGTCGAAAAGATGGCAATACGCAAGTCTAAAGTTGAAGGAAGGACTAGCAGATTTTGTTCACAGACTGTTGTCTGCTTGTGTCCTTAAGCGGTAGACAGAATGAAGGAGCTTTCTAGCGTCTTCTTTGATTAACAACAACAACAAAAAGATTGAATTGTTTTTATTTCGTATGTACGGATGTCTTGCCTGCATGTATGTTTGAGCATCACATAGGTGCCTGATGCCCACACATGCCAGAAGAGGGTGTCAGATCTCCTGCAATCGGAGTTACAGATGGTCTCAAGCAGCATGTGGAGCTTGGAACTGAACCTGGGTCCTCTAGAAGAGCAGCCAGTGTTCTTTAACCCCTGAGCCATCTCTGCAATCTCCCAGGGTCCCTTTTGTAATCCTATTCACAAGGCTTTTCTCAAAGGCCATACAAGTACAGTTACAGGAAGGGATACGTGCCATGTCTAGTAGTTACTCGGTAGAGTGCTCACCATGCAGGGATGACAACCCGAGTTCGCATCCCCAACACCCATATAAAAAGCCTTTTGCAGTGGCGCTTGCCTGAATTCCCAGTGTTGAGGCGGTAAAGACAGGAGGTCTCTGGAACTCACTGGCAAGTCAGGCCGGCTAAATTAGTGAGCTCCAGGTTCAGCGAGAGACCTTGTCTCAAAAAACAAGGTATGAGAGTGATTGAGGAATGACACACAATGTTTACCACAGAGCTCTTTATAGTAAGAGTTTTAGTTTCTTTAAGGAAAAAAAAAAACAGTTATGTGAATATGTTTTTGTTAATCCTAGGTGTGGGATATGGGGTTGCTTCAGAGTGACCACAGCAGCGAACTGCAATGTGCCTTGTGTTTTGGCAGGGGCATAATTTGTGCCACCTGCAGATAGTTTATTTCTGGGAATTTTTGAGAGGGTATAAAAGGAAGAGCCCCCGAGCGGGCCTGTGGAAGCTGCTGCCCTCCCCAATGCTGTCTTCACTGTTGCATTTGCTCTTCCTGGAGTGCTGGTTTGCTGGACTGCTGGATACAAGGAAAAAATGGACTTGCCCCAGGAACCATGTCCCTGTTCATCAGGAAGCAGTCATGGAAGTTTACACCCCCTTTCGCCTCTAACCTTCTTTCTCTTCTACCTGGTGTTGGGGTGTTGGAAAGGATTAGGGTGGATAAGAGTTGGAAGGAAAGTAGAGGTATAAAGGGCCCAATACAATAGATTAAAAAATATGACTACACCTCTAGGCCTCCGTGTGTATGTGCACACATAGATAGGTACTACCAAAATGAAAGAGAGAAAAACAGAATATAATTTTTTGGGAAGTAGCCATAGCTGGGTGTGGTGGCACACGCCTTTACTCCCAGCACTGAGGAGGCAGAGGCAGGTGAATCTCTGTGAGGCCTGCCTGGTCTACAAAGGGAGTTCTAGGACAGCCAGGACTGTTAAGCAAACAAAATAAGAAACCCCATCTCAGAAAAAACAACAACAACAACAAAAAGTAATTTTTTTTTTTTTAATCAGGGAGACAGGTACCATTGGCTCAGCTCATTCTTGAGAAACGAGAGGATTTCCCAGAATCTATTTTACTTAACTGTGGTGATTTCTCACACCCTTGTGCAGGACTGTGGGATGTCACAATCAAGGATAATGCCGTGGAGATTCCAACCAGAAGAGCCATGGGTAAGAAACACATTTCATGCCTTGAAGAATGTATACTAAGCTTGTACTTTATTTTCCAAAACGTAATCACAGGGTTAAAAAAAAAATCACAGTGTTAATTTTTTAATACTTCATTTTTTAAGAGATTTATTTATTTATTATTTATACAGTATTCTCCCTGCATGTCAGAAGAGGGCAACAGATCTCATTACACATAGTTATAAGCCACTATGTGGTTCCTGGGAATTGAACTCAGGACCTTTGGAAGAACAGCCAGTGCTTTTAACCTCTGAGCCATCTCTCCAGCCCACAGGATTAATTTTTGTGTTGTATTTAGTATTTATTTATTTTGAGTGTGTGAATGCAGGTGCATGTAGAGGTCAGAGGTCAGCCTCGGTCAAGGACAAGACAGAGGTCAAGCCATCTATCTTGTTTTATGAGACAGGGTCTCCCATTAGTCTGAAGCTTGCTGACTAGCCTAGACTGGATAGCTACCAAGCATCAGGAACTTCCTGTCTCCTCCTCCCCAGCACTGGGAGCAGAGATGCATACTTTTTTTTTTTTTTTTTTTTTTTTTGATGAAACATCCTAAATGCAAGATGACCACCCTGTTCAAGTGGGGAAAATTCTGATGCTATGTGAATCTCTGAGAACTCAATGTCCTTGCACAAAATTAGATAGCAACCAGCAAGTGGGTGATTCTCTGGTCAAATGGGATCCAGACCCATGATGAATGTTGACATGTGTGTGAGAATGAGACGCAGGAAGTCGGGATACTACCCATCGAGGGCTGCACAACAATAACCAGCCTCCAAGGAAGCGGGGGAAGGGGGTGAGAGGTGGTGGATAGGGAGCGGGTGTGAATGTGATTTTTGGAGAAGTAGCAACTGGACATGGCAAGGACGAAGCCATTGACTGGAACCAATGCATCTACCTGATTTCATTCAGAAAAAGACTATTGAATTCTGAGAAATAATTGTCTGAAGGTTCTCACTGACTGAGGGTAGGCACTGATTAATGGGAAGAATCCAGGCAGTGTTGACACACAACCACAGCACTATCTATAGCTTTGGTTTCTGTCTGTCCTTTCGGCAGTCCCCATCTCCGTGGACGTCTTAGTCACTGTTCTATTGCTGTGAAGAGACACCATGACCAAGGAAACTCTTTAAAGGAAAACAGTCAATTGGTCTGGCTTACAGTGTCAGAGGTTTGGTCCATCATCATCATGGTGGGGAAGCATGGCGGCACGCAGGCAGACATGGTGCTGGAGAGGTAGCTGAGAGTTCTACATCCTGAGCCTCAGGCAGCAGGAAGAGTGAGATACTGGGCCTGGCAAGGACTTTTGAAACCTCAAGGCCCTCCCCCAGGGACACACATCTTCCATCAAGACCACACCTACTTACACCAGACCGCACCTCCTTCTAATCCCTTCAAACAGTTCCCACTCCTCAGTGACTAAGCACGCAAATGTATGAGCCTACTGGGGGCCATTCATAGTCAACCACAACAATGGCTTGTCCTTCTATTTCCTCTAGTTCTCATTTTTATACACAGCCATACACCAGCCAGCCTCTTTGCTTTCCATTATTTTTAATCCCAATTCGTTGCAAAAGAAAAGGAGAAGAAATCCCCTCGGTTAAAAATCAGAGATGTGATGTTGCCAAGCAGAGAGTGGCTTGTAAGTCCCCAGAAGTTTGTCTTCTAGGTGGTCCTAGAGCCTGCCAGCTGGACAACCTTAACTCTCACAAGCTGGGAAGGAGAATTTGTCTTGAGAGACCAGAAAGTTTAAAGCCCCAGCCACCCGGGAAAAGAAACTTAATGAAATCTTTCCTCGCCCACTGCCCACTAGTTATACATTTGCTAGGAAACCGGCCCATGCCCCTAGGGAGGGACACCGGGTCATTAATGGTTTGGGGACCTTCCTACAGCCAATCAATTCAAAATGCAACATCCCTTTTGTGTTTCGACCAATAGGTGCTTGCCAGGCAGGAATCCCCCTGCTTTGGGCATGTTGGGAGGGACTGGAATCTTTAAATCACCCAACTAACCTGAGCACGGGGCTCTCGGCTCTCACCAGCTCTCACCGCTTCAGCTGTGGGGGTGTGAGCCCAAACTGCAGCTTGTAATCAAAGGATCCTCATGCGTTTTGCAATGGACTCAACTCCTGGTGGTGGTCTTTTAGGGTCTCAAGATTCGGGCACAACAGACTTACAAATGATTCCAGTCCTTTTCATGTACTTAACTGCCCTTATTCCCATCAAATCATAGATTACTGGCAAGCCTAGTGTTGCAGGCCTGTAATCTTAGCTACTTGGCAGGCTAAGGCGAGAAGATCACAAATTTAAGCCTAGCCTGGCATATAGCATGAGTTCAGGGCCAGCCTGAGCAACTTCCTGAAGCCATATCTCAAAACAGAAAGTAAAAGAGGCCTCAGGGCACAGCTCAGTCTCAGATCACTTGCCTATCACAGGTGAAATCCTAGCTTCAACCCCCAATATTACAAAGAAAATGAAAGATTATATATTATTTCCTAGCACAGAATCTGTTATACAAGAGGTTTTATTCAAATTGCACAAAGCCTGTACACGCCTTTAGGAAAAGCAATGCTTCTTAACAGATGCAAGCCCATCGCTTTAATGCTATTCAGTGAGCACACTTGAACGCTGCAGCTGGGTAAATACTGAGACACACAAGGACACTTTAGAAGGGAGAACGGCTAATACAGAGCCATACGCCAGCCAAACTCCTGGGTTTTCATTACTTTTAATCCCAATTCATTGCAAAAGAAAAGGAGAAGAAATCCCCTCAGTTAAAATTCAGAGACATGATCACCAAGCAAAGGGTCCCTTGTAAATAAGTCACAGATGGAGAGTTTGTAAAAATAGAAAAAAAAAAATCCACCCCATGGTCATTTGTTGACACACCAGAACTATCAACACAGATGTTTAAACACACCAGATTGCCACCTCGTAGGTTCATTAGTCCTAGTTCAGCTTGCTATCACAAAAAAAATGACTGGCGTTACAAAATTTCCACTCAATTGCCTTGACTTTTATTTAGGGCTATTGGATTTTCAGAGTTTCCTCAGTGGACGTCAGGAGTTATCCAGGCCAGAAAGCCATCAAAGAAACATGATGCGCTGGAAATGTATATAATTAGTGCCACTTTGTTGAACTTAAGTCTCTTTGGTATCATGGTCATCCAACCGAGGTAGTTTTTAAGTCTTTGCTTAAAAAAAAAAAACAAAACAAAACAACCAGCCAAACAAACAAAAAAACACAGCAGTAACAGACATTTCAAGTAGTGCTTGAGGATTTAAAAAGAGAGAGAGGTAATTTTCTAAAATGAAGGACTTAGTTGCACAAGTGGAACTAAAACATCTTGGTAACTCATTCTCCTTTACTGCTGCTTGTCCTCTGTCTCCCACCAGTCACTCCATTTCCCTTGAGGGAAACTGTTAAAGCTTAGCTGTTGAGAGCACTGACTGTTGTTCCAGAGGGTTCAATTCCCAGCACCCACATGGCAGCTCACAACACTCTGTAATGACAGGGAATCTGACGCTCTCTTCTGGTCTCCTAGGGCACTGCACACCCACATGGTACCCAAAACATAAATGCAGACAAACACCCAAACACATAATTGAAAAAAAAAAAAAAACTTTAAAAAAGTAATTGTTTCTAGTAATGAGATTCCAGCAGTGTGACAATCTGTCTCAGTCTTTTGTTGTTGTCGTTTGTTTTGTTTTGTTTTGGTCTCCAAATATACCTCTGTTCACATCTTAACAAAATATTGTGTGATTCATTTTACTCCATTTTCCAGGAATATTCTTTTCCAAAATAAAGCTACTACCCTGCCCCCCACAGGAAACATCCAGAGGCCCTACATACTAGTAAGTAATAAAATAAATCAACATAGCAAACAACACTAACTAATAATCAACAAATACGTATTAATTTCTGTTCATAGGGATTGAGAAGGCACTCAAAAGAATATAGTAGAAGATAGGTTTGCCTAACATTTTATACTCCAGGTGGATTATAATACACAAACACAGGAAAGGTGAACTCCAACCCAGACCAGAAGATTATCAGAGTTGTTGGTAGGACAACCTAGCATTTGGGTAAGTACATGAAGATGTACTTATTGCTTATAGAAGAGAGGGACGTGGAATAGAAAGGAAAAAAAAAAGAAATCCATTAGAGGAGTGGAGAGAAGCATTTGGACTTTAAAGCAGAACAGTGAATTGAGGAAATGATCTCTCTGCTGTTGTGCACATATTTGTGGCTATAGTTGCAGTATAAATATTAATCTGTATGTGTGTGTGTGTGTGTGTGTGTGTGAAGGCCAGAGGTTGATGTGCAATGTTTTCTTCAGTTGCTCTAAAAATGTTGTTTTTATTTCCTCAGATGAGAGGATGAGATAAGATCTGTACTCAAGCTTTATGAATACATGGGTTGGGCTAAGCCTCAAGCATTTCTATCTAAATACCCCTAGATACACACACACACACACATATATATATATATGCATATAGAGTCTGCACAATATAATCTTCTACAAGACCAGACCTTGAAGGCTTTAGCCTCATCTGTTAACCTAGGCCTAGAATGTTTTCAGCCTCTGAGACTTACTGCTGAATAAGCTCACCCTTTCCAATTCTTTATGAACTCTGGCTGGCTAGTTCAACTCAGCTTTTCTGTCTCAAAACTCCTTTCCATGCTGACTGATTCAAACTGGCTTCTCTCTGCTTTTCACTGAATTGTTCTCCTTGGAAAACCTGCCTCTGAATTCCATGAACTGAATTGCACAAACTCATTCAACTGAACGTCACTGAAATGCACCAAACTGTACTGTACTCCCAAACTGTACTGTACTGTCTCCATGAACTCCATACTGTACTCTCCTCCACTGTACTGTATTATCCCATTCTCTCTGCATGCTTTTAAATAGACTGACTCTCTCTCTCTCTCTCTCTCTCTCTCTCTCTCCCCCTTCTCTCTCTCTTAATTTTTGAGATGGGATCTCTCACTGGACTTGGCCAGCAAGAATCTACCTGTCTCTTCTTCTGTACTGGCGTAACAACTGCAGTGCCACCATACTGGCTTTTATGTACGTCTTAGGAATCTGAAGTCAAATCTTCATGCTTACATGGCTAACACTTTGCCACCTGAGCCATCTCCCTGCCCTTCATGAAGAGTGAATCTGAAAGCCAGGTCCGTGGCAGAGGCCTGAGATCCCAGTTACTCAGAAGGCTGAGAAAGAAGGATCAAAATGGTAAGGCTTGTCTGGGCAACTTAGCAAGATCAAACAAACAAACAAACAAACAAACAAACAAAAAGAGGTTGGAGAGATGGCTCAGAGGTTAAGTGCCATTGACACCATCCATTCCAAAAGATGAAACACACTCAGGTCACCCATGCCCAGTTTGTTTAGGCTCCTTTGAGAGTTACAAAAAATAAACTCATGCCTTACCAGCTGCCATAATTTGGATATAAAATGTCCCCTGAGGCTCTTGTATTTGAATTTTTGGTCAGCTGGCAGCACTGCTTTGGGAGGCTGTGAGCCCTTAGGAGGAGGACCTGACTTGAGGGAATCGGTTTCTGGTGTATGTGTGTGTGGTGTGGTGTGGTGTGCGGTGCCTTGAGGTTTAGAGCCTGATTTGTTTCCTGATCCCCTGAGATATGAGCATTCAGCCTCTTGTTCCTACTGCTATAGATTAGAGCCGGTTTCCCTGCTTCTGTGTATCTTCCTCCTCCCGTGATGGACTCACCTGTCTCCCCTTAAGTTGATTCTTGTTGGGCATTTGGTCATAGCGATGAGGAAAGGAACTAACACGTCATCTGTATTGATTGTTTCTCGCACAGAGTTAACCATCATCTATCCCAAACACATCAATGAGAAATTGTCACTGTCTGTCCTGAAGGAGTTGTGCTAACTGACAAAGCAGGTCCTCACTCTTCCCGGAAGAGGCTCATATATATATATATATATATATATATATATATATATATATATTCCCCCCCACGGAAAGAAAAATAACTTTCCTGTATCTTAGTTGCAGAAAAAATAGGCTTGTCTAAGCCAGGTGGTTTGTAAATAATAAATTACATTATCTGAAAGAACATATTACTGTTATGTTTGGTTGGCCAGGTCCCTGATGTATACTTTTCAGTGTACACACAGATCAAGACATTTGTGGTAATTTAACAAATATATGAATGCAAGCCAGGGTAAAGAAAAGTGAGTGTAAAGCCAGGCCTGGTGGCGGGCCTGTGATTCTAGCCACTCAGGAGGCTCGAGGCAGGAGAATGGACATTTCATGGCTTGTCTAGGCAACTTAGCAAGATTGAAAAATAAGGGAGCTGGAGAGATGGCTCAGTGGTTAAGAGCACTTGCTGCTCTTGCAGAGGGCCTCAGTTGTGTTCCAAGTACCCATATCAGGCAGTCCCACGTCTCCCATTACCCCAGTTCCGGGGCATCTGATACCTTATTGTGTCCTCTGAGGGCACTGCACGCCCAGCGTGCACAAAAAGCAGGTACACATACATACACATAAATACAAATACATTTTTAACTTAAAATATAAAGAGAACTGGGAACATGGCTCAGTAGCAAAGTACTTGACTAGCATGTGTGAGGCCCTAGGTTTAATCTCTACTACCACAGGAGGAAAATGAATTTGTATGACCTACTTAGGGTGGCTTGCTTAAGGAAGCATTTATTATTTCTGTCTGTCCAGCCTATTTTTCTCTGTAAATGTGGGAAGGCAATGGGCCTCACCATGCGCCTGTGTACCTAGCTTCTTCCTGTGTTTTGCATCCCTGCAGGGTTGACAATATTTTGTGCTTCCTATTTTTCTTTTCTCTTCTCTCAGCTAAACTTGAGAAATTTGAATTTTTATTGGGGGTAAATGATGAAAAGTAACTGGAAATGGTCAATACAATGGCAATGTTCTGGAAAAACTAGTTAGCAGTACCTATTCCTCTTGGTCCCTGACGTACACCCCAATGGACTCACCTTTCCAGAGCTGTAGGTGGTCAAGCCTTGTTCAACATTGCAAGCTGTCATTTTTCATATTTACTATCATTTTGCTTATTGTTTTTAAATATAGCTGTATCTGAACTTTTCTATAGCTTGCCATTCAGGTGATGTGGTGTGGCCTTCCTGTTTCAACTTCCTACCCCATCATTAGGATGGGAAGTTTGAAACTGAGGATTACAGGTAGGGAGAAGCAGTGGCATCAGAGAGGCCATGCCTGTCCTAATTGATTTTAAGGAAAGCAGAAGTAAAGAGCAGGGCTAAAACTGTGGAAGGCAGCTTGTTCACCAATGAACACTCCTCTCACACTGCTCATTACAACAAACACTAGAATGGATCACAACACAGGTCAGTGTGCATGGCCCTTGGTAACTTTTTTTTTTTTGTCATGAAAAACACCTATTTCTGATTTCACTCACAAAAGAGAAAAATTGTTTTCAAACATTGAGTCATGTTTCTGAACTGAAAAACAAATACTGTGTGTATATGACTCCATTATTATTATTATTGTTATTATATTTTTTGTGATATTTTTGTCTTTCTTCAGTGACAGACCCTGAAGTGCTCTGAATGACAGGCATTGGTCTGCCCTTGATGTATTAAAAACTTGAGGTTTTAAAATATGGAAGTTTACAACTAAAAAAAAAAATGCCCCTCTTCCATGATGTATGAGTTATCAGGGCCTCTCCCATGATGTATGAGTTATCAGGGCCAATTGTACCCCAAAGGGGCCCAAGAAAAGTTCCCTTGCATATCCAAAGCACAGAGAAATGAGGTGTGTAGAAGTGCAGCTTTGAGAAGCAAATAAGTCCTGTGTTGGCTGTGCAGGTGAAGATGGCCTAGCCCAGAGTGGAGGCAACAGAAATGTGGAGGAGAAAAAGGATCAACAGAGTTTTCGGCACGGGAAAGATGACCTGTGGAGTTCCACCGCCTTGCACTTTGTTGATGGCTCTGCTGTCACGGTCTTGAAATTCCTCACATTTTTCTGAAAATTTCTGGCTGACTCTACAGATTGTGGAAGAATCATGTATGCAAATGTTCTCTGAAAGCTATAAAGCATTGCTGGGGTGATTATGGGAAGCCATGGGTGTACCCCTTCTAATCTCTGGAGCCTGTAGATGTTACTCAAGAGGGCAAAAGAGACTTTGAAGATCTGATTAAGGGTTTTGAAATAAGGAAATTGCCTGCATTATCTGGGCGAGCCCCATGCAATCACAGGTCTTTACATGCAGGGACACAAGAGAGATAGGGTCAGAAAGAACATGACAGAAGCGGATTGTGTCACTGTGTCACATGAGGTTCTGAGTCTAGGAATGCAAGTGGCTCTGGGAGCCAGAATAAGCAAGGAAACATTGTTTTCTATAATACTCCAAATGAATGCAGTCCATTGATTTGAACTTCTGGCTCCCAGAATGTACGATTAATATATTGAGTTTGTTTTCAGTCATTACATTTGTGGTCATTTGTTACATCAAAATGGCAAATTGATACACACACTGGATGTCAGGAATATTGATCAAGATAGGGACTACCGTTTATTGAATACTTCCTATTTTCTAGGCACTACAGAAAGCCCGTGTACACAATCTTACATAACCCGAGAACATTATCTGAGGTGTAACTAAGACCATGAAACTGACTAGAACGTGTTAAATTTGGGATAGTCCTTGTCCCTTTAAGCTTTTCTGTGCGTTTATCCTGATTCTTCTTTCTCCCTGCATAAGTTTGGTTTATCTTCATGTTTTAGAGTGCATTATAGATTTTCCGGCTTTGGTAGAGGAATAGGAGAGACACCAAGAGATGACATTCACTTCTGAGGCGTGGTAACATGAAGGATTTGCTGAAGCCTCCTTGACAAGATGCCAGGTGGTTTTAGGTGCAGAGGTGAGAAAAGAGTCAAAAAGAAAGCTCTTGGGATTGCGGGTCAAAGATTCCGCCCGATTGAGGATATCCTGAGCGGTGACAAGGAGCGACCTGCACAGCGCTGGTATCCCTGCGGGGCCCCAGCCTCGTTTCTCAAAGCGACAAACCCGAGGTTCCACCACGGCCGGCCAACCCCAATCACAGCACCCGCTCTCCCGCCCGCTCCTGGGTGTTTTGGAGCCCTCGTGGTCCCGCCTCATTGGCCGCCGCGGAGCCCCGCCTCAGGGAGAGCGACCTCCGAGCCTGTAGTTCTCCATTTTTGAGGCCTTCCCGTTGTGGGGGGCCCTCAAGGGGCTACTGGGACTACAACTCCCAGAAGGCTTTGCGCAGAGGGCGTGCTCACAACTGAGGACGTCGGGGGCGGGGCCTCCTGGGATGAAGCGGGGGCGCGCAGCGCTGGTACATCAGTAGCTGCTGCTGGGAACCGTGGAGTGTTTCTCTGCCCGAGGCCGGCACTCAGACCTGGAGGCTCCCGGCTCCTAGCTCGCGGTCACTGGCTCCTGGAGTCGTCGTAGCGGAGGCCCGCCGTTCCCTAGCCCGGAGTGGCCGGGGCCACCGCAGCGGCCGAGGTCGCCATGAGTCCCGGGTTCCGCCGGGCGGTCGCCGGGCAGGGGGCGGCGGCCGCAGTGCAGCTGCTTGTCACTCTGAGCTTCCTCCCAAGTCTTGTCAAGAACCAGGTAAGCCCGAGGGACGAGAGGCTGGGGGCCGGCCGCGCCGGCGTCGCCGAGAGGCCGCGGGGGACAGGTGCGAGTGGCCAGCCAGGGACCGAGGGAACCGCACCGGCTAGTGCGGGAAACGTCTGTAAACCGCGGCGGCGGGCGCGGGGACGCGACACGCGTGGCGGCGGTAGACGGAAGAGGAAGATGGTGACTGCCAGCAAGCGCTGTGGCTTTATCTTTGTGATGGTGACGGGGAGGAAAAGCTCGGTGTCTTGAGCAAGATGGGGGCAGGAGGGGGGGGGGGACACAAACCTCTGACTCTTCCCTCAGGAGATGACAGGGAGGCATGCCCTCCACCCTCTTCCCAAGAGGACTAGGGGGGGACAGGACTTCACTTCCTTGAACTTGTGCACCAGAGATAGGAAGGCTTTAGCCGCTTTATTATTACCCAACCGTCCTGCTATGCAAAGTAGCATCGTCAGGTGAACCCAGTTACAACACTGGAGGATCTGGGCCCCGACTGTGGGCCTCCAAGTCTATAGTGAGGCTTTCTGGCTGGAGAGTCCGTTACACTTTGGGGTTGCCTTGGTGAAGAGAGTATTGCTGAAGTGTTCACTGTATGTTAGAAAGCCAAGGGTTAGCTGACCACAGCCTCCCGTCTTGAAGAGAGGTCGGTTTGCTGCTTTTTCAGTGAGGAAGATTTGAACAGGTTGACAGATTCTGCTGTATCTTGTGTGCACCTGCTGCAAAGTGTTAGTTCGAAGAGCCAACAACGGAGCAAAACAAGTGTCTCAGATGGCCTGATAATGAGGGGACACGCAGTTTGAAGCAATTAACGCTCATTGCTAAGAAAAAAAAAAAAGGGTAACTATGAGGGTAGCCATGTAAACATGTTTTTCTGACTATTCATGGGTGTTATGGTGTCCAGCACTAAATCCTGGAATGCTTGTCTATTCTGCTGGTGTCCGTGTGTGAGTGCTCTTTAAATGGATGATTTGATTGAAAAATAAAAGAAACAGCTGGGAACAGTGGTCACACACCTGTAGCCTCAGCACTCGGGATGGAAAAGCAGATTGCCACAGGTTGGACACTAAGCTGGTCTACATATGCCGTTCCAGGTTATCTAGTATTGCATAGCAAGACCCTCTCTCATCTAAACAATGATCCTACGGGTGGGGGTGGGGGAGGAAATAGGGGGAAGGAAAAGAAACTCTTTGTTGAACGCGGAGGTTCTCTGGCTCCTTTCTATATATTCTGCGGCCATCTGGAACTGCGCAAGGAATCAGCATTTTAAACAAGCCTTGTCAGTGTCTGTAATGCAGTTGCTCTTTCCACTACGTTTTAGCCTGGCTTAGAAAATACTGTGATATAATGCTGGGTGTATCTACCAGACTTAGAAAAAAAAATTAACTTCCTAGATTGCCAATAGCAAAATTATTTTCTAGTTACTAGTTTGCTGTTTGGCTTGAGTGGAAATTATATTTAAGTGTTTTTATAAAGTCTGATTTCTCATTTTCTTGCTTTATATATGTCATATATTAATTGTATACTTTATTACCAATCTAGAAGCTTCACTTCAGGTTTCCCCAGCTACCAATAATCATATCTAATTAGTGGTTTATAATGTACCTGTAATTCTATTTCCTTATATTCAAATATATATAATCAACATTTAAATATTTGTACATTTCAAAGTAACACAGTGCCAAACAGTCTTCAAAAGTATATGCATATTTTGTTTGTAGTGGTACTTTCTAGTATAGTTTTGATGACATTTTTAGATAGCACTTAGCCCATAACATGCTTAATTATATATTACCACATTTTATTTGGCACATATCTCATATGTAAGGCTGTGGTGGCTAATGAAGTTCAGAGAGCTTAACTGGCTTGTTAAGTAACATAAACTGGGGCCCTAATGTAGCCCTTTCTGCTCTACCCAGTATTAACAAAACAGCATACTTGCTTCATTATACAGAAAAGCAGAAAGCAGAAAATCAGAAAGTGGAACTACAATAGTCAGTTCTTTTACTTCTCATGTATCCTAAACTTGGTAGGAAAAAAAAAAGTAGAATTGAAGGGAAGAATTAGAATTTTTGAAAAACACCTCTGTTTATATGAAATCAAAATAATTTAAGGAAATTGGTACTTTGCCTTTTATATTGCAAACAGGAAAATATTTTTGCCATGTGAAAGGATGTTCATTTGTATATCTCATGCCCTATTTTCTTATAAATGAAATGCAAATATCATGGCATGTTAACATACAATTTTCCTACAAAAGGATGTTTCAGTCAGATATATTTAAAATCCTTTAAAATGCCCATGGTGAGGTGGCATGAAATCATGGAACACACAGCTCCCCATTAAATGGAAGTCAGAAATGTGGGACTCATAGTGCCTAACTATTCCAATTCTTTTAAACCTGGAAGATGAAGCTTCTAGTCTCACAGCTTCCTGGGGGTGGAAATGGCAAGCAATAAGACCAGTGTGTTCCCTAAGGGAGAATGATAAGAGACCCACTACAAAGCCTGTACCCCAAAGAGCTACACCCTAGTATAAGTGTGAATAAGAAATGAGTCCCATTTTGAGGAAAAGGAAAGTTAAAACAAACAAACAGAAACTTGCTAGAAGAAGGGGTGAAAAGTCCATTGAGACTCTGTGACCGTGAGCAGCCCTCACAGGACTTTTCAGGCCAAGTTTGCCCCACTTAGCTAGGACAAGCTTTCCTTGGAAGTCAGATTCACAGCGAGCCTCAGTTACCAGAGAAAGCAGATAGCCATTCCTCCTAGAGAAGTGTATTTTCAACTCAAGGACGTAAGATTTTTCAGAGATAGTGTTCAGTGGAATAAACAGTAGAATAAGCAGTATGCTAAAGAAAGTAATCACGAACCACAAGGCGAGAGTACCAGGAATCAGATAGCCCTTGCCTGATGGTGGGTTATGATGGTTGAATTTAGTTTTTTTTTTTTTTTTTTTTAACTTTCCACAGGTTAGAAAACTGTACCTGCTTTTACTTCATATTTTGTTGTTTTCTTTTTCAATGCTGGGCAGGGACAATGAGACCCAGTTCCCCATCAGCTATGCCAACACAAGGGTAAACAACTTGTATTCCACAAGTTGTCTCCTGTGTTTCTGACCTATTTTGGATGGTAGGTTTTGTGTCTTGACTGCATTTCCACTTGGTGTTTTTGTTTTAGTGGGATTATTGAGGATTTTTTTTTTTAATGGGAATTTCAAGAATACCTATAGTAGAAACACTAGAGATGATAAATAAATGACCTTAGGTTCTGAAATTTTTAGGTAGGTTATTTAATATCAGCTTTAACGTATTCAAATAAGAAAAGCATAGGGGGACTGGAGAAATGGCTCAGAGGTTAAGAGAACTGTCCTTCCAGAGGTCCTGAGTTCAATTCTCAGCAACTACATGGTGGCTCACAACCATCTATAATGTGATCTGATGCCCTCTTCTGGCATGCAGGCATACATGCAGATAGAGAGCACTCATATAGATAAAAATAAAGCATAGAAGTATGAAAAAAACCAAATACCTAAAAGAATGAACACAAGATTAAAAATAATGAAATTGAGGTTTTCAAAGTAAAATTTAAGCCGTGAGGTGATACGCACCTATAATCTCTCGAGAGGTAGAGACAGGATCAGAATTTCAAGGTTAGTTTCAGTTCTAGAGCCAACTCCTCCTTGGCTTGAGCTACTTGAGACTCTGTCTCAAAAAACCAGGGGAGGAAAAAGTAAAATTTAAAACTCAAATGATAACTTAAACAGCTGATTACACCTAGCTTAGGAAATAATTATTACAAACTTCTCTACTTAATCCTTCACTGTTTGCTCGTCTCCCTGTCATTTTTATATTATTAACAAAAGAGAACTTCTGCAGAGCAGCTCACTTACTGGTCTCTGCACCAGCTGCTGTGACTCCATGTTGGTTACAGCTATGGATGAATCGTTTGTGCTCTTATAATGTATATTAGGTTCCATTTCTTCTTTCCCATTCAAGGATACAGTTCCCTTCATGTTTTCTTTTCCCTCAGTTCATTAATTTTTCCTTTTTCTAATGGGTTGTTACTGTCATCCTAAAACAGGACCTTGGGTTCTTGGTATTGAACTCTGGTCCTCATCAAGCTCTCTACCAATTGAGCTACCTTTTTTCAAACTCTGTAAAAAATTCCTGAGGTATCTTCATTTTATTTCTCCTGTTCTACTTAGCCTATTTTATTCTTCCTGTTTTGTTTAGCCTATTCATTACAGCCAGACTCTTCTTCTACTGTCCTGAAGCTGCTCGCTTCCGTCAAGGGCACCAGTGTCTTTGTTGCTAAGACTATATAGTTCTTAAACCTCAGGTTTTTAACTGCTAGCAGAATTTTTTCACAACTCAACTTTCACTCTTTCAAGTACTTACTTCTTTTGGTATCCAGGATGCTGTCTTTTCTGGTTTACTTCCTCTGTAATGGCCTAGTCTATCTTGTACACTTTGCTTGTTTCTCCCCTGCCATTGACTACCAATCATTTGAGCCTCAGGGTTTGTGTCTGTCTTGTTCACCTTTATCTGGATGCTTGGTTTAAAAAACCCATCTGTACCTTGTAAAATAAGTTTCAGTTTCTTTAAAAACTCATGTTATGTAAATGTAGATATAAGTAATTTTCCTGTTTTTTTTTTTAATATTCAACTGCCATAGTTAAAAAGTGACTGCTTTAATGTTATGACTCTGTTTAATAGTTATTTTGTGTGTGTGTTGGGGTATGGGTATACGTGTGGCTGGCATACATATAAAAGTCAGAGGACAAGTTTCAAGAGTCAGTTCTCTCCTTCTACCATATGGGGGGGAGATTGAACTCAGGTCTACAGACTTGGCAACATGCACTTTTACCCACTAAGCCATTTCATTGGCCCTAATGTTATGAATCTTAATCAGTAAAACTGGCCAACTTGAAAGAATAAATTATCTTTTAAAATAATAGAATATATTTATTAAGATATAAACATTAGTATTTGCATGTCTTATATGTTACACATATGTACATTCTAGGTGACTGGAGTCCTGGATGATTGCTTGTGTGACATTGACAGTATTGATAACTTCAACACCTACAAAATCTTCCCCAAAATAAAAAAGTTACAAGAACGAGACTATTTTCGTTATTACAAGGTAAGGTGGCAATTTTTAATTCTGTTAACCCAAAGATTCCTATGTAGTTCTCTGCAAATATGACTTGTTTTATTATATTTATTATATATTATATTTCAAAATCTTGTAAAAATAAAATTTTAACAAAATATCATATTTGAAAATTTGTCAGTTTTTTGTTTGGTTAGTTGGTTTTCTGAGATAGGCCTTCTCTTTGTAGCCTTGCCTGTCCTGGACTTGCTTTGTAGACCAGGCTGGCCTTGAACTCAAAGCATCCATCTGCCTCTGCCTCCCTGAGTGCTGGGATTACAGGCATGCACCACCACACCCAGCAAATTGTCTATTTTACTACATTCCAAAAACTTGAATCCCCTTCCTGTTATTGGGGACTTATTCTTCTTTCAGTTTTGGTTTCTGAGATGATTCCTCTTTTACAGAAGGTTCAGATGCCCACATGGGCTTTGCCAGCCTCTCTGGGCATAGGTTCTGTAGCTGTCCAGGCTTTAGCTGGACATCATGTTGCTATAATGGGTGTGTTGTAAGCAGGACACAGTAACAGACTGTCACTGGTCCACTTTGTGGGGGCAGCAAACCAACTGATGCTGCAAGTAGAACATGCCCTCATAGTAATTCTATAGATTCTGTTTTTAACCTACTTTGAGTCTTTTTAGGCCTTCTGAAAAGACCAGTGAAAAGGCAGTGGCAACAAGTATGTCAACATTAGAACTAAAAACCAAAACAAAACAATTGTAACTTTACAGTTTAAAGGAGACAATACCAAGGGTGTAGCCTAATGAGTTAAAAAAAAATCGTTAGTGAAAGAAGCCAAAACCATACAATGGAAAAAAGGCAGCATTTTCAACAAATGGTGCTGTTCCAACTGGATGTCTACATGCAGAAAAATGAAAATAGATCCATATTTATCACCTTGCACAAAACTAAAGGCCAAGTGGATCAAAGACCTCAACATAAAACCAGACACACTGAACCTGTTAGAAGAAAAAGTGGGGAAGAGCCTTGAACTCATTGGCATAGGAGACAACTTCCTGAACAGAACACCAATAGCATAGGCTCTAAGATCAATGGGACCTCATGAAACTGAAAAGCTTCTGTAAAGCAGAGGACACTATCATCAGAACAAGACGACAGCCTACAGACTGGGAAAGGATCTTCACCAACCCTATATCTGACAGAGGGCTAATATCCAAAATATATAAAGAACTTAAGTTAAACAGCAACAAATCAAGTAATCCAATTAAAAAATGGGGTATAGAGCTAAACAGAGAATTCTCTGTAGAGGAATATTAGATGGCAGAGAAACACTTAAAGAAATGTTCAACATCCTTAGTCATCAGGGAAATGCAAATCAAAAGGACCCTGAGATTTCACCTTATACCCATCAGAATGGCTAAGTTCAAGAACTCAAGTGACCACACACACTGGAGAGGATGTGGAGAAAGGGTAACCCTCTTCCATTGCTGGTAGGAATGTAAACTTGTACAACCACTTTGGAAATCAATCTGGTGCTTTCTCAGACAATTAGGAATAGTGCTCCCTCAAGATCCAGCTATACCACTCCTAGGCATATATCCAAAAGATGCTCAAGTACACAACAAGGACATTTGCTCAACCATGTTTGTAGCAGCTTTATTCGTAATAGCCAGAATCTGGAAACAACCCAGATGTCCCTCAGCAGAAGAATGGAAGCAGAAATGGTGGTACATTTACACAATGGAATACTACTCAGTAATTAAAAACAAGGAAATAATGAAAATTGCAGGCAAATGGTGGAATCTAGCTAGAAAAGATCATCCTGAGTGAGGTATCCCAGAAGCAGAAAGACACATAAGGTATATACTCACTTAAAAGTGGATATTAGACATATTATATAGGATAAACATACTAAAATCTGTATACCTAAAGAAGCTAAGCAAGAAGGAGGACCCTGGGTAAGATGATCAATCCTCACTCAGAAAGGCAAATGGGACGGATATTGAAAAAGGGAGAAAACAGGGAACAGGACAGGAGCCTACTGCAGAGGGCCTCTGAAAGACTCTACCCAGCAGGGTATCAAAGCAGATGCTGAGACTCATAGCCAAACTTTGGTCAGAGTGCAGGGAATCTTATGAAGGAAGGGGGCGATAGAAAGACCTTCAAACAGAACCAAAAAATCTGGTCCCAGGAGTCTTTTCTGAGACTTATACTCCAACTAAGGACCATGAATGCAGATAACCTGAACCTTTGCACAGATGTAGCCCATGGCAGCTCAGTGTCCAAGTGGGTTCCCTAGTAATGGGAACAGGGACTGTCTCTGACATGAACTCAGTGGCTGGTTCTTTGATCACCTCCCCCTGAGGGGTGATCAGTCTTGCTTGGCCACAGAGGAAGACAATGCAGCCTGTCATGATGAGACCTGATAGGCTAGGGTCAGATGGAGGGGGGGGGGGAGGAGGAGGAGGAGGAGGAGGAGGAGGAGGAGGAGGAGGAGGAGGAGGAGGACCTCTCCCATCAGTGGACTTGGGTAGGGGCATGGGAGGAGATGAGGGAGGGAAGGTAGGATTGGGAGGGGACAAGGGAGTTGGCTACAGCTGGGGCACCAAGTGAATAAACTGTAGTTAAAAAATAAATAAAATTTAAAAATCATTAGTGTATATTCATTGTACAAAGCTTTATGATCCTTTTTGGTTCAAATACATCATGTACTTTGACCACTTTCACTCCCTGATCCTCCAGTCTCTGGAGGTTCTATGATCTGGATCCTCTGAGTGTCAAAGAGTCTATTTTACAACTGTATTTTAAAGCTATACTTGGCTTTACTTTGGTCTTGCTCTTGCTCTTAGGATTTAGTTGGCATATAATTTGGTTTTTATTTTAGTTGGTTCTAAAATTTAGCCATGGTTTCCTTTTTAATCTTGATTCTGAATAGATTATCTTAGTTGTTTTTTTTTTTTAACTATTTTTGAGGGTGAAAAATTTAATCTTTTGGCAACTGTAGATTGCCCAAGAAGATAACTTAGAAAACGACAGATTTGGGAACCCATCCTTTGTCCCACAAATATCTAGAATATCCAGAAAGGAGCAAATGTTTCTTCTCTGTATAGAATCTGTTAGGAGTACAGTGGGTGGATTTCTCTCAAAGATAAATTGGTACCTAAACTGTGGCTGATGTTGAGGCATTTTTCATACAAATAAAGACAGCTGCTTCTGAGTCCCTGCATGAAATTGCTGGCTGTTCATGTAGATGTTGTCTTCATATTGTTAGACAAACCATAATGAAATTGTTACTTTTGTGTTTCAAAAATGGTTGAACATGCCAGTTTCATATGGTTCAGTCTAATATAGTAAAAACTTTGTGTGTGCTGTCTGACTGTGCCTTATTTGGGGTCCAGGTACTATTTCCACTGAATCTGTCCCAACCCTCCCTTTTGAGATTGCCTCTTTTATTTCTGTATCCATATAAGACCTGGCCCATTGAGGAATTGAATATTTGTGTGAATGGATATCTCACTTAATTTTCATATGAAAATTTTGTTATTACTATCCACATTTTTAAATTGAAGAAATGATAGGCCTGGGTATCTTAAGTAGGGTACTTTTGTTGACTAAAAAAAAACACAAGTTTGAGAAAGAGAGAAGGTAATTGAGTTGTTTATAAAATTAAAAGACAAACTGAAGAAGTACATGTCAGAAAAGATGAAGGCAGAGCAGGCACAGTAAGTCTTTTCTTTTTTCTTTTTTTTTTTTTAAACCTTTTCTTTAAGATACCACCAAAACTCTGGTAGTTGAGTCTAGGGTATCTGGCCTGTGGGGCAGCTAGGCAAGCCCTGCTTCCCTGATCCTGTATGTGATCAGCCCTTCCCTGAACATTCAGCCTGAATTAGCTGTTCCCCTACTGTTTTGTTGTTGTTGTACTGAAGAAGAGGATCATGATTGGTCCAGGAAGTCAAGTGATACTTTTACCAAAAGAAGGAAGGATTCCTTTCTATTCAAAGAAACATGAGGAATCATTGTTTCTCAAAGAGAAATTAGAAGACTGTTACAGTAGAAGGGAAAATGAAAGATAAGTAGGCAAAAATAATGTGGCCTTGGCCTACCCAACATAGGTTTTCATTTTCCTGCTTGTTTAAAAGTACTCTAACATGATAAAGTTCTGTACATATTTATGCCTGCTCCCCAAGAAGGTGCAGCCCTGGTGTTACTGATGCCCTTATCCCAGGAACAAACAGTCATTTGAGAGTGAAATGCTCAGCTTCTAGTTCTGTCTGCCTGTGAGGTAAATAGAAATATTTAACCATTCACAGTATTCTGTACTTGTGGGAAGCTAAGAGCAGTTTTCAAACACAAGTAACATAAAATACCTGGGATTCAGTGAACAAGGAGCAGGACAGAGAAGCAACCACCCACCTTTGCAGCTAGGAATTGGTCATATTGGTGACTTTTCAACAGCCTCTAGTCTTGGTACTGTGGATATGGCAATGAGTAAGACAAAAATTTTGTTCTGTTTAGGGGGATAAACAGTAAGTAAGTATACATTGAACTGTATTGTCAGATGTAAGGTGAATACTACAGAGAAAATAAAGCAGGAGATGGAACATAAGTGGGGTGGGGGATAACGGATACAGAAATACTTTGCTTTGATGAAATGATCAGGAAAGAAGATTTTTATGCTAATGTGATATTTGAGCAAATACCTTCCTATGTTAAAGTGTAAGTGGTTGTGAGATCTAGGGATTTTGAGTAAAAGTTTTGACACAGGAATAAGCTTAGTATATTTGAAGAATTTGAAGAAAGCTTAGGCCACAGAAGTAGGTGAAGGAGGAAGAGGATGATTGGAGAGGTAGTTAGGGGCCAGCTTTAAAAACATGAGCATGTACACATGGCAAATATACAAATACATACACAGAAATTATACACCAACATATTGGGGGGTATATTCGAAGTACTACTTTAGAGGGTCTAGTCAAGGCCTACTGCTGTTGAGAGACCTGAGTAAGGGGGAAGGAACACACCTTCTGTAGGAACAATAATACAGATGAAGAGAATGGGCAGTATAGAGGCTTTGGGGCTTAAGAAGCCTGGTGTATCAAGCAGAAATGCAGTGTAATAGATGAGGTAAGAGAGGCAGACGACAGTGGCTACATAGTAGTGTTTGTAGAGCTGCTGCAGGATTTGCTCCAAGGGAGATGAAAAATGTGAAGTTCTGAGCAGACTCTGGTAGGTCTGCCTTGGTTTTGATGTAACTGTTGTTTTGCGCAATAGGTAATGGTAGAAGGAGGGCAACTATTGCCGTAACGTAGGCAAGAGACAAATGGCGGTGGTGGGGGTGGTAAAAGTAAGTACAAAGTAAGGGAGAAGACAGAAAACGGGGTTTTAGCTTGGGCAATACATCTGTAAGTCCAGTTGGATTATCAGCTTCCTGTGGTATGAAGAATGTGGAAGTCAGTGTTTACCATGTAACCTCTGCCTCTATTGTCCATTCTTTTCCCACTAAAAATGGTGGAACTGGTGGTTCTTCATTCTTAGCACCATCAAAGCTCTCCATTGCTATAGCCAAATGTATATTTCCCCTGACCCAGAGGCTGGATCCATCAGTACCACTACTACAAAACTCTGGGTTCTCCTTTGAAACACATACTACAATTTGCAATGAAATAAATGTATATATTTGCTTTCTCTTTTCAGAATATTATAAGTCATAAGAGAGAAAACTCTCTTTTGGCTTTGAGCCTAGCCTGGTGTCTGACAGATAGCCAGTGTTCAGTACATGCTGACTAAGATATTTGGAGAATGTTAAAGTTGTTCTGAAATGCTCCTCAATGACAGCTGTGCTTCAAATGAACAGAGAACTTGAGTGTTGTTCCCCTTTTCAGTGTCAGAGAACCTATAGCCGTTTGTTTTAAAAGTTAACTCTCCATCTGCAGTCATTTAATATCTTAACTGTATACAGCGTAGGGTCCCTCCCCATCACCACTGTGTCATGTGCACAGTGACACTGGCAAACATTCTATAATTTGTTCTTTCTTAAAAGGTTAATCTGAAGCGACCATGCCCTTTCTGGGCAGAAGATGGCCATTGTTCAATAAAAGACTGTCATGTGGAGCCCTGTCCGGAGGTAAGTAAGAATATAATAATGGGGGAGGGGGCAGACTAGTGTACTCTGGGGCTTTTAAAATATCATAAGCCCTTGCTAGTATCCTTGTGTTTGGACTTGTCAGCAGATTCACAGGCTTTCAGCTCTTATGACTAGACGCCTTGAAAGATGAGTTTAGGAACTCTTGTATCCAGTGGTGTTGGTGATAGGGTATGTACATAGGTCTGATTCTACAATGGGAGGAAGATCAAAGGCTTATTCTAGGATTAGACCTACTATGGACTATATTGAGTCTGCATCTTGTTTCATAGGCAAAAACACCTAAACTTCACATTTAAAATGGGAATTTCAGTGCACGAATTGGGGAAATCCACCTTAGAGTAGAGTATGTTCTCATTGCTTTTTTTCTTTAAAGGATATGTTTACTACCAAGAGAATGTTACATTCTAGGTAAGGAGAGGGGAGGGGCAGACACAGGAACCTTATCTTTACACATTAGACAGGTACCACTGAGATATACCCCTAGTTCTGATATTTCAGTTTTGACTAATTAATTTAAAAATTTTCTCCTTTAATAACAATTTTAAGGTACATTTAAAACTTTGAATTCTTGCCTTTTTTTTTTTTTTTTTTTTGACCAAATCAGGCTAGTTGTGGGCCTTAACCGTAGTTTTAAAAAAGAGCGTCTGGAGCAGTGTCATTTTAAATGAAAGATTTTTTTTAATGAGCTTTATTTTTAAACAAGAATAAAATATTTGACAGGCAGTGGTGGTGCACACCTTTAAGCTCAGCAGTTGGGAGGCGGAGGCAGGTGGATCTCTGTGAGTTTGAGTCTAGCCTAGTCTACAGAGATAGTTCCAGGACAGCCAAAGAGAAACACAGAGAAACCTTGTCTTGAAAAACAAACAAAAGAATAAAATATTTACAGAAAATGGTTTTAGTCTGAAATATCTCCAGTTTGCAGGAAAGGTCTAAGGCTGGTGCAGAGAATGCTGTGGACATGTTATGCAGATCACATGTGCACAGTTGTCTGCCTTAATGCCTGCCTTGTGATTTCTGAACTGTTGGAGTATGCTGCAGACTGATCCTTTATATCTGAATACTGCTGTGTTTTCTTAGAAGCAAGACTGTTCTTGTATATAACTGCAGCAAAATTAAGAAAATCAGGAAATTATTCTTAATACCATCCTATGCCTAATTTCACATAGTGTCAGCTCTGTGCTTGTGCTTTATAGCTTGTCAATTCTGTTAGACAGGACATTTTTTGTTTTTGTCCTGTCTCTTCCATCTCTTTTCCTCTGGAACTGGAGTCAGTATTTATTTTTTTCTTTTGGTGCTTGTGTTGGGATCAGAACTCAGGGCCTGTATATGCCAAACAAGTACCTTGCCACAGAGTTACACACCTAGATCTGCCCATTTATTTATTTTATTATTTGTGCAGCATCCTGCCGGAATGTGTGCAAGGAGACCAGAAGAGGGCACCAGATTTCTTTATAGATGGTTGTGAGCCACCATGTGGTTGCTGGAAATTGAACTCAGGACCTCTGGAAGAACAGACAGTGCTCTTAACTGCTGAGCCATCTTTCCAGCCCGGGTCTGCCCATTTTTAAATAGTTTTCTTGGTGTTGGATATTTGGAGTTCATTATTTGGTTGTGTTTTTGTTTGAGATAGGGTCTCATTATATAGTCTGGGAGTTGATATGCTCCTGCCTCTACCAGTGCCATGTAGCTAGACCTGACCAATTTGTCTTTGATACACTGTATTTTGTGTATGTGTGTCTTTGGATTTTTGGAGATATGATCTTATCCTATCGTCTTGGCTGGCTTTGAATTTATGGCAGTCTTTCTTCCTCAGCTTCCTGAGTGCTGGTATCACTAGTGTGAACCACAATGCTGGCTGATTTATGATAGGTTCCTAAATTGAGTGTTCAGTTCTTAAGTTCATAGCCTCTTCTGTGTTACATTTCTAGTAAGAAATAAATGGTGTTTACTTAAAAACTCACATCAGGGGCTGGAGAGATAGAGCATTTGCTGCTTTTACATAGGACTTGGCTATAGTTACCAGCACTTAAGTAGTAGCTCAGAGCCACCCATAACCATAGTTCCAGGGAATCCAGGGCCCTCTCTGGCTGCCATAGACAGTAGGCATAATGTGGGCTGTTCAGGGCAGGGAGTCCCTGCTGTGGTGGACTCCCCACTCCCGCCCCACCCACCGCCCTTCCCCTTTGTCACCACCAACCTACCCCACCCTACTCTGCATGGTGAGGAGCTCCAGCATTGGCCAGTTGATAGTGTAACAGTCATGCCCAGCCCTGAGGCATGGGAGTAGCCAGGAAAAAAGAAAAGAAAAGAAAAAAAATCTAATCAACCCTGAACAGGAGACACCACCAAACCTGATCTTGCCACAGGAACCCACCAATTTCTGAGCTCCCCCAAACTCAGGACTTTAAATCCTTCCAATCCTCACCCTGGAAAGTTCCATCCTGGACTGCTCCACCCATAAGAAACGGCATATAAACCCTGTGTCTGATAATTCCCAGTTGTTTCTCTCCCCAGCAGAGGCAGCCACCCTTCTGGGTTTTCCCTCCCAATAAATCTCTTGTGTGAGGTTTGTTGTATGTTGTGACTTTGTGGCATTTCTTGGCTCACAACTGCCAGGATACATTTCCCTTCAGAGTTACATTTATACATATATGCTGGCAAAACATCATACACATAAAATACAATTTTTTAAAAAAGAGAAGCCATAACATAGGAAGCAAAATCCATTTGCATTTTTAAGATCCAGTTTCTTTTGTTCTCCTCCTCCTTTCCCTCTTGATACCAACCATCCCTTCTGACTGTCTTCTAAGTAATGTTACTGTTTTTCTTTTAAGAGTAAAATTCCAGTTGGAATTAAAGCCGGGCATGCAAATAAGGTGCGTTACTCTTCTTCTTTGAATATTTTTGGATAGTGGGGGCAGTAGAGAGCAATGAGTTTATCTGGGAATGAGACAGTTGGCCTCAGAGATCAAATTGCTAACTCTTGAATCAAGCACTGACGCTCTGAATACCTAGCTTCTTGTGAAATTGATCTGTTTGCAGAATCTCTAGATAGAAAAACTCTAAACTGCTGCAGCAAAAATACTGGTAGATATTTTCAGTCTTCTGTTTCAGTTAGTGTCTCTGTTAGATTCACATTATATTGTATAAAGAAAATTATTACCAAGATATTTTAAGTGAAGTACTTGGAAATGGTGTTAAGGTATTTGTTGTGCTTTTGGGACAGGGCAGTAAGCTGTGTTCCTAGTTGGAAGTTAACTCTCATTTTCCACTGCTGCACATACATACAAGATGATGATTCCACCCCCTCTCTGCCTTCTTTGTTACTGTCTTATCTCCTTGATCTATCCATCTCTCCCATGCATTGTTGATGCTCACTTGCTCATAATTACTTAGGTTCTGAAGCTGTAATAAACTGAGCAGCAAGGAGTCCAAAAGGTAGTCCACTCCCCCAACACTGTTTTAAGCCCATTTTACTTTCTCCTCCCCAGAGCCAGCCATTTCCTGAAGTGGCTTATGTGGTTCTCCTCTTACTACATATGTATCTGTCTATAAGTTACACACTTTCAGAGCATGTGTCTGCAGTACAATAATATAGATTATTTTCTCAAAAGAGAAAAACAATTTTAGTAAAATAAATTTCTTCAAGTTGGAAATACTTTTGGTTTATATTTTGGCTCAATGTTTTTGTTTCTAAGTCTCTTTCTCTGTTGATACTTTAGACCTTATACATTTACCCTCACAGCTACATTTTAGTCATTTGTGTGACTAGCAGTAGCCAGCTTGCATGTGAATATTTCTGTCATTCTGGTTCTTTGCTCTTGCAGTGAAACACTGGCATTTTTGTCTCTAGTCTCATTATGTTCACATAAAAGTTTTCCTAGTACTGTGTATAAAAGTGGGATGCTGGGCCATAGGGTATGTGTATCAGCATTTTTAAATGATACAAAACACTACGACGGTAGTGTTATTAAGAAAAAAAAAAGTTGGGATGTGGTCTAAGTTTTGAAGACTGCTGTTCTAAAGATTTATGTGTTTGTAAAACCTAGATACATATTCATCCAGTTTTCTTTTGTAGATAACGTCATCACTAGCACACTGTTGCATTTTTAATGCCTTTGCTCACTTAATGGGTAGAAATTCTTGCCTTTAAAAAAGTCTCTCTTACTGTAAGGATTTTGATGACAATGTGTCACCATTGATTATCTGGTAAAGAAGGGCTAATTACTACCACTTAGCTACATATGAATTTTTTGTAGTACTTGCAGGTGGCAAACACCACCACAGAACTGGAAGACTGTGAGCAGGCTAACAAACTGGGCGCCGTCAACAGCACATTAAGGCAAGTTTAGTTGTACTTAGTGTTCTTTGTATCCGTGACTTTTTTGTGATTTTCTCTTTGAGACAGGGTTTCTCTGTTTAGAACTGACTTTTCTGGAACTCACTCTGTAGACCAGGCTGGCCTCAGAGGTCTACTTGCTTCTGCTTCCTGAGTGCTGGGTTTAAAGTCAAGCACCACCACTGCCCAGTTTGTGATTTTGATAAAATATTTTTAGTTAGTTATTACATTTTCAGCTAATAAACTTTTGAAAATAACAATGCCCACAGTTCTATAAGTTGTGCGTCTTTTGGGCCATTTTATCCTCAGTAATAACTCCAGAGAATGAGTGGACTGTCAGGACTTTTACATTCTTTATGAACATTGTGTGGAAGGAGCTTGGGCCCCTGAGTCTTTAATAGGCAATAGTTTAGTCTGTGTCTTTTCTGAAATGAAAATTGCTGTCAGTATAATTTAAGTTTCATAATATTTTTCTGAGGCTTTTCCTTATTTGCTCTAAACAGAAACTTGCTTCTTAAGGTCAGCATAATTCCTAAATAATCTCAGATTATTCAGTATTAAGTTACTCAATATAACTTGTAGTTGGGATGCAATATTCATAAATTCTTTTAAAACTTCTATGTGTTTAGATTTGTGTTTATAAACTAATTGCTAGTAAATCGAAGTTAATGATCTTTATTATTATATTTGTTATATGAAGATAATAGCCTATATTATTTACCATTAAAATTTTAATGTAGAAAGATTAAAGGATAAAAGAAAAACAGCTACAATTTTAAATGAATGTTAACATTTTAATGTAATGCTTGTTTATGGACTACAAATTGAACTCAGGGCCTCACCTATATTAGACAAGTGCCCTGCCCTGCCTCTGAACTATATTCCTAGTCCTCTTTTTTATTTTTTTTCTTGAGTGTAAGTTTGCTTTTTAGGCTGTGTTGAAATAGATTTAGTTTTAATTGATAGATGTTTTCATTGTGTAGATGTGTTACATTTTACTTATCTGCCCTCTTTTTGCTACTATGAGAAGTTTTTAAAATTAATTTTAATATGGGAACAATAAGACATATTAATAGTATGAACTTACCTTTGTGGCTATAAGCTAGTACAGTGCCCATACTACCTAGATGACCCTGTGAACTCTCCTGGCTGCTACCAACTTCCAGAATTTACCATGATTAGAAATTAGTGTTGCTCATTTATATAAATAGAATAATATGAAATGTGTTCCTTTGTATTTGTGGGTGGGTTTTTTTGTTTTTATTTAATTTTTGTTTTGTTTGTTTATTTTCTTTTTTTTTCTTTTTTTGAGACAGAGTCTTCCTTTATAGCCCCGGCCTGACTGCACTATGCAGACCAGGCTGGCCTCAGCCTCATAGAGATGGCTCTGTCTTCTGAGGCAAAAGTACTGGGATTAAAGACATGCACCACCATGCCTAGCTGTCACCACCACGTCTGCCACCGCCTCCTTCCTCTTCCTTTGTTTCCTCTTCTTCCTCCTCCTCTCCTCCTCCTCCTCCTCCTTCTCCTCCTTCTCCCCGAACCCTCTTTTTGAGACAGGATCTCAGGCTGGCCTGCAATTCATGATTCTTCTGCCTTAGCCTCTTAAATTCAGGGACTATTGGTATGTGACAACACATCCATCTTGTGTCTGTCTTCTTCTTGTATGTGTGTGGCTCTCTTCATGTTCTTCAGCATACAAACACTTCTTTTTGTTGTTGTTGGCACATAGAGCTATGGTATTGTTGGGATCCTACTGTTGCTAACTGGATGCTTTCCACTTAGAGGCCATTTTTAAAACATTTAGGTCATACCTGTGTGTATTTATAAGGTGAATAGTCCTAGAAATGGAGTTAAGTACTGCCAAATGGTTTCTCAAAATTACTATAGCAAATTAAATTGCCACTAATAGTATATAAGAATGCCTTCTTTGAGGCCAGGGAGATAGATCAGATGTATAGATCAGAGATAGATGTATCAATTTAGTATAGCAAACTGGAACCAATGTGAAAAGCATGCAGAGTGATCCCATGCAGTATAAATTAAACAACTAATACAATAAAGTTCTTGGTATTTGGGGGTTTTATAAATATAGAAACAAACAAACAAAAAAAGAATTCAGAAAACAAGCTGTGCTTCTATTTAAGAAAATAACATTTTTATATTAGTTATGGTGGTAACCTTGATTTTGATATGTAAATACTTGTTATATTTTTTGTAAATTACATTCAAATTACTGAGAAAAACTAGATGTAAGAATAATTTTGAAGTAGGTTAGCTAGGAAATATAAACGACTCATAGATATTGATAGCTATGATTTTCCTGACTTGCTTTTATCATTCCCTTGTTTAACTACTGCTAGAATTTGTGGCATCGTCTTCTAAAGAAATGATCTTTATTTTGTTCACTAGAATACAATGTTAAAATTTCAACTCCAGATATAATTGTTTGTGTTTTTTTTTTACCTCTCCTTTCCATAGTAATGAAAGCAAAGAAGCATTCATTGACTGGGCGAGATACGACGATTCACAGGATCACTTTTGTGAACTTGATGGTAATAAAATAAATTGTCATCACTTTAACCTGAAACCTTTTATAAGACACTTAAGCCACTGAATATATGACCTGAGTTAGTGCCTTAACACTAGGTTTTTCTGTGGAGACCTTATATTTTTTTTTTTACACATAAAGTCTTTATTACTAGTTGTAGAGATAAGTACATTGTAAGGTGATCATGTATTTGTCTTTTTAAAAATAATTTATTTAATTTTATTTTATATGCATTAGTGTGAAGGTGTCAGATCCCTTGGAATTGGCATTACAGACAGTTGTGAACTGCCATGTGTGGGCTGGGAATTGAACCCAGGTCCTTTGGAAGAGCAGACAGTGCTCTTAACCACTGAGCCATCTCTCTAGCTCTCTGTATTTGTCTTTTAATTAATTTTTTATTAAATTTATTCACTTTGTATCCCAGCTGTAGCCCCCTCCCTTTTTCCACCCAATTCCACCCTCTTCTCCTCTCCTGCCCCTCCCCCAGCCCACTGATAGGAAAGATCCTCCTCCCCTTCCCTCTGACCCTAGCCTATCAATCAGGTCTCATCAGTACTAGCTGCATTGTCTTCCCCTGTGGCCTGGTAAGGCTGCTTCCCTCTCAGGGGAAGGTGGTCAAAGAACTAGCCACTGAGTTCATGTCAGAGACAGTCCCTGTTCCCCTTATTAGAGAACCCACTTGGACACAGAGCTGCCACGGGCTACATCTGTGCAGGGGTTCTAGGGTATCTCCATACAAGGGTCTTGGTTGGAGTATCAGTCTCAAAAAGACACCTCAGCCAGATTTTTTTGGTTCTGTTGCTCTCCCTGTGGAGCTCCAGTCCCCTCCAGGTCTTTCTATCTCCTCCTTCTTTCATAAGATTCCCTGCACTCTGTCCAACATTTGGTTATAAGTCTCAGCATCTGCTTTGATACACTGCTGGGTAGAGTCTTTCAGAGGCCCTCTGTGGTAGGCTCCTGTCCTATTCTCTGTTTTCACACTCTTCCAGTGTCCATCCTGTTTGCCTTTCTGAATGGGGATTGAGCATCTTAGCCAGGGTCCTCTTCTTGCTTAGTTTCTTTAGGTGTACAGATTTTAGTATGATTATCCTATATTATAGATCTAGTATCAACTTATAAGTGAGTATATACCATGTGTGCCTTTCTGCTTCTGGGTTACCTCACTTCGGGTAATCTTTTCTAGTTCCCACCATTTGCCTGCAAATTTCATGATTTCTTTTTTTTTTTTTTTTTAATTCCTGAGTATTCCATTGTGTAAATGTCCCACAATTTCTGCATCCATTCTTCTGCTGAGGGCCATCTCGGTTGTTTCCAGGTTCTGGCTATTACGAATAAAGCTGCTACAGACATGGAGACCTTACTGCTGATAGTGATATTAACTGAGAGAGTATGTTTGAGGCCTCTGTTAATACCACAGATATGTTATTTCTTCCTGATCTTTACAGCTTCCTTAGTAGATGCGTACTGTTCCAGGACTGAGAAACTTACTTCAAAGAGCAAATAACTTGCCCAAGATCACATAATAGCAAGAGGCTGAGGGATGATTCAGCCCTAGATCTGAGTCCCAAACCTGTGTTCTTAGATTCCAACATGCCGTCTCCTGTGGACCTTTACTTCAAATCACTTGGTTCTCTGAACAGGCCATGAAAATTGGATGGTGGTCTCAATAAACTCAAACCAATTCCCTGCAGTACTGGGGAGGATTCTGACTTGACTTCCTCATAGCTCTGTTTTTCCAAGCATCACTTGGAAGGGTGATTGGCAGGATATTGTCCAGCCAAGTACTAACCACTTCTCTTAGCAAAAGAAAATTACAGTAACTCAGAATTGCCTGAGAATATGTCCAGTGTGCTGTGATCATTTGTTTGGCCTCTCTTCACTTTTTATTGTAGTGTTAGCTTGCGGGAAGTGGGAAAGAACATGCCACTCAACCTACACAGATGGAAACGCAATTTGGGAAGTAGAGACTTCCCTTTAAGGATCTAAGGTGCTCTTACTGCTTTGTAAGGATTTGAAGAGGATTCTCGGATTGTCTTAGTTTTCTATTGCTGTGATAAAACACCTCGACCAAGGCAACTTACAAAAGAAAGTGTTTAATTGGACTTAACAGTTTCAGAGGGCTAGAGTCCATGGTGATGGAGTGAAGGCATGGTGGCAAAAATAGCTGAAAGCTTACATCTTGATCCTCAAGCACAAGGCAGAGAGGGAATACTGGAGTCTTTTGAAACATCAGAACCCACCCTAAGTGACCTTCCTCCTCCTCCAGTGAGGCCACATTTTCTGATCCGTCCCCAAAAGTTTCACTAACTGGAGACCAAGTATTCAAACATATGAGTCTGGGGACTGTTCTCATTCAGACGCCACAGAGAACTATGCTGAAAAATACATTAAGATGGAGTAAGTTACAGATGGCTCCTGCTGTAGCGGAATTAAGATGAGAGCTGAGAGCTATAGTATTACCAGGATTTATCTGGAGATACCAATATACAACCAGTGCAATGTGAAATGTCCCTATTGTGATTGCTTACAATTGGTAGTTTTATCAACGCCACCTTCTGTGGCTGCTGTCTCTCTAACTTGAGTGGAGGTACCTCAAGTGGTTGTCACTGTTTATTTTACATCACTGTCCTTTCATTTGCTTTGGTTGACATTCAAGTATGCTGAGTGCTTAGCACAGTAGGCACTTCTAAGTGTCGTGACTCATGCCTGCGATCCTTGAACTTGGGATATGGAGGAGGGAAAATCAGGAACTCAAAGTCATCCTTGACTATATAGAGGTCAAGTCTAGCCTGGCTACATGAAACCCTCATCTTAAAAAGATGTAACACCCAAACAAAACCCACTATAATAATTTTTCTGTTAAAAAATTAAGCATGGTTATTTTGGAGACTTTCATATTATATTCTGGGAGAATATATATATATACCTTAGGCCACATAAAGCTGGACACAGTGAACAGCGAGGGACCTTATCTAAAGGTGGAAGACAAGGACAAACAACCAAGGTTGCCCTCTGATCCTACATGCATGCGGTGGTATATGCATACACTCCCATACTCCGTGTTTAAAGAAAACAAACACCTATATCCTATCAGTCTGCTGGAAAATTGTTAACAAAGAATTTCATGTGCTAAATTACCTGTCATTAATATAGTGTTAACAAATTTTTTGAGACAGATTATCTTTGTGTAGCCATGGCTACCCTGGAACTCACTGTGTAGAACAGATTAGCTTTGAAGTCTTGGAGATCCAGCTGCCTCTGCCTTCTGAATGCTGAGAAAGTGTTCTATTACTGTGGAGAGACACCGTAACCATGGCAACTCATAAATCATTTAGTTGGGATTTTCTTACCATTCAGAGGTTTAGTCCATTATCCTCATGGTGGGTAACAAACAGGCAGAGCTAGTAACTGAGAGTTCTACATCTGGGTCCAAAGGCAGCAGGAAGAGAGAGAGCCGCTTGGCTTGGGCCCCTGAAACCTCAAAGCCCACCTCCAGTGACACTCTTCCTCCAGCAAGGACATACCACCTAATCCCTCTCAAGTAGCGGCCCTGCTAATGACCAAGCACTCGAATATATGAACCTATGGGGGCCATTCCTACTCAGACCATCACAGCCACCAGACTTACTGGCACATGCAAGAGAGGCTAGCCTGTTCTACAAAGTAAATCCCAGGACAGCTAAAGCTACACAGAGAAACACTGGAAAAACCAACACAACAAAAACAAAAATCATTGGTTTTTTAAATTGTAAAATGGAAGGTATATTGTGTAAAAGTATTTCTCAGCTAAGCCCAGAGCTCAGTGATTACAGCTAGTCTAGCCTTCTTGCTCCAACATGCCCTAGTTCTGCTCCTGAGTTCTGGAGCTATACAGGTGCCACCACAGCTGCCAGATGTTTGCCCGGACCTCAGGGTACAAATTCTGGTCTTCATACTTTTGTAGCAGGTGTTTACCCATTTGCCGTCCTCCCAGCTCTACTTTTAAGATTTTTCAGATTATGAATTTTAAATACCTAGTACTTTTATATAATTTTATGCATATGAAACTATGCTATTATCATTCTTCTGAATAGCAGTATCTACCTGTGACAGTGATTTTTATCTGCCAGTTTTTATTGTTGCCAGGCTCCAGGATCATTCTTTAGGTATGTCTGTTTTGTAATTTCAGTGAATTAAAATTAAAATCTCAAGAATTCAAATTTATTCCTGAAAATACCTCTATATCTTTGTTCCTGAAGTTTGTTGGTGTTGCTGTCTCTGTTTGGAAGGAAGAGGGGAGCCCTAAAGGTCAAAGAGTTTTAGACACTTTTGTGGTTTAATACCCACTAAAGCAAGCTGATGGCATTATCCACAGCTGTCTGCTTCCCTTGCTTCATGTTTCCGCTTTGATTGTCTGTTTTCACTCAAGACTCCACACTGCTGGTTTCTGCCCAGCCCATTTTCCAACACTTTCTGAGTACATACAATGTGTTACTCACGAGGCTTGATTTTTGTGCTGCCTGCCTTCTTCAATTAGTCTGTGAGATACCGGTGGACAAGGGCTTGGCCTTTTGGCTCAATAGTGTATTTTTTTTTAAGATTTATTTATTTATTTTATGTATAGGAGTACTTATCTGCATGTACATCTGCATGCCAGAAGAGGGCATCAGACCCCAGTATAGATGGTTGTGAGCCACCATGTGGTTGCTGGGAATTGAACTCATGATCTCTGGAAGAGCAGACGGTTCTCTTAACTGCTGAGCCATCTCTCCAGCCCCTAGTACTGTATTCTTAATGTCTAGACTTGCACGTGGACGTGGAAGTCCTTAACATCTACTTGGCTGAATAAGTAACTGGATCATTAATATTGTAATGGGTAGAGCATGTTCATTAATAAATTTAAAACATTGTTCAAAATAGTAATTTCCAAATCTGGCTGTGTCACGATTACTTGATCTTTATAAACTATAGATTCTCCTCAAGACCATGCTTTTATAGTGGGTTTGGAACAAATTAGGTAAGATTGGTGATAGGTTATATATTCTCAACCAAGAATCTTGTTTAATCTGTAACATGTGCCCTAAGTCTTCATTGTGACCCAACTTATACTACAGTGTATTTTAAGAAATATATGGGTGAAGGGGCTGAAGTGTGTTTGATACACAAAAAACTGAGGTGCAACCTCAAAGCACTGGTACTAAATTAGCACAGTGAAAGGAAAATTCATTTGGAACAATGCTGTATTTTAGGGAAAACCTATTCAATTTGATTAATTTCCAGAATTAGGAATAGCAGAGTCCTAATCTTTGAATCCTTAGATATGATTAGCACGGTCAAATAGAAAAGATAGCTTTGTAGAGGGAAGACTTTTGGGGAGAGGAGAATAAGGGTTATAAGCCAGAGTAGAGAATACAGTTTCTGTTTGAATGAATTAGAATCTATATCCTAGCTGGCCTGGGGATGAGGAATGGCGGCAGCACCACCATGCACCACCATGGGAACCAGCTGCATTGCTCACTCTGGAGGGAAGGAAGTCTTTATCCGTGTAGGTCACGGGTAGACAGAGTTTTCCAGTAAATACCAAAGAGAAATCTTAGGGTTTGTAGACTGTGCATGTCTCAGGTCTGCCAGGTGATGTGGAAGCACTCCAGCAGGGCACTGTGTTCTTCCAGGACACTGTCCTTCCCAGCACAGCCCACATTCAGCCGAGAGGGTCGCTTGCCAACCCTCCCGAGTAACTTAACAAACCCTTCTTTTTTCATGACTTGAAAAAAAGATTTTTAAAGGTTTTTAAAATTAAGGAAAACCAAGAACAAACGTTTTATTTAAGGAGTTTTAAAAACAGATATAATTGGTTATATACTTTTATTTTTAAATTTCCTTAAAATACACTAGATGATTTGTATATGTGTGCACACATCTGTGGTATTGAGTATCAACTCCAGGGCTTCACACATCTTAGGCAAGCATGCTTTCCCTGAGTCACACTGCTGACCCACTAAAATATAAGTCGTCATGGTTTGACGTCAGAATCTGACTTTTCCCTTTATAGTTTTTGATTCTGTTTCCTGTGGTAACACCTTCATAGCAGCCCCTGCACATGTTTATTTTCACATGTGTGCACTCAGGAAGTATGGACAGGCTAGACATATATGTATTTAAAGTGTATGTATATATTATGTATGCATAGATACACAATATAATTATTTGTGTATATATATCTACATATACATATGTATACGTGTATATATATGCACGTTTATATCAGAGAATATATTAATGACATTGATATTCAAGAAGTTTTATATATAACCAAATATACTTTAAAGATGAGTTTAAAAACAGCTCAAAGAAATTAAAAATACATAACTGGGGCTGGAACCATGATTCAACAATTAAGAACACTGGTTGCACTTCTTGAGACCTTGGTTCAGTTCCTAGAACCCATGTTGGCAGCTCACAGCTGTCTGTAACTCCAGCCGCAGGGAATCTGACACCCTCTTTTGGCCTCTGTGGGAACTACACACATGTGATATACAAGCATAGATGTAGGCAAAATACTCATGCATAAAATTTTAAAAATGAAAGATATAGAAGTTAGAAATACAATGAGGCAGGTCATTCTGCTCCTACCCTAACCACTGCTCCCTTGAAGTATACTCAATAAACATGTCTTTTCATACTCTGGAAAAAAATAAAAAATAATACATTTTAATAATTTTATTGTTTAATTAAAAAAATACTGTTTTTTTCCTCTTAAGGTCGTGTTTGCTTTGCATATATTAAAAACCAGAGCTTAGCAAGTACCTTTACCACTCAGCTGCACCCTTCATCCTTAACCCTAAAAAGCAATGCCTTTAAAAACCTCATGACCTGAACGTTTTTAAAATTAGGATTTTTAAAATTAATGACTTCCAGTCAAATTAAACTGCTTGTGAGTTTTTGTTTATCCAATTGTAAATTGTTTCCTGTGCCTAAATTTGTATAGTGCAATATCTTTGAGATTAGCATTCGAGATAAGATTTAACATTCTGTAAAATCCTGTTTCCATTATCTGTTATATTCAAACCATTTAACGATTACAGTTTGTGGGTTACTTTTGTATTCCTCCTACATAAGAGCAGCAGGTAGCTCTTGAGGGATGTGGGTCAGGTTGACAGTTTCCCCCATGATTATGGGGACAGTAGTCATTGAATAGTTTATGAATCTTGTTCAGTGACAGAAAAATACACTATCAGGTAGGAGAGAAAGAGGAAGTTTAATGACCAAATTATTCTGTAGAGAATAATGAAAAGAATCTTTGTAATATAAGATGCTAACAAAGTAGTGTTTCCACCAGGCAGTGGTGGTACATGCCTTTAATCCTAGTGCTCTGAAGGCAGAGGTGGATCTCTATGAGTTCAAGGCCAGCCAGGCCTACAGAGTGAGTTCTAGCACAGCCAAGGCTACATAGACAGAGAAACCCTGTCACAAAAACAAAAACAAAAACAACGTATTTCTGAGTCTATGTTGAGATAATTACAGAAAGAAAAAAAAAACCCACATAAATCTGAATTTGTTATTTCTTTTTATTCCTGGGTGGTTACAACTGAAGTGGAAAATGTTACATTACTTAGTTATCTTGGAGAGCCAAAGGAAGGAAGAGGTTGTTCTTTTCTCTCGAGTGATTTGTCCAAGATCTCCAAATTCAGGGTCAGGTGCAGTCACAGGGACAAACCACTCCACTGTGTGGGCTGGAGGTGACCTGAACCAGGACCGTCCTGCTTGCGGAGCCGCTGTTTTTGATGCCAAGCTGTTGGTGAGTAGTGAGGCTGAGCAGCCTTACCACTTGTTCCCGACAGATGAGCGGTCTCCAGCTGCACAGTACGTGGACCTGCTGCTGAACCCGGAGCGGTACACTGGCTACAAGGGCTCCTCGGCATGGCGGGTGTGGAACAGCATCTACGAGGAAAACTGCTTCAAGTAACGGAGGGAGGGAGGCAGGTGTTTGTGTTCGTTCGTAAAGGCGATTCAAACAAGCCGAACCATTTTACAGCTGAGCTTTGTGCTTTTTTTCAGGCCCCGATCTGTGTATCGTCCTTTAAATCCTCTGGCGCCCAGCCGAGGTGGGTGTCCCGTACATTTCATGCTTTTTCAAGTTGAAGAAAAGCAAAGCAACAATTTTATGTTTTGCTTCATTTTAGTGACTAAGGCAAGCATGAATTAATAGGCTGGATGTCTTCTGGAGCGCTGTGCCAGGTCCTAACCTGGGAGCTTGGTGTGGGGTGGATTAGAAGATGTGAGCATACATACCACAGATTTCCTGAGAAATTCCAATTCTGGAGGCCTGGGTCCTTCTCTACAACAGTAAACTAAGAAGCCGGAGAGTGAGGACCTAGTCCCCCCATGTTTTTAAACACTCCAGTTCAGTGGTTCTCAACTTTCCTAATACTGCCACCCTTTATTACAGTTCTTCATGCTATGGTAACCCCCAAACATAAGATTATTTTTTGTTGCTACTTCACCACTGTAATTTTGCTACTGTTATGAGTCAGAATGTAAATATCTGTGTTTTCTGATGGCCTTAGGCAACCCCTGTGAAAGGGTCATTCAGATCCAAAGGGCTCAGGATCCACAGGTTGAGAACCACCGTTTTAGCTAGTGATACACAGCTAAAGTAGAGAGTCAGGGGCTCATCACAGCTTCTCCAGGGTACACACAGGTTACCTCGAAGCCAGATGAGCAAACAACACAGGGAATGAGCCCCACCTAAGCTAATAGGCTACCTGTCTTTGTGCTGCCTGGGATGCCTACAAGGAAGGAGGCAGGGCAGGCACTCAGGCTGCCCTCAACATGCTCCAGTCCCTGCACTGTTCCACAAAGTGGCCAATTACCAGCTGGCCATTAAGTGTTTGCATGGTGAACCTGAACTTAAAATTTTACATTTTAAGTTTAGTTAACTTGATGTAAAGATGGTGGCAGTATTAGCTGCCGTTGACACTGCTGTTCGTCATATAGAACCTTCATGTTTGGGCAGAACTCGTAGCCCATAGCATCAGATACTGAGGTGGTAGGGCCAGACACACTCTTCCTGTAAAAATAGCTGTTAAAGGTACATGTGAGCTAGCTAGTGTGCTGTTCAGATGGTGTAGCATGCTGTGGTCAGTGAGGACATCCTCATCCTCTTATCTAGGAGCAGCTAATCCCTGGGATTGACCCTGTAGTTGACCTACCAGTTCAGAGTTTAGGCCAGGATGGAGTTAAAAAGTTGAAATTCCTATGTAAATTTGCACTTTCTGGCCTGAGGCCCAAATGTGGAAAGGTTAAACATAAGCAGTGCTTTTAGTTGCTGGCTCTGTCCAGGCCAAATGCCATTCTCCAGGTTCATTCTGAAAGTGCCTGGTAGGGTTGGGACAGAGCACAGCCGTCATGACATTTTTTTTTTTTTTTTTTGGCTCTTTTGCTGTTTTTATGTCATAACTTGTGTCTTCAACATTGATGTCTTAATTACATAAAATGTTATAAAAACTGAGACACTCTAGAAGCTGTGTAAAGGACAGGAGGAGATCCCTCCATCTTCTGTCTCCTGTTACAGTTAAGGTGTTTCTTCAGACCTTTTCTGTGGTTACTTTGTTTCAAAGTAGAAATACAATTGTTTAACAAAAGATGTCAAATCCAAAGAAACACTTTGTTTTCCTTTACCATAAAATTAGACAAGAAACTGCTAGAAAGATGAGGAGAGGAAAGAAATCAACAAAGAGAAGGAGGAAAAGAAAACACGGGACAAATTACTAAAGCTAGGTCAAAGCAGTGAGAGCGGGCACAGCTCTTCTGGGCTGCTCAAAGAAGCCTGCAGCTCTGGCTGAGTAATGGTGGCCTCTCTACTGACATGGTGGTGGAGGGTGTTGCCTGCTCAGCCGTTTCTTCCACTCTGTTCCTGAAGAAGTGTCAGCTCTAGGCTTCTATTTTTCCAAAAGGTTTTGAGCAACAGAACCTTTTTCTGAGAAATAAACTCTCCCATCAGAATCTGTAAGCAAAGGCAACAAAGGCAGAGCAACAGTGAAGCCAGGTCAGCCTTCCGGCCTCTTCTACCCCAGGAGGATGTCCTTGACTCTAGTTCAGGCTGTCTGCCAAAAAAAGTAGCCATCTAAAGGAGTACACAGCATGGAAACTATCCTGTCTACAGAGGTGGTATGTGGGACTGAAGGAGATTTTGTATGTTTGACAAGTACCAAATTTAGCTGCCTCTGGCCATCTCAGTTGCTTTCTGTCCTTTAATGTGCACACTAACATTTTATCACAGCTGCATCTCCAGCTCCCCAGAGTCAAACTGAGTTGCCATTTCCAGCCTAAAGCTCATATAACCCAGGCAGGCCTTGAATTCAGTAATGATGGTTCTGCCTCAGTCTCCTAGTATCTGGGATTATAGACCTGTCTCATCAGGGCAAGTTCCTTCTCCCTTCTCAGTTTCTTCTCTCTCCCCTTCCCCATGAGTTTGTTTTGTAGAATATGGAAATTGAATGCTCTTTGGCCCGCATTTTTGTTAAGAGCCTCATTTGCAGGATGCCTGCAATAGTGATCAGAGTTCATACAATGAACAGCTTAACAGTGAGGATTAGTCATGCATTAATATTAGCAGAGCTGGAATCTGAGCAGAGTAAGGCATTTTGTAATGTCTTTCTCTTTTCTCCTTTAGGGGAAGATGATGGTGAGTTGCAACGCTTCTGTTTACTTCAACCATGGAAGAAACTTTTACTACTAAATTTTGATGTTTTTCTTCTTTTCACCAAAAGCAGTTGGATTAGCTCTTTTTTTTTTCCAGAAATGGTGAATGGTGATCAAAAGTGAGATTTTCTTAATAGCAAAGTTGTCTTATGTTAAAAAAAAAAAAAAAAGCATAGAGACTATTTTACTTAAATATTTAATATATAAATTAGGTCCATTTTCCAAGTTCTTCCTTTTCTGTTAATGAAATCTTGAAGGTTAGAGGTAAAGACACTTAATGCCAAGCTTGATGGCCTGTGTTTGATCCCAAGGACCCACACAATGGGAGAAAAGAGTTGATTCTCTTTGTCCTGTGACTTTCATACCACATATGCTGTGGCGCTCATGAATCCCACCTTCCGTCTACATGCACAGTGAATACTAATTAAAAAAAAAATCTACATGAAGATTCTGAGGAAATGTAGCAAAGTTTGGTTGGTTGGTTGGTTTTTTGAGGCAGGGTTTCTCTGTGTAGTCTTGGCTGTCCTGGACTCGCATTGTAGACCAGGCTGGCCTCGAACTCACAGCAATTTACCTGCCCCTGATCCCCTGAGTGCTGGGATTAAAGGCATGTGCCACCATACTCAGCTAGCAAAGTTATTTTTATCAGATAATTTGTGACTTCTTTATTTTCTTATTGACTTTGAAACTTACAGTCTTAGTTATACTTAATCTTGTGAAGACTATTTCCTAGCATTAGCTGTGAAAAAGCCAAAAATGTATTCCAATTGGTATATTTTTAGCTGTGTTCAGTGGCAGACTGGGAGGATGTATAAAATGCACACACTCCCTCTGCAAGCCAAGGGTGCACAGAGAAAAGGAGATGTAATGCACAACCAACACAGCATACAGAAATGCAGACACACAGCCCGACCAGCCGGTGAAACTCAGTAAGGGCTTTCAGAACAGCACCTCATGCATGGTGAGAGAATGAAGGAAAAAGGCTTTCTGAAAGAAGTGGCCTTTAAGTGAATTCTGAATTAAAGGAGGTGTAGATCAATAGAATTAGCTAGTAAGGGCTAGTTGGAAGAAATAGGAGCCTGGAAGCTGAGCAGGAAGTCTAGTGTGACCTGTTGACAGTGGGAAAGCCTCAGATCCTCTGAAGGGATGGGTTAAGAGGCCACATGGAAGCTTAGGGAGCTGCAAGTTGAGGTTGAATGAGATAGTTAACAATTCTTAGCAAGGGTAGGTAGAGTGGATGAGCGCAGAAAGCTTTTGTGATGTTTTGGGGTGAGGTGGGGTGGCACAGCACTCGGGGGGCCAAAGAACTCCCAAGGTTTATCCCAGAGACCAGGCAGCAGCTCTGTGGGCTGGGCTAACTGTTGTCTCTCAGGAAGTACCGAAACACTCCCCTTTCTTTCCCTCCCTAACTCAGAAGAGCATTATTGATCCAGGAACAGCTCTTCTCTCTTTTAGTGACAGAATTATGTACATTTATCAGCAGTGTTTCGAAGCATGTGTGGTGGAGCATAGCTAAACAAGATCAGTGCTATTTGTATTTATTTACATACTTAGCTTTTTTGTGGCAAAGACACTTAAAATCTCTCAGCAGTTTACAGGAGCACAGCACATTGTTGCTGACTCTAGTCATCATGCCACAGTAGACCTCTAGAACTTTCTGCTGTTGTAGAACCCTGTCCTGCATTTCTTAGCACCAGCCCTTCAGTCCCAGGGTCCTAAACAGATGAGTCGCAGCCACTCCACGTAAGATTACATTGAAAATTATCCTTTAAAATTTAGTCTTAGATAATCAAGGAAGCACACCTACTTTTTTGGGTTAGGAAAAAATGAGTAATTATAATTTAGCTTTTGTATTTGTGTTTTGCTGATGTAATTATGCTTGTTATGTCAGATTTATTACATTTGCTCCTATGCTTTTGGATTTAAACCGTTAGTGAATAAGATATATTTTACTATTTACACTGAAATTTTTTAGTATATGTTTTAATAATCAAAATATCTATTAGAATATTCTAAAATATCTATTAGAATATTTAAACCATCTGTGGGTTTTTCTAGAAACATATGCCCATTTTGCTATTTAGTCTAAAAGGAGTAGACATTTCTAGAGGTAGCCCTCAAATGACCTGATTTATTGTTTATACATGAATATTTAAAATATTTTAACCAAATTCTTGTTTTTGTTTTTAAGGAGAATCGTTCTATACATGGCTAGAAGGTAAATTTCTTATCTGTGGTTGACTATCTAGACAACTGATATTTAACAATATTTGAAGGAAAAATAACATGGCTTAGTTTGTTATATTTTTTGATAAAATTATGTGAAAAATTTGAGGATATTGGGCATCCAGAAATCAATACCAAATGAATTCACAGGCTTGAAAGGTTCTTAGGAGTTCCTGAGTGGCTCCTCTGTCTTATCCACATTTTACTAGTAACTAGCAAACAAGTCTGCTTTTAAAGCAGAGATGTTTTCCTTAGTAAGGAAGCACTTGTGATGTGTAAAACATGGCAAGGTGAATTAAATTCAGAAGACTGTGTTCATGTTTGCTCATGTTCATACACTGTGTATTTGTCTAATAAAAATTTAAAGCAATATAGTTTACAGTGCATTTTTCATTCTTCATATTTTCCATATTGGAAATATAAAATGTTATAGATTAAAAGCTAAGTTCTATAGGAGTTTTAACAGCCTTGGCTAGTACCTGGGAGAATGATGCTTTTGAAATAATGCTATACTGTTTTATATTTATAGAAGATTAGCAAACTAAATGATGGAGTGAAAGCATTGTTTCACAGCCATGAGTTTTCAGGATAGTGTTAAACTCTATGTAGTCAATTCTATTGGTTGTTAATTGATTTATGAACATAATTTGTTTGTTCTTAGTCACTTATGTATTTATATTGGTCATAATGTGAACATGTTGTGTGAATACTGTTGTGAGTTGTATTGGAAAATGACCTTTAGTAAAAGATGCATAACTTTTCCACATAACATTTTTTCCACAATGTTCTAAAGGTGAACATTGTGGAAAGTAATTAAGAACAGAGGTGCCCAACATTTTGACACTGTGACATGATATTGGGGTCTATAAATGTACTAGCTGCATTTATAGATATCCTGGGATGTATGTTACATGTGGGCCACAAGTTGGACACTCCTGATTGAGACTCAGATAGTCAGAAACTTGTGATGAGAATGGACGAAACACACATCTCTGTCAGTGTTTGACCTTAGGCACTGGGCATCAACTATCAGCTCCCTGCTGCTTGGAGTCCCTGAATGTATGTAGTTCACACGAACTTCTAGCTACAGGCAGCTGGCTCAGCCTTTTCTGAGATAGTTTCCTGAGATAGTTTTGGAGCTGGAGAGTAATAATAGTTGTGCAGCCACCTACACTGTCAGTAGAGGTGATGCCAGTAAGAAATCCTTGGAAAAAAACGAGGTGATAGGCAAAGGCAAAAATATTCTGTGGCAGTAGTAAATCTAGCCCTCTTAAGAGAAACATTTTTACATATATTCAGTGTGTCCTAAACCCATTGTTGAAAATTAATGCCATTAAAGTTAAAAGAGATCCCCCTAAATTGGGTAGTCTTATTTGCTGTGTATTCAGAAGTAGAAGTTGGTGGAATTGCCTTTGTAGGTTGGCTTTTGTGTTACTTCAGAGCAAGAGGTAGAAGCTTCTGTCTGCTCTTGTAGGCACAGCTCCACCCATTTTGGGCACCAGGCTGGGCCAGAAGGTCTCCCGCATCTCCTCCTAGTATTGTGTGTCTTGTTCATGTACTCAATTGGCACATCTCTTATGTCCACATTTTGCTTGAGGTCACCCAGTTCCCAGAAGTGTGCTTCTGTTCCACTTTCCCCACTGCACCTGCTCTACCCCAGCTTACAGGCTCTGTGAGGTCTGTAAATAGGAACTCCTCTCAGTTTCTCAGGCTCTGTTTTTTAGGCTTGTTAATTTTCGTGAACTTGGCTTTACTTGCTGTCCCTTCTCTAGTCTTTGGCCATTTTGCAAGACAGAAGCACTGCTTACATAGGTAGGTTGGAAGGAGTGAAAATTGAACCTCAAATTTGATAAATTGCTTCTTGCCTATGAAATTTTTCTTGAAGTTAGTACTTTATATTTTAGTAAATTTCTTTGTTTTATTTATAGCCCTTGTTATAAACATTTAAAATGGGCTATGTGATTTCTGGAGAAAGATACAACATAAAATTTAATCTCTAACATTTTGAATCAGAGAATGAGATCCCAAAAGAACTGTTTTTCCTATTTTGAGGATGTTTGCTTCAGAGCCCTCTGCAGTAAGATGTAAGGAGTAAACCAATGTTCTAAGAGCCCTTGATAAGCTGTAACAGTGAGGCTCCCAGGTGCTCTCGTATTAAGAAAATTCTCCTGGCACATAAATGTGACTGTGCCCTACCGTCCACAGTAGGGAAGGTTGTTAAAAAGAAAGCAAACAAGTGGGGTAGTGGTGGTACACACCTTTGATCCCAGCACCCAGAAGGCAGAGGCAGGCAGATCTGTGTGAGTTCCAGGCCAGCCTGGACTATGGAGTGAGTTCTAGGACAGCCAGGGCTAAAACAGATAAACCCTGTCAAAAACAAAAACAAAAAAAGCCTTTTACGTGGTAAAGAAAAGCTGCATCTAGTAGATTCTTAAAATTTTTTATTCAGAGGACATAAGAGATGGTTCGGTGCTGCTTTTACAGAGGACCTGAGTTGGCAGCTCACAAGCATTTGTAATTACAGTTTCCTGGGATCCATTGACCTCCACAGGTATCACATAGGTAGATAGTACTCCTACATAGATGCAAACAAACATTCTTGTATATAAAGTAAATCTTAATTTAAATTTATTTTGCAATTTCATTTATTTTTAAATTTTCTATAAATATACTCACCAAATTTTTTATTGTGGTCTATTAATACAGTGTAAACTACGATGTTACCCTTGAGGATATATTTATTTATTTACTTTAGTGCTGGAAGTTGTACTCAGGGTCATGGGCATGCTAAGCATATTCTTGGCTACTGAGCCTCACTCCAGCCTCATCTTAGCCATTTTTAGCCATTTTTAAGTTGGTGGCACCAAGTGCACTTACAGTCTTTGTCACTGTAAGAGGAAATCTTATAGGATAGCAGGAGCAGGATAAGATTACAGGGTTATGTTGGCATTTGCCATAAATTTTGAGCAGAAGCCTCTGTGGGTTAAGGAAGTTACATAAAGTGACTTTGCATCACATCCTTGAATTCCATTTAGTGAGACTTGACTTGTATTGTAAATACTCAACAAATTGTGTGTGTGTGTGTGTGTGTGTGTGTGTGTGTGTGTGTGTAAATTCCTGAGAGCCTTTTGTCATTATATAGAATTTGAGCCTCACAGGACAAAAGAAAAGGCCATAAAGGCCCTTCTTTCTCCACCACAAAGTAGATTCCAAGAAAAAACACAGAGGAAAGGTATGGGAAGACACAGCTAAGGCAAAGCAATGACTTCATTGTTATAGTTGTGTTTAGTACATCCTTAGTCTAAACTACAACCCTCTTCTGAGAAACATTTTTACATATATTCAGTGTTTGGGCCACCTTCAGGGCCAGGCCATTCTGTCTTGTTCTGTGTTAAGTTTTCATCATACTCAGTTAAGTCCATTCTGAAACAAGAGTCTTAGTGTTTTCTAGTGGAAATCTCCACCTAATTGTCTGTATATTATCTCTTGATTTGATTTTATTGTCTGTGCTAGCTACTTTTATGTCAAGGGACCAACATAGCTGACAGGAACTTCTCACACACAGATAGATTTATGCTGCTCAGAATTTCAGAGAGTTCATTCCATGGCTACTTGGCTCTGAGCCTGTGAGCAGAACTTCATGACAGAGAGAATGTGTGGCAGAGGACAGCTGTACTGCCTCCCTGGCCCTGTCCCCACTGCTGTATGTCCTCTAGGCCCCACCAGAGCAACAAGCACCCCAAACCCAAGCCTGCAGGGACACTGCACGTTTCAGCCATAACTATGTCCCTGAAACACATGTACTGACTTTTTTTTTTTTATATATATTCTTTATCTAATGGGCATGGGTTCTTTTTCTGTGTTTTTCTGAATAGGTTTATGTCTTGAGAAAAGAGTCTTCTATAAGCTTATATCGGGACTTCATGCCAGCATCAATTTACATCTGTGTGCAAATTATCTTCTGGAAGGTAATCAGATTTCTTAAATGGGAATATTTTTTTTTAACTTCTAAAATATCACAGAAAGTGTTAGAAAGTAAAATACATTTTCTGTTGGACAAAACTAAAACCTTTTTATACTAAAAGACAATGTATTTTCCTTCCTTCCTTCCTTTCTTCCTTCCTTCCTTCCTATCTTCCTTCCTTCCTTCCTTCCTTCCTTCCTTCTTTCCTTCTTTCTTTCTTTTCAGAAACCTGGGGTAAACCTAGTTGGGGACCTAACATCAAAGAATTTAAACGTCGCTTTGACCCTGTGGAAACAAAGGGGGAAGGTCCAAGAAGGCTGAAGAATCTGTACTTTTTATACTTGATAGAGCTTCGTGCTTTGTCAAAGGTGGCCCCTTATTTTGAGCGCTCGATTGTTGATCTTTATACTGGCAACTTGGAAGAAGATGCTGACACCAAGACCCTTCTGCTCAGCATCTTTCAGGACACAAAGTAAGACCTGGATGTCAGTATCCTGGAATCCTTCACTGCTCAGATGCCGTGGAGCTTGGAGCTAGGGGTGATAAAGACCTGAACAGACATTAGAAAAGAGAGGCACAGAGAAGATGAACCAGAAGCAGTAGTAGCACAAAAGTGCTACAGATGCTGAACAAAAAGCTTCTCTGAAGCTCAGCTGCAGAGGTGTTTACACTTGAAAATAGGTGCTGTATATTTAATAAAGAGTTTAAGGTCTCATTTAGCATCAAAATGCTCCACTGACATGGCAGTCTTTCTGTTACTGCTTGAACCTGCACAGTGTCACAAGTGTATGAACATATAAAGTGACACTGGCTACTTTTCAAAATGTAGCCTTTACAGCACCCTTAGCCTGCAGGACACGCTCACTGCTTGCCAAGACAGTCACGAAGGAGGAGTAGATGGGGAAGGAACTAAAGTAAAGGACATTTTAAAGTGCACAAGAATATTGAGTGTTGCCATACTGGGAGATTGTTTTTCCCTTTTAAATAATTTTACTGATTTTCTTAAGATATTGCAGTCTTTCTTTACATATTTATTTATTTTACATGTATGAGTATTCTTTTGTTGTCTTTAAAATTTTTTTTAATATTAGTTACAGTTTGTTAACTTTGTATCCCTGCTGTATCCCCCTCCCTCATTCCCTTCCAATCCCACCCTCCCTCCTTCATCTCTTCCCTGCCCCTTTCAAAGTCCACCGATAAGGGAGGACCTCCTCCCCTTTCATCTGACCCTGATTTATCAGGTATCTTCTTCAGGACTGGCTGCAAAGTATGAGTACTCTTAACTGCTTTTATCTGATGCCCAGAAGAGGGCATCAGAGCCTAGTATAGATGATTGTGAATCACTATGTGGTTGCTGGGAATTGAACTCAGGACCTCTGGAAGAGCAGACAATGCTCTTAACCACTGAGCAATCTCTCCAGCCCCTGATATTTCAGTCTTTTAAAATACTAAGTCAAATGTAGCTTATTGTAGTCTTAATGTATATATGAACTGTCCTACATTATAAATAAACAGCAGATTTTAAATATTGTAGGGCTACAAAATTTTAGCAAAACTTTAAGACAAGTACTTGGCTTTTTTCAGTGGCAATTTACTAATGATTTTGTCATTTCATCAGGTCCTTTCCCATGCACTTCGATGAGAAATCCATGTTTGCAGGTGACAAAAAGGGGGCCAAGTCATTAAAGGTAATTGAGGGTAGTGTGGAAGCCATTTGTTTTGTTTTCATCTTAATTCATCCTAACTTTCCAGTTGTCTAACCAACATTTTCATGTTAGTCTGATTAGATTTTGCTATAAACTGGGATCATTGGTTATTGATTGAATACCTATGACATAGAATGGCATTAAGAAGTTACTTACAACTGGATCTTTGCTAGGATCAACATTCTGAGTAGGTTTTACATTAGTTACTTTTTCTGTTGCTGTGAAAAAATACCCTGACAAACTATATTTAAGAAGCTATTCGGTGTCAGCAACAGCTTAATTTTTACAAGTCAAGGCTTCACACTGTTAACCTTCCAGCCCTTCATTCAAATGTTTCCCCAGTAAAGTGTGTTGAAATAATGTGCAGCATAAATCTTGATGTCTCTATTAATGCCCACTGTTTTAATATACTATGTTGTGCTAGAGGAATTCAGATCTTTTTACTACTGAAAAACACTTTAATCACTTGTAGACTTTAAAATTTTGTTTTATATATGTAATTCAACCAAATGAGCTTAATTTAAAAAGTCTAATTCAGATATTTTCTGCATAACAGGAGGAATTCCGGTTACATTTCAAGAACATCTCCCGCATCATGGACTGTGTTGGGTGTGATAAATGCAGATTGTGGGGAAAATTGCAGGTGTGTGTGGTGTTGTTCCTTTTCAAACTGTTTTCTGCTTACTTCAGTTTTATCAAGATATCTTTGTTGATCACTGAATTGGTGTTTGGAAACAGGCAGATCCAAGTGTGGCTTTTCTGTATTATTATTGAAAGATAAACTCTGCTTCTAAACTATGCTGCAGATCCGTGAGCAAAGACATTTTTGTACTCTGTGTCTTTGCACCGTCCTAGGTTCATGTCTATGTTGGTTACAGATAGAGAATTTTATTTAGAAAAAGTAAAATATGTAAATACTAAGCATGACATTTTGGACATGGTTTGTTTCAGTGGTGAAAAGCTGCTGAGCACAAAATGCAAAAGTTCTGCAGGGCAGGTCAGGGAACAGAGGATTGTTTAACTTTTACCTCTTTTTTTTTCTTTTCCTTTTTATTGTTGTTTTTGAGATAGGGTTTCTCTATGTGGCTTTGGCTGTCCTGGAGCTTTTTTTTTTAAGTTATTTATTTATTCACTTTATATCCTGACTGAAAACCCCTGTCTCCTCTTCTCCTGGTCCCACCCTCCTGTCCTCTTCCCCGTTTGCCCCCACTCCTTCTCAGAACAGGGGAGCTCCCTTACCCCCATATCAACACACCCCAGCACATCAAGTCTTATCAGGATTGATCCCATTCTCTTCCACTGAGGCCAGGCAAGGCAGCCTGCTAGGGGGAAGTGATATAATAGCAGGCAACAAAGTCCATGCCAGAACCCCAACTGCACATCCTCACCCCACCCCGTTTCATTTTCTAGGGGACCCCCAGGAAGACCAAGCTGCCCATAAGTCACATACAAATATAGAGGGGCCTAGGTCCAGACTGTGCATGCTCTTTGGTTGGTGCTTTAGTCTCTCTAAGTCCCCTCGGGCCTAGGTTAGTTGACTGTTGGTTCTTGTGGAGTTCCTGTCCCCTCTGAGTCCTTCTATTCTTCCCCCCACACTTCCAGCAAGGCTTAAGCTCTAACCCATGTTTGGCTATAAGTCTCAGCATCTGTTTCAACCAGCTGCTGGCTACAGCCTCTCAGAGGGCTGTCCTACAACTTCCTTTATAGACCAGGCTGGCCTGAGATCCATCTGCCTCCTGAGTGCTGGGATTAAAGGCAGATTAAATTAAAGAGCTGCCACACAGCTCTCTTATTTTCTTATGAAGATGATAATTACCGAAAACCAAAAAGTAAATTTAATTATTTTTGTTTGGATAGTTGTTTTGTTTTGGTTTTTTTTTTTGAGATAGGGTCTTACTTTGTACTCAAGGCATCAACAAATTTGTAGTCTTTCTGCACCAGCTGGGATTACACAGTACTGGTGAGATAGAATTATTTTAAAGGCAGCTGTGATGAAATAAAAATTTTCTTTTCCTCAGTGCTGAGAAATTAGTATAGGATCACTTTTGCAGTACTCTTGGAACTGTGAATTGCTAAGGGCTATAAATGTAGCAATTGTGTTTAATGAGCCTGAGCTGTAGAGCTGGGGTAAAGCAGGGTTTGATTCCCCCAGTACTACAAAAAAAAAAAAAAAAAAAATAGTGCTTTTAAGATTGCAAGTCAAATATTGTGGTTCTAATGATAAAAACAGGCATTGGAAATGCCTGCAATGGAAATGTGTTCAGCAAGTATCAGGTTGATCAAGTTTTCCTGAGAAGGGTTGTGTTTGTGTGTGTGTGTGTGTGTGAGAGAGAGAGAGAGGGAGGGAGAGAGAGAGAGAGAGAGAGAGAGAGAGAGAGAGAGCACACTGTTAGGGAGTAGACATTGCTTCATGCATAGTCCAGTACTGTGTTGTAAAGCTCAGTTCATAGGATTTTAAAAAGAGATTAACTTTGTTTTTATTTAGGGGTATGTGTGTGCCCATAGAGGCCAGCAGAGGGTGTCAGATCCCTGGAGCTGGGACTGCAGGTGGCTATGAGCAATGGATGAAGGGCAGCAAGCATTTCTTGCTGCTATCTCTCCAGCTCCCTCATGGTTTTCAGTGTCTTCACTGAGTACTTCATAGTAGCTACTGTGCAAGGTTAATTGTAAATATATGAATATTTCCTTCAGACTCAGGGTTTAGGAACAGCCTTGAAGATACTATTCTCTGAAAAAGAAATCCAAAAACTTCCGGAGAACAGTCCATCTAAAGGCTTCCAGCTCACTCGGCAGGAAATAGTTGCTCTTTTAAACGCTTTTGGAAGGTAAGCTGAGACCTGATTTCCCTGCAGGTTTCCGTATTCTGCAAAGATTGTCTTTTTCCCCAGTGTATGCTTTGATTTGGTTTGTGACAAAAAGTTAAGATGCCAGATGTTATGGCACACACTCATAACCCCAGCATTGAGAAGCTGAGGCAGGCAGATCATGAGTTCAAGGTCAACCTGGCCTATGTAGTAAGACCCTGTCTCAAACAAACACCTTAAATTCATTGCTCAGTGTGTCCTCCAGGCTGACAGCCAAGTTCTCTGTCAGTCCCAGGAAGAACTGATAGTTTCCAGTTCTGTACTTTTCAGTTTGCTTTCTCCATTTCCTGAGGGAAATAGTCTCCTAATAATCATTTCTTTGGCTGGCTACCACCTGTTGTAGTATAGTAGTAGGATGAGGAACACATGATTACGAAGGTAATCAAAGACATGACACCCTTCTGCTCTGTATTGCCTAAGCTGAAGAGTCATCCTCTCCCACACACCACTACCTCATTCTTTCATATATATATATATATATATATATATATATATATATATATATGTATATGTGTGTGTGTGTGTATTCATGTATGTGTATATTTGTGTGTGTGTGTGTATATATATATATATATATGTACATATATATAAGAAATGGTTTTAAACATAACTTGAATTTGCCTATAGAGATATACACAGTGTTGGGGATATAAAACAGAAGGGAAAGAGTCATACAAAACAATGTGTTGTGTTGTTAACAGTAGGGAAAAATACATCAAATCATGGTGGAAAGTTTATTTTTAAAATGGGACCAAATGACAGAGATTAATGTGTTTGGCGAATATGATGTTAAGTTCAAAGGAGACCAACCACTCAAAGATAACTTAGCTTTGTCCCAGCCTAATGTCAAAGCCTTCACCATTTCCTGTGTGCTTATGTTTATGTAGGTGGGGCTATGCTCTAGTGCAAGCTGAGCTATCCTTCTTCAGCCCCTAGTGCTCGTTGTAGCTGTGGAGTGCTGTGCCCAGCTCTTTCCTGTAGTTAAAGGTGTCTGTGATAACTGAGACACCAACCACAACGTAGACAGAGTGCTGATTGTGTTGTTTTATTTCAGGAAACATTAAATCTACATATTTTTGAGGCCTGGAGAAAAATAAGATAGAAGAACCTAGGTGAAATGTAAATTATTTGGAATGAAACGGAAATGAGAAAGATCTTAAATAACATTTTAAGCACCAACAAAATTGAAAAAGGAAAAATTAAGTTGACCATTTAATCAAAATGTCATTGGCTCTCAGATACGTTCCTTTCTAGCTTCAACCTTATATCCAGAGCCTGTTCTCCCTCCAGGCGTGCTGGCCAGGAAGCCAATTTTGGAGTCCTGGGATTTTGACCTGCCATTTGCCAGCAATACAGCAGATATAGCGCCCCTCTTAGAACCCACCTACTAGCTGGGGATCCTGAAAAAATATTTGATTTGATCCTAATTTTACCTGAAATATAAGAGCAATGTTCTAGCCACCTTTTGTTGTTGCATTCTTTAGGTTTATTGAGTATGGACACTTGAAGGGCTCAGATCATTGCCTGGAACCTCCTAAGCTCTCAATAAACAGAAACTCCTCAAATATTGGGGTAAAGAAAAAAAAAAGCAGTTAGCAGGGTACATTGTATCACCAGTCTGTAGAAGAGAAATACTGGATTGTGTTATGTATAAAACCCTGAGTTTTATACATAAGGAAAAATGAACTTGTAGGTTTTTCATTTCTTCCTTTCCCAGAGTTTTACTTCTGGGTTTGAGCTTTTTATTCATTGAGCCACTAATCACTTACACAATGCCATAAATTATAAATAGGCACTGGGAGTGACTGTGTAGGAGACACCAAGTATTTGTGAGCCATTCATGGCACTGTTTCCATCGCTCATCTACAGTCTTTTTGTTGTTGTTATTGTTTTATTTTTCAAGACAGGGTTTCTCTGTGTAGCCCTGGCTGTCCTGAAACTCACTTTGTACACCAGGCTGGCCCTGAACTCAGATCTGTCTGCCTCTTAAGTGCTGGGATTAAAGTCATGCACGACCACACCTGGCTCTCATTTATGGTCTTGATGAAAACATGAGTTGTTTTGTTTGTTTGTTTGTTTGTTTTTCCCTTCTGAGCAAGCTGAACTAAGGCTCTATGATCTCTCAGTTTTAATAGGAGTTACAGCATTTCTATTTCAAATGGAATTCAGTGTTCAGTATTTGGTTCTTTTAGATTTTTGCTTCTAGGTTATATAGCTCAAGGAACCAGTATTGGCTATTTGAAATGTATGCACATCACTTCATGTCAGCTGTATGCATAATATGCACCTGTTCTCCTCCTGCAGGCTTTCTACAAGCATAACAGAATTACAGAACTTTAAAGCGTTATTGCAGAACAGGAGGTAATGAAGACTTTTCTATGTCTCCATAGACATAACGAACTGTGTGAAGCCTTTTAGCCTTGGACACTGAGCAGACAGACTAAGTGTCTAAGACTTGAAGAATTCTGAACTCTTAAAGAATAAGTTCAAATGTCCACTTGAATATTTATGATCCTTAATAGATATCAATTAGAGCTATTTATAAATGAAGTATATACTTTAAAATTGTAAGTTATACTATCCCATGTTTGTTCCACATTGGTCTTGTTTGTATTGTATTACCCTTCATTTCTAGTTGTCAAATTTTAAAAGACTGTGTCTATCCTGAGAAGACTATTCAGTCTGTTATAGAAAAAGAACTAGGGAACCAGTGCTGCCTAGGGCTGGTCTCAGTGACAGAAATTCGTCAATGGTGTAGTTAGTGTTTTAGCCTTGCCTAACATTGTATGCCATCTTCCGTAACACAGGGCTGTCACTATAATGAATAGGCCTTTCAGTGACGAGTGAGAGAGGTTCTGGATATCTCCCAGGACTTCGACCATTTTAAGACGTTTAGTTGCTGTTGCTGCTTTGGTTTTGGCCTAAAGGGACCTGCCTTGGTGAAGGTGGGTAAGTGCCCTCCCATGCTCACTTGGCCTGTGTACCCCAGGCTGGCTCAAGAGTGTCCTCTACCTAAAGCCTACAGCTCCCCTTCTGACTTTTCTCTTTGTTCCTCTTCTAATTATAGACATTTTCATTTATTTTATGAAAAGCCCTATTTATTTAATGGATTTTTTTTTCTTCACAAAATTTGAAAGGGATCCTATGGGTTTATAATGCTAATTGCATTATGCACAAATTTTGCTGTGTTAAAGTAAGCATTTTAAATATTTGATTTTGAACACAATCTATGCAATCCTCTACCTCTTTGTGTGATTCTGCCTGGTGAGATGCTTCAGCATGAGTGTCGCTTCCTCCCTCCTCTCCATCTTCAGTTCATCCCAGATCAGCCATCCTTGGTGTGACATAAGACAGTGGAGGACTTGAAGGCCCTAGACTGTCCTTTTCTAAACCTGTAAAGTCTTTTCAATATTTTAAATCTTGGTTCTTTTAAAGGTGGCAGTGGATAATGGGATTACTTAAAAGGTTTTTATCTGTGTGGCAGTAATGTGAGTCCAAAGTCTCACATCTCCTTAGATTCCGTCTTTCTGAAGTAAACAGTAAGTGCTCTTAAACCCACATCTTATCTGCCAAAGTCTGAACTGTGCCCCTGTGACTTCATGGTGTGTGCCAGATTATTTAGTTGGTTCATTCCCATTCATGCCTAATCTTCCCCTGTGGAGGTGTGATGGGGGACTGAGGCCTCATTAGTTATTTCTGCTCCTAATTCCTAATCTTTAGAAACTTAATGTTGAGAGTGGTGAATTTTGTAGGTTATTTTTTAAAGATGTCTTGCAATTTTCCTTTTTCTTTGCTTTTAATTTTTTTAAAGAGTCAAGTATTACCACATAATGGGAGGAGGCCACTGTAAGATAAAAAGTCCACAAAGTGAATGCCAGTGACCTTGCTGGTACAGCAGTAAGTTCTGCAGCCCACTTAGAATGTAAGGAAATGTGAAAAATTTGCACTTTGTTTAGTTTTATTTTAAATGCAGTTTGTTTTGGAAATGTCATTTACCACCACTGCAGTTAAATACTATTGTTTAAACTATTTGCTTGAGGGAAAAAAAAAATCCTCATTTCCACTTGCAAGCTTAGGACATACAGCAGCATAGAGTGTGTTCTAGGAAGCTGAAAGAAATGGTTAAGTTACAATGTCCTCAAGGTTGTAATGAATTTCTTCAGTAAGGGAAGTATTCTGATTTTGGTGTTTGTTATATTAACTTTTACATCCTTTTGCATGGCCAACATTGCCATGACATCTAAGGACTGTGGAGACTGTAAGCACTGTTTAGTGACCCTGGCGGTGAGTCTATCCTTAAAAAGCTGTCTGCCAGTTCTGTCACATGTGCTTAAAAATCTAGCACTCGACATCCAAACTGACAGAAATGACTGTACCTGGTGCCATGATCGTGAAGAGGAAGTATTTTCCCTTGGTGGCCTGTTTGTTTTCCTGTGGCATCTGTGTTAGACAGACAGATGTTACACACTAAAATGGTCAGTGCTCAGTGCTCCTCCTGTTTTGGATTATGTGGAGCATTAGCCAAAACAAGATTTTAGTTTTGAAACCTGACAAGTCAAATGTTGAGCCCCTGTATCGTGTGTATGAAATGCTGTGCCGTGTTTCTCAGCCCTGCCTAGGTGCCACTGTAGACAAGGAAGGACAACTGTGCTGGTCTTCCTCAGCATTGCCTTCAGCCGGACACCTGAAAACAGTTCACAGTAGGCCTCTCGCAGTTTGCAGACTGAAGTTCCCGCAGAAGCCATAGCTAGTCACCAAAAGGCTCAGAGCAGGTACCCGGTGTCATGGAAATTCCTTGGTACAAGCCAAGCACATAAATCCATATGTCCTTTAATTGAAATAACATCTGCAGATGCAGCTTTGAGTTTTCTGAGCAGAATTCCAAATAATTTGCTATTGTATCCACCAGAATCTAGACCATGAATTAAAATACATGTTTCTGCAATCTTCTGTTTCTTTGTTTTCCCCTCCTCCATACTGAGTGCTTCTTACAAGAATGTGATTATAACTTATGGATCAGGGATCTATATCTATATATATCTATATACATATACATATATACACACACATACACATATATATATAACTACTGGATCTGCATGGTCTGAGGGGTGCTCTTCTTGCAGTCATGACGGCAGACGTTGGCTCTGTGCTGAGGGTTCGGCATGCAACAGCTTATCACTAGCACACTAGTGCTAAGTACAGTTGTTTCCTAAAGCATGAACACAGATGACACTCAGGCACATAACTCATGGTTGTGAGGCCTGATCATGCCACCAGAATCCATGATTCCAGAGCCTCTGCTGCTAGTGTGGGCTGTTGTGTCATTTTTTTTTAATGTTGGTCTATTAACATTTTATCAAAATGTAGGAATTCTGTGATTTCTATTGAGTCATAGGCTTTAAAAAATGCTTCTTTTATTTAACTTTCTGAACAGTTGATACATTCACATAGTTAAAAAACACAGTATATACTAAAAATACAATGTCTTCCCGGCTTCCCATAGTGTGCACACATACCTTCTGCCCCTGGCTTTTTTTATCTCCATTCATACCTCTTTTTTTTTCCCCCAGTATGCCATATGTACAAATATAAAGCCTCATTTCTCTGTGTCTTTACTTGGAATAACATCACATACACACCATCTGCTTTTATCACCTAATATTTCAGTGGCCACATATCACCAGATAACTTTTTCACTTTTGTGGGTACTTGGAATTTTTAATATGGCTATGCCATTATTTAGTTAAGCAGTACCATTCTTGAGCATTTGGGTTGTTTCTAGACCTTGTCCACATATCATATCACATATGTATACATACATCTCTAAGTATTCAAAAGTGAAAGACTACACACACACTTGTAGTTTTGAAAGGCACTGACTTAGATTCTGCCCTCCAGAGCAGCTAGTTCACATCACATACCACCTGTGCTTGCTCACCCACAACCTCACCATCATAGAAGGTGTCCAAATGCTGGGCTTGGACATTCTGAGAGAATATAAGTTTAAAATGTTCATTTTTAACCTAAATATATAAAATTAACAACTCTTAATGAGGAGTCCCCTGAATTTGTTCCATGTTCTTTGTGCACTTTTTTACTGCATGGTATTTGGAACTTCACCTGTTTAGGGTGTAATCCTTCAAGTGTGACTGGCTGCATAGTCTTCCAGTTTGTTACCTGGCTTTGTCCTGACAGTTTTCTGTGCTGTTTTCCGGTCTGATTTCTTATACCAGTTCTTGGCTGGTTTCTGTATCAGCTTGTAGACTGTCTTCCTCACTCAGACCAAAACAGTAAACCACCGGCTTTTTTTTTTTTTTTCCTTCTGAAGGATTGATGGTTTTACATTTTCATTTCTAAATTCTGATCCCTTGAAACAGATCCTAGTACAAAATACACGTTAAGAAACACACCCAATTTTCCCTAGCAGGTGACCTGCTTGTGCCTGAACAGTCCATCTTCTCTATGACTAGTTTGAGTCTACACGTAGATAGGACAGATCTATGACATTTTTATGGGCTTAGCCCTTTATCTAGGTTCTGTTCCCATTTCTTCAGTCCATCTTCTATATGGAATAGTAGAGATTGTTTTAATAATATTTAATGTTAGTCTTCGGTCCTCTCTTGTGATGATGCAATATTACAAAAATATATCTTCCCAAGAGACTGGACCGGACTGGACCTTTTAATGCCCCTCACAGGCAGTTAGTGCCCTCTGAGGTCACTTATGACCTCCTATCCTACCGTATACTCAGCTAGTTAACCCACCTTTAAGAGAACAATGCTAACAGTCACCTTTACTTGTCCTTGGAGTTCCCAGTGCACAGCTGTAATCTGAAGTTATGTATTCTTCATGTCCCTGATCCAGAGTAATGCATGGGTACCATTTGCTGAAAATACAGAAGTTGAAAGCAACCTTCTAAAATGAATATCCACCATAAATGTTGAACATAATATTTGAATATTGATTGATAAACAGTAGTGTTTGAAATACCATTATCTGGGTCAGTTGGGGTCTGTGACTTACTTAATCCTTTGTGAATCTCTGTTAAAGATTTCTGTTATCAGCCAGGTACAGTGGTGCACAACTGTAATCCCAGCACTGAGGAAGGCAGAGGCAGGATCTCTGTGAGTCTGAGGCCAGTCTGGTCTACAAAGCGAGTCCAGGACAGCCAAAGCTACACAGAGAAACCTTGCCTTGAAAAACAGAAGAAAAAAAAAATTCTCTTATCACTCATTCATTCCCCATGGGATGCTTTTTGTGCTGCTCAATAAAGAGCAAAGCCCTTTGGGATGGATGAACACACAGGGATAGATTTACATGACAGCCTCAGGTAGGCACAGATTCTGACTCATGTAACAGATTCAGAGGGCAAGAACAGAAGACACAGGGAATATGAAATAGAAATTCAGATCTGGGCTCACCCTTGGTTAAATGACATCAATGGAAAGTGCTTTGATTTCTTTTCCTTAATGTGACACCAACACATAATGGGTAATTTGGAGTTTACTATTAATGCGTTCAAATTGACCACACATTCTCATTCTTTCCCCTGCACCTTTTGTTTTTTTCCTAGATACTGTTTATGATATCACATGAACTTTGAAAAAAATCCATACAGCATGACAGAACTCTGTCAGGCTGTTTTGTGAGTCCCTCCCTCCCTCCCTTTCATTACTTTCAGGGTCTCATGTGTCTCAGGCTGGCCTCAAACTCCTTGGATAGCCAAGGATGATCTTGAATTCTGATTTTCCTTGTGTCCACTTTTCATGGGATCACAGGTGTAAGCTATCATGCTGTGCTAGGGTTTGGACCCAGGGCCTTCTACAAATGGACAAGCACTCAGACCACAGCTACATCTTTAGATGTGAAGGTACTTTTAACCTCTTGATGTTTTTAGTTTTCTATCTCAATTTCACACAGCTTAATGACCCTTTAGGCTTTCTTTTTAACTCCCTGGGGTAATTTTGAGTACTCTTCCTAAATGGGGCATTTCATAGAGGTATTTATTGCAGAGCACCTATGAAGTCAGAGTTCATCTTGTAAGACAAAGTCTCCAAGAATGATTTTGGGCTTATCTTCATATAAAAAAAAATCCCACTCCATTTATTTGTCCAATAGTTTCATGTCTGCTAAAGCCACACAGCAGCCCTGGGAAGGTACTGTTTATCTGAATGCATGCACTCTTTCTATGCTTTAGTTAGGGTCTTGTAGGAAGACCATGACTGGGGAGTGAATAGTGGAGTCAGAATCATGGGTAGCAGTTATATGACAAGAGTTGGTAGAAAGGGAAGAATTTTAAGGCTCATATGAGCTGAAGAAAGTGGATCTCTGAATTCCAGTTCTGACTAGGTTAAAGTTTGGGGACATACAATCTACTTAGATTATAGAAAATCTTTATTTGAGGGGTGAACCAGATAATGCTTAGGGGGAAAAGAAGCCATTAGCAAGGTATCTGAATCAGAAAATGGAGCAGGGCCATATCAAGGTTTGGAGAAGGCAGGTATGGATGCCTGCAAGCATTTGGATTCAAGGATCACAATCCTGGATTGCATGAGTCTATAATGAACACAGTATTTATTCAGGGCAAGGATGAGGCCAAGGTGTAGGAAGTCAAAACTTTGGGACATAAGAATGGTCAAAACAGGTATTGGGTATTTTGTTCCTTTGGGAAAGAGGACCTGAAAGGAAATTAATCTATGACTCTCTTTGTATGGTCTCAGATCCAAACTCATGACAACTGCCCAGTACAACAGAGACACCCAGGAGACACTAATTCCAATGCCTGTCTTGACAATCCCATTTAAAAAGTAGTCTCACTTTGTCTTATGTAGTCTTTGAGCCTGCTCCTTTTTAATTGTTCCCCCACCTGGACCCATCAGAGATGTGAATAGCTCATGCATACTGGATAAAGTGAAACTGCACTTCGATGCTTCTGCACCAGTCTGTTCTTAAAGCAGGATCCTTTTTCTGAAACAGTTGGCTTAACTTGTAAATTTTGATAAATTATTTGTAACCTGGTAGTAGAACACACAGCAGAGGCTGGAATGTGTGTAGCTTAGTGGCAGACAGAGCACTTGCTTAACAAGTTTAAGGCCTGCATTTGATCTCCACTGTGCAAGTACACATGCATGTGTGGACAATGTTCTAGTGATACACACTACGTCGATCCAGATGAGATTTTCACAGTGCTCCTGAAGCACCCACTAATTCTTCTTTTGCTCTTTATAGGGGTCTAGTGTTGGCTTAACACTATGGTCTACAGAAGCAGTTGAAATTCCCAAGGAGGAATTTGGGAGGTGCCAGGGTTTACCTGATTTATGCAGATGAACACGTGACCAGAACAGATGCTATGAGTGTGTCCGACACAGTCAAGGCAGAGTTGGCAAGAGCAAGCAATATAGCTCAGTGGTAGAGCACTAGTTGTGTATGTTTAAGGCATCCTTGCTATAGCCACCGAAAAACCAAATGTGACTGGGACATGTGCTGTAATAACCTCCAGTTCACAACTCATACCCCAGCTGTCTAAAGGAATAGGTGCCAATCAATCATAGATATGAGCATGATAACCTGGCCAGAATTCTTAGCTAAGCAAGCAAATGACTCTTCCAGCAGTTAAAACCATGTGTGTCTTGTTCTTGCTATAGCAGCCCTCAGTGCTGGTACCACACTGTCATTTTCAGTGAGATGAACTTGTTCATCTCAGAGTACTGCTACAGCCCAGGCTAGTGCTGGGATTATAAGCATAATACCATGCTTGGCCCTGTGCACTTCAATCTTTAAAATTGCCAGGTTTTAAATTCATGATGCTGTTAACATGAACACTCCTTTCCCTATGTTTAACACATTAGGAACAGTTAGCTTTGTTAGCAGAGGAGGTAAGGGAGAGGGCTCAAAGGCAAGTTAGACCTCCTTCCTTGCCTGTGATCCACAGCCATCACATTTACATTCCAATGTGTTGACAACATTTAAGAGTTATAGTCTTACTTTAAAAAAAAAAAAAGTGAGATTCAGCCAGGTGTGGTGGTGCACACCTTTAATCCCAGCACTCAGGGAGGCAGAGGCAGAGGCAGGAGATTGCTGTGAGTTCCAGGCCAGCCTCATCTACAATGGGAGGCCAGGAAATCCAAGGCTACATACACAGAGAAACCCTGTCTCGAAAACAAAGATAAATAAAAGATTCCATAGGCATATCATTTTGTCCTTTCCAACAAAAAATAATAGCTGACATGAATGTTGAACTATTATAAAAGTGGGTCGTAGCTTGTTGGTTGATGCTGGGTATGTCTTCCTACAGTCACAAACTGTAAAGTGTGCATGTGCTACAAAATGAGTGCAGACAGAATGGTCTTAATGATGCTGTGCTTTTCAGAAAGCCCTGTACTTAGCTACTGATGGATAACAAACCTGCTGTGGACAAGGACACAGGTGCTGTGGGCACTGGCTTCAACAGCCGAATCGTTGGAAGTATAGGTGACAGATACACTGTCTTATACACTGCTGCTGTCAACTACCGATTTAGGCTATTTGTGCAGGCTTTGCTTCAGTGAGGAATTCACCAGGGCAAATAACTATTGTACATGGTTTGCAAGCCAGATGCTTGTCACACTCAAAAGCAAAGATGGGTGAGGGGCTGTGCACTGTCTTCAACTTTGTGCTCTCTATAGTAAAACCCAGTCACGACCCATTTGAAACTTGGGATCCCAAGTTTTAATGCATCAAAACAGGAGAAAGTGGCCTTGACCCTGTTAAGTTAAAGCCCAAGATGGGCTTTTCCAAAACTCTAGAGCAGCAAAACTCTAGTAAAGTGGGCTGTAGGCTGTATGAGTGAGACTGACTGTGGCTCTGGTGACCTCTGGGACCAGATGATGCATTCTGTGAGAAGCCAAAGCATCCAGCTTCCAGGAGGGCCATTTTGGTTCCAGAGCACACCCAGGGAAGCCCCAAGACACCCATCGGGAACACTGTCTGGAACCCCCTCTGGCTGAGACGGGGGTCCCACTGCCATAGCAGAGCCACTGTTTAAAACACACAGCTTTCCATCGCTTGAGCACTATTTAAAATAACAGGCACTGAGCACCATGTCAGTCTCACACAAATTACAGGCATGTTTCACAGAAAAGCTGTCAAGAGCCCACAGCCCTTTAGAGCTTGAGGGCCAGAAAACTTTACTCTTAACACTTAGTGGGGATTTCTTGGTTTGTCTTTGATTATAGAAAGCACTGGCTGAGTCAGGGAAGGCGCAGTCCTGCCATCCTACTGAGGTAGTGAGTATTCAGTCACACCAGGCTGAAGAAAACTCTACAAAACGGCTACACACACAGCAGAGGAGGTTTAATAGTGTCGGCAACTACATCTTGACAGTATCCACTTATTACCAGAGTGCTTATAGTAGTGCTCTCGGATGAAGAAGCACCCAACTTTGGGCAAAGTTTAAGAGGAGCTGCTACTGCTGAGCCAGTTACATACAGACCATGGCACTCTGCCTCCTCTTAACTTTCAACACTGGAGTGGCAGTGGCCCTCACAATCAGAGTGACCTTCAGAGGTAAGGCTTTTCGAAACTTGTCCAAAAGCTTTAAACTATTAGACCACGTATTCTATACGTTTTAAAGTGAATTATGCATGAAAGTCTGTGCAAACTACAACATACATTACAGTAACAATCATGGGAAAACCTAGTATACTTTAGCATTAGTATTTAAGTTATATAAAATACATCTTTATAAAAGTACAGAATCTCTTTTAAAAGTTTAAATTATACCCACTGAAATAGCCAGGCTCTCTGCTAGTACTAAAGTAAGGATTTATCACTCTAAATTATTGCTTAGTCCTATGGAGCCATGAGAAAGCTACAGCAAAAAATAAAGTTCTGTGTCATAAGGAAAAGTGCCCTAAAAACTCAGCTGTCATCCAGTCTGTCTGGCTGAAGGTTTTCAACAGAGGACTCTTCCATAGGACTGTGTCAAGCTGCTGCTACCCTTGACTTGCTTTGTCTGGATCCAAAGTAGAGTCTTGCAGCAAAGTTCCTGCTTGTGCCAGGAAGCTGTTAGTTTGCTGTCCCCAGTCATAGTAGTCCGGAGCAAAACTTTAAACAAACAAACAAAACCAGTTTAGTGGCTTAACACAGTGTGTTATATATAAGTGGCATGTGTACTTTAGCAATAGACTTGGGTTTTTCAGGCTGGTGTCTGGAAGCCCATTTCCCACCAAACAGCTAGTCACACTGCTGGCAGCCTGCATTCAAGTCTACCAAACCCTGCAGAGCTCAGAAGTTTGCAACTACTAGAACCTAAAACTAGCCACTGTGGAGAACACAGTTTCGGCAAAAAATTGTCTTACAGTTCAGTGGCCATGTGTTTTGGATAGAGAATTTCTGTGTCTGAAGTTTCCTCATCTGTGGAACAGGAGTGGCATTAGCAACTTCCTTGTTAGGCTGTAGTCAGGGTTGAGTGAACAACAAAAGTCCTCAAGAGCAACATCTGAGATACCGTTTGAACTCGACACTTTTCATTTTCCTCTATCACAGAAGGGTCTTGTCTTGCTCTGCACAGGCTGAGTATTCCCTCTCTACTCTTGGCAACTTCTGGCAAGTCATGGTTAGGGATGCTCGGGTGGGGTCCCAGGGTGAAACAGTGGGGTGCTAGCTGAGAGAACAGTTTGGGAAGAGGTGAAGCTCAGACTCTCGGAGGATGGCTTTGACCCTGAGAAAGCTTTGTATGTTGGCTTGCTTCCAGAATCTGTACGTGACCTCTGCTGCTCTGCGCTTTCCCCTGCTACCTTATTTTCTTATCTGATCAGGGCTCTCCTCCCTCCCCACTGAGACAGCACACACACAGCCCAAACCAATGAGCTTTCTGAGCGCCAGGCAGATCCAGGTGCACAGGGAGAGGAGGAACATTGGGCAGCTAGGGCTGCTCCTGGCCCTGGCTAGGAGGGCTTCCCTTCCTCCTCTTCCTCGCTGTTATCCAGACTCTGGGTCTAGCTGAAGGCACCAGGTACAGCTTGTTTACTATCTTGAGCACGCACACACACACCCCCCCCATTGTGAATGCTACTGTGTGTAAATACCCACCCTAAAAGAGACTGAGCCCAGGTTGCAAGTGGATTTTCAAGAAAGGAGGCAGTTCCCATGTACTCTGGCACTGAGGTATGCACCAGGGCCAGCCACATTGCTTACCTAGGAAAGGGATTCCCACAGATCTTGAACCATGAGAACTCAATTATACCGACCTCACAGGACTGTAGCAAACAATGAGTGAGATGACACTTGTGATCTTAGTCAATAAGTACTTAAGAATGACAAATTTCAAATACTGGTTCTTATAATACATTCGCTCTAGTGATTATTGTTCATGTATTCTCTGGCTTTAGAAGAGGATCCGAGATGTCTGCCCGGATGTCCCAGGTCACGTTCCACTGAGTGACTGGAGCAGCAAATGCTCTGGCTCTCTCTGGGTAGGCTCGGAGAAGTCCTATAAGTGAAGGTTGATTTCTTTAAAACCAGCACAGCTACTAAGCATGGGATCCTGACTGGGGAGACCGGGGTAGGGAATCTTGTCTAGATCTCTTCTTTGCTGTTTATACCTTGCTGTTTCCCCACGGTGAACCTGACCCTACAGGAGTAGGAGTAGTCTTCCAGTTCAAGCTGTTCCAGTGGCCCAGGCGCAGGATCTTACCTTCCCTGAAGTCCCTGAGGGGCAATGTTCCAGGCAAGATCGTCATCACTGTCATATCTTCGGGGGTTGTCAAAGAAATAGGACCTGGGACTGAATCCATGGCTGGGGACCATCCCAGGGTTGGTCTAGAAGAAGACATTATCAGCTTAGCACCCATGCTAGTCTCAACCTTAAAAGCCAAAGATGACCTTGAATTTTTGATTTTCCTCCCTCTACCTCTTAGGTGCTGAGGATTGAATCTAAGGTTTCCTGCATGCTAGGCAAGCACTCCACCAATTGAGCTATACCTTCAGTCCCAAAGTACAGCATGAAGGAGGAAGGGCTGCTCTCTCCTTGAGGATCTATAGGCAGTTTTTGTTGTTGTTTTGTTTTTTGTTTTTATTTAGGTGGGAGTTTTGGGTTGTTTTTGTTTTGTTTTGTTTTCTTGGCTTTTAGAGAGGGTTTCTCTGTGTAGCCTTGGCTGTCCTGGACTCACTCTGTAGACTAGGCTGGCCTTGAACTCACAGAGTCCTCCCTGCCTCTGCCTCCCTAAGTGCTAGGATTAAAGGCATGTGCCACCATGCCCAGCAATAGGCAATTTTTTTTTCTTAAAGAAACTGACCATAGGAAGAGCATTGACTAGTTGGTGATCAGTAAGAGGGAGACAGGGTAATTGGGAGGGAGGATAAATAAAAATATGGTTATATAAACATCACAGTGAAACCCATTAGGTATATACCGCTAATAATGCTAATAACGCCATAGCTCATACTTCCAGTGATGAATTACTGCTTTAATTCCTCACCGATATGTCCACATAGCCAGGTACAGTCATTCCTGCTTATACCCCCAGCACCTGGGAGGTCGAGTAAGAGGTTTTTACCTCGAGGTTAGCCCTTGCCCAACAGCAGGATTGTCTCAAAAGAGTAAGTTCCCCAGACTAAAGCAGACTGTCCATGTGGAGACACACCAGGCTCTCGGGAGCTTCTTACCTCAGGATCCTCCCTCTATCCTTTCATACTTTTGGCCCAAACTGAATTCCCAAAAAACTGCAAATGTACATTGCTGGAGTCCATCCTGCAGGGAAGGCTTAGCTAGGCCGTGCTTCATCTCCCATCTCACCCTGGTCTGTTTCCTGTGCCTGGCTCAGCGGTGACCACCCAGAGATGAGTAGAAAAAAGAGCAAGCTGTTGTTACCTGGGTATGAAACAGGAGCTGTGCCCTCCTCACTGCTCACACTGGCCGAAAATCTACTCCCCACCCTCCCAAGTATATATGTCTCAGGAAGGCACCCTGGCTTGTGAGGCACAGCAAGGCTTCTGGGCATCCTGAGCCTGACTTGCTTGGTTTTCTTTTCTATAGTGTTGGTTAAGCAGAATGTGGCCAAACAGGAGTGGGTGGCTTCAGCATGGTCACCATGATGCCACTCCACTGCTCTCAAACTCCCTGATGAGCTCTTGTCACTCTGGGGATAAAGTGAGTCTGTTTTCCCTTTTTTGTTTAACTGTTATTTTCAGACTCATTATGTAGCCAAGGATGACTGAACCTCTGATCCACTTACTTCTATCCCCGCCCCCTCCCCCCCAGTGCTACGATTACATGCCTGGTTTTATGTGATACTGAGGGCCAAGCCCAGGACTTCATGCATGTTAGGCAAGCACTCTACCAAATGCCTTATCTCCAGCCCTCTACTCTCTGCTAAAAGAGCAGTGTATGTGCTGAGAGGACAGTGAACACTGTGTTACATTAAGAATCACCAAGCCCCAGCCCATGAGATGTACCTTGACTTTCATTTCTTTTGTAAAATAAAGATAAACCCCCAAACACATGCTCACTTTAAGAGAGCATTACAGGAAAAAGAGATTCTATTGAAAGAGTCATGGATGACCTACCCTACCATGGGATGCAAGAAGCTTCACTGAAAAACTAGGAGGAAAATCCAAGTTTCAGGAGGATTAAGGATGCCAGCAAACAGACAGGGGTACTTACAAGGTCCTTCGTGGGATTTCTGACTCTGAAGAAATAGACCACCAAGGTGGTGGGTAAGAGCTCCCACACGAAAAGCACCACACCAAAAACTATGTAGCCGGCATCGCCCAGCTGGCTCTTCAGATCTGCCTGTTGCAGAGGAGGGAAAATGAAGTCATGAAACCTCAGGCAACCAGTATTGGAGGACACACAGCAGAGAACACTCCTAGACACAGTGAATCATTCCCCCTAAAGCCTGCACTGTGAAACTGGGTTGCAGTGGTGGGCCAGGCCCCAGCTGAAGTACTGTAGAAACCATTTAGGATGATTATGACTGGCTAGTCGTTTACTTTTGGAGTTCAAGGGATAAATCCAGAGCCCACACTCCAGCCCTGACTCCTCCTAAAGGAGGGAGCTTGTCACATTCTCCACACGTGAGTGGAGAACAGCTTGTCCAGGCAAAGTCCTCTGAGCAAGGGAAAGCCCAAGAGGATGGCTCTGGGGGCTTCAGTGAAGGGAAGGTCCCAGAGTAGAGAAGAGCTGGATGTGGCAGCTTCTCAGCCTGTTACTGGGAAGAAAACACTGAGCCACAGCCTGGTCCTTAAGCCTTCTCCAGTACATCATGCTGAAAGCAGTGACCAAATGCTCCTCCCCAGGGTGATGGTATTCATGTCTCCTGCTTCTAGATTACCACAGCCCAGCCTCACGCCATCTCCCTTTCATCAAGAAGGTACAGGCCCTTGAAGCTGCTAAACATGGTTTTAAGTTCTTAATTGAAATAAAGTTGGAAGTAACTTGTTAAAAGCAGATCTGTTGTGTGATGGAACTTCAGTTTGGAAACATGAAGAGGTCACGCGGGCAGCAGTGATGGTTTGAACTTGTATGTACCAGTGCTACTGAAAGCCTTGTGTATGATGAACACCTCTATAATTGGCCACCACTTAAGGTCTAGAAATCTCAATCTGGTTTTCCTCAAATGGCACACATACCAAAGCATCCTTGCCCAGCTTTCTCCGGATGCACCTGTGGGGTTGCCCAGGGGTTGCTAGCCATGGTTTCATTTTTCAAGGGATAACGTGTATGTAGCCATTGTGGATTTAGACCACTGATGTCATTTTATTTTTATCTCACTACCTTAAATCAGCTCCCATTGTGAGCACTGGTAGGATTTTATAGCTGGACTTGCACATATTTGCTGGTTTTTCCATATAACACTAAGGAATGTTTGCAAAGCAATCCAATAGAGTCCTATTCAAAGGGTTCATTTCCCACTGCACTGGCTTATCTATGTTTATACATCATTGGGGCATCCAATCCCACAGGGCAGGGGAAGATGTCTGTTTGCTTTTGTATACCTGGCACTATACAGCAGAAACAGAGTTTGGCCTTCCTGTGGACACTCACTGCATCCTACTAAGCTGGTCTCCACTGAGGCAGCATCTCACCACATCCCACTGATCTGGTGCCTGTGCAGGCAGAACCTTGCCCAGTCCCCACTGACCTGGTCCCTGGACACCACTTTGTCATGCCCCCACTGACCTGGTCTGATACATTGTACCAGTCATAATCAAAGGAGTGGACATTCCTGATCTGAGAAAACGACAAAATGAACAGGTTGTAGCAGGCCCGAGAGGTGTAGAGCAAGATGACGGTGACACCAGTGGCAGTCACCTGACACACCGAAGAGCCCTGGAAGACAAAGCCAACAGGAATGGACCATTGCTGGTGTACCCACTGCGGGCATACCAGCCCCTCCCTCCCCTGGTGTGTGCATCTGTGTCTCTCTGCCTCTCTCTACCCGAGCTTGCTGGTCCTCCTGCCTCCTCTGCTGAGCACCAGAATTTTAAGTACATGCTTTTGCACTGGTTTCCAGAGGACCCAGGTACCTTATGTTTGTATTTTATTGACTAAGGCCCTAAGGCCTTGATCTTAACAGGCAGAATGTCAAAAAGCTCATCAGATCTCTGAAGTCCCATTGTTCAGTAACAAGATCCCGGCTGATGGGCACAGCAGACAAGGATGCAGCCTTGTTCAGGTCTAGATCCTCCTAAGCTAGAAGCATAGAAGTCCTGCTTGGCCTCTGGGTAAGGTCACTTGAGTATCTGTGACTTTTCCCTATTTATGAAGCTGTATCAGTGTCTGCAATCACTTAAAGGGCCCCCAGTTGAGAGCACTGGCTGCTCTTCCAAAGGTTCTAAGTTCAATTCCCACAACCACATGGTGGCTCACAACCATCTATAATGAGATCTGGTGCCCTCATCTGGCATGCAGGTGTACATGCAGGCAGAACACTATACATAATAAATCATAAAAAAAAAATATTTTTAAGGTCCCCTGGTAGTTAACAGACTAAAGAAAAGCAGAGCTGACTTGCATCCTGCACTGGGGAGTCATTACCTAAATCAAAGCGTCATTCATTTCATCACAGGGGTCAGCCAAGTGTATCTGGCAATCAATGACTTAACTCTTCCATCTAAAAACTGCAGTTTTACTTTTCAAAATTTTTGCACAATTCATAAGATAATGAACTTTATGGCAAAAATCAAGTGTAAAACTCATCGAGATTTCCAAGTGAAAGAACTGGCCCAGCTGATGTGTAGGATTTTCACCTGAATCACAGTGGGCCTTGTAAGGGCTAAAGGCAGAGATTTTCACCCACTGATCACTTCTAAAGACACAGCGTGGTGGGAGCCCAGCTGCCCTGAAGTTTTCAGGCCACAGGCATACTAAGACCGGAAGAGTCCCGGAGGAGGGTGTGTGTCTGAATACAGATCTGTCACAGGGCACAGAGGCGCTGTATTCGGAAGCACAGACACTGGAGAAATCACTTAATCTCCTCACAATTGGCAGGGCCCAAGAAGTGAAGGGTAAGGATGGAGGTGGTGCGAGTGAGGGGGCCAGTTCCCCTGGTTGTCCAGGGCCCAACGCTGCTCTCTACACAGCCACCACCCACCCCCATTCGCCAGGTTTCCAGGGCTTCGGTTGGGAATCTGTAAAGGAGATTCACGGGCCTGGCTGACCAGAAGCATTTTGGTAGCACAGAGTACCTGCATATTTGCCCTTCTCATAGCCCTGGGGATAAGATAGCATCGAGGTCAGGCTGTGGGACAGTGGTGGATAAGAGGCAAGGGCTGCCTCCTTGCCTGAGTCTGACTCCATCTTGGAGCAAGAGCCGGGAACATGCCCTCAGCCAGAGAGAAGCTGATGAGGGCACAGGCTAAATCTGAGTCGCCACAGAGGCACAGCAGGTGGTGGTAAGGCCATGAACTCTGGTCCTTGGCAGCCCACATTCACATCAACTGTGTACTTGTGAGCACTGACCTGGGACACGCTTCTTGAACTCTGCTTCGGATTCCTTACCCATTAAGTGCGGCTATGACACTACTCCCACTGACATTAGCTCACGCACTAAAAATGCTCAAGTCAGGCCTGGAGGTGTAAGCCCAGCTATAAGAGTGGGGGCTGAAGGAGGAGGGTCGCAAGTCCAGCCTGGGTGACAGCGAGTTCAAGGGCAGCCCAGGCAACTTACAAAGACCTTGTCTCCAAATAAGAATTTTTAAAATGTGTAACTCAGTGGTGGATGATTGCCTAGGGCATGGGGGGGGGCTGGGTTTGCTCTCCAGCACCACAAAAATTAAATAGTTGTAGTTCTAAGCCAGACTAAGTTTTTCCAGAGACACTACACACCCTAGCATATGCTTAGCCATCTAGAAACAGAAGTTCACACAAAGTTCAGTGAGCCACAGAGTGAGCAAGGTTTGTTGTAACCCGTGTGCAAACCAGGAGAAAGCCATTTTCAAAATAAGGAACCTTGACCACATTCCCACCATACCTTTGACTCCAGGTAGATGTTGGCCAGGGACATCTTGGAGATTTTGTAGAGGCAAATGGAGAGAGAGATGGCACACAGCACAAAGAGTGTGTCATTGATGGCCACTCTCACGGAGACGATAACCTTCCTTTCCCAGTTTCCTGTCTTCACCAGCACAGCACAGGTCAGATTCACCAACAGGAAAACAAGGCTGATGAAAAGCGAGGCCAGGTAGAGAGGTAACCTGGGGGGAAGACAAGAGACACACTTCAGGATCTGTTATTCATCTTAGCCACACATTCTTGGTCAGTCTAGAAAGAAGCTGTTTGGGCTAACTGCTGAAGCAGAGGCAGGAGCATGGCTCTTGGTGGTCGACAGGCTCAGGTCATTACAAAAATGACCACTGTCAGGAACCCCTTGCCTGAGGGTCTTTTATACTGTCCCACTTCTAAGAGGTAGCAAGAACTTGCTTCAGGGTTGTGCCTATTGGCTGGCTTGCCTGAGCATCCTATCCCAATTGCCTGTGCACAGGCACGAAAACATGCTTGGACTCAGCTCCAGGCAGCATACAGAGCCTCTCTCTACCCCATCACCCTCAACGTGGGTGAGGGGACACAACACAGTCTCTGCACTTCATTCCATCTTCTAACAATAAAACTCCCTGATGCCTGCCTCACAAGGCTGTTTCTGAAGACAGCTCTGTCCTCCCTGCTCCCTGTATCCTTTTCCCAGACTCAATCGGCCAAGAGCCAAAAAAACTGCACTGCATCTGTGCTGAGCACATGCAGGCGTCTCCTGACATTATTCCCCAAACACCCATTTTCCTAACATTCACACTTAAATATCTAACCTAGAGATGAGTTATACACTATAGGGAAGATGAGTGTAGGCCACATGTCAATGCCATATTCTATAAGGGACTTGAGCATCCAGAGTTTATTTCTGGGTCACAGGATCTATCCTGCACAAATGCTAGTGATCAGCTGTACATGTTTAGCATGATCTTTTGTATAATGTGTTCTGCCTTCTCCCCACTCCACTAACTATAGAGAGTCTTCCCCGTGAGTTGCCACAGGGGCTGGAGACCTGGCTCCGCAGCAGTTAAGAGCACTGGCTGCTCTTCCAGAGGACCTGGGTTCAATATGGCAGCTCACATGCCTGTAACTCCAGTCCCAGGGGATCCAATGTCTTCTGACCTCTTCTGGAACCCAGCACACATGAGGTGCACATACACGCCTAAAATGATGAAAGGTTTAAAAAACAAAAACTCTGTCACAGCTGGGGCTGGGAACACAGCTAAGTGCCAGAGCACTTGCCTACAGAGGCCTGGACCTGAGCTCTAACACTACAAGGAAAACCACAGTACAAATCTACCACATTGACTAAAAAATGCTAAGAGGATAAAAATTGCCTTAAAATTTATTTTTCTTTCCTAGTGCTAAGGGTTAAACCAAGGGCACTGCACACCCTCAGTGAATGTTCTAACACCAAACCACAGGCCCCAAGCCCTGAGCTGTTTATATCACTGGCCATTTCATCTTACAGTTTTTAGAGCTCCACATGTACAAGAGACCCGCACATAGGAGATGCAGGCTCCTCAGACTTGCTGACACAAAAGGCATCAGCTTCACCACGGTCCCCTCACAGCTCCCCACATGATGTTCTTTCCTGGCAGACCCATGTGGTAGACATGCAATAAGGGGTAAAATTGTGTGGCTCAAAAATGGACTGCTGTGAGGGCTTTGCATAAGTTTTGGTCCAAACCCCCAGGACCCACATAAAGTAGGCATGGATGTACACACGTGTAACCCCAGTGATGGGGGTGGGAGTGATAGATGGGAGTTGTTGGCTGCCAGTCTAGTTCCAGATTCAGTGAGAGACCACCTCAGAGGAATAAGGACAGGGATAGAACTGGACACGCAATGGCAATGTCCTCCTCTGGCCTCTGAGCGCACAACTGGATACTTACACAGACAGACACACACATGAAAATAGGTAATCTCAGTATCGGAAACCGTGATCCCATGAGGGCTTTTTCTCTCTGGCTCCCAGTACCGCCTGTAACTCAGCTCAGCAAGCTGCTACAGAGGCTTGCTGACTCGGACCCTTCCGTACCTGCAGACACAACACTCCCTGGTCTTCTTGTCCCTGCTTTCCTGGATTCCTTACACTTAAACTCCACAGATTTCTCACAGCTTGCAACCAAAGGGATGAGGAATCAACTCACGCCTGCAAGGTCCAAAGTCTGAGGCCTGGATGCGCCCACACCACAGCAGGTGGGGGTTCCTTGCCGCCACTGTGCATGTTTTGAGATGGAGGGAGATGGCTGGGATGTAGCTCGGCTGCTAGAGTACTTGCAGAGCATGTGTGAGGCTCTTGGTTTCATTCCCAGGGCTGTAGAAGCTGGGAATGGTGGTGCATGCCTGTCATCCCAGCACTTAAGATGTGGAAGCAGAAGAGGATCAGAAGTTCACGGTCGTCTTCAGTAACATAATGAGTTGGAGGCCAGTGTGGAATACATGAAACCTCACCTAAGAAGGACTCGAGCCCAAAGCCCTGCTTGACACACCTGAACCTGGCTCCCAAAAAAACTCTATTATTAACATCCTCTTGTTGGCGATAACTTGCCATGGACAAAGGACATCTTTCCAAGTGAACAGAGGGAACTGTGGACTCCCCCTGCAAACCCCTGAACCCAGAGCTACTTGTACTTCTGGCCCATCTGATGAAAAGAAGAAGCCACACAGGCCAGCCAGGTCTAATGACAAAGACCTCAAAGAGAGAGAACGCTCCCAGAGTGATGAGGTCCCAGCAGACCGGAAGGAGTATGAATTAAGACACTGGCACTGGGGGACAGTTGAGATGGAGAAGGGATAGGACATGGAACTTAGGACTACACAGGCTGAGCAGCCAAACCATCACCTGACCACATCCAGGTTTTAGAAAGGATGTATGAAGGTACAGCATTGGGTCAGGAGCGAGTGCAGTCTGTGCCTTCCTAGGGCTCTACAGGAACGGTGAAGGTGATGGCTTGGCTCTGGACGCAGGCCTGTTAGGGAGGTAGTGGGACCAGAACCCAGAAGTAGAGCCCCTAGGACTCTGTAAAGTCTGGGTCTCAATCAGGTCGCTCTAAATCCACCACAATTTCTCCTGTGCCTCCTCTGCGGCCCCACTGTGTCCTCGAGTGTGCCACATACTTGCCAATTCAGCTCCACAACATGCACCACCTCCAATCCCATCTTAGAAATACGGCCATTTCCCAGGGGCTGTTCCCCTTCCCAAAACCTGTGCAGCTGTGTTCCAAGCCCTATGGCAGAGGGACATCTGGAAACTACAGCTCCCACCGAGACCCTGCACTTCTCTAAGGGACTGACCAAACAGATACAAAGAAACTGGGCCCGGGGCTGTGTGCTCTGACAGAGACTCAGCAGTAGCCTAGAAACTTGGCACCTTTCTGAATTAGGAGGTGGGTTTATTGTATACAGCTGGACAAGGAGGCGGGATTATTATTTGCAGTTACTTTCAGTAGGATGTCTCTGTAGGGGAGCAGTCTCCGGCTTTAAACATCCAGGAAGAAGATACTGTGGACATTTTCTGCACACGTTTGCACACTAACAGGGGAAGGCTCTGACACTTCCCTGAGTTTTACCCAGTGTCTCAGTAACTGTTCCAAAGCTTTGAGGAGACACCATGACCAAGGCAACTTATCAAAGGAAGCATTTAGTTGGGAGTTTGCCTACAGTTTCAGAGGGTTAGTCCACGACCGTCATGGCAGGAAGCAGACAGGCATGGTTCTGGAGCAGTAGCTGACTGAAAGCCTTACATCCTGCTCTACAGGCAGAAAGCAGAGAGACAGTGGCCCTGCCGCGGGCTTCTGAAACCTCAAGGTCCATCCCTAGTAACATACTTCCTCCAACAAAGCCACACCTCCTAATCCTTCTGACCTTTTGAAACAGTTCCATACCCTGGTTACTAACCCTCCAAATATGTGAGCCTATTAGGGCCATTTTCACTCAAACCACCACACTCAGAGAAGGCTTTGCCATCCCAATACATCTGAGGCTTTGGGGTCCTTGACACGGCCATTCCCGTGTCTATCAAGGCATAGTCTTCCTCTGCTCCCTACAAGAGCATGCATGCCATCCTGGATCAGGCTCCCTCTCTCCAAACCACAGCCACTCTTGCCTGGCTCAAAAAGGACACATGAAGCTGTGACCCTTTTATCCGTTTTCCACGTGCCTGTGAGGAAAGACGGACAAATGTGGGGTCCTCAGCAAATTACCAGGCATGCCAGCTTCTAGAAAGCCCTGTTTAGTGTTGTACCAGCAGCTGCTGAGCTGTGAAAGGCACAGATTGTGACCCTCTGCCTCTCTGCCCCGCACAGGCTCTCTGAAGACAGCCCCGGGCACAGTCTGGCTGGCGTCTGTGCAGACGACTCCTCAGGACGCTATCTTAAATATCATTAAAATGGCTATCTTCCTTTCATCACAAAGCAAAGCACATCGGGAAAGTACCAAAAGGATAAAGTGTGGTGAAAAGAAAGGGCACTACAGAGCGTCGTGGAGCACTGAGGAGCATCACGGAGCACCGCCAAGCATGGCAGCGCGCCATCCAGCATCACAGGCCACTATGATATATTATCCAGCACCACGGACCATGGCACCTGCTGCCAGCTCTGGGTGTGGATCCCCGTATTCCACTTCCTATCTGGATGCCACAGCAGAACCAACAAACCTCCATTTCCCTTCTCTCCTGCTGCCCACCATCTGCCTCGGCCCAGTACACCATGAGAAGAGGGTATGGGGTGCAGGCTAGATCCACAAATCCCTGTCTGGTCCTTAAACAGGCTGATCTTTCCACCTGTAACCTCCCTTTTCTAGATTTCTGGGTAGCAAAACCTGTTCTAGCACCTTCGGGATCTGACAATCTTTACCTCCTAGTGCTAAGATCACAAGCATCCATGCCAAGCCACACTTAAAAAAAAAATTCTGAGGATCAAATGCAGGTCTTGACTGAGCCAGATCTCCAGATACAAGTCTTAAAGGGGCTGGAACAAAGACTCACAACAATTTACAGGAAACATGTATAATCTAAATACAATCTAATCTAATTTATAACTTATGCTTAAAGTTAGAAAGTGTGTGTGTGTGTGTGTGTGTGTATGGGGGGGCGGTCAGGTGCCACAGCACACCTATGGAAATCAGAGGACAATTATGATAGTTCTTTCTACCACGTAGGTTCTGGGGATAGGACTCAGGTCATCAGCTTGCCAGCAAGCACCTTTACCCACTGAGCAATCTTGCCAGCCCATTTATGAGAATTTTTGAGCCATTGACGATTGAATCCATGGGTGTGGATTATATTTAAATGAAGTCTCTGTGTACATTTTTCTTGTGACCCGATGATTCACTTTTCCAGTATTTTGTACCCACGGTGGTGAAGTACTTTGGGCAAGACCACAAAACACAAAGAATGCCATGTGCCCCAGCCCTCTCTTCAGCCCTTTCTTACTATGTCTCCAAAGCCAAACCTGACCATCATTGCTCACCTCTGATGACACAGGGTCTTATTAGCCCAGATTAGCTCCAATTCACTCCGGAGCACAGGGAGGCTTCAAACACAAGATTCTGCCTCATCATCCCGAGCACAGAGGTTACACAAGCATACCTGAGCCAAATCTGACCTTTCTAAGCTTTGGAGCGTGACCAATTTTTCTGACAATGCAGGAGGAGCGTGCACTGTTAGCTTTTGTCACAGACTGCGTATGTCACTCAAGGTCTCTCCTGACCATGTTCCTCTCTTGGGCTCCTAGAATAAACCAGTACAACCTCAAACTCGGTGCCCAGCTGAGGTGATTTTGGATTTCTGATCCTTCTGCTTTTACCTCTAGAGTCCAGAGATCACAGGTGTGCACCACAAGTGGTTTTTACTGTCCTCAGGGCTGGACTCAGGCTTTGTGCATGCTAGGCGAGGACTGACCAAAAGCTACATTGTTTTAACTAGTGCTTGAAGCCAGCATGATTGTGCATACCCACCAAGCCAGCAAGCCGGAGGCTGAGGAAGAAGCACAGAGAGTGCAAGGCAAACTGGGAGGACATGTGTGTACTGTCCCACAGGACCCCTGCAAATCCTATCTATGTGCAGGCTCCTGCGAACAATGGAAAGCATTCCATCAGGCAAACAGGACCACTGCAGCGTTGTCTGGGTGTTTACAGAGGGGTCAATGTGCACACCTCAGCTGGCAAAACAGGTTTCTTGTGCAAACGCGTCACCTTCTGTCTGAGAAGCAGAAGTTGTTTTGGGGGTACTTACCGATATTTGAGTAACTCTGGAGAATATTTGGACTTGGCCTTGAAAATCACCTGCAATGACAGGAAAACATGGAAGGTTGGGGCGCAAAGTATGGACGGCAACGAGATGTCACCGTCACCTAGGATCCCCCTCCTTCTACAGCAAGATGCCAGACACTTTTCCTGTGAAAGAAGCAGTCCTCAAGAGGCTAGAAAGGGTGCCAAGTTCAAGGACTGCCTGGGCTACACAGCGATTTTGAAGACAGCTTCAGCAACTGAGTGAACCTTGTCTTGAAAAGTAAAATAAGGACGGGGTTCTAGCTCAGTGGCCAAGTTGTTGCCTAACACTCACAGGGTCTGAAAAAAAACAAAACCAAACCCCAGGAGTCTTTGTTAAAATATCCAGTGAAGAAGAGAGAGGAACTACATTATTTTCAAAGAGTGTTTTTGAGGCAGGCATGGTGGTCTATGCCCACCATTCTCACACTCAGGAGATTCAAATATTTGAAGCCAGCCAAGGCAAGACTCTGTCACAATGAAGAAGAACAACAACAAACTGTTGATCTTATCTTGGGAATACGTAATTTTATTTCATGTTGTGCCACAATTGGAGGTTCATTCAAAGCATGTAACATTCTCTAACTATACAAGGTCCAGTGCCTCTGGGAGCTGCATTGCCAGCCGGGGCACAAGTGAGTGGCTCTATCCAATGGGCTCAGCTCCATGAATGCTGCTGTCAGCAAAGAGAAAGCAAAGGCCAGCCCTGCTTTCAATGGCTTACAGTCCCACTGCAGAAGAAGGGCCCAGATATACAGAACCACAAAGAAGTCTCTTACAGCAGCTGGTGGGAGCACAGGCCTACAGGCCACGGAATCAGCCTCAGACTGGGACACCAGCTCCTATCTGCTCTCGGCATGTGCTGCAGCTGTAGCCTAGGTCACATGGTGACACTGGAGAGACTGTGAGAGCATTAGAGTGAACCCAGGACTCCTGTGGAGTCAAGCTCACTTTTAGCCTTGGCCAGTGCTGTTGTCTCTTTCCCATGGGATCTGCAGAATGATGTCTTTGCTCAAGAGATATAAAAAACCCCAACAGTCCCCCAGCCCACCTTATACAAACTATAAGCCTTATAAATAAGGAAACTTTTTTTTTCTTCCAATAGTCACTGATCCTGGAGCTCGGCCTGCCCACTTTCAGTGAAGGAGACACTGAATGGAATCAGGTGGGACCCGACAACCCTAGCCAAGACCCATAAAAATCCTTTCCCAGTCCCACTCTGTAAAGGACAGAGTTCCCAGTTCTGGCACACATGCCTTGTAAGTGTTCACCTACTTCATCTCAACAATTACACCTGTGAGAATTCACACTGAGACAGAACCCATCATGCTGTTCCAACAGAACTGGTACTCAATTTATAATAAACGTTATCAGAAATTGGAAAAACGGTCATGTGAACAAATACATTTAGAAACATTAGAAAAAAACATTTCTTTCCTTCAATTATTTGTGTGTGCGTGTATATGGGCACGGATGTGCCAGAGCGTGTAGGCAGAACGGGTCGAAGAACAACCTTAGATGTTCTTGTGGGTCCCAGGGATCAAACTCGGGCCATGAGGCTTGACAGCAAGCATCTTTAGTCACTGAGCTATCCTACCAGCCCTGAAAATACCTGTTCCCCTACAGGAACCCACAGAGCCTTTAGAAGATTGTTATAATGTCAGTCTTCGAGAGAAGTGTGCTATACAACAGTTTTGCTAACTTATTTAACCACTCAAGTCTTCCTAATGATGCTCAGGGAACAGACGCTGGGGAACACTGCCCTACAGTCCAGACGGCACATTCACGGCAGCTGAGAAAGGGTGATGATACCAGCAAGAATACCAACAATAATTAGGAAGAGCAAGTTTAGTGATGCCCAAGACTTAGCCCCTGGACATGAGCCCAGGTAATGCAATGAGTAGGAAAACCCCACTACTCTCACGCCCCCTCAGAGATGAGACTATCTGACCAACCCTAACTCATCTCACCATTAAGGTCTCATTCCCGCCTGCAGGGAAGAGGTCATCCCAGATGAAGGCCACTCAGATAGAGGGCGTCACTGTGATCCTCCCAAGCCAACAGTCAGGGCCATGCCAAGATGAATACCGGAAGTTCCACCCGCCCTCCTTGGAAGGCCATTACAACTTGTCTGAATTTAGCCAAGCTGCTCAAGCTGTGCTCAGAACTCTTCCTCCATCCTAAACCCTAAGTTCCCTGAAGTTCACAATTCCAGGCAACTGAAACTGAAGTAGTGTAAGTGATTTGGGAATGGATATTTGAGAGACAGCATACTCTAGATACCAATACATACATAAATATACTTTCAACATAAACTCTGTCCTCACTAATTTAAAAGACACACAGCCAGGTACAGTGACGTAAGCCTGCAACCCCAGCATTCTGGGAGGCAGAGGCAGGTGGATCTTTGCTGAGTTCTAGGCCAGCCTGTCTCAAAAAACAAAAAAACAAAAAACAAACAAAACAAAACCAAAAGGACATACACGTCCAAACTAAGTTGAAAATAATAAATCCAAGTTGCCTTGTGCACCCACTCTGTCTGCAGAGGCTTCACTAAAGATTGATGAAAACTCAGTCTGCGGTCACGTCTTGGTCCTTGGGACCTCTTATCCTGCTACCATCTCCATGAGCCTGCACTGACTCCCACTGACTTTGGCAGGGCCTCCGCTGGGAGGAGAGGAAGGCTCCCTTGGGGGAGGCAAAAAAAAAAAAGATTAATTACTCTTGCAGTTTACAGAGCCCATTGACTACACAGGCACCCAGAACGGATACAAAGTCAGACACACAAAAAAGGTAACAAAAAAGCTACAGGAGGAAAACCCTCGCCAACTAAAAGGTTAATGGGTGAATTCAACAAGAGATTAAGGAAACAACCAGTCAACAGACTCTGAGCACAGGACAGGCAACAGGCATGTGACTGGCCTCTGTAGAACTACGAAAAGGAAAAGCCAGCCGCTGACCTGCAGACAGACATGCAGACATGTCCCTACATAAGCACGAGTGCTATGAAAAGATGTGAGGAGGTGTGACGAAATGAGAAGGAAAAAGAAGATATAAAGTATAGGAAAAGTGTGAGATGGAGGGCTGGAGAGATGCCTTAGGGGTTAAGAGCACGGACTGCTCTCCCAAAAGACCCAGATTCAGATCCAGGCACCCACATGGCAGCTCACACCTGTCTATAACTCCGAGATCAGACACCCCTCACACAGATACGCATGCACGCATAACATCAATGCACACAAAATAGAAACAAACTTTTAAAAGAAATGCTTAATTAAAAAAAGAAAAGTGTGAGATGAAGGAGCTGTGAGATTAACCAGGCATGAGGACGTGTAAGGAGGTGTGGAGAGATGCGAGGGTCAGGAAGGTCTGAGGAGAAGTGAGGGAGTATAAAGGAGGCGTTGGATGAAGGGAGGTTATCAAAGAAGGGCATGGAGAGGTGTGAAGCCCAGGAGGGTCAGCGGGTGTGAGGAGCTGAGGGGCAGCGTGGAGAGCTGTGAGCTGGTGGAAAGTGTGAGGGGTGGGGGAAGGTGTCAAGACGTGACTGGAGGAAGGTGAGACAGTGAGGAGATCTAAGAAGGTCTGAAGCGTGAAGACGCACAAGTGTGAGTGTGAGCCTGGGGAGCACGGGCACGGCACAGAGGCTGGGTCACGTGGTTCCACGCGACACCAGCCTGGCACTGGATTGGGAGTGCTCACGCCCCAGGTGAGAGCCGTGGAAGGTTTTCAGAAGCAAAGGGCCTGCACTGAAAAGGGGTGCGAGCTGGCAGGCAGATCAGGGCCACGCTGTAGACCAGTGGCTGTCTAGGCTGGAAGGTGGTGAGAAAGTGACACGAGGCTTCCTTTAGGGTGACAAGGGACGGTGGTGACAGTTGCACAACTCTGAATACACGGCCCTTGTGAAAAGGGGAATCATGTGGGGTACGAGTTATCCCTCAGGTGAACTGGTTTTTGTTTGTTGTTTGTTTTTTAGAAAGGAGCAAAGAAGAACAGGGAGAAGTCAGGGCCTCTTCAGCAGTCAAGGTCAGGCTGATGTGTGGGGACAGGGAGGGTTGTCCTATGTGCTGAGAATCGAGACAGTATGGACTGTGGCCGCTGGGCCTGGCAGCTGGGGAGGGCCTGAAGGGAAGTGCACACCCAAAACCGCAGGCAGAGGGAAGTGGGAGCCGTGAGTCAAATCTGGACATAATCACTCTTTTAAAATGTCTGCAGGTGACACGTAAGACCAAGGTTATTTGAGAGTGTGAGGCCCTCGTTAAAATTTTAAGACTGGGAGACTTGAGCTGGCCGGAGGCAAGCACCCAGCAAAGGGTGGAGTAGTCAGGCTGTGGGCTCTGGGGTGGCTTAAATAAGAGTGACCCCACAGGGAGACAGAGGGCCATCTCTTGTCACCAAAAGAAACATGGAGTACCAGAACTGGGTTAAGTCTAATTGAGCCGTTGGCAAAAGGGATCCCACAGGAATCTCCAAACAACCCAGGCTGTTGCCAAGACTATAGTTTGCAATAGGTCCACAAATGGACAGCAAGGTCCCATGGCTGAAAACAACAGTCACACAAACCCTGAATAAAGAGAGGTCCAGCCGGTGCCTACATGGAGCCTTCATTCACTGGAACACTGCTTCAGAAAGGTTCTCTGCGCGCTAACAAAACAAAAACGTAAATACACAGCCAGCCACAAACCCCCTATCTACAGTGCTGTATCTTCAAGATATGCTAGGGTAACAGTGGCGCAAAGCCTGTGGGCCTAACCAACCAATAACTGATTTGACCTTTAAGGGCCACTCCATGAGATGGAACCCGTACCGGCTACTACTTGGGTGACCAAGAACCCGAGACTAGCTAGCCCAGGGGCCTAAGGTAAGACCAAGTAACTGCTGGTCTAAAAAAGAAAAAGAAAATGTAGTGATAAAATGACTCCTAATGCTTTTCTGCTATACTCAGTGCTATACTTTTCTGCTATAGATCAGTGCCTTGTTCAGCCATCAGACAAGCTTCCTCCTCCAGATGGGAGCAAATTCACAAACCCATGGCCAGACTTTACAAAGAGAGGAAGAGCCCTTGGAACAATGGGATGTCTCCTTCAAATCCCTTCCCTCAGAGCTCAGTGAACCCCATGGAGGAGGAGGCGAAGAGTGTAAGAGCCAGAGGGCATGGATGACAGCAAGGCAACAAGGCCCCTGCATCAACATGAGCCCACACGAACTCACAGAGGCTGGGGCAGCATGCAGAGCCTGCATGGGGCTGCCCCAGGTCCTCTGCGTCTCTATTATAGCTTCCAATTTAGTGTTTTTATGGGGTTCCTGAGCGTGCAAACAAGTGGGCCTCTGTTTCTTGTGCCTTCTCTTGGGCTCTTTTCCTTCTGTTGGTTTGTCCTGTCCCAACTTTGATGTGATAGTTTTTGTTTTTGATAGTTTTTGTTTTATCTTATTATACTTTTAAAAATGGATACATGTGTGAGTGAATGAATGAATGAATGCATGGATGGATGGATGGATGAAAACGTATCCACTGGGGTAAAATTTAACAATTGAACTGTCATTTGTACCTGCTGAGAGAGGGGAAAATATCAGTGTTCTCCAAGAGAGTGACACTGGGTGTATCAACCACTCTGGAGCAGGCCTCATGTTCAAGAGTAGCTGACCGACATATAATGGACTCCACAGTTTGTGTGTGTGTGTGTGCTTTCCTTTGGTTACAATCTGGCATTTTGTCATTTTCCCCCTTCCTGCTGACGGAGGATCAGGATGTCGCACTCTCAGCTCCTTCTCCAGCACCATTCCTGCCAGTGTGCGTCCACGCTCTCTGCCATGGTGATAACGGACTAAACCTCTGAAACAGCAAGCCAGCCCCCAGCTAAACGCTCTCTCTCAGGAGGGTTGCCTGGATCCTGTGTTCCTCCGAAGCAATAGAACAACGATTAAGACAGGCTCCCAGAGGCTCCTGAGAGGCTGGATCAGGAAAAGGGCATATCCTCTTTCCCCTCCCAACCCTGAGACCAGGGCTTTCAGGGGATCCCCCACAGTGGGGAAAGAGGGAACAGGAGTGGCCCGAAGGAGGGGGAGGACACACCAGTCTCATCAGAGGCTCCATCAGCCTGTGACCTCAGGCCTTTTCCAAGACAGAAGCAAGGCTGGCTTTTTAAAAGGAAACTCCTTTTGGTTTTAGCTTAACCTCACCAGCCTTTTGCTATCATTTTGTGTGTGTGTGTGTGTGTGTGTGTGTGTGTGCGTGCGTGCAGGGGGTTGTCAGCACAGACCAACCTCAAAGGCTCAATCCTCCTGCCTTGTCTCTTAGGCAGTGAGTTTATAGTCCCACACCACCACACCCTACTTGCTCTGCTTCTTTAAGTTTTACCAGGTGCTTGGCAATGGTGATGCAGGCCACGTAGGAGACTGAGGAGAGGGGATCCAAGTTCAAGGTCTGCCCGGGCAACTGGGTGAAGCTCTGTCTCAAAATGAAAAGTAAAAACGGCTGGGCATGCAGCTCAGTGATGGCATGTCTGCCTCACGTCCAAAAGGACTTGGGTTCAATCTCCGACAAGAAGAAAGGGAAGGAGCAGTTAGGACAGTAATAAAGTCTGACCCAGGTATGGTGTGCCCTAGCAGAACCCAGACAGGGTTTCACACAGGCCTTCGATGTCACTTAGTGACTTCTCTATGGTGCCAACTGTACATCAGCCTTAAGAGGCTCTAGCTGACAGATGATGGGAATGTGGGGTTCCTGCATGATTTTCTGACTCCCCTCCAACTACTGGTAACCTTACAACCCCTCAGGAACCCCAGGCCCTTCACCACACCCTTACAGACGACAAAGGGGGAACCAGGGCCCTGCCAGTGACGCAGTTCTTTTGAGAAGTGGCTGACCTCTGCCTCTGTTCCCTAATAAATCACAGGCTCTTGATGTCACAAGTAGGTTCACGCCCCTGGAACTCCTGGTGACCCAAGTTTTCAACTGCTATCTCAAGTTGGCACTGACATTTGCTTTCATTAATGTCACATTAGTTGGTCCTGGTAGAAACGGCCCACATTGCTCTACCTTTCGGGGTGTGACAGCGTCCACTGCAAACCTGCTGTCCCCCAGAGACATCGCTGTGCTACCTAAGGGTCCTCGACACATCCTAACTTACGCTTGATTTGGAATTCGTGTGTTGTTTTTAGGATGCGGGCACACACACTTGTAATCTCAGCATTTGGAAGGCTGGAGCAGAAGGATCATGTTGAACCTGAGCCTAGACTGAGGATGCATATTGAGACCAAAATCACCCACCACCACCAAAAAGAATTCTTCCATGGAAACTTTGCAAAATCCTTTCAAAAATTAACATTCTTAAGAGTCCCCAGTTCTGGACCCCTATAAAGATGTAACTGATGGGCAACTCAGATCTCATGTGGGTTCCCTAGTAGAGTGAGCAGAAGCTCTTTCTGACAATGGATGCTCTTGTCAGCTTTTCAATTACTTCACCCTGGAGGGACTGCCATGCCAGGCCACAGGAGAAGAGGACACACTCAGCCCTGACACGACTTGATGAGCTGGGGTGCATGGGAAGAGTTGCTCTCATTTTCTGAGGAACTGGGGAGAGGGGAGAGGGAGGGAAGGTGGGACTAGGAGCTCTAGGGTAGCTGGGATGACAGGCCTGCACCACCACATTTAACTCTTATACCTTTGTGTGTGTGTGTGTGTGTGTGTGTGTGTGTGCATGTGTGTGTGTATCCACGTGGGTATTAAACCTAGGGTTCTCATACATGCTACACAAAAGCACTACCATTGAGCTACATCCCCAACCATTTAAACATTTTATTTCAAAATAGTCCATATACACAGAGAGTAATTCATGTGCCCACCACTCACTTCCAATAGTAACACAAGATCAACATCACAAGTCCCCCTAAATTACTGCCCGACTTATTTTTTTGGGACATAGTCACTCACTAAATCCGGCAATTTCTAATTATGCTAGGATGGTTAGCCAGGGGACTCCAGGGACCCTCCTGTCTGTCTCCCTAGTGCTGGGATTACAGGCATGTATTGCTATGGATACCTGACTTTTTTTTTTTTTAATATGTATCTCCTCATGTCAAGCCCTCCTGTTTGTGCAGCAGGCCATCAACACCAGAGCTGTCTCTGTCTTGTCTTCAATAAAATCGGCAGCTAAGCCCTGCTTGTTCTGTTCCCTCCCAGGGCGATCCATTCCCTGAGGCTAGTGTTTTGGATCCATGCAGGCTCACACTTTCATATATACATACATTTTTATACATACACATCTGTATGTATGCCAGCGGTTCTCAACCTTCCTAACGCTGTGACCCCTTAATACGGTTCCTCGTGTTGTGGCGACCCCAACCATAAAATTATTCTGTTGCTACTTCATAACTGTAATTTTGCTACTGTTGTGAGTTGTAATGTAGATATGTGTTTTTTGATGACCCTAGGCAAACCCTGTGAAAGGGTCATTCAATTCCAAATTGTGGTCATGGGCCACAGGTTGAAAACCGATGGTGTATTCAGAAATATACACACAGGTTTGCATTTCTTATGTACGTATCCATACCTCCCACAGCCTTCTGCATATGGCTTGTCTGCCTTTGACAACACTCAGAATACACAGCTCTCCTGTCCCTATATTTTCACCTAGTTCCACGTTCGCCATGTCTTCAAGGCAAATCCACCATGCAAATCCATCTCAAGCAGAGGAGCATCTAAAGGAGGAGCGAGGAGCCTTGTGCTGAATCCAGGCTTCAGCTGTGCATCTGGGAGAGGTGCCCGTCCTCCCTGCTCCTCAAGTATCCATCATAAGACGGATCACAGCACTTGCCTGGTGAGTTTCTGAGGCCTTGGTGAGTCAAAGAAGTAAAGGGATTAGCCGAACACCTGAACTTGCATGTCTACTAGGATTGGGTATCATCAGATATGTCTTCAAACCGTGATTCTGAATGCCAAAAGGCCAGACTGGATGCTTTCTCCACCATAAAAGGAACTCTCACACTCCAGCAGGTGACGGAATTAGCGGCACATGGGCATCTACTCACGGCCCAGCTGCACTGCCCACTTCCTGATACACTGTGGAAATTACCCAAAGCCCTGGCCTTCCTCCTTCGTCCCCTGCCTCCTGGCACCAGCCATCAACCCATTGCTTCGGGGTGGATGTCTGTAGGCTGTGAGCTTCCCCCTTCAGAGAGCAGCACGGCAGACAGCCAGGGTCCCTGAAATCAGGTGTGGCGTGGCCCTCTCCACAGGATTCCCTGGAGAACGCAGCCGCTCTGGGGGATCTGCAGCAGATCTGCAGGATGGCAAAGTGAGGACGTGCTTCTGCATTCTTTGTTAATCTCTCGTCCTCAAAGGGAGATATGGCTAGTGGTCTTCAGTCTTGACACTAAGAGAGGGTGTGCAGCCCCATAACTATCCCTGTGTCCACGGCAGCGGAGCAGACTGGCCTACCAAGGTTACCTTGTAGACACAGTCCTATGGAGCAAAACTGTTCTCGGTCCCACAGGGCAAAATTGTCCCCTACCACTTAAGAAGGCCAGTTAGTGGTGATACATGTCTGCAATTCGGTCTTAGGGAGTCTGTGGTGGGAGGACTACGGGTTTAAGGCCAGCATGTGCAATACAGTGAGTTCAAGACCATCCTCCTGTGGAAAGCTCTGCAAACTGAACCCAAGGACACACCAAATGCTGACCTCTCGTACCCCAAGCTTTTCCCTGTTCGTATCTGCTGAGGACCAGAAACAGGCTGTTGAAATGTGTGGGCTCAGCATCTTGTCACATTACCAGGGTTGCAGAGATATTCATCTCGGTGCTTCCCCAGAGATGTCTGTGCCCTCTGTCCTTCAGTGCCCACAAGTATCACCCAAGTCTCCTTCTAAGGGGCTGTGCCTCATATGGGTCCTACTTCTACCTGCCAAGGGAGAGGCAGAGGTGGCCTACCAGGCTCAAGGACAGCTTCAGTCTGAGTTGCACACCGCCCTGCCCATCCCACAGCGACTGAGGAAGCACTGTCCACCTGCCTTGGCATGGAGACTAACAACTGAGAACAGCCTTCCTCACTGGGTCTCTCCTCAGTCCCAGGAGCGACAGGGCTGTAGCCACCAGGGCACTATGATCTGAGGACCATCTTCTCACTGCGGGCCACGACCACAGGTTCAGTTCAGTAGCCAGGGCTGCTCAGCTGCTGCAACAGCCCCGGGGAGATTAACCAGGCGACAGGGAGGTTGCATTTCCCCCACAGTAGGAACTAGTCAGTCGAGCCCAAGGGCTCCCCAGAAGAGGGACACCCGGCCAGCATGCAGCAGCAACACATCACATCTTACCCTAACAGGATTTTTTTCCTAGAAAGCAAACCTTGCAAAATCCACACGAGTTAGCACCAAAAAAACCGCCCAGGTTTCCCCTGACAGAGTAACGCCGGGCTTCAGAAATAAGGCAAACATGGGGGCTTTTTAGATTTTCCCAGGAACCCATGACCTTGTGGGTCATGTGGTGTTGGATGGCGAGCCTCGTGTTCCACAGAGAATGAATAGCTATGGGAACTCCTGAAGGGAAAAGGGGAAGCAGCCTGCCTGAGGAGATTCTTTTTTTCCTAGTACTGCGGCTGGAACTTAGGGTTACGCATACTAAGCAAGCGCTCTTCCACTGAGCCACAGCCCCAACCTTCCCTTTACATTTTTACTCGAAGACAATGTCTTACCAAGCTGCCACAGGCTAGCCTTGAGCTCATTCTGTAGCCCAGGGAGGCTTTAAAATATTGATCCTCCTGCCCCAGTCTCTTGCATTTCGGAGTAAACAGGCCCGTGGTGGCAGGGACTCTAGAGGTCAGCAACCAGGAGAGAAGGGCCAAGCCCACATCCCAGCAGACAAACAAGGAAAGGCTCTCAGGGTGGCTGGTTCCAAGTAGAAAGGCAGCTTTGCCTAGATGCACAGGCCTGTCATCCCAGCTGCTTGGGAAGCTGAGACACTGGGATCACAACTTAGCCTGCCTGGACCACAGAGTGAATTCAAGACAGCCCAGGCAACACAGGGAGCCCCTGGCTCAAAATAATAGGTAGAAAGAGAACTGAGGATATAGCATAATGGGAGCACTTCCGTGGCGGATGGGAGGCCCTAGGATCAATCAATCCCCAGCTCTACGAAACACAGAGCGTCACTTGGATATGTAACATCCAGATGGAAAGGGCGGTGGTGGCTGCCTGAGGCTGGCGTGAAAAAGGAAGGGGTGACTACTCAATGGAAGCTACAGGCTGGATGTGACTTGGCCCCCTGAGGAACTGCATATTGGACGCGTGGTCGCTCCCGTGACTGTTGCAGGATGTTTGCTCACACTGGAAAAACATGTTCCTAGTTGTGGTGGGGCTTAGCCGTAGCACTCACCTTTAATCCAATAGCTTTCTGTAGGCAGGATTAGCTGAAGTCAGCCATAGGGGAAGCAAGCAACCAGTGGCCAGGGAGCGGACACAGGAAAAAAACCATAGAGAGGAAGCCTGGAAGGCAGAGAGAGAGAAGCACGGGACAAGAAGTACAAAGGAGGGACATTCAGCTTGAAGGGTTTCTAAGACAGCGTAGGGAAGGAGGGGCTCTTTCCTTCTGGGACATGGGCTGAGTAGGAAGGTCAGCTAGGTGCTTCCTCTATGAGCGAGCAGGCTTTTACCCCTGCATCTGGCTCCTGAGTCTTTATTGGTAAAATCAAACGTTTGGGATTTTGTTTAAAAACAAACGTGACCATACTAAGTCTTGGTAAAAAACACTGTCGATGAATGAGCGATTCTCTTATGAGCAAAGCCCAAGGCTGGCTTGTGAGTTGCCTGCAGGACTTGGTCTAGCGAACCTCACAGAAAAAAAGGTTGGGCAAGAGCTAGGAAAACAAACAGGTTTGTCCTAACCCCAGGGGTAGGTCCACTGACCAAGTCCATCCTGAAGGCTATTTTTAAAACCTGTGTGCTAATGACGGTTATTACCTTTATAAAGATTACTTAAAAATATAAGAAAGGAGCCAGGTGCCGTGGCACACACCTGTAATCCCAGCACTTGGAGAGGCGGAGGCTGGTGGATCTCTGTCAGTTCAAGGCCAGCCTGGTCTACAAAGCGAGTCCAGGATGACCAAGGCTACACAGAGAAACCCTGTCTGGAAAAACCAAAAGAGGAAGAAGAAAGTGGGAAAGGGATATGTGACAGAGACCACGTGTGGCTCACAGACCTGATGTCCTGGCCAGCACCTGGTTTCCCTTTCTTTCTACATAAGCCTGAGGAATAAGTCTCCTGGGGAAGAAATGACCAGGCGTCGCTCATCCCTCCCAGGTGAAGAATGAATCAGAATCAATAAGCCTCTGCAGCCCCCACAGCTGAGCTCTTAGCACACCTACTTTTCTGTCTTAGGAGCCCTGGCCAGCTGAAGTTCAAGACTGGCAGGACTTCCAATCGGAAGTGGCTTTTACCTCACAAGGAAATTCAAGGTGACCGGGAAGAGCTACAGGAAGTGGACACAAGACCGGATCTTCCCCAAACCCTGGATCCCGGCAGGTGGGGTGGTGCTGCAGAGTGCAAAGGCCCACACGGGTGTAGACAAAACGATATTCGGAGACACACAGGAGCAAGCATAGCAAACGTGTACCCGAAGAGGCACGTAAGCATGAATCCTAACATGGACACAGGTGTTCACACAGAGAAGTGCACAGGAGCACACATACAAGACACAGACCCGCATGGACACACAAGCAGGTTTCCACAGATGTACACATCCACAAGCATGCGCACTGACATATATAGGGGTTCACACCCAGGCACACAGACACGCAGGTTCGCGTACTTGCAGGCATTTTGCGTATGCACGAGCATGCAAACATAGGCAACTTCTCACAGAAGTGCACAGACACTGACGGGTAAGAAGGTACACGGGGCAACTCAGTACACACGGCGTTGGCACTGGCAAAGCCTTTGCACCTGTGTTCACATATGCAGACGTACAAATGCACCCCGAGAAACGCACACAGCTCGGGCTCACCCAGAGCGCCTGGGCTGTGTATGGGTGGTGCACGGCCTGGGCTGGGCATGGTGCCAGCTGTGACACGAGATGCCTGGGAGTCAGCAAGATCTGCCCGGTCTGTTTCCCAAGCTTTAGACCACTGCACAATCACAAAGAGGCCTAGAGGCTCTCCCCTCCCAGCTCCCAGAGGCCTGACACACAGCAGGTGTTTCACTTGACACTCGCTGACACTCCTCCATGTGTCTCCTCAAACCACCCCACCGCCATGGCAGGACCTGTTCGGAGGATCCACGAAAAGCCTCTACCAGTTCCACCCAGCCGACCTCAGAAGACTCCAAAATTGGAGTTCTGGAACTGGAAATTACCAGGAAATCGAAGCCCCAACCACCTCATGACCCTCTGCTCTGAAAACACACCTGCCCCATGCAGGAGTTGAGACCTTTCGCTTTAGACTATCTGCCTCCACAACCCAGTGAGGGAGACAGGACAATATCCCATGCACAGAAACTTTCCCAGGCCTCAATCACAAAGCCCCATCCTGCCCTAACTATGAAGAAAGTGATCTGAAGCTGTGCTTAGCACGCTCTAGGGTCAAGGCGGTCAAGGCTTCCGTGCATGTCTGGCCCCCCTCTGCGAGCTGTGTGTAACTCAATTGTTCCCTGGAGTTAGTGCAAGGACCTCCCACTGAGAACAAGTCCTTGCTACCCTGTATTTCAAATAGAGCCCAAATATTTAGGGACTGCACACACACATTAATACAGCTTTCTTCCGATTAGCAGACCAAGCCGCCCACCGGCTGGCCTCCATCTTTCTAGCTCCATCAGAAGGTGAAGCTGAGATGGAGAGTTTCAAGAAGCCTACTGGCACGAGAGACCCTCCTTCTGGGTCTCTGAAGAGCCTCAGCAGGCACCTGCTGGCCTGAGATTGTGTGGGCTCAATGGGTACAGTCATCAGAGTTAGGCGGCTTGCTAAGGAAGTTCTGGCTGAGCTCACCCTACAGAGGGCCTGGGAATCTGAAAGACCCAAGAACTTAGAAGTGGTGCCTGCCCTTGTCTCCATTTTCTGTAGGGGAGGGTTCCTGTCAGGCAAGGGGAAGGGACCCAGATGCGGCATCCAGAAGACACTAGTAGACACACAGCCCAGTATCTGTGTGGTTAAACAATCCAGGGATCCTGGTGCTAAGGCTTCACGCAAAAGAATCAGAAAGTGGGCCAGAAGGAAGCTAACGCCCACGTCGTCGACAAAGCAGTCACCCACAGAGGCAGGGCCAGGGCAGGACCAGGGCAGACAGGTTGAGCTACCGGGCAAGGCACCGCTCCCCAGACGGAGCCTCAAAGGAGAGCAACGGGCTGAGAGTCCGGGAAACACCCTTCTCCAAACAGCTGTACAAGTACAACAGAAATACCACGGGGCATTCCAAGGCGGGGTCCTTCTACCTGGGCTGCAGTCGTGGGAGGAGAAACAGTTCAAGGGTTACATATAAGAACGGCTGGGTGACATGAGGGCCAGGAGTAAGGATGTGATGTGGACGGCAGCTTCCCGTACCTCCCGGACTCTCTTCTTGATCGTTTCCAACCACTGGGCCAGCTAGCTCTCTCCTACCCAGCCCTCTGCCTCAGAACCTCCATCCCTGGGGATGTAGGTATTGCACGGCCCAAGTCTCCTTGCCCTCACTCTCTCGGTCCCTTAAGTCATGACTGGCAAGTGTGTGTGTACCTGCTTTAACACTCCAACTGGATTTGAATATTTTTAGCAGGGACTGAGTCAAGTCTCACCCTGTAGTCTTGGCTGGTCTTGAACTTTCAGCAATCCTCCTCCTATCTTCCCCTCCCAAATGCTGAGGCCACAGAGAAGCACCACCAGGCCCAGACAGCACATACTTTTTTCTTTCTTTTTCTTTTTCTTTTTTTTTTGAACAGGGTTTCTCTTTGTAGCCTTGACTGTACTGGGCTCACTTTGTAGACCAGGCTGGCCTCAAACTCACAGCAATCCACCTACCTCTGCCTCTCTGAGTGCTGGGATTAAAAGGCATATGCACTACCAAGGCCTTGGTCAGCACACACTTCTTAACTGTTAGTCATCGCCCTCCCTGACCCTTTCAGACTTTCGTGGTCTGTAATGAGCTCAGGCAGAGTGATCCCAGGAAATCCACATTTCAAGCACTTCTGGTGGCTGAGAACCCCCTGTCAAAGAACAGGCAATGGCACAGCAGGCTGGAGTCCAGGAGCCAACTTTCTAACTCTCCAGAAGGACCAGAATTCTTGTCAGGAAGCTAGGAACGTCCTCAGTGTGCTGCCCCCATCTCCTGCCAGCTACCCCAAGTCCTCAGACAAAATACCCCTTGCTACGGTGTCTTCCCCCTCTGAGGACATAAAGGAAACAAGGGTAGTGACTTGAGGCCTTGCCACCAGTGGCCCTGTCTGCCTGGTCACTTTTCCCCTTGCTCAGCATTTACTCAACGGCCAGCAGATGGTGCAGAAAATGTGCCGGCTGGCCCCTAATCCGGCCGTAAGGGCAGGCGTGGCATGTGACCGCTAGAGAGCCAGGGCAACGTACTCAAAAGAGACAAGGGATAAGGTCTCCACCGGAGACACAGCTTTTCCAGGTGACACCACCTTACCTAATGTTTGCATCTTGTGTAAACCACCCCATTTTCACCCAGTCACAAAACCCATTTGTCATGAAGCTGACGGCCTGGAATGAAGTTTAAAAGTAGCACTCAGACGGGCCATGCCCACTACCCCTCAACTGCAAAATAATCCGACCCACAGGACCACTAAGAAGCCCCCAAGCAGAGAGTACATATACTATTAAATATTAATATATATCCATACATTCATATGCCACTAAATAGTACATGTGATGGAGGAGAGGGGTGCAGGGGTCTTACGCTGTAGCTCGGGCTAGCCTGGAACTCAAAGCAACCTTCCCAGCTCAGCCACCAAGTCCTAAGATTATAGGTATGAAACACCACACCCACCCCCATCTGATAACTTTCCTCCTCCTTTCTTTAGTTTCCTTTAGACTCCCTACAGAGTCCCATACATCCCAGGCTGGCTCCAAACTCTCAACGTAGCTGAGGCTGGCCTAGAACCCCTGATCCTCCCAACTGCCACTTATCAAGTACTAGGATTTCAGGTGTGCGCCAAACACATCTGGTCTGTATTAACCAGAAACAGTTCTTCCAAAATTTCAGTCAGCAGTTTCTGCTACACAAGGACCATTCTGACTGTTGCCAGTCAGAATTGCACCGCTGACCTGCACCCCAATAAGGACCATTATCTTTTCATCAGTAACATTTTTCTTTTGTAAAACAAGAGATCCCGTTCAAAGGCACAGAATGCCTGCTTGCACTGGGCCTCTGTCAAGGAGAAGGCACTTTAACCACCCCCGTCGGGTGGCACAGTGCTCCCTGGGCAGAGTGCTAGGGAAAATGTACATGTTAGTGTTTGCAAAGCTAATGGGAACTTGGAGCTGGCAAGGTGTCATCAAGCCTTTGTGAAGTGCTTCCCTCGGTACCTGTAAAGCCTCCTGCAACCATTGTACTTTCATTAAGACGCGGCCTCGTGCAACCCTTTAGCGTATTAACTACAGGTCTCATAAAATGAAGCTGGCGAGCCTGTAAAAGAGCCCGGGTTCAATTTTATGGCTTATTTCTTGGGGCTTCTCCGATGAGCTCAGACAGCGAGCCAGAAACCTCCTGCAGCCCGGGAGCTGGGTGTGCCACCAGACTGCCGTGGTGAAGCAATCCTGTGGAATGAGTTAGTAATTCACAGTGCAGTGGGGCTCCTAATCCCGAGGGTTCAAAACATCTCATCACATCTCATCAAAACCAAGCCCGTCCCATCATTATTCCCAACAGGCTGTGTCTGGCCCCAAAGTGGGGCCAACACGCAGACAGCCTTCCAGGCTAAGGGTGGGTGTCTTGAGATGAGCAAGGGAGACAAGGGAAACGAAGGGTTCAGGCACCCCTTGCCACCAGCACCGAAAACGAGATGTGCACAGAAGACTCCGGGTGCCCGGCGGGGAATCGCCTGCGAATGGGGTCCTGCAGCTGGCACGGTTCCCCGGGACCCGCGCCTCGGCCCCACCCTCTCCACCTGAGGAGGAGGAGACACGCCCTCTCCTGGAGGATGGAGGGCCACCCCTGCAGGTGAGCGTCTCTCGGGACTCACCTGCGTGAAGTACAAGTTCATGAGCGTGAGGGTGAAGAACTGCAGGCACACGGGGAAGCAGTAGAGCAGCCAGAAAACGAAGGGGCTGAAGGAGTTGGCTGCCACAAAGTCTCGGAAGTAAAAGGAGAAAAGCACGGTGCGCAGCGAGGCCCAGAAGAGGCAGAGGAAGAGGAAGACGCTCTGGTAGCTGAGCCGCTTGTGGCGGTAGCGCAGCACCAGCCAGAGCTGCGCGTAGATGAACACGAAGAGGAGCGCGTAGAAGGCGGTGTAGACGGCGGTGAGGCCGAGCTTCACGTAGGGCGGCACCGCGGGGCTCAGCGTGGGCGGCAGCGACTCGTTGCGCCCCGGCTCCCAGAGAGGCGCCTCCATCGGGCTGGGGCCGCTCGGGCTTCATCGGGGCTCGCAGCCTCCGGCTCCCGGGTACCGGCGCATTGCGCCGCGGCCGCCGCTCCAGAGCCCAGCCGGGAAAACAAGCCGCACTTCCTCCCGCCGCACCACATGATCTGCTGGGCGGCCTTTGTCTGCGATTGGCAGGGCCGCGCCCCCAGGAGCGCGCGCCCGGCCCGCCCATCGCGGCCCCGCGCGCCCCTGGGTGCGCGCGCCCCAGGGACGGCGGCCTCAGAGCTGGAGGCTGGTGGGTGCTCGAGGGCCAGGCACCCTTGTGACTCTGCGCACCCACGGCCAGGACCAGGGTGATCCGCACGCCTGTGCACTGCGCGCTCCTAACCTGCGTCCGCGCGCGCCTTTCGGGACGCCACGGCTGGGGATGGGGAGACGTCTGTGGCCTTGACCGGTGCGCTCCGCGTTATCCCGCGACCGGGAGCATCCGTGTAGGGCATCCTATCGATGGCCCTGGGGAGCATCCACGCCCCCCCGCACTGGGCGCCCCCCTCATAGCACGCACCCCTGATCAGTTCGTCTCTTTGACTTCTCGCGCCTTCTGGTACTGGAAGAGATTCGTGCCCCTGACCCGAGCATCCCCTCTCTCACACCCAAACTCCGCGCCCCTGACCCCACCACAAGCCTGCGCACTCCGGTCTGCGGCTGGCGTTTCGCTGGGGGTGTGGCTTGGGGGCGTGTCTGCGCTCTTGACCTCGCGTTTTCTGCTGATGCCTGGTTTTGCAGTTCACTCTTAAAAAAAAAAAAATACCTCTTTGCAAGTTCCTTCTCCCGTACGCCCACACGGTCACCCGTACTTAAAAATAAAATTGTGACCGCGAGCCGGCCCGCTTCCGCAGCGCTGCTGAATTCTAAATGCAAATGAGCGAAGGGCTGGAATTTCTCGCCGGCCTGTGCTGGTAGCCGCTGCTCTCAGGCCGAGCTACCCTGTGTTCTCCCGGAACTCCTAACTGCCCGCCGCAGCGCGGCTGCGTCCTTGTCCTCAGAGCGCTAAGGGCTCCGAGGCGAGACGAGGGCGAGCCGATCCGCTTAGATAGCCTGTCCTTCCTGCCGCCCCCATCCTCTCAGTTGCTGCTGCCCAGAGGGTCTCGCGGGTGGCGTTGACTCAGTTTATCCCAAAACCTGAACCAGGCTCCCGTTATAGTGGTAGTGTCGGGAGCTGGTGAGTTCTGAGCTCTCAAGAAACCAGGCTGCACAAGTGACAGGCGGGTCTCTGTGAGTTCGAGGCCAGGTCGACAAAGCGAGGCTAGGAGAGCTAAGGCTACACAGATAAACCCTGTTTTCAAAAACCAAACAGAAAAACAGGCTACCTGGGTACAGGTGTAGCTAGGGGAGCAGTTAGCAGAAGCAAAAGGAAGGAACTGGATTTTAAGGGGACCGCTTCATTTCTTCTGATTCCCTTTCTCGTTATTAATATTTCGTACCTAATTGCATGTTCTTTTGGGTTAAGCAGCCACGCCTTATGTGAAGCTGGCTTTTCATGGAAATTGCGATTTACACCCTCCCTCAACTAAACAAGTTCAGCGTGCCTTCCGAGTGGAGTGCCTGATCTAATTCTGATCTCTCCTGGTACGCACCTACTTCTGATTTGATCCACTTCAGTGGAATAGATAGACACGGAACAGCTGTGTCTCTCTTTCTAAAGATGATGCATGACTGTTATTCTCAAGCTTGGTTCCCCTTAACTGCACCTTCTAGGGATCAATATTCCCCCCGTTTACTGAACTCCTAAGAACGGATGCACAGTACCAACCCCTGCTAAAGTCCTGAGCAAAACAACTCTTTCATGCTTTTCTCAATCTCTGGCCCAATCCTTTCACCTATCCGTATGGGATCATTTCCTCCAGAAACTTTGTTTTTAAGACAGGGTCTCGATTTGTAGCTCAGGCTATCCTGGAACTCACTGGGCTTTGAACTCGAGATCATCCTGCCTCTTCCTGCGGGGTCACCAATGTACTTAAAAGACCAGAATATTTACCATGTGCTGACTGCTTAGGCTAAATGCTCTCTTTTCCAAAAAGTTCCCTATCTAATTGTCAGTCATCTTGACATCTCCGTAAGTTTCCTTGGGATAGAAACATTGTATTATTTACTATCAGCTCCTCTGGCAGGTTGAAAAAAAAGAATCTGTCTCCACTTGATTATACTGAAGAGATAGAATGTGCCCTTAGAAACCAGTCCACAGCCCAGGCAGGCATCAGAAAGAACAGACGACTGAAGAGCATTTGACCTTTCTTGTTTCTGGAGCCATCCCAGAAATGATGCCCATTCATCGAACTTCTACTTATTAGCAGAATCCGATTACCTTAATAAGCTAGCTACAGAAGTGGCTGGGAGACAGTATTCACTTTCTATGGTGCTGTACAGTTCTGAAAGTCACACTTCTGATATTATGGGTGACAGGAGAATGGATGAAAGAGGAACAATCCATCTGCACCACACCTTCAAAAGAACGCCAACCCCAGGCTTGGCTGTGCACGTCTTTGATCCCAGCACTTGGAAGGCCAGCCTGATCTACAAAGCAAGTCCAGAAAAGCCAGGGTTACACACAAAGAAACCTTGTCTCAAAAAAAAAAAAAAAAAAAAAAAACAACAACACAAAGCTAGTAATAGCTAGGCATAGGGTAATGCGTCTTGACAGTTACAGAGGTAATACACCTCTGGGCATGTCTGGAGAAGTTACTAAAGTAGGTTTACTGAGATGAGAAGATTCACCATAAATGTGGATGGCACCATTCTCTGAGACGGAGGCACAGGCCACATAAAAAGAAAAAGGCAAGCTGCACACCCACATTCATCCATTTCTGCTTCTTGACTCCGGATGCAATGTGGCCAACTAAATGTCTCATATTCCTTCTGCCCTGCCTTTCCCGCCATGATAGGCTGTATCCTCAAACTGTGAGCCAAAGCAAACCCATCCTTAGACTGTTTTCACCAGGCATTTTTCCACAGCAACTAGAAAAGTAACTAGTACACATGGTTACTTTTATTAAGTATTAAGATGCCTATCTCTAGAAGGGGAGAAAAACAAATGGAAAGGTATAATTACTTCAAACAGATAAATACCTATGACATGGCAAGGAGAAAATTAGCGGAAGTTAGGGTCCTTGTTATACAGCTGGTCCTAAGGATGGTGTTATGGACTCCTCACTTGAGGCACATTGTGTAATCTTTTTTTCTTTGTTATCTTATTTTCCATGTTGTGAATGAAACCCAAGGTCTTGTGAGTACTAGGAAAGTGCTCTAACCTTGAGCCACAACTCCAGTCCTCCCTTTCTCTCTATCAGGTCCCTCAGGGAGAATCCTCATGAGGGTCTTAGCATGTGAGTGTTTGCCCTTGGATGTGCCACTAGTGGGAGAACACATTTCCATGGCTGGATGCCACCCACTCACCTCCTTTAACTCATCACATAAGCACAACCCTTGATCTTCACTATCAGAGCAAACATGGTAATCCTCGCAATGATTGTCATCATACTCAGCAGCAGCAGCACAATCCTCACCATCATCATAGTCAATGCTGTCATCCTAACCATTACATCATCATAACCCTCACAGCCATCTAGTCATCATTATCATCAGAGCCATCACCATCATCACAGTTTTCATAGACATAAACCATAAACAGTTATCATAGACACCACAGTCATCACAATCATTACAGCCATCACAATCATCACAGACATCATTACAGTCATCACAGCCATCACAATCACCACAGCCATCACAGTCATCACAGTTGTCACAGTCATCACAACCGTCACAGCCATCACAGTCATGACAGTCTTCACAGTCATCATCACAGCCATCACAGGCATCACAGTCATCATAGCCATCATCACAGCCATCACCATGATCACAGTCTTCACAGTCATCATCACAGCCATCACAGGCATCATAGTCATCATAGCCATCATCACAGCCATCACCATGATCACAGTCATCACAGTCATCATCACAGCCATCACAGGCATCACAGTCATCATAGCCATCATCACAGCCATCACCATGATCACAGTCTTCACAGTCATCATCACAGCCATCACAGGCATCACAGTCATCATAGCCATCATCACAGCCATCACCATGATCACAGTCTTCACAGTCATCATCACAGCCATCACAGGCATCACAGTCATCATAGCCATCATCACAGCCATCACCATGATCACAGTCATCACAGTCATCATCACAGTCATCACAATCATCACAGTCATCACAATCATCACAGCCATCACAACCATCACAGCTATCACAGTCATCATCACAGTCTTCACAGCCATCACAGTCCTCACAGTTGTTACAGTCATCACAGCCATCATCACAACCATCACAGTCATCATAGCCATCATCACAGCCATCACCATGATCACAGTCATCATAGCCATCATCACAGCCATCACAGTCATCATAGCTATCATAACCATCACCATCATCACAGTCATCACAGCCATCACAATCATCATAACCATTATAGTCATCATAGCCATTCTAGCCATTGTATCCATAACAGCCATCACAGTCATCAGAGCCATCACCATCATTACAGCCACCACAGTCATCACAGCACCACAGCAATCAAAGCTGTCAGTGTCAGTATAGCTTGTGTTTTTTCAACCCACTGTCAGGAGGAGTCTGAAAGAACCAGCATCTATTTCCAGGGAACTGTGCCAGAATACTCCAAGTAGAAGAATCCCTTTTGACTCCTGAGTTAGTTTCTACTGTCAACTTGATACAACCTAGGGTTACCTCAGAGGAGGGAACTCTCAGATGGGAATGGTCTGTGTCACTGTCTGCGAGTGACTATCTTCAGTGATAATTGATCTAAATTATATGCATATAATTGTATATGTATATAATTTGAATATATGTATATATGTGGGGGGGCAGAGAGAGGGGGGGGTGATTTATTGGAATGACCTACAGGCTGCAATCAGGCTAATTCAATATTGGCTGGCTGTGAATAGAAAGTTCAAGAATTTAGGAGTTACTCAGTCCCAGAGGCTGAATGTTTTGGCTGGTCTTCAGTGTGTGCTGTAATTCCACAAGGTGGGACCCAAAGCCAGTGAAGGAATGAATATGCTACCAAGGCAAGGACAAGCAGGCAAAGAACAAAAGTTTCCTTCCTCTGTGTTCTTACACAAACTTCCAGCAGAAGGTATGGCCCAGATTTAAGGTTGTCAAGATCCTGCTTCAAGATCCAGACCAAAAGTGTTTGTCTTCCTACCTCAGAGGTCCAGACTAGAAGTGGATTCAAACCAAGCAAAAAGCTCTCTCATAGGTGTGCCCTCATTTCTGGACTGTGGCTCATTCCAGATGTAGTCAAGCTGACAACCAATTATAGCCATCAAATCGCCCAGAGTGGGCTCACCCTCCGTGGTGGTTTGAATGAAAATGGCTCCCGTAGGCTCCTAGGGAGTGGCACTACTTGAAAGAATTAGGACAGTTGACTTTGTTGGATAGATGTGGCGCTGTAGGAGGATGTATGTGTCACTGTGGGTGGGCTTTGAGGTTTCAAGGGCCCAAGCCAGGCCCAAGGGCTTTTCTCTCTTCCTGCTGCCTGCAGATCCAGATGTGTAATTCTCAAGCTACCTCTCCAGCACCATGTCTGCCTGCATGTCTCCATGCTTCCCGACACTAAAGTCGGGAACCTGTAAGCAAACCCCAATTAAATGTTTGCCTTTATAAGAGTTGCCATGGTCATGGTGGCTCTTCTCAGAAATAGGATATTGACTAAGACACACTTCCGAAGCCCACAGACTTCCCTACAGGCCAGTCTGATGGAGGCATTTTCTCAATTGAGGTTCCCCCTTCCCAGATGACCCTATCCTGTGTCGAGTTGATTAAAAACAAAACAAAACAAAACAACAGTAACAAAACCTAACCATCACAAAGATGATGATGGACAAGGCATTCAGACAGTGTAGGGAAGATAGGGTAGGTGCTGGTGCACAAGGAAAGCCAACCTAAGCTCAAAAGTATCCTTCATCACCTCCTCTGGGGATTTCCCCTGGTTTGGGTTACTTTTGAAAGACCAAAGTTTGGTTGGAGACGCTGCTAAGAAGTGAAGACAGCCCTGGGAGGGAAAATTACATGAAGAACCCAGGTTCATTTGCTTCGGGTGAGTGTGTGGGTGCAAGCTGAGTACATATGCCTTCGGGCAGTACACACACCCATTCAGAGGCCGGAGGAGGAAGCCAGGCACTACATCATTAGGCCTTATTTCCTTGAGACGGGGTCTCTCACTTTCTGGTTGTCAGCTAGAAAGCCCTGGGTTGTATCCTCCCCCTCCTCCTCAGCACCAAGACTGTGATGGTCTAGTTTGCTTTCTGTTGCTGTGATAAAACAAAAACAAGACCACCTTGAGGAGGAGAGGATTTATTTCCCCTTGCAGCTTACAGCCCATCATCAAGGGAATCTATGACAAGAGCTCAAGGCGGGAACCTGGCGGCAGAAACCGAAGCAAAGCCATGGAGGGACATTGTTTCGTGGTTTGCTCTCCATGGCTCTCCCAGCCTGCTCTCTTTATACAAGCCAGAGCCACCTGCCCACCGTGGAATGGATCCTTGAACGTTAATCATTAATCAAGAAAATGCCCAACAGGCTAGCTAGAGGCCAACGTGATGGAGGCATTTTCTCAACTGAGGCTCCCTCTTGCAGATGACGCTAACTTATCAAGGAGACAAAAAGCTAACCAGCACATGTGGCTTGTTTGAGCCCAGCCCTCATGCGTGTATAGTCAGCACTCATATGCTAGCTCCTCAGTCCCCTCCCAATTTTATTTTTACATTTGCTTATCACATACAGCAAGGCAGCTTTTGCAGATCTTCACTTAGCAAGAATGAAAAAAGAAAACACCTTTAATCCCAGCACTCTGGGATGCAGAGGCAGGTGGATCTCCGTGAGTATGAGGCCACCTAGTCTACAAAAGAGAGTCTAGGACAGCCAAGGGTACACAGAGAAACCCTATTTCAAAGAAAGAAAGAAAGAAAGAAAGAAAGAAAGAAAGAAAGAAAGAAAGAAAGAAGCCATGTGGGTATCTCGAAGCAATCATTACAATGGGCTTCTGATCATATTTTCACCCTCTAAGACCCCTTTAGCCCCTATACCAGCTAAACAGTTAAGCGAAGGAGTGGAAGGGTCTATACCACTTCTGTAGTATTCAAATCCTGATCTGAGAGCTGGAGCCAAGTGTTGAGAGCACGAAGATGGCTTCCCTCTGACCTTGAAAGTTTGGGTTTTGTAGGAATTTGAAGTTGGCTCAAGAAACCCAAGACCAAGTTCTCAGTACAAAGGAGATCTATTTGCCTCAGAGGAACAGAAGATGGGAATAAGAGAAAAAGACAGGAGATAGAGGAGGAGGGAGAAGGGGAAGGAAACAAAGGAGAGGGGAGAAAAGGAGAAGGGTAAAGAGTATTTGCCCTGAGGGACAAAGGACTGCCTCTGGATAGAGAGGAGGTAGATGTGGCCCTGTGGTCCATAGGAAAATGGCAGTTTATAAATGTAAAAAGGAAAACCCCACGTTAGGGTGAGGTGTTGAATTGTAATTTGGCATGTCAGTTAGGTGAGCCAAAAGGGGTTCTTGGTTGCTAGACTTCAAGACTTTGATAGCTGGACCTGGGTAGTCAGCTTCAGGAGAAGGAAGTGGCCAAATAAGAGAACAGACCTTGGGGGCTAGCTTGCCTTTCAGCAAGGCAGAGAGGATAGGGGAGAAGGGCAAGTAGCCATGCTTGCCATGTCAAAACAGAGCAGGAGGCCATGCCACTCTCGACAGGCCGAGCTCTGTGCACTCTGAGTTCTCAGGTTCTTTTGCCCCATCCCAACTTTTCAACCCCCACTCTCTGCCGTCCTTCAGGCTATATCACTGGGGAGAAAGGAGGAGGAGGCTGTACACCTAACAGGTGTAAGTCAGAAACCCACAGTGCCCTCCTCACTTTTCTTGTCATTGTAACCGCAAATCCCGATTTGCCACACCCACTCCAGTGTCTGGTGTGTCATAACAATAGATAGTGGTACTCAGAACAAGAGATATGTGTCCTTTGGGATTATGCTCTCTGGAGGTCCCTGGCAGACCCCCCTCCCCCTGCCTGGCAAAGAGATGCGTTCTGAGATTTCTACGCTTTTTCGGTTGCGGTTGTGGGGCTGGATTAATGAGTTTTTGATCTTTCTTTGTGACTCCTGAAACAGCACAACTAACTCTATTAAGAAATTTATCATTAGTAAATTATTAAAGGCTTTAATAAGAAGAAAATGTAAAAAGAATAAGCTTAAGAAAAGTAATAAATCAGATTCAGTATCAATAGGCATTATAAGAATAGTAAAAAAATAATAGGCTCCTTTTTAGAAAAAAAATAGCATGAGAAGTACAGCTGGCTCGAGCTTGCCCCCCTTATTGTCTTGTTTCCAGGGAAGATCATAAATCTTTAGCAGGACATATGGGAGGATGGTTGACAAAGGTGTGTTTAGACTTTGGCAGGCATCTGACTTAGCTCCTGACTTTCCTCTTCATTGGTTAGCAATAATGAAACTGCATTTGAGGTTTCTTTCCCTTTGTCTGCTTTGATAAAAAGTTTGCAGGCCAAGATTTCTTGTGGGCACTCCCCTATGTTAAAATGTAAACTTTGTATTCTTGGTAAAAGTCTGACTGTTCTGGGAAGTTTGCCAACTTTAAGGTGCCTTTTTGTGAAATCATTATAAAAATACTAGCTTGATTTCAGTAAAGTCACAGCAGATTCCAAAGCCTCACTGGTCTCTGTCTGTCAATTGTCTTCCTGTCCAAAGCCTTGTTCTCCCTCGGATGCCGGGAGCCCGACTGGGCCGGTCCGTGGCACCGATTGGAGCAACTTAAAGGAGGAAGACTCATCCATGCTTCCGGCTTCAGGGAACACTGCTCATCATGACAAGAAAGGCATGACAGGGCAGCTCGACCCAAACAGCAGGACCCTGTGGCTGCTGCTTCTCACATGTTGGCGGGTCAGGAAGCAGAAAGGCCAGCACCAGAAGGGAATGTGATGGTCAAGGTCAGACCACAGTAACACTCTATTCCTCGTTAGACCTCATGGTATAAAGTTCGCACGGCCTTCCAAAAACTGTGCCAACAGGTGGGGACCAAGTGTTCAAATACACGAGCCTGTGAGGGTCATTTCCTATCGAAGCCATAGCATGCAGACATTCGCCTTGAATTTGGTGGTAGCTGCAAGCTATAAGAAATCTTCTTGGCATCACCAATTCAAGTCTGTGGGCTCAGTTACAATTTATGAATTATTTATTTGCTTATTATTTATTTCTTTAGAGCTGGTTTGAGCTCGTGGAGCCCAGGCTGGCTCACTATGTAGCAGAGGATGAGTTTGAACTTCTAATCCACCTGAATGCTGGGATTACAGGCTTGTTCTACCACGCCCAGCTCCATGTGCTAGGAACTGAGCCCAGAGCTGTGGGCTGGGTTTTTGGTTGTTGTGGTTGGTTGGTTGGTTTTAATTAATTTATTTTTGTTTATGTGTTGAATGTTTTGCACGCATGTTATGTCTGTGCACCACATGCATGCCTGGTACCTGCAGAGGTCAGAAGAGGGTGTTTGGTCCTCTGGAACTGGAGTTATGGATGACTACGAACCACTCTGTGGGTGCTGAGAACTGGATCTGGGTCCTTTGCAAGAGTATCAAGTGCTCTTAACCACTGAGCCACCTCTCCCGGCCCCAAACTCAGATCATTCTTTATGCAAGGATGATGTACGTTACAAGTCCTCAAATTGAAGTTGCTCAGTCATTCGGATCAACCACTTCTCCCAAGTTCTTCATGGGAATTCTTGGTGCCATTTGCGCTGTTTGGCAGGAACCTCATTTCTTGAACTCTTCACTTCAGTGGGATCCTTATTGACTGGATAGTCATGACCATGACTACAAGCAAAGGTCATGAGCTATACTACGCTACCTGAATTTTCATTGTCCTTAGACCCAACTAGAGCAGAGAATCAATCTCACATTCTCACATCTTATGAAGATAAATTGTCAGTACTCTTAGAAGCTGGTCTTTTTAATTTCCCTGAATTGGGAGGGAGGAGGCAACTGGGAATAAAATTTGGTTGGTTAAAGCAGAAAAAGAATGTAAGGGAACAGGAACAAATTAAGCATTGTGGCAGAACTGGTTTTTAGTGACATCACTGCTGTGACTACCACAGGCGGATAGTTTGTCCCTCGGGACTTCCCAAACAACTAGAAAGGAAGGCAGGCAGAAAATTCTGCTAACAGCAGCTTACTCATCAGTCAGTTTCCAGCATCGCTTCAGTTGTCCAAAGCGTGCCGGGAACCCTGGGTCTTTCCGTCTTTCTTCTTGACCATCCCGAGCAGATAGGCTTTAGTCATGAGAACTGTCCCTTTATGGTGGTGACTGCAGCCACTCCCATTCTATCCACATTCAAGGCAGAAGTTCAGAGTACATAAAGGTTTCTGCGTAAAGAAGGCAAGGCCTCAGAGAGAAACAGTCTGACTTCCAGCTGCATTTCTCTGGATCGTACCTATTCCGTCTAGAGACCAACGGAAGCAAGAAGCATCCGTTTGGCCCAGCCCCAAAAAGAGGGTGTCACAGATGATGGGGAGACTCCCTCTCTAGAACAGACTACGCAGCTCCTCATCTTTGAGTCCGGAGCTTCCAAATCAGCCAATCAACAGACCACATGCCCCACATCTCAGTGACAAGACCAGCTGGGAACAGGACAAGGGTGCATCTGCAGTTCCTAAATGTAGTGGAACCTTCTGCTTCACAAACGTGATCCCCTAACTGGGGAGGCCAGATGGTATAGAATAAATTACTATGGTGGTTTGAATATGTGTGACCCCCCTCCCATAGACTCATTCGTTTGAATGCCTGGCCCACGGGGATCGGCACTATTAGGAGGTGTGGCCTTTTGGAGGAAGCGCGTCACTGTAAGGGCAGGCTTTGAGGGCTCCTATGCTCCAACTCTGCCCGGTGGGGATTCTAGTCCCCTTCTGCTGCCTGCGGATCAAGGTGTAGAACCCTCAGCTCTTCCAGCACCATGTCTGCCCGCGCACATGCGTGCTTCCCGCCACGATGAGAGTGGACTAAACCTCTGAAACTGTAAGCCGGCCCCAATGAAATGTTTTCCTTTGTAAGAGTTGCCTTGGTCGCGGTGTCTCTTCACAGCAATGAAACCCCAACTAAAACAAATTCCATATTGTATAGGTCTTTCTTGCTCGATTCTTTCATGTGTGCATTCAACAGTGAGAAACTGAGGGCTGGGGGGATGGTTCGGTGGGCAAGAAGGCTTGCCCTGCAAGTGTGAGGACCTGAGTTCGAATCCACAACACCTACCTAAAAAGCCAGGCAAGGCTGCACATGCCTACAACTCCAGCACTGAGGGATGGTGCCCTGGAATCCTGGCACTTGGGAAGTAGAGAAAGGAGGAAGCTGAGTTCAAGGTCATCCTCGGCTACATAGTTAAGTTTGAGGCCAGACATGAAACCCTGTCTCCTGCCCTTTCTACCCCACATCCCCCAAAATACTTCTGTTGGCATAGCATTTGTTATTATTTTTATTACTTTATCCTTGGGAATTCTTAAATAGTTAAGGACTAAGAGGACGATAGGCTAAAGAAAGGGATTCTTGTTTATCTCCCTTTGTCGGGGGCAAACCAACCAGGCACTGACAGCTCATCTTTTTTTTTTTTTTTTGGACAGGGTCCCCCTGTGCAGCTCTGGTTCCCTATGTGGTCCAGACTGGCCTTGAACTCACATTGATCCGTATGCCTCTGCCTCCTGAGTGCTGGGATTAAAGGCATGTGCCACCATGCTGCAGTAGTTAACCTTCTAGTGACAAAAAACAACACAAAGATTTGTTTTGGATGCTGGTTAGCAGGCAAGGTGTAAAAGTAGGAAGGCTTCGTGTAAGATGTAAGGCTTGATGTAAGATGGCCGCTTACATCCCTCAGAGAGAAGAGACTAGACTGGAGGCAGAGTGAACCCTCAAAGCCTCCTCCCCATAGCAACCGACTTCCTCCAGCAAGGCTCCACCTCCCAAAAGTCTCACAACATCCTCAGACAGTGTCACCAGCTGGGGCCAAGTGTTTCACCATGTGAGTCAGTGGGGGGGACATTTTACATTCAAATTATAATGTCCAGGGAACTCTTCCAACTCACCTTGTCTGAGCACCCATAGGAATCCCCAGTGAGAAGCTGCCCCAGGATAAGAGTACAAGGTCCAGCCAAGTATGGTGGTGCATGCCTGTAATCCCAACATTCTGGGAGGCAGAGGCAGACAGATCTCTGTGGGTTCAAGACCAGCCTGGTCTATGAAGTGAGTCCAGGACAGCCAAGGCTGCACAGAGAAGCCCTGACTCAAAAAACGACAAAACAAAACAAGAGTACAAGGATCCTAGAGCGTTCTCTGCCTATGCTCTAACTCAGAGCACAGAAGACCCAAGGTGCTAAGGGGCTCATTTAAATAAATAAACCTGCACAAAGCCCGCCCCGCCTGGGAAGAGGTGGAAGGACACTGCGCTATGTGGTTCTGCTGATTGTGGATGTAGACACACATTATGGTGGGGCACCGTAGCCAACGATACCTGTACCATAGAGAATATTAATACAACTGTGTGGAAGAGGACGGTCACCAGAAGAAACAGCAGTCAGCTGAGGAAGGCAGGCCCTTGGCCTAAGAGCCAGCGGTCTCATCATGACACATCACTGACTTGTGCTCATGGATGTGACTTGATAGACAGAAACAATAGACAGTTATGACAGCTACCGAATTATCTGCATATATTTAAAATAGTCATCCCTTGTAGACATGGTGGCACAGGAACTCAGGAGACAGAGGCAAGTGGATCTCTGTGAGTTTGAGGCTAGTCTGGTCTATAAAACAAGTTCTACACAGTGTAAAGGCTACACAGTGTAAAGTTCTAGGCTAGCCAGGGCAACACAGTGAGACCCTGTCTCAAAAGCAAGCAAACAAATAAATAAATAAATTCAACCATTGAAAACTGTATCATAAGACAGGTGCGGTGGCGAATGCCTGTAATCCCAGCATTCAGGGAGGCAGAGTCAAGCAGATCACTATGAATTTGAGGCCAGCCTGGCCTCAATCGAGTCCAGGACACAGAGAAACCCTGTCTCGGAAATAAATAAATAAAAATAGAAAAAGAAAAGAAAGAAACAAAATTGTGTCATGTGACCCAGGCCACTAGCTGCTACTCACAGGGACTTGCGGCTTGCTCCAGCTGGTGATGAGTTCTGCTTCTTCAAGCCCTAAGTGGAGGAAAGGATGACACCTTCCTTTCCACTGCCAGCACACATAAGGGGCGGAGCTCACAAGTGGATCAGTAGGCGGTTGATGGTTTTTTCCTTCTTAGCCTATCAGGATAAAAGCCGGCACTTACTTACGATGAGGTTTTTAGTAAAGGTGGCAACCTGTAAATTTGATAAACTTCAAAATCATCAGGGATCCTGAATCCAAGAGGTCAATTAAGTAACAAGAAGTATTTTACAAGGTAGCCTTCTTTGTTGTTGTTGTTTATTTGTATTATATTTTACGTATATGAGTGCTTGGCATGCATGTATATATGTAGAGGGATTTTAATCCAGCAACAAAGCTACTCTGGCTGGAATACAGACAAGCCCTTAGCACACACCATTTAATCCCTCTGGCTGGGCTAGAGACACGCCCTTAGTACACAGCTTTAAATCCCAAACAAAAAGGTAAAGTCAGCTGGTAGAAGGAAGCAGCCAGGCTGGGTTTTTTTTCTGAGTTCAGTGCAGGTCAGCAGAGGCAGTTGAAGCCAGAGAGCAGCACAGAGAGAGGAAAAGAGGAGACAGTTTTACCAGGAGTTTTACTGAGACAGGTTGAAGAGAGAGCAAGCTAGACACAGGTGAAGACAGAATAAGCCAGAGAATGAGAAGGACCCAAAAGATTAGAACATATTGCCAAAGTTAGTGTGAGGCCAAGCAGACCAATTCAGTCAGAAGCAGAGAGAAACCAGATTGAATCAGTCAGTTTGGAGAGCAGTTTGAGTCAGAACAGCTGAGTTGAACCAGCCAGGCAGGGTTCAGAAAGAACTAGAAAGGGTGAGTTTATTCAGCATTAAGTCTCCAAGGCTGAAAACATTCTAGGTCTAGACTAGATTATATGGAGGCTAGAAGCTTCCAGGACTAGGCCTAGGATGGCAGGTAGAGGCAGGCAGTAAGGTTCAGAGACGACAATTATATCAGGAGAATAAAAGTTACTTTTACATATGTATCTACTACGTGTGCCTACTGCCTATGGGAGACAGAAGAGGGCATTGGATCCCCTAAGACTGGAGTTACAACTGGTCATGAGCCACCATGTGGGTGCTGGGAACTGGATCTGGATCCTCTACAAGAGCAGCAAGTGCTCTTAACTACTGAGCCGTGTCTCCAGTCCCTGTACAGTAACACACCTGTGTGAGGGCAGCATTCTAATGTTTTTAAAGGTCACTATTTCATTCCATGTCCAGCATGAGAAAGAGATGAAGTAAGGGAAGAAGACGGGGGGAAGGAAGGAAGGGAAAGACAGAGAGGGGAAGGATATGAATGGATGATGGAAGGATGGATGGATAGAAGGATGGATGGATGGATGGATGGAAGGATGGATGGATGGATGGATGTTTCTATTTTAAAGCCAGGCAAGGTAGCTCATGCCTATAATGTCAGTATTCTGGAGGTGGAGACAAAAGGATTCCCATGTGCTGCTCTGAAAGTAGCCCAGGCCTCAGACTCAGGGCAATCTCCTGCCTCAGTCTCTGAAGTGCTGGGATCACAGATACACACCACCATGCTAAGTTAAGTGTGGGAATTCAGTGGGCTTTATTTTTTACTTTGTCTACAATTATGCTTTCAGGGCATATCCACCTTAGGCGGTGGTGACACTCACCACTGATGATACTCATAGCCCAATGTGTGGCTGTGCTCACAGACTCACATATTACAGTTGTAAATGGCCCTCATATTTCAGTCCTCTGAAAGAAAAAACAAGGCCACCTCAAGGGAAAAACAAGTGCAGGCCAGCTCCGGGGGCCCCCAGTCGGTCACACCCAGGACACCATTTGCATTTTCCTCTGGTACAGTGCACAGTGACAGCTTTGTACTTTTGAAGGAGAGTGACCTCCCAGCCCACAGGGCCAGGGAGCGCCAGGCATTCTTCATTGCAGGACTCGGAAGGGAGGGAGAGGAGGGAAACAACGCACGGCACCCTAGGACTCCAAGCATAGAATTCGACCAACACAGTCCCCAGTCAGGGTAGTGCCCTCAGGTGGACCGACCCTCCCGGACTATAGCAAGAACATAAGATATAATGGCCATCTGGCTGTAGCACGTGACACCCTGTCGATTGCCAGGCTGGCTAGGAGGGTGTCCCTTTCCTCCCGAACTACTCCGAATGAGTCTATTCCAGAGCGGCACACTCAGAGGGTGACCTCCACCACAGAGGAGGACTGAGTCACTGGCCGAGGGTGTATGAGGGTGTATGTGCTCCAAGCTATAACCTCCAAACAAAGATTTCAAGGACTCTCAAGTATGCCGTGCTCCCATCCCCGGGGAAAGGCTTGCTGGTTGTGCTCTCAAGATGGGACCATGATGACGAAATCCATTCCAAAAAGAATGGCATGTGATTTCGTCCATAAGGAATTCAATGAAAGAAGTTATCAGACCGGGGAAGAAGGGCACCTGGAAAGCAGTGGGGCTTTTCTCCAGGAGAAATGGAGGCCCAGGAGTTAGGAGGCAATCTGGGGAGCCGAGGGATGAGTGAGCAGTTCCATCACCCTCTGCCCACAGTAAGAACAAAAGGCCAAGCTAGGTGTGACAATGAAGGCCTGTGATCTCAGCACCCAGGAGGAGGCAGCAGGAGGATCAAAAGTTCAAGGACAGCCTCTGCCAGACAGTACGTTTGAGGCCAGCCTGGACTACATGAGGCTCTGTCTCAGGAACCAGGACAAAAAGAATATAAAATCGCCCTGTGGCTTCAGTGGTGACCTTTAATACAGGAAGCCACTTTGTTATGGCTTGGCTGCTGGGACATTAACTCTCAGGGTCCAGCAGGAGGGAACAAGAGGCAGCTTGCTGGGCCCCTGTGCCTGAGTGGAATAGATGTGATGAATCAGAGCAGTGAGTTCTGGAAGCAGGGGGGTCCTCAAGGGAGGAGCAAGAAGTGCATGGAGACAACAGACAAGAGCTGGCTCCGGTTTGCTGCAAGCCTGGGAGAATCCCAGCTCTCCACTCCAGTGAACCCCAGCAACCCCAAAAATGGTGGATCCTGGGTGTGTATGCCTGTAGCGTTGTGCCCACAGCACAGAATTCCAGGTAGAGCAGATCACATCACCCCAGATACAACTGGTGGAATAAGGAAGCAAACTTGATAGCAAACTTCAGACATAGGGTGAGCAGGCAGACAGAAGTCACACTTTTGTAAGGAATGTCTGGGTCTGGAGACAGTCCCATCAGTGAGAACATCTATTGGTAGGGGAGGATTACTAAGCCCTTGGGGACGTCTTATCAGACTAGGCTCCCACTTAATTCGGCTAGCAAACCTCAGCCCTACTTGTATGCTTTTCCTGGGCGACTCCCCATACCGAGCCATCCCCAACCCAAAGGTTCCCATCCCCTCCCCCCATCCCCTTCTTGGTTATAGAGGCAGTGAGTTTTACTCAGTTCTCTGGGCGGCTCCCATGGGTCTGGGAAGGCCAACCATAGGGCACTTCTTCATTTCTCACTGGTTGATCTCTTTTTTTTTGTTATGGGATCTGTCCCACCAAAGAGCTGTAAACGAGAAAGGGAAAATAACTTTCCTCCTGATGCTACCACTTAGCATGAAAGCGACAGTGCGATGCCCACAGTTCAGGGGAGAGACTGAGAGCTTCGAGCCATCTCTCCATGAGTGGCGATGAGTGGGTTTGGGTCTGTGTTTCTCTTATTTGGACTTCTGTTGTGGCAAAGCCACTCCAGGACACAATGACTGTGACATGGCAGTCACTTCCCAGGGTGGAGTGAGAGGCAGGGAGGCTCAGCAGGACGTGACATGAGTGGGCAAACAATGTAGGGACTGGGGAGGTGTCTCCATCCATAAAGGACTTGCTGTACAAGCCTGAGGACCTGAGTTTGGGGATCTCCAGCTTCCGTTAGCGACCCTGTTTGAAAAGGAAGGTGCAGGACAATTGGGGAAGACACCTTTCATCAACCCCATGGCCTTCACATGAGTCTGGTGGCACAGACACGGGGAAACTAAGAGTGCCCCAGGCAGTCAGAACAATTGTGAAAGAACAGGCATAGAATGGAATAACTACAGAAAAACTGAATGAGTAAGCAAGCAAGCAAACAAACAAACAAAAAAACCCTTTTCTTTTCCAGGATCACCCTTTATAACTCAGGCTGTCCTAGAACTCCTGATTGTCCTGCCTCGGCACTCAGCTCAAAGCCAACCGCTGCTTGCTGTGGTTCTTTGTTTGGCTGAGGCAGGGCCTGGATATGCAGAACCAAAGATCACTGAACTCCGGATCCTCCCACCTCTACCTCCAAGTGCTGGATTATGCCACCTTGCCCAGCTAAAACCAGTTGTTTTTCAGGTCTCAGAATGAAATTCATTCACAGTGTTTTCTTTTCTTTTTTTTTTTTAAGATTTATTTATTTATCATTTATACATTATTCTGCCTGCATGTATACATGCCAGAATGCACAGGATGGTTGATGAGCCACCATGTGGTTGCTGGGAATTGAACTCAGGACCTTTTGGTAGAACAGCCAGTGCCCTTAACCTCTGAGCCATCTCTCCAGCCCCACAGTGTTTTCTTTATCCCCTTAATTTATTCTTTCGCTCTCCTGGTTCCTAGGTAGTTAGAGGCCTTTCCCTGATCCATACAGGGTTTCCAGAGGGCAGAACTGGCCTAGCACACCCTTTCTCTAGGTCTGAGCCATTGACCAATGCTGTGTATTGGTAACCGCCAGCTCCATTAAGCGTGGATGAGACCATGCTTGTTCCTGTGGCCACCATAGCTGGCAACTTTCCAAGCTGTAGTTCCCCCACTGTCCCTGATGCCATAGGGACTGGCCTCCTGTCCTTTAATGTACAATGAGAAGCTGGACTCTGTTCAGCCCCATGAGGGGAATGGGGGAAGAGGGGAGGGCTGGAACCAGCAGTAGCTAGTTTTGTTCTGCTTGGATAAAGACAGCTCCTGGTGACCACTTAACAAGGGCATTGTAGCTATGGGCTGGGCTCTGTCTTCATGGCCCTTGACCCTACAACAGCAGGCTAAATAAGGGATCAGGTGCTAGACCAGGAACGCCATCTCTGTGAGCATCATAGGTCCTGTGGGAGCTGAAAGAGTGGCTGTTGCAAGCTGGGAGTTGAGAGTTCACCGATTAGTTTAGACTGGCTGCCCTGCAAGCTCCCTGGATCCACCTGTCTCCACACGTCTAGAATTATCACCATGCTGGGTTTTTTACATGTTGGGGCTCAGAAAATGATAGCCTAAAACTGGATAAACTAAGGACACTGAAAGATCTCATAGCCCAGGTCTCTGTCTCCTTCCATTTTCACAAGAGTAACACGAACCAGAGGTACTCTGAGGTCAGAGGATGAAAAGTCAAGGTGAGCAAGGTAGGAGGCTGGAATTAAGCAGCCCCAAGAAATATTAAACAAACAAGCATATGAAAGAATCCCTCATTATGCCTGGTAATTTGCCATTCTGTTCTCCCTGCACATAGGTGGTTAGCGGAGGCTCTGAGAGGTTAGGAGTGTTCCTCCAATATAGCAGACTTCAACCTCACCTAGCAGAGCCCCACAGACATGCATCTATGGAGATCAAGGCTGGCCCGAAACGCCCTGCATCTAGCAATGAGCCACTGAGAAGCACTGTTCAAATTACACTACAGTGTCTGGCCAGTTACACTGGGGCTAGCTTTGACATTTGACCTGTTTCCTGCTTGCGAATCTTGTTCTTTCTTTATGTGTGACTTCAGTATGGCATGAGGAGATGTAGGATGATAACCTTGTCTCATAGCTCGGTGGGATGGTCTCTTGAGCGCCACCCTGGGGGCTCCAGGGTAGGGTACCCTGGAGGTCACTGCCACCTTGAATTAACAGTCTTGGCTAAATAACCAGTGGATTATGTGGAACCAGCCAACTGTGAAGAAAGTCCCTTCCCTCCTGCTCTATCTATCTATCTATCTATCTATCTATCTATCTATCTATCCATCCATCCATCTTCAACAGATCATCTATCATTTATCTCTATTTCACACACACACGTTCCTGCTCTCTCCTTTCTCCTTCCCTCCTTTTCTCTTCGCTCTCCTCCTTTTCCACCCCTTCCCTATCTTCACTCTTCTTCCTTCCTCTTCAATCGCTCTGCTTTCCTCCCTCCCCCCTCCTTTCTCTGCTCCTCTTTTCCCTTCCTCTTTACTCTCTCCCCTCCATCTTTCCTGTCCCTCCTGCCCTCCCTCTGCCTTTTAAAGACAGGCTCTCACTAGCAGCCCTGGCTGACCTTGAACTCACAGAGCTCCACCGGCCTCTGCCTTCGCAGTGTTCGGACCAAAGGTACATGCCACCACAGCCTGGCGCCTCCCCCTTGATGTCAGCACCAAGTCTTGTGGTCTTGCAGGCTGAAGCCAGGTCCTGAGCTCCAAGGTCATTAAACGTGGTTATATTTGCAATTCAAATTTGCCAAGTGTTTGTACAGTGTTTTCAACTCCGGACTGGATTCCTTACTTGCCTTTAGCACATACAAAGTGCTACGGAGGAAATGCCTTCCCACCAATGCCTTGCTGTGAATCCCATCACCCCCCCCCCAGACCCAGTATTCTCAGTGCTGTGACTACCCCAGATGTTGCTGCAAACGTGCTATTGGCAGGCCCTCAAAGACTGCCCCCAGCATCTCCCGGATCAGCTCTCCCAATCTGCCACTACATCCTCAATCTTGTCCGCACAGTTGGCTCAGAAGTCACCCATTAGGGAAAGCCACCCCTGGTCCAGAGTGAGCTGGATGTCCCTTCTCCAGTTTTCACATCAACTGGTGTAATCCCAGCATGCCGAAGCCTCAGTCTCTCATCACCTCCCACCCCTGTGTCGGCAGGTGGCAGATGCTGAGGGTGTGGGGTTAGGAAACCTCAGGCGTGGCACCACATGCTGTTGCTGGTGCCCATCTGTAACCCAGCATTCATCTATTCATCTATTTCACAGTGGAGATAACTGTGTGTGTGTGTGTGTGTGTGTGTGTGTGTGTGTGTGTGTCTGTGTTTGTGTCTGTGTCTGTGTTTCAAGGAACCCACATATAAGGAACCAATCCGGCTTTGCTTATGCCCCAAAGAGGGCGACTTCATGTCCTAGAAATGACTTCATTGAAACCAAAACACCTGTTCAAAGTGCAGTTGCACACATCTGTAATCCCAGTGCTTGAAATGTGAAATCAAGGGGATGAGGAGTTCAATACCAGCCTCACCCTCAACTATATACCAAGTTTGATTCCAGCCTGGGTTTCATGAGACACTGTCTCAAGAAACAAAAGAGAAAAATGAGGACACCTGGAATCCCAGCACTGGTGAGGTAGATGCAGGAGGATCAGGAGTTTTAGTTCAGCCTCAGCTAAAAGTGTCTCTGTCTGAAAACACTAAAAAAAGAAAGAAGAAGGAAAAAAAAGGAAGAGGGGGAGCCAGAGAATGAAGTTGGGACACTGTGAAACACAATCAAGATATGACATGGCCGCTGTACTCATGACACTCCAGCTGTGGTGGCCTGCACAAGGCCTGCACAAGATTAAGCCTGTCCATATCCCAACGTGGATGGAGGAAGGACACATGCAATCACACCCATAGATGAGGCGCTCTTGAGAGTCACTAACTGCTGGGGGAGGAGGGAGTCATTGTCCTTGGTGTTGTAGCTGCTAGCAAGTAAGTTGTCCATGATGAAGAATTAACTCCACACGCACACACTTGCAAGCAATCCTGACTAAATCTAGTGGGTTATAACAAACAAAACACGAAAGTGTGGGTGTGGGTGGTACTAGGAAGTAGTTCAAAGAGGGATGGAGAGGGTTAAGAGAGGGAAAAGGGTATCAGTGAATATGCATTATATATACAAACTTGTCAAAGAACAAATAAAAATTATCAGAAAGGAAAAGTATTGAGAAGAAGGGAGGGGAGGGAAAAGCAGAGAAGAGAAAGTGCTTTGACGCCCTGTGATTCATCCTGGCATCTAGCCTCCTCTATGCACTCAAACTCAGCAAACTGAGCTTTTTAGCAGGAAAAGGGCATCAGGACAGTTGGGATTACATCCTGTGGCTGTATAAACACGGAGGCCCTGATGGCAGAGTACCTACGAGCTCCATTAAAAAACAACAACAAAAACAAAACAAAACGAAACTCCAGCATACATCAAATCCAGAAAAGAAACTTCCTGATTCCAGGAATGATGGCCAGGAGGAATTGTGAGTCACCTTTGGAAACCTCTGAGGAATTAGCTGGTAGAGAGCAGAAGGCAAAGGTGGGAAGGATATAGTTAAAGAGGTCTGTGACTGGAGTAGATTGCTCCTCTACCCCAGAAGTTCTTGAAAGAGAAAAGCCAAAGAAATCAGGCTCTCAGTTGACACTGAAAAAACAAGACATCAAACGTCAGAAAGAAGTCAGGCATAGTGGCACACACCTCTAATCCCAGCACTTGGGAGGCAGAGGCAGGAGGATCTTTGTGAGTTTGAGTCCAGACTGGTCTACAAAGTGAGGCCAGAACAGCCAAGGCTACACAGAGAAACCCTGTCTTGGGGAAAAAAAAAAAGAAGAAGAAGAAGAACAATTATTAAAGATGAGAACTTAATCTCCAAGTGTGGGTTTGGACACTCATCAAAGGCTTAGCAAATACTTCTGAAAAGAGAGAGAAGATGATGCCTAATTCAGAGGAAGAGTCCAACTCATTATGTTCCTTCATCCCTCTGGGCCTCAGTTTCCCCACCAATAAACTGTATGATCTCTTGGTCTCCTGTAAACCCAAAGTTAGGTAGGGTTTATGGAATTAATGAACAAAGCTCACTCACTAATTCACTCTCTCTCCTCTCTTTTTTCCTTCCTTTCTTTTCTTTCTTTCTTTCTTTCTTTCTTTCTTTCTTTCTTTCTGTTAGCTCTTGAGACAAAGTCTGATGTAGTCCAGGCTAGCCTCAGACTCACTACGTAGCTGATGCTAACCTTGAACTCCTGATTTTTCTACTTCTACCTCCTTTTGTTTGCTGGGAATACAAGCATACGCTGCCACACCCAGATCTTACTTCTTTATATCAAATTCATCAATTTCATAGAAAAATTTTGCTTAAACATCAAAATTACACATGAGCAAAAAAAAGTTATCAACATGATCATATAAAGATATCACTCACGAATATCTTAATGCATTTTCTTCAGATTGATATACATACATATAATGTATACATCCGGTTACCTTTGGGCAGCTAACTAAATATCTCAGAGATATTTTTCTTGACTTGGTTTTATGAGCCATGGTCTTCAGTCAAGGATTAATCTTAGTTGCAGTTTATGTTACAATGCAAGCATGAGAATTTTTTGTTTTGTCTTTTGTTTTCTTAAGAAAATGTCATGAACTCCAGGCTGGCCTTGAACTCCTTTTGGTGGCTTTGAACTTCTAATCCTTCTGCCTCTACCTCATCCGGAGCTAGTATTATAGGAATGTGCCACCCATCCGGCTCCTGGGTGTGTGTAGATTGGAAGAAATGAATGCCGATGAGAAAAATGTGTTAGCTTTCCTTGTAGGAGCCCTTGTACCTTACAAAGGACTTGTTGCTTAAGAACTTTGGAATCTACATGATGTTTTTCTCTCTTCTTTCTTCCCCCAGTGGTTAATAGAAGATTTATTTATGCAAGAGTAGAGTCACCCTTGCCAAACTTAATAGGAGAGGTGAAATGTTCTGTCAATTTTTCCTTTCCAGGTAAGTCTATCTTTCTCTCTTGTGTGATTTGAAAACATAATATAGTACCAAAAACTGAGAGGCCCACCTCCCAGCACAGTTCCTAAAAGTGAGTTCTAGGGAGTAGGTCTGAAATTAGGATAAAAATTTGCGGATCTCTCAAAGCAGGATCTTCCACATGCTCTGGGCAATTGGGCTCTTCGTACTTCAGACACTCCCACTGAAGCCAGGCCTTGGAGAGAGGTACAAGGGGAAGTGGCAAGGGGGGCAGGTTTATGCAAGATCTTGGTTCCTGGAGTACATCTGCACCTGCTCAACTCTGGTGGCTACCCTCCTTCTTGTCTCTTCTTTAGGACTGACCAGCTAACACAGGGTTACACAGTATATGGGAAACACTGATAAACATTAGTAAATGAACGGACAAATAAGAAACAAGAAACATATTGTAAGCCTGGTGGTGGTGGTGCATGCCTTTAATCTCAGCACTCTGTAGGCAGAGGCAGGTGAATCTTTGTGAGTTTGAGGCCACCCTGCTCTACAGAGTGATTCCAGAACAGCCAGGGCCATACACACACACACACACACACACACACACACAAACACACAAACCAAACCAACTCTGTCGAGAAAAACAAACATGTCATGTCTCTGAGTTCGAGGTCAGCCTGGTCTACATAGTGAATTCCGGACAGCCGGAACTACACAGAGAGATCCTGTCTCAAAAATAAATAAATAAATAAATAAATCACAAAACCATCTTCTATATTTCGCATTAAACTTGGATCCAGGAGGCCTCCTCCTCAGGCAACAGGTTTCAGAAACGATGCTGTCCTGGCTAGGTTTTTCTCCTTTGTGACAAGCACCTTCTGAGAAGAGGCATGTTACTCTGGCTCAGCGTTCAAAGAAACAGTCCATCATGGCGCTGAAAGCGAGGTGACTGGAGAAGCCAGTCAGGGTGGGGGCTTGCTCACGTCTTGCCCAATGTTTCCTGAACCTAGCCTTGAAGACAAACAAATGTCTGTTCTTCCAGAGAGGACATCAGCAACAGAGCAGGGGAACACTTCCATTCCAGTCTAGCTTGGTGAATCTAAGAGTCTAAATCCGGTTACTTAAAGCAGGGTGGGTGAGAGGTTACTGACGGCAGTGTGAGCAACCTCCAGGAAGGAGTTACTGCCCTGAAGAATGTCTCCCTCCCAGCAACCATTAACTACCTAACTCTATATCCTCAGGGAGGTTCACAGACACAGGAGCACACCCACTCACCTCCACTGCGGAGGGAATGTTAATGAGCCAGCCTGGTCTGTAATCACACGTGACCGGAGTTCCAAAAAATAAAAAATGAAACAAAACGCAGTGGCCAAGTTAGGGCCGGAGGACAGCATTCCACGGCAACAGGTCAGACAGACAGATTTCCAGCTAGAACAAGACTCTGAGTATCACCTTCAAAGGCCCACCTCGGTGGTCTACTTCCGCTGGTTAAGTTCAGAGAATGATCAGAGAGCTGGACCTTGAACCCAAACACGGGACTTTTCCCTCCATTGCTTCCCAACTGTTCACGTCCTACCCATCCTGATGGGTAGGATGGCATGTCCTGAAAAGGGATATCACGGGGGGGGGGGGGGGGCTGGTAAGTGTTTGATCTTCAGCTCTGGACAGGACGTAGAGAACCCTGCTCTCAGGGCTTGCCAGTTTCTCCACTGACTATTTCAAGGCTGACTGGAAATGAGTGACACAGTGTTCCTGAAGGCAGAGGTGTGGACGGAGGGCTCGCAGGTTTCCCCTAGACGGTAATGTCCCCGAAAGCCAGGACCCACCCAAGCTTTCAGTTAGTTTGCACGGAGACTGTAAGGGAAAGGATGACATGGGTCTAGCCATCCCAGTTTCTGGTTCCCTCGCTTCCCAGCTCTCTGACCCTGGAGTTGGAAAGCCCTTTTTTTTTATTTTTTTATTTTTTTTATTTTTTTTTATCAGTTACATTTTATTAACTCTGTATCCCAGCCGTGTCCCGATCCCTCATTCCCTCCCAGTCCCTCCCTCCCTCCCTCCCTCATCTCCACCGTGCCCCTTTCCCCTAGCCTGTTCCCGCTGGCCACACCCTTTCCTGCCTAGGCATCTGGGTCCTGGTGGAAGTCTGGGGCAGAGTTGTGGGTCCAACGGCACAGGGGTGCTGGGAGGGGAGTGGGGACAGCAAAGACTTCAATTACCACAGTCTGGTAATGCAGCTTAGGTGCCCTGACCCAGGGTCCTAGCTCCAAAACTGTTGGGCTTTTTTCACTATGGGAACCGTGCAGGCAGTGGTTGGGAGGTCCTTCTACAGGGGCTTCTGGTTATGTTTCTTAGGACTGCAACGTTTGTGGCTTTTTTTCCTAAGACCATTTTTTTTCCAGAATTTTCTTCGGTGTTGCAGCCTGTACTTGGGTCTGTATGCGTGAAGAAATCTTTGTTTTCTCAAAGGTGAAGTTCCAGAATTGTAGGGGGGGGGGGGGGAACCAGGAGATGGCAAAAAGATGAACCTTGGCGCCATCTGCTGGAATTTTGTTTTTTAATCATTTGGGTGACCAGAAAAACAGAAATTTGATATTCTGGTCTTTAATACAGATTCAATTCTGAACACTTTTTATAAGAAGAAATGTAAAAAAGATAGTTTTAATGAAGTACTGTTTAGAGCTTGGAGGAGGTGCATTTCTGTGATCCCAACACTGGGGAAGCTGAGGCAGGAGAATGACAAGATCTAAGCCTGGGTCATTTGGTAAATTCAAGGCCAGTATAGACTACATATTAAGACCCTACATCAATATGCCAAAAATAAATAAGTATGAAGTGTCTGGGGAGATAGCTGAGTTGGTAAAGTGTTCGCCTTGAAGGTACAGAAATCTGCATCTGGGCTCCAGAACATGTGTATGCATTTGCACTCTGAGCGCTAGTCTGGCAGAGAGGGGCAGATCCCGGGAACTCACTGCTCAGCTAGCCTGGTCTAATCAGTAACCCCATGTGCCAATAAGAGAGACTTCCTCAAAAAATGGTGAACGCTCAATCGAGGAACCACACCTGAGGTTGACCTCTGAACGTCACCTAGGTATAAACATATATTCATAAACATATATTCATAAGGTATAAACATAGGCTCATGTATACATGTGCACCCATACACATGAACACACATGCACACAGCACTAGTAAACGCTAATGTCTCTACTAAAGAATGCATCAACTCTGCTATCTGCAAAAACAGTCAGTTAATTTTTTTGTTTATTGGTTTTTGTTTTTTACTTTTTTTTTTCTTGCAATGCTGAGGTGCAAACCCAGGATCTTGTGCATGTTAAGCAAGTACTCTACCCCTGAGCCTCACCCTCCATCCACCAAATACTTGAACTTTTAACTTGGTTTCTTCCCCTCCAACCTGCCCTCCCTTACAAATACAGAACCTCTCAGGGCTTGGTGTGACATTTTCACTTTCCACTCGTGTGAAAGTGACAAGCATCCTGTGACAACTATATCATGTTCTGAACTTCCGTCTTTTCCTGTGCCAGCAACGCTGGGTGAGAATCGCCCTGATACTTGAGGAAATGAGGATACCTTCCAGTGTGTGATGTACTGGGCTGGCCAGCTCAGTTTTGGTTAGTGCATGCATTTTCAGTTTACAAAATTGTCATCTTACGGTGGGCTTGTGGGGATGAAGCCTTATAGTCAGTCTAAGTCAAGGCACACCTGCCCTACCTCACAGTGAAACAGCCAAAGAGAAGGGACAGGAGGCAGCGCAGCTTGAAGAGATCCCTGACAGCTCTTTTTCCGGCTGAAACCTTGGAGGCTGTACCAGAGAAGAAAACGGTTTTTGCTAGGCCAGAAACCTTTAAGAAAAGGTGAAGCAGCTGGGGGTGCTGGCACATGCCTTCAATCCCAACACTCAGGGAGGCAGAGGGAGGCGGATCTCCATGAGTTTTTGAGGCTAGCCTGGTCTACAAAGTGAGTCCAGGACAGCCAAAGCTACACAGAGAAACTCTGTCTTGAAAGAAAAAAACAAACAAACAAAAAAAGGAAAAAAAGGTGAAGGAATTTTTGCAGAATTGAAGGAAAAGCATCTTGGGAAAAAGTTTGCCTTAAAGATGTTTCAAAAAACCAGGAGGAAGCTTATCTATGAAAAAGCAAAGCACTGTCACGAGAAATCTACAGGCAGATATACAGCACTGAGATTGGAATGGCTAAGATGGCAAGAAAATCTGGAAATTTCTATGTACCAAAATTGGCATTTGTTATTAGGATCTGAGGTATCAGTGGTAAGTCACAAGGTATTACAGCTTCTCAGAGCCAGATCTTCAATTGAACCTTTGTCAAATTCTATAGGTTAACATGCTGAGTATTGTTACATTTGTTAGGTAACAGTTTCCTCTAGATTGAAACATTCTATCCTTCAGGAAAGCTCCTTTAACAGAAATGTAAACAACTCAAAATACCTTCAGGAAGTCCCTGAAACTGACCAGATTCACTAGACCCCTCCCTGCCAGAGTAAACAATAAAAGCTTCAAAAACTCTCAAATAAGCCAAGCTGTAATGATGACTCTTGAGACCAGACTGGCTGCCTGAAGAAACAGAAACCAGACAAGCTGCCTGGAAGAGGTTTAGACCAAAGTCACTAGGAAAGGACACTCTTAAACCTCTTGAGCTGCCTGTATGCTCTAGGTTCCCAGCTTCTGTGAGCTGTCACTCATGCATGGATGGACTTTGGTGATGCAGCTGTCTTTGAGTCATTTCTGCTCCTGTAAGTAATCCCTCACCCATTGTGGTAGTTTGAATAAAAATGGCCCCATAGGCTTATAGATTTGAATGCTTGGTCACCAGGAGTGGCCCTCTTAGGAGGTGTAGCCTTGTTGGGGGGAGTGTATCACTGTAGGTGGGCTTTGAGGTTTCAAATACTCAAGCCAGACCCAGTGTCTTGGTCTCTTCCTCCTGCCTGCCAATCCAGATATAGAACTCTCAGCCACCTCTCCAGCACCATGACTACCTACATGCTACCATGCTTCCTGTCAATATACCAGACTAAACCTTTGAATGTAAGCAAGCCCCAGATAAATACCATCCTTTATAAGAGTTGCCATGGTCATGGCATTTTATCACAGACATAAAAACCCTAACTATGACACCCATATTCCTGTAAAATAATCCCAATAAAGCTCATTGGTTCACCAAGGTAGACTTTGGTGTTATTTGTACTTTGGTCTGTCATTGGCTCCCTCTCTGGACTGAAAAACATTGAACAGGGGTACCCCAACATAAAGTCAGTAAATGAGCTCATTTACAATCATGGCTATGGCAAAAATCAGTAAGAAGCTAATTGCTTGACACATTGTTTTGATTACTTGATCTCCTGGTAAATATGGCATCTTCTGCATAGAGGATCTAATTTATTAAATCTATATAGTTGGAAAACACATCAAAGAAGTGAATAATTTCTTTTGGCCCTTTTCTGTATGTAGTGGAATAATAATAATAAAGATAACTCATTTTGTGGAAGGTAGAGATGCTGACAATAGAGAAGATCAGATAAACACGCTTATTAGACAGATGAACTAAGTTGTCACCTCTGATATTTTCTAATCTGGTTGGTTAATAAAGTGAGTGTTCTGCCCCCCCCAAAAAAAACCTAGCACCTCTTATCTATAAGAAAATGCAAATCAGCTGGGTACAAAAATAAACAACTCAACAACAACAAACAACAACTCAAACAACAGTGAAGAAGTTTTCTATAGACATGCTAGCAAAAGAAACAGCAATGTAATCCTGTAATCCCAGCACTCAGGGAAGACAGAGGCAGACCGAATCTCTGTGAGTTCGAGGCCAGCCTGGTCTATAAAGCAAGTCCAGGACAGCCAAGACTACACAGAGAAACCCTGTTTCAAAAAAACCCAAGAAAGTGCAAATCAAAGCTACCCTAATCCCAGCACTCTGGACACTGAGGCACAGGATTACTGAGAGTTCAAGGCTACCTAGGCTACTTAGAAAGTTTCAGGATGGCCTGGGCCAGATAAGACCTAAGTATGGATCCCCAGGACCATGGAACAAAAGCTGGGCATGGCTATGCATACCTGTAACTCCAGTGAGGGAGCAGGCACAGGCGGATCCCAGCAGTTCACTGGCTAGCCAGGCCAAACCCATATGCTTCCATTTCACTGACACCCTGTCTCATAGGAGTAAGGTGGAAAGCAATAGAGGAAGACACATAAACATCATTCTCTGAGATGCTCAAGTGCATGTACCAAACACACAAATGCACACAACAAATGAAATGCAATCAACCAAAACCAAAAAGCAAACAGATAAACAAACAAACAAAAAAATCCTAAACAGGAACATCACTCCACCGGCAATGAAACAGCTACAATGAAACAGACATAATTGAGTCAGACATGGTGGCACAAGCCTGTAATCCCAGCACTCTGAGAGGCAGAGGCAGGCTGGTTTCTGGGAGTTTGAGGCCAGCCTGGTCTACAATGCAAGTCCAGGAGAGTCAAGGCTACACAGAGAAATCCTGCCTTGAAAAAACAAAAACAAACAAACAAAAAAAGAAAATGAAAAAAGGAAAGAAAGAAAGAAGCATCCAAGTATCACCAATAGAAAAGCGCCATGGTGCACCTTGTTTGGAAAACAGTCGGACAGTTCTTTGTAAAATTCAGTCAACACTATTTACACAGCTCAGCAGCCCTCCTCCTAGATATTTGCCCAAGAGAAACAGAAAATGCATATGTTCATTGAGAATGTGTACACGGACATTTATAACAGCTTTATCTGTGACAGCAAAAATCTGGAAACAACCCAAATGTCCATCAACTTGTGACTGGATAAACAAATATTTGCACATCCGAAATATAAAATATCATGCAGCACTTAAACAGTAGAATGAGCTGTGGGAAGATATTGCTACATAGCATGGAAGAATCTCAAAAACCATGTCAGACCCCAAAAAACCACGCAAGATTCCAAATACTTGAAACTCTAGGAGTAAAACTGTAGTGACAGAAAACAGATCTCTGGTTGCTAACATAAAGGCAGCAGAGAAGGCTGACTGTTTGGGAACAAGAGGGATTAAAATGTTCCATATCATGATGACAGTAGTGGTCACACAACTGTACAGGTCTGTTAAAACTTGGGAATTCACAGTCTTAAAGTTGGTGGATTTTGCTGCATATAAATTGCACAGCAATAAAGCTGATTTTAGGAAAGCTTCCAAAAAGAGGCAGAAAGTGGGGCAAGGGGCAGAGCTTTGTAGACTCAGTGGGAAGTATGTGCTTAGCTTGCAGGAAGCCTGCATTCAGTGCTCAGAGCAGGGTGGGGGATAGTGGCTGGGATGAAGGAATAGGGAGAGAAAGAAGAGGAGGAGACAGAAGAGGAAGAGAAAGAAGGGGGAGGTGAAAGGGGCAAAGAGCAGTAGGAAGAGGGAGATGAAGAGGAAGAGAAGAAGGAAGAAGGCCCTAGAAGCTATGTTAGTGGAAAAAAATCACAGAATTGCCACATGTTTTTGTATCCACAGTTAGACGGTAAAAACAATCATCTCTGGGTTTCAGCAAGCATCGGGTTCTGTCTTCTTGCTCTTACTTTCTGGACTGACAGCAATAAACCCAGGCTGTCACTGGGCTGGTGGAGTTGGTAGTCCCTTCTTTGATTGCATCAATTATCTCTCTAAAGAGGCCTCCTCCTTTGCAGAGAAGAGAGCACACGGGAGAATTGCTGGCCGTATCAGGGAATGCACACTGACACTGTATTTTCAAGGTGGCATTCATCCTGTGCATTCAGATTTAACAAACAGGCCCTTCCCCTTAGCAACCCACTTCTAAGAAGAAGCTCTAAGCCGGGCGTAATGGTGTGCACATCTGTACTTGGAAGGTAGAGGCAGGAGGACTGTGGTGAGTAGGAGGCCGGTCTACATACTGAGGCCCAATCTCAAAACAAAACAACAAAAACCAGACGAAGGCTAGAGAGATGCTCAGTGGTGAAGAACACTTGTTCTTGCAGAGGACCCACATGGTAGCTCACAACCTCCTGTAACTCCAGTTCCAGGGAATCTGAGGTCCTCTTCAGGCCTCTGTGGGCACTGCACAAACACGGCGCATACACAGACGTACAGGCCAAACATTCACACACATAAAAATAATCAACACAACAACGAACAACAACTCAAACAACAGCAAAGAAGTTATCTATGGACATGCTAGCAAAAGAAACAGCGAGATAGCTTGGCGGGTAAAAACATTTGCTGGGCAAGCCTGGATAGCTGAGTTCAGTTCCCCCCTACACTGATTGATGTCTGAAGACCCACCCTGAGCGACGGCAGCATCAGCCCCTGGCTTTGGGCCCTGAGCCGAATAGGGGCAGAGAAAGCTAGGCCAATGCTATCCGCGCATGCAACCGTTCTCTCTGCTTTTGACTGTGATGCGACTGATTGCGGCAAATTCCTGCATGCCTGTAATCCCAGCACTCTGGGAGGCAGAGGTAGGTGGATCACTGTGAGTATGAGGCCACCCTGGTCTGCAAAGCGAGTCCAGGACACCGAAGGCTACACAGAGGAACCCTGTCACAAAACAAAACAAGTTCCTGCTTTGACTTTCCCTAGCTGATGGACTGAAACCTGGAACTGTGAGCTAAAAATAAACCCTTTTTTTCTTTCTTTCTTTCTTTCTTTCTTTTCTTTCTTTCCTCCCTCCCTCCCTCCCTCCCTCCCTCCCTCCCTCCTCCTCCTCCTCCTCCTCCTCCTCCTCCTCCTCCTCCTCCTCTTCTTTCTTTCTTTCTTTCTTTCTTTCTTTCTTTCTTTCTTTCTTTCTTTCTTTCTTTCTTTCTTCCTTTCTTTTGTCAGGGTATTTATCACAGCGACAAAATGAAAGCAGGAAGAGTCCCTCTGGAGGGCAGAGCCCTGACCCTGTGGGTTCCAGCACTGATCTGCTTCCAGTCCTATTTGTGCTTCCGGATCCTCCAAACCGTGAAGAGCATCCTCCTCCTCACGCTCCTTCCATTGTGAACTCCACGTGGCCTTTCCTGGTCAAGTTGGACTGACACCAGGAAGTAGGCTAGATCTTCTGTCTCTTGGGTAGCTTCTGTTAAATAAGAAAAGTTACTCATGCGCTTAGTTCAGGATTCTTTCTTTTACAAAACTCTTGGTTCTACGGTCTGCTTGCCTCCATCGCCATCTTTGCTTTGTATTCTATGAACATCCAGGAACAGCATAGCCCAGACCCACACATAAGAGTCCAACCAACACCTCCTTTTAGGGGCTGGCAAGAGTGAGACCTAAAGGTCACGTCCCTCTGAAGAAAGTAATTCGCGATGATCTCTGTCGCCCTCCTGTGGCTGGACCGCAGCTTCATGCCTCCAAGCGGAGAGGGTCTCCTGCAAGGAGAGGGGAACCCTGGAAGAGAGGCAGCTCCCTCCCCTGGCACAAGCTTCCCAGAGTGCCTAGAAAGAGAAGCAGCTCGCGGCAGCAGCAGCAGATTCGCTGAAGGTGTCGCGCCGGCCAAGATTGAAACTTTAACAATCACCCTCTACTCCCCGTGTGCCCAGCTCTGTTCTCAGCCTCTCATATCAACAACTTGTTTGACAGCACCCATTTCACAGGGGACTAAGCAGGAAGACAAGGAGGTCCGAAACAGACCCAAGGTCACACCTTGAGAGGACAGAGGAGCTGGGACAAGCACACGGGCCGTGCCCTCCAGAGCCTGTGTACTCACCACCACATCACCAGAAAAATGATGGGTGAAGTTCAAAGTTCACATTACATATGGAGTAGGGGTTATAGGGTTATAGGGAAGGGGCAGAAAAATTTCCCCCTTTTGTATCTACATTTTGGGATGTTGTGTGGGTTTTTTGTTTGTTTGCGCATTTATTTTTGGTTTTAACAGCCTAACACTTACATCATTTGAAGAGAGGCCTATTTATATTTTTGCAGTCAACTTTGTTGTTTGGTGGAGGTGGGTTTGTGACATGGTCCCATGTAGCCCAGGCTGGCTGAGAATGACCTTGACCTTCTGGTATTCCTGCCTCCACTTTGCTACTATTGGGGTCACAGGTGTACCCCACAACACCCAGGGCTTCATGTGTGCTAGCCAAACACTCTACCAAACAAATCACACTCCTGCCTTTCTTTATTTTGTTTTGAGATATAGTCTCACTTAAGACCCAGTGGTCTTAAACTCACAACAATCCTGCCTCAGCCTCCCTGGTTCCGAGATCCCAGATATGCATCACTAGATCTAAAGTAGCTTATATAGTCACGTGAAAAATAAATATAAGGCTGGATACAGCAGTGCACACCTGTAATTCCAGTGTTTGAGAAGCAGTTATGACTTCAAGGCCAGTCTGGGCTAATCAGTGAGATGCTGTTTCAAAATGCAAGGGGGAGGAGGAAGAGAAGGAAGGAAGGGAAATGAAATGAAAAAGGGGGGAGAGGAAGAGAGAGTGGGAAGGGAGAGCAAAGGAAAGAAAGAAAAGAAAAGGTAATGCAGAGGGCAGGAACATTTGCTTACAATACAATTTAAGCATCACACTCACCTGCCTGGCAGGTCCCAGGCAAGCCTGGCACTCAAGTACAAAACAGCTGCAGAGGTGGGCTGGATCAGTACCGGACTGAGGAAGTTTCATGACGGGCTGAGGAGCCGGCTGCTGCCATGCGCTCTGAACAGTGGCTTGGGCACATTTTTTCACTGTTTTGTCATAAAATATCTCTATTGTAAACCCAGAAAGATCTGTCAGACAGTCGCTTGTCCCCAGAGGGGGTCCCAGGCACACAACTCTCTTACATGTGTAAATGTTTGTGGTCTGGTTCCTAGAAGAGGAATCCCAATTGTGTCTCTGACTCCATTTTCAGCACTAGGGTCCACAGCACAGAACCAAATTTGGGCCAAAGTGAGCAAATGGCTGGCGGCATGCTTTGCGTCTTCCCACTGGGTAGAAAGGACATGTGATCAGTTACACAGCTCCTTGGTCCACAGAAACAAGTGGGTTCAAGGGCATCTGGGTTTACAATGGGGATATTTTATGACAAAACAATGAAAAAATTTGCCCAGGCCACTATTTGGAACATATGGTGAAACCTTTTTAGTCCCATAAGGAACCACCCACCTCTGCAGCTGTGTTTTACTTGAGTGCCAGGCTTGCCCGGGACCTGCCAGCCAGCTGAGCATGATGGATATGGTAGCACACAGCTGTAATCCCAGCACTTGGGAGGCAAGAGGCAGGCAGCTCTCTCTCTCTCTTTCTCTCTCTCTCTCTGCGCTTGGTATGGTAGCACACAGCTGTAATCTCAGCACAGAGGTTGAGGCAGGAGGTCCATTCCTGAATCAGGGGCAACTGAGGCTAAGCTGCCGAATTCCTGGCCAACACTGACTGCATTGTAGAGCTCTATTGCTTCCTGAGCTACGTCCCCAACCTTTTTTTTTTTAAATATATATTTGGATATATTTATTTTAATTCTTTTGAGGCAAAGCTCCTACTGTCCTTAAGCATAATGGCTGTCAGCATCTTCATCAGAGCAGGTTTAATTACCTTCAAAAGGCCTCCAGTCTCAGACTTGCCGATGTTCTCCCACAGAAAGAGGAAGTGGGGAGATTGTCAGCCCCTCACCTGAGCTTCTAATGAGTCCCAAGCCCATCCAGCTGTATCTAATTCTGCTCCAGCTGCACACAGTCTTGGGAGGTGGAGTAGGTTGGAAGGTTAGCTGAAGTGGAGTTCTTTCTGTGGGGAAGCTGTCATCCACGCTGACGAGGGGTCATCCATGCTCCGGGAAGCAAACCCAATAAACTCCCTGGTTCACCAGCCTGGGTGTGCCTAGAGCTGTTCCTTCAATCTGTTGCTTGTACCCTGTCTGGGTAAGAATGAGTGTCTCCAGGAAGAGTTATCAAACACCTATACAACAGAGCTTGTGCAGTGAATTTGCACCCTTCTGCCTTGAAAGGACAGTGAAAGGAGGCTCACATCAGCTGTCTTCACTTTGATGGCGTCTTCTCAGCCTTCAGAGCTAAGAAAAATGACTCTGTTCCCCATAGGGCCGCTGTAGCAGAAGGCTTTGTGGCCAAGCCTGCCTTCCCAAGGGCATAAGAACAAAGCAAGAAGCAGTCCTGGGAACACCCAGGAACTCGTGTCTATAAACACGAGGAGGCAGTCTGGGAATGAAGACCCAGTAGAGAAGGGAATCCAGGGAGAAGGGAAGGCATGAGGGGAGGGTAGACGGCTGGGGACAGGGCAGGTGGTGCAGAATGGCTGGAGCCCGATGTGAGGCGAGGGAGAAGGGGCAAAGCAGGGCCCGGTGCCAACAGGCAGAGCCAGGCTTCTGCAACCGCAGACTCCTGGCAAGCACAGGCTGCTGTGGTCTGTGAGAAAGCTTTTACTCACCTTTGGTAAAACTTAAAAAAAAAAAAATTACAGGTATTATCCTTGTGTATTATATGTAATTACACAATCTCCCTATAAAATCACACTGTCACATATGTAATTATCACACATACATATGTAATTTATACAAAGTGAGGGTTGAGCCTATAGAGTTAAAAGAACCCTGATTCTGATGTTATTTCTCTTCTGGACTTTAGCTGTACTATCTTTAGAAGAGGAGAACAGTAAGTTGTAACAGAGTATGGCATTTGCATGCCTATAATTCCAGCTCTTGGAAAAACAAAGAGGCAAGAAGATTTCAAGTTTGAGGCCAGCTTGGTCTACGTAGCAAAAACCTCCATTTACCTTTTGATTGACTGGTTGGTTGACTGATTGATTGATTGAGACAGGGTTTCACTGTATAGTCTTGGTTATCCTGGGCTCAATTGGTAGACCAGGCTGGCCTCAAACCCACAGAGATCCTCCTGCCTCCTGCTCCCGTCTCTCTGAGCACTGGGATTAAAGGGATGCGACACCACACCAGGCTACTTTATTTTTTTTAAAGTTGTAACTTTTTCTGTTGGTGGCCCTTCCCCCTCTTCCTGTAAATATTTATAGGCCTAGAGATTCCAAAATTCTGGGACTATTAAAATAGATAACTTGGGAACCGGATTTTCACATCTGACAAGTCCCCATCCTAAGGGATGAGTAGGGCAAAATCCGGAGCGCTGACTGGGTGAGGTCACACTGGCGTCCGCTTCCTCTAGAATACTATGATTTAGGGTGTCTTTCTTGCCTCAGGAGAGGACCTCAAGGCAGAACCCTGGAGACAGGAACTGAAGCAGAGGCCCCTGGGAATTACGGCTTGCTCCGCCTGCTCTCTCATACAGCCAAGGACCACCTGTTCTGCCAGGGGAAGGTCCACAATGGGCTGGGCTCTCCTGCATCAATCATTAATCAACTCCTGTGGCCAGGAGTTGGTGGCTCACAGTGTTAATCCCAGGCAGGTGGGTTTTTATGAGTTCCAGTCCAGCCGAGGCTACAGGGAGAGTTTCTCAGCTGACGGTCCCTCTTCTCAGACGATTCAAACTGTGTCAGGGTGACTAAAACCAACCAGTCTGGTCTCCACGGAGAGTCTGTGCAAAGAGGGGTGGTGAGCGGTGTGTGCAGAAAGGGGGCGGCCTCCATTTCAACAACCAGCTCTCTAGGTAAGGAATCCAGTTGGGTGAAAGTCCTGTTCCAGGAACTAGTTAATTCCTTCCAGGACAGAGCCCCTAGTACCTGATTACTTCCCACCTGGCCCCACCTCTTAAAATCACAGCATGTAGCCCTTTCATCTTAACTTTGCGGACAGCTGTGCCCTTCAGCTAGTGAGGAAATTTCATGACTGAATGTTCACCTGTTTTTATTTGCTGAGACCAGAGAGCAACAAATGACAGCCCTTAGGCCAGATAGAGCCCTTCCGTTTTTGTGTCACCTACATTTTTAAAATGGGAAAAGGACTACTCTGGTGAATAGTTATTAGAACGGTGAGAAAAGTTACTAGAAGGGTTAAGAATTTTACTGCAAGTTTGAAGCCAGCCTGGTCTACAAAGCAAGTCCAGGGCAGCCAGGGCTGTTACACAGAAAAACCCTGTCTCAAAACAAAACAAAATGAAACAAAAATTGTCTTGTGGCCCACAAAGCCTAAACAGTTACCATCTGGCTGGCGCTTTATAGAAAAGGTTTTCATCCAGGGTGGAAACAATGCCTAGCACACAGTAGGTCTGAGTGAACGGAGGAGCTGGATGAGTGTGTCCTCTAAACTCAGGCAGGAGCTGGGAGGTGGCCCCAGGTAGAATCTGGTTTTCAGAGGCATACTCACGGAAGGGCCAGAGGGCAGGGACTTCTCATCAGAGGATGTGGGGGTGAGGAGGGGTACAGAATCAGGGCAGAGTGGCCAGAAGAACAAAGAGGAGCTGAAGGGAACTAGGGTGGGGAAAGGGAAGCCAGGAGGGGAAGAGAGCCAGTGCTAACTCTGGAGCCTCCTGCCTGGCTTGAGAAGGGAGCATTCCAGCACAGTTAGCAGGATTAGTTTAGGGCCTTCCTCCTCTCCCAGCCGTCAGCCTGCGATTTTCCAGGCATCTCCCTAGAACCAGAATTTACAGTAAAAGGACATGTCCTAATCCCAAGCCCTTTCGTAACTCCAGTGACTCCTGGCTTTATCTTATCAGATTGGAACACCATACAAGTCACCCCTGAAGCCACCCTCTAATCTCAATTTTGGAAAAGAGAAACAGAGGGAGGAGATTCCCTTTGGAACCTGTTGTGCAACAAAATTCCAAAAGCTTCCAAACTCTATAGGGTCACCCAGGGAACCAAGCAGCGAGATCCCTGTGCGAAGCCCTCGCTCAAGCCCCATGCTCACACCCTTAGCGGGCCTGGTTTTAATCTGAGCACCTTTCTGTTTCGAATAAACTCTAGATCTGAGATCTGTTCATCCTGAAACTCTTTTAGGCTGCTTGCCCTCACAAGCCATGGATCTAGGTTTTGCCCGTGAGGTCTCAGAAAAAGAACTCTGGAAGTTGAGCAAGTGACAGCAGGAGGCCCATTTCCACCTTATGTTGGTCTTGATGCAACCAGATGTGGCAGATGCAATACACACTGTGGTCCTCTGGGAGGCCAGGGTGAGGCCAGCAGGTCAGCATGGGGCCCTGGGACTCAGGTGGCTGACACAGCAAAGCCAAAGGCTTCTAACTGCACACACTGCCTTTGTATAGAGCTCTGAACTCACTAGGTCTTCTGGTCTCAGAGGACTGTGTAATCCCTGAGAATCATAGAGCAGAGATGGCTGTGGAGAACCAAAGACTGCATTGACTCTGTAGTCATGGCAACAAAATAAGCAAGTGATAGAATGATAGATATTTAATATTTAATAGCTGTGCCCATAGTGGTGGTGATAGGACTGTTGATATTACTTTTTAGAAGGAGGGAAAAATGTTACAGATCCTCACCTTGGACTACAGCCATCACCATCTCCTGTTCCACTCCCAGCTGCTTGTGGGCTTGGAATGAGGGGGCAGTGCTAAAGTATATAAGTGGAAGGTTGTCTGGGCATGGGGGCACATGCTTTTAATCCCTGCACTTGGGAGGCAGAGGCAGGTGGATCTCTGGTTTCCAGGGCAGCCTGGTCTACAAAGTGAGTGCAGGACAGCCAAGGCTCTGTTAATGCAGAAAAAATCTGTCTGGAAAAACCCCCAAAAGAAGCAGGAGAAGGAGGAGAAAAGAGGGGGAGGAGGAGGAGGAAGGTTGGCTAAGAGTTAGCACTCCAATGATGGGACTTCTGTGAGTTGTCACCTGTTGTGATAGGAGTTTTGGTGAGCCAACTGTCTTCTTTAGGGTTTCTATTGATGGATGAAATGCTGTAACCAAAAGCAATTAGGAGAGGAAAAGGTTTATTTTACTCCACCTAACACTTCATCATCAAAAGCAGTTAGGGAAACAACTGAAACACGTCAGGAACCACAGAGGCCTTGGAGGGGCGCTGCTTACTGGCTTGCTCCCATGGCTTGCTCAGCCTGCTTTCTTTATAGAACCCAGCACCCCCTGCCCAGGGGTGGCATCACCCACTATGTACTGGACTCTCCCACATTAATCATTAGTTAAGAAAATGCCCTAGAGGCTAGTCCACAGATCAGTTTTATTTATTTGTTTATGTTTGTTTGTTTATAGAATTAACTAATTTGTTTGTTTGTTACAAGTTTGTAACTTTGCATCCTGGCTCCAGCTCCCTCCCTCATATCCTCCCAGCCCTACTCACCCTTGCTCCTCCTCCCCCATGCTTCGCCCCCAACCCATTGATAGGGGAGGACCTCCTTTCCCTCCATCTGACCCTAGCCTATCAGGTCCCATCAGGACTGGCTGCATTGTCTTCCTCTGTGGCCCTGCAAGGCTGAAACCCTCAGGGGGAGGTAGTCGAAAAGCCACCCACTGAGTTCACAGCAGAGACAGCCCCTGCTCCCCTCACTAGGGAACCCACTTGGAGACTGAGCAGCCCATAGGCTTCCTCTGAGCAGTGGGTCTAGGTCCTCTCCATGCATGGTCCTCAGATGGAGTATCGACCTCTGCAGGCCCCCCTGGGTTCCTTGGCTCTGTTGGTCTCCCTGTGGAGCTCCCATCACCTCTAAGACCGTGCAGAAGGTTTTTCCATAAGGTGTCCTGCTCTCCGCCCAAAGTTTGGCTATGAGTCTCAGTATCTCCTTCAGTATCCTGATGGGTAGAGTCTTTGAGAGGCCCCCTGTGGAAGGCTCCTGTCCTGTTCCTTGTCTTCTCCTACTTCCAATGTCTATCCTATGTGACCTTCTGAGTGAGGTTTCAGCCTCTTCCCTAGGGTCCTCCTTGTTGTTTAGCTTCTTTAGGACTATAGATCTTAGTATGTTTATCCTATATTATATGGCTAATATCCACTTATAAATGAGTATACACCATATGTGTCTTTTTGCTTCTGGGTTATCTCACTCAGGATGATCTTTTCTAGTTCCCACCATTTGCCTGAAAGTTTCATTATTTTCTTGTTTTTAATTGCTGAGTAAGTATTCCATTGTATAAATGTACCACAATTTCTGTATCCATTCTTTAGTTGAGGGACTTCTAGGTTGTTTCCAGATTCTGGATATTACAAATAAAGCTGTTATGGATATAGTTGAGCAAATGACCTTGTTATATGGTTGAGCATCTTTTGGGTATATGCTCAGGAGTGGCATAGCTGGATCTTGAGGTAGCACTATCCTAATTTTCTGAGAAAGCACCGGATTGATTTCCAAAGTGGTTGTACAAAGTTACATTCCCATCAGCAATGGAGGAGGGTTCCCCTTTCTCCACATTCTCTCCAGCATGCATCATCCCCTTGACTTTTTTATCTTAGCCATTCTGATGTGTGTGATGTGGAATCTCAGGGTTGTTTTGGTTTGCATTTCTCTGATGACTAAGGATGTTGAACATTTCTTCAAGTGTTTCTCTGCCATTTGATATTCCTCTGTTCGGAATTCTCTGTTTAGCTCTGTACCCCATTTTTTAACTAGACTGCTTGGTTTGTTGGTGTTTAACTTCTTGAGTTCTGTATATATTCTGGATATTAGCCCTCTGTCAGATATAGGGTTGGTGAAGATCCTTTTCCAGTCTGTAGGTTCTCATTTTATTCTGACGATAGTGTCCTTTGCTTTACAGAAGCTTTTCAGTTTCATGAAGTCCCATTTTTTGATTGTTGGTCTTAGAGCCTGTACTGTTGGTGTTCTGTTTAGGAAGTTGTCTCCTGTGCCAATGAGGTCAAGGCTCTTCCCCACTTTTTCTTCTAACAGGTTTAGTGTGCACAGACCAATTTTATGAAGGCATTTTCTCAACTGAGGCTCCCTGCTCTCTGATGACTCTAGCCTTCATCAAGTTTACGTAAAACTAAAGGACTCTTTGAGTCCACTGAGATCTTGTAAACAACAGCTAGACATAGACAGAATTATATCTCCTGGAGGGTTTCAGACAATTGTCAGCTACCAGATGTGGATGCTGGTAATCAAACTCAGATCCTCTGCAAGAACAATGGACACTCTTAACTGATGAATTATCTCTCCAGCTTCCATCTTGCTTTTTGAGATAGAGTCTCTCAGTGGCCTGAAAATTGTCAAGTACAAACAACCAAGATCTTCCTTTCTAGGACCCTACCCCATTCCATAGTGCTGGAATTACAAGTACAGGCCACCATGCCCATTTTTTTTAACTTAAAAATTTAAAATTAAATGTTTGCAGCATTGGAGATCAACTAAGACCCTTGCTTTTGCTAAGTGCATGCTCAACCATGGAGCTGTATCCTGTAGCCCACATGTTAAAAAATGGTTGTATTATGAAATTATGGGTTCAGTTGCTGCTACTGAAGTTATCCAATTACTCCTTAAAAGCATCATTGATATCTGCAGCGGGGACATATGCCTGTAAATCCCTGGAAAGCAGGGATAATTGCTGTGAGTTTGAGGCTAGCCTGGGCTATGTGAGTATATAGGTCAGCCAGAGCTATATAACAAGATCACGCTTCAAAAGAAATAAAATGGTATTATTAAAGCTTCCCCCCCTTGTTTCCATTTGTGTGTGTGTGTATGAATATTTTACATGTGTAGGAGCATGTGAATATGGGCACATGTATGTATGCATGTGTGCATGTGTGCTTACATCACATACATCTTAATTCCTAAGATTAATATCAGAATCATCCTTAATTATTCTTTCACCCTATTTTTTAAGGCAGGGTCTCTTAATCAAATCCAGAGTTCTTGGATCTGGCAAGTCTTACTAGACAGCCTTCTCTGGGGAACCTTTGTCTCCCTCTTCAGAGGCTAGAATTCCAGGCAGGCCACCACATCCGGCTGACCTCCATGTGGGTTCTGGAGCTCCTAACTCTCCATGTTCACACTTGGGGGGAAACACTTTACCTGGTAACCCACCTCTTGAACCTTTGTTTTGTTTGTTGAGACAGGGTTTCATCTAGACTAAGACGGCTTCAGACCTCTCTATGTTGTCAGGAATGACCTTGAAGTCCTGCCCTGCCCTTTACCTCCCAAGTGCTGGAGTAAAGGTCGGTGCCATCATATTTGGCCTATTGGGGTCTTAAACAGTTAACTGTTTTCATGTGTATACAGTGTGTCCTAGGGCTAGGACACATAGATCCTTGCTTCAAAGAGAGAGAGAGAGAAAAAAAAATCACAAGACAACTAGAGAAAAAGATACACATTATTATAAACTGTTTTGCTGTTTTGGCCCAAGCTGGCTCTGAACACTGTTCAGTTGAGGATGACCTTGAGCTCCTGAGCCTCCTGTCTCCCAAACGCTAGAATTACAGGTGTGTACTCCTGGCCTTATATATATATATTTGGAAAGTGTTCAGAGCAGTTTTTGAAGTGAAGTTTGGCGTTTTGTTCTTGTTTTCTTTCTTTCTTTCTTTCTTTCTTTCTTTCTTTCTTTCTTTCTTTCTTTCATTACATATTCAGTGTTCTGGCTGCACGCCAGAAGAGGGCACCAGACCTCATTATAGATGGTTGTGAGCCACCATGTGGTTGCTGGGAATTGAACTCATGACCTCTGGAAAAACAGCCAGTACTCTTAACCGCTGAGCCATCTCTCCAGCCCTGTTTTTTTTTTTTTTTTGTTTTCAAGATAGGGTTTCTCTGTGTATCCCTGGCTGTCCTAGGCTCACTCTGTAGACTAGGCTGGCCTTGAACTCACAGAGCTCTGCCTGCTTCTGCCTCCCCAGAGTGCTGGGATTACAGGCATGTGCCACCATGCCCGGCTGAAGTGAAGTGCATCATTCTATGATGCACATTATAACTAATATCTGGAAGCATAACTCCTCAAGGAGCAGGGACACAGCCCACAGTGTCCTGGTGGGAGACCCAGCACCAGAATCATGTCTCCTAGGGACTGGGCACCGGGAAGTGAGGGCAGGGCTATAAATAGTGACAGCCAGAGTTTACAGTACAGGCTGATGAAGTAAGGGACCATAAACACACATAAACAGAGTGTGGCTCTTAGCTATAAACACCAGGCCAAATGCACCTCCTGTGTAAAGACTGAGGGCTCTGTTTAGGTTGAAGAAACCTCACCTGCTGTGGAAAGGCAAGACGGCATATCAGTTGTGGGGTCAGACAAAGCAAGGTTTGAACCCTCGCCTTTTCACTAGCTGTGTGAGACTGGGTGAGTTATGTGCCCCCTACAAATGTGGCTTCCAGAACCTACCGTGGGCCTCATGGCTGTGTGCCTATTCCAGCACTAGGATCCAGAGAGCACCAAGTAGAAGAAGAGAAAAACAATCCCTCAAGCAGCATCTCACCTCCCTCTCTGTGTATTTGCTGGGCCATTATCTTGCCTTTCTCCCTGGGATATTGCCAGCTTCTCACAAAAGGGATTATGTATTCGTGGCTGTGGTATCTGACTCACACCGAATCTTCTCAGGAGATGTTGAGATAATCAGCATCGCACAAACAACTTGCTCAGATAATAACCCAGGCTCAGAGTTAACTGGATTATGTGCTCTGTCTAATTTCGGGGGTCACCTTATCTAACCTTCATAACAATTCCTCGATTGTCCCTGTGAATATCCCAGTCAAATGATAGGGATACAGAAACTGCAAACTTGCCATGCTTGTGCAGCTAGTAAATGGGGGGTGGGAGGGTGGAGGAGGAGGCGGCAGGCTCTGCTCCTGCAGTCACCAGGAAGAATTCCGCCGGCCAATGGGAGTTCCAGCAGCTGTCTGAGTACCAAAAAGGGAGAGAAACTGTGAGAGGGATCAGCGCATTCCAGGCCCCTGCTACGGCTTCAGGACAGCACTGAAGTGTAACAAGCCTGGGGTGGGGGTTGAAGGAAAAAGAACGGTTGCAGGGGGGGAAAGTGGTTGAGCTCAGTTTCTTGGCCTCTCCTGGGTCTCAGTGCTGGAGAGGGTCTGAGGGTACTCTGTGCAAATGAGCCCAGGCCTCTGTACAAAGTTCTCAGTGGCTAAAACAACCTAAGTCCTAGGAATCCCAGACATGAGGCAGCCAACACATAGCTGGCATTGGGTTAGCAGGAAGCAAGGAAGTACATCTGGGCATATGGAAGAGATCAGGGAGCTGCAGCAGACTTTAGCAAGAGGGATAATACAGTAGCACAGATAACTTAGTGTAGAAGTTTCAAGTTCAAGCGGTTGAGGGGGCTTGCCACGTGTAAAGCCCTGGGTTCGAGTCCCCACACTGCAAATAAGCAAACAAACTAATCACCAGCTGGGTATTCTAATCCCAGCACTCAGGAGTCTGAAGCTAGTAGGCTGCCATGAACTAAGGCCAGCCTGGACTATATAGTGAAGACTATGTCTCAAAACAAAACAAGCGACTGGCCAGAGTGTTTGCCTAGCATGTGCTCTGTGTGTGTGTGTGTGTGTGTGTGTGTGTGTGTGTGTGTGTAAGCAGAACTGGAGAGCTAGCTGGCTGTTGGCCATGCCAGAAGGAGGACCTGTCATTGTGAACCCAAGAGGCAATACTGCCCACAGAACACCGAGGTCTACCAAACCCTCGGAACCTCTTACTGCTGACCACTCAAGAGTTTAAACGGAAGGCCATCCCCCAGAGACCAGTGACGTTATGCTCAGAAGCTGTATTCCATTTGTCTCTTTCTTCGTGATTTTGCTGGTTCGAGGCTCACCTTCTCCACTAGCTCAACCATTTTTCTGTATACTGGAAGAACGAATGGAGGTTCCAGGCCTCTACTTTCAGCTGCTGGGAGGAAGCGGGGAGCATCCTGTTGACCCCTCTGAGTCAAGGGTCAGATTATCACAGCTGATTGGAAATCTCACTTAAAAGGCCCATCCATGCCTCCTCATAGAGGACTGTCTCGAGTTCTCTGAGTCTGAGGGGAGCTCATATTGTCGAATTTATTATCCGACCTTTACTTGGATCTTCCCTCCCAAATTCTCTGCGGGGAAAGCCGATCAGGTCCCACCCCGCTCCCGCCTTCCACCTCCCACAACCACCTTTCTCTAGCTCCTGAGGAGACTGAGGTACTTCCAGAAACTTGCTTAGATTCCCAGCATGCCACACGGAAGTTTTCTCTGGCCTAGTTCTCCAGTCCCAGTGTGTTTTTACTGCTTGAGGCCCCAGCAAATCTGACTTTGAAACGTGTCCCACGCTTGTGACTTTGTCTGGCAGGAGTGGGTTCCTGTTTCCTGTGGGATCCTATAACCTGAGGAACTCAGAATCGGGAACTGAATAAGTGCTTAATTAATGATTGGATGAGTAAAGGCCCTTTGCTCAATCCCAGCACCCGCCCCGTCTCCCTACCAAGGTGGGCTCTGTCCCTCGCCCCAGAGCGTCCCTTTCCTAGTCGCCCGCTCTCCAGGAATTAGCCTAACTGCAGACCAGTGGCAGATTCCTTCCTTCTGGACGGAAGCCCACCGTTTGGTTGGATCGGGAATGCAGGAAACCAACGCCCACGGCTGCGCTGGGGACCTCGGTGTTGCCCCTCTTCCCCCCCAAACTCGCAGCCATTGGAGGATGGGGCGGGCGTGCCCTCCCGGTAGCCCCTTGACTCCCCTCCCCATTTCCCGGGGTGGGGACGCCGGGAGGCGGGAGGTGAGGAGGGACTGCCGAGGGGCGTCGGGTTACGTCCCCGCCTCCTCCGCCTGAGCTGCGGAGCCGCCGGGGTTGCGGGACCACAGTTGGGAAACATGCTGGACGCTAGCGGTCGGAGCCGGGCGGCGTGGACGTGGGCGCTGCTCCTGCAGCTGCTGCTGGCGGGGCCCGGAGGTTGCCTGAGTCGCCAGGAGCTCTTCCCCTTCGGCCCCGAGCAGGGGGACCTAGAGCTGGAGGCCGGCGACGACGTGGTGTCCCCCTCCCTGGAACTGATCGGAGAGTTGAGCTTCTACGATCGCTCGGACATCACGTCGGTCTATGTGAGTCGGGGCTGTGTGGGGAGGAAGGCCAGAGCACTCTGGGGGCGCCGATCTAGAGAGGCAGACGTGGGACCTGGGCGTCACCCCGGGGGACCCGAGCGCTAGCTGCTCCGCCGGGTCTGTGCGCCTCTCTGTCACTGTCACTCCGGGAGCACGCGAAGTGTGGGGTGGCGTCAGCTTTCGGATCCACCCATCTCCGCGTGCGCCCTGCGCGGACCCAGGGACCTCGGGTGGAGTTTTCTCTCTCGGTTCCCGGTGTCTTTCGCCTTTGTCCCGAACCTTCCATCTGGGACAGGTCCCAGGACCCCGCAGCGCAACGGCCAGAGTTGGGTAGTACCCTGCGTGCGCGCCTAAGGGGCTCTGCCGACGGCGAGCCGGAAAGCCCGGGGAAACTGTGCTACCCCGCTCCAGAGTTCAGCAGACAGCGGCTGCATCTGTGTGCGTGGGTTCGGGCTACGTCCTGGCAGAGCTTCTGCTCTCTTAGTTGGGGCTCGTTTCGGAGTTCAGAGGTCGGGGCTGGGAACGCAGGACGCCCCAGGGATCCAATTTCCTGTAACCCAGGGTGTCACCCAGGGGCCCCAGATGAGGAGTGGGACCGCGTGACCTCTTGGCTCCCTCCAACCTCCCCATTGCCTGCAGGGCCTGGGGGCTGCTCCCGGCGCACCATGTGGATTTGATATAAAGCCTGCGTGCATTCCACAAGTGGAGGGGGGGCTACACAAATGGCGTCTGGGGCCTGTCCTGCGGCCGAGTGGCTGTGCTCCCGGCCTGGCCTGGGCAGATAGCCTAGGGCACCACCCCCGTGCAGCTTGTCAGCTTTGCCTAGAAAGAATGGGTCCTCAGTCACACCCACAAAGAACTCACCCTTTTGCTGGCTGGTTGCCCTAGCCCTCGTGGGAAGCTTGAAGAAGCTTATGTTAAGACTTTATCATGCTTTCGAATACACAAAGTCAAACGCTCCACCTTACCAAGGAAACCAAGGTGATGAAGCACCCATCAAGATAGCAAAGCATATATATAGCATTATATAGCATTCAGGCTTCTCCCACCTTCCCAGGCTGCTCTCCCCCCTCCCCCCCGCCCCAGGCTGGGGAGTTAGGGATCAAAACCAGAGCCTCCTGAATGAAAGACAAGCACTGCATCCTGGCCCCTCCAGTTTGCTTTTAAACCACATTGAGTACTAAGCGTAGCGGTAGCACCAGCAATGGGGTTTGGTTAACTACCAAAGAGCGTGGATCTGAGAAGCGATCAATAGCCTCTGCCAGATTCCGCCAGAGATGTGAAGATGTGCAGGGGCCATGGCGGTACTTGCCGGAAATCCCGCACTGGGCAGGTCAAGGCCAGCCTGGACCGTGGGGTTTAAAACTGTCTTTAAAAGCCAGGAAATAACCCGCGAGGTGACTCAGTGGGTAAAGGCATTCTACTTGTCCATCCTGGCAACCTAAGTTCATATCCCTATGCCTAGGTCCCACAAAGTAGAAGGAGGAAACTGACTCATCCGAGTTGTGTGTGTCCTGTGTCCCGTCTCCGGTTTACAAGCGGACAGGGTAAAATGAATACACAAATAAACTGGGGGGGGGGGTGGTGGCACAGGTTTGTAATCTCAACGTGAAGGAGGTAGAAATAAGGAGAATCATGAGTTTGAAGATATCCTGAGGCACAAGAAACTGTCTCAATAAGCAAAAGCTAATTTTGGATTTAGAAAATGACAGCTGTCATTACCGATGCCCCAGGAGGTAGGTTCCCCAAATGTGGCCCAGGGACCCCTGAGTATAAGGAATTCAGAAGGTCAAGATTATTCTACACAATACTAAGATATTATTTGCTTTCCTTTTTTCCCTTATTTGTATTTTACGTATGTGGGTGTTTGCCTGCATTATGTCTGTGCGGAAGGGGCTGGAAGAGGCCGGAAGAGGCCAGAAGAGGCCAGAAGAGGGCAATAGATTTTCTCCCTGGGATTGGGGATCCCATCTGGATGTTGGGAATGACCTTAACCGTTGGCCCATCTCTCTAGCCTGTGTTTTATTAAACATTATTTATTATTATTGGATGTGTGGGCACATGTGTCATGGTGCAAGTGTGGAGGTTAGAGGGGAACCCTTGGGAACGGGGTTCTTCTGTTGCTGTGGGCTTCAGGGATGGAATTTAAGTAACTCAAGACTTTCAGGCTGTGAGACAAGGACCCTTACCCTCTGTGCCATCCTGCCGAACCTAACTGCTTGCTTTTATACTTTAGTTGCTCAGGAATGAACGGTGCAGTTCACTGGGGGCTGCATGGTAGCCACATGTCTCTCTTCATGGAGAAGCAGCTGCCTTCCATTTTAGTCAGACATCAGGTTGATTTGCAGACATGTGAAGCAAAATCTCATCTAACACATTTATTATTAAAATGTTGTAAGTATTTAATTTGCTCTTGGCTTTACGTTTTCATATGATTAAAGTGTTTTTGGGAATCTTCAAGACTGTTATGTGTTTGAAGGGCTCCTGCAGCCATAATGCCTGAGGGCTGGTCATATGACTATCCAGACGTTGAGTTTAAGGACAGGAAGAAAGCATTGCCGGGAATGTCTTCCAGAAGAGGCAGGCGCCATGTTGGATACTAGTTCCTCCTGTGAACCTCATCAGAGTCCCTCCCTGCTTTATGATGTGTGATTTCCCCAGAGGAAAAGGCCCTGAATGGTTATCAGTAGAGTCCAACCAATAAAACCAGCTGTTCACCAGATCCCTTCAGGGGCTAAGCCCCATCCAGAGTACTAAACCATTAGAAGTTTCAGAGCTTTGCTGCCATGGCTCCCGAACCTTAAACTCCCTGAATGGGAGACTTTCCTAACTATTGTAGCGTTGTTCAGAGTAATGAAAACACTTCCTGCCTTTGATTGGAATGTTGTCTCAGTTTGCAGGCTTGCTATCATGTCGACTGGCCAACCCTCATTGGGTGTGTAAGACAATGAAATAATTTCTAGAACATCATTTTAGCGATTACTAAATTATTTGCCTGTGAGTCATAAAGATAAATAAATAAATTAGTTATGACTTGATATATTCATTCTGTTTTGCTGAAAAATGTTTCATATGGTTGGAAATAGAGTATCTTTCGCAACAAAAAGATTATGAGCCAAAGCGCTTACCCTGTAGCTGTGAGGACCCAGGTTTGATTCCCCAGAACCCGGGGGCAAAAAGGCAGGCACAGCAGCAAGCCTGTCATCTCAGCACCGTGGAAGCGAGGACAGAGGATTCCTGGCTCCTGCTGGTCAGTGTTTCTAGCCTACTCAGCAAGCCCTAGATTCAATGACAGACTGTCTCAAAACTAAAATTGAGAGTGACTGAACAAGACAAGCTCACATAAACCTCTGGCCTTCGAGTGCACAGAAACACCATGTGCCGACACACACAGAGACACGAACACGTACACACAGAAAATCATCGTGTACTTTCCTCCAACACACACACGCACCCCCACAAGCATGAGCACACATCACCTTCTGTTGTTCATGGGTACTGTTGCTTCACTTACTACCCCACAGGACCTTCAGAGACTCTCCTCTCTGAAGCTGTTCAGGCTGCTCAGAGCACAGGGGCTCTGGCCCAGGGAGGAAGGCAGCTATTTAGCCTATTTAAAACCCCGATCACCCAGCTTTAGCCTGGGCCTGAGATGCCTAGATGAAGAAGCACCTGCTTCTCATTTTCCCCAAGTGTCTCAGTGGCTGAGCAATGACTGTAGTGGAGTCTCAGAACCCAAGAGTATTAATTCCAGCAGGGTCTGAAATGTAATCGACTAATTATAGTGACCAATTTATAATTGAATCCAGATCATTCTGATACTCTTAAAAGTATCAGATACATAAACATATATATATATATATATATATTTTAAAATTTAAAATTAAACCAGGCATGGTGGTACAAGCCTGTAATGGCATCACTCCAGGAGATATCAGGCCAGCCTGGGCTACATACATAGTGAGTCTAAAGATAGCCTGGAGTAAAGACTAAAGCCCTACCTACTTCTAAAGCCAAAAATAAAAAAACTCATTTATTTATTTAATTAATTAATTTTCATTTTTTGGTTTTTTGGAGACAGGGTTTCTCTGTGTAGCCTTGGCTGTCCTAGAACTCACTCTGTTAACCAGGCTGGCCTCAAACTCACAGAGATTTGCTTGTCTTTGTTTCCCTAGCTGGGATTAAAGGCATGTGTCACTACTGCCTGGCTTGTTGCTTTATTTTAAAAGTTGCCTTTACCTTTTCAGGACATTCGTGCTACTATTATTTTGAACTAGGGTCTCATGTGGCCCTCACTGGCTATGAATTCCCAACGTGTCCATCAAGGATTGAATTCATGATCCTCTTGCCTCTACCTCTTGAGTGCTAGAATTACAGGCATGTACTGCCGTATTTACTTGATGAAGTGCTGTGGTTTAAACCCAGGATCTCCTGCAAGCTAGACAAGCATTCTATCAATTGAGCATATGTATGTGTGTATGTGATACATACAGGTACTACAATAGTCTAATGTTAAGATTCATTATCCATTCATTCTACAGATATTATTGTTGTTGTTGTTATCGACAGGGTTTGTCTGAGTAGCCATGGCTGGTCTTGAACTCACTATGTAGACCAGGCTGGCTTGGAACTCATAGAGATCCACCTGCCTCTGCCTCCCAAGTGCTGGGATCAAAAGTGTGTGCCCAGCTTTAATTAATTTCTTAATGTGCTAGGCACAATGTGAGGCTTGTGACAAACTGAAAATGACCAGTTTTCCATGCTCACAGTGTCATGCCATGAGAGAGGTGTCATTTAGCCAGTGATCACACTGATAATGAGACTGTTTCCACATGCTGAGTGCTCTGAGGCAGATGCTCACAGTGGGAACATATTGGAGCAGGGCCCAGGCTAGTGGAAAGCTCTAGAAATGCTCCCCAGCATAGCTGCAAATACAAGATTTTGGAGGTTGGCTCCAATATTAAAAATTTTTAAAGTTTTAAATTTTTATTAACTATTTATTACTATTGTCCATGTTTGTATGCATGTGATGGGAATGTGTGTATGCACGTACCACTGAATGCATGGAGGTCAGAGGGCAACTTTCAGGAGTCTGTTCTCTCCTTCCATTGTGGGCTCTGGGGATTGAACTCAGATCCGGGCTTGTGTTGGTAAATGCTTCTACCTCGATGGTCTCATATGGGTCTTGGCGCTTCTTTTCTGTCTGGAGTGACACACATGCCATCTCCCAGAGGTACCCCATCCTTTCACTAGCTCTCAGATCTTACGTGTCGTTTCCAAGAGGGCCACATCTTGGCCCACTCCTTGAGGCATGCCGGGAAGATGTGAGCCAATGTTTATTCTCCAGATGCAGCACATCTGAAGATAACAGACTAAAGAAATGATTCCACCCAAGTCTAGCTCAGCAAGCCAACCAGTTTTGGGGGTTGCATGGGTGACTCGAAAACAGCCTTTAAGAAGCCCTCCTCAACATGGCGACGACTCACAAAAGCTTTATCCCTGGAGCTCCATACACAACTTGCAGGCTGTGTCACAGAGGAGTCTCTGCAAGTGTTTACTGTTCAGATAAGCTTAGGGAAGGGGTTGTCTTGTAAGTTTTCTGAACTTGCTGAGCCTTGTAAGTTTTGAGAACGAAAACATTTCACTTGGGAGGAATACATAGCGGTGTCGCTTTCACCTGCTCAACACAGCCAACTTGTTCCTTCTGTTGTTTGCTGCCCTGTCTTCCTAGTTAGTCTGAGCCTCATGGGGACAGGGCTTTACTGCCATTTGACAGTCGCTTCTCAACACTCAGGCGTGTGTTGTGTGGAGAGATGGAACTAGTGAATACTGTGGAGTCAACCAATACATAAACGACTGCCTCTCGTTTTTTCACTTTAGTGTAAGTAAGCTAGTAACATTTTGTGTGTGTGTGTGTGTGTGTGTGTGTGTGTGTGTGTGTGTGTGCCACAGTATAAGGAACATACTGTGTTTATGTTTAGGCAACATGACACGGATATGGATACCTGGCATAGATCAAAACAGCTAATACTGGACACGGGTGGGATCGTAAGTCAACAGAAGATGGCTGCGGATGTCTGGGGAACCCCCAAATATGTAAACTGTTATCTGACTATCCCCGGAAGAATGCACCTTTGTGTAAATATGGCGTTGAGGTCGGAGGGCTGTGTCTTTGCCTTTGTCTTCACCATCAGGTCTGTGTGTCTGACTGTAGTCCAGTGTGTTTACTTCAGTGTGGCCTGCTGCATGTGTGCCTGTGCCTGCCTGTGGGTGGCTCATGGGTGCTGGTGTGTACCTGGGTGTCTGCAGGAAGATTGCCTGCCTGGAGGTCCTTGTGATGGCCCCTCGCCTGGAGTGATTAAAGTATGTCTCATTTGCCTGTGGCTAGGGAGGTCCTCTTAATGGCCTCCTGTGATCCTGCTCCTTTCCCAACACAGAGGTCAGTCTCCAGCGTCTTCTGGAATCTTCTCTATCCGCTGTTTTTTTGAGACAGCCTCCTGAACCTGGAGCTTACCAGTTGGCCAGACTGGCTGGCTAAAGAGCTCCAGGAGTCCTCCTGTCTCCATCACCCAGAGCTGGGGTTACTGGCACAGGCTTTTAGGTAGGTGCTAGGGATCCGAACTCAGGTCCACATGACTGCATGACAAGCTCTTTACCAGCTGAGCCATCCCCCCAGCCTTTGGCATTATTTTCTTCAACAAATTAGATAGCACAGGAGTCAAAGGTACAGAGAGAGCCCGAAAAAGTTCAAAGAGAATTCAGAGTGTGTTAATCCTGGTTGGAACCCGATTAGAACAATCTGGCCACACAAAAACCTCTTTCACACAAACTGCTCTTTTCTCTTTTAATTTCTTTGATGTGTTCAAGGTCAAATGCAGGGCATCACAATTTAACTGCTCAAAACTCTGGTAGGTCAGATACTTTAATGTCTAGGATTTAATTTAAAACACTAAAAAAAAAAAAAAAAGCATTGCACTTCGGTGCGTACCTGTAATCCCAGCACTCAGGAGGCAGAGGCAGGAGGATTGCTGCAAGTTTAAAGCCAGTTTAGGCTACATGATGAGATCTCATCTCAAAACAAAAACAAACAAATAACAAGCACTACCAGAAATCCCCCAGCCCTAAAAAAAACTCCAAAGGAAAAAAAAACTAAGGACAGATTGAATGTACTCTAGTGAGTTCTGACCTGGTTTACGTGGCTTTTCCCTTCTTCCCATTCCCTCTGCCTTGCTAAAACTGTTATATTACATTCCTAATGCTAGCCTGCAAGGTCCGTTTCCTTATTTGGTCACTTCCTCCTCCTGAGGCCGGCTACCGAGGTCCAGCTACCAAAGTATTGAAGCCCAGCAATCAAAAACCCCCTTTGGCCACATAATTAACATATCCAGTTAAAATTAAACACCTCATCCCAACACGGGGTTTCCCCTTTCACCTTTATAAACCGCCCTTTTATGGGCCACGTCTTTCTCCTCTCTATCCAGAGGTAGTTCCTTGTCCTCCAGGACAAATAACCCTTCCCCTTGCTCCCTTCCCCTTCTCTTTTTTTGTCCACTATCTCCTGCCATTGTCTTTTATTTCCGGCTCTCTGTTCCTCTGGGGCAAATAAATCTCCCGTGCTGAGGACTTGGTCTTAGGTCCTGAGCCAATACCATTGCTTTACACAGTAGGGCAGGAACAGCAGAAAATAAGAACCACTACGTGCTAGGAATTGTGGGAGCTATTGATGGATGGATGCTGATGAAGGGGGAGGAGTTTGTATTCTAGGTTTGTCCCCTTAAAAGTAGTGCCTTACAAAATGTTTTCTAAAAACTATTCTGCAGAGGGTGGAGAGGAGGGGAAGTGAATTCCAGGGCGAGAGACCTGTTGCCAGGGTCAAGGTGAAGGGTGTGGCGAGGTAAGGTCAAAGGCTGAGCCAGACTCTGGGCTGGTGGAAACAGTCTTGTTAGAATTGTATGCGTTTGCTATTCTCAGCAGCCCTGGGCGTGTACAAGCGTGAGCTTTCATACTCAGCTTGAGAAATCAGGTTTTGATATTCAGCTTCAGAGTAAAACAAAACAAAAAACCCAAACAAAACCCAAACGAGAACCACAAAAACCCCATGACAAAGCAAATCAATGTAACCCCCTCCTTCACAGAGCACCACAGACCATAATCAGTACTTCCTTACCACCTAGTTAGACTCAAGCAACTTAAACATCTTGCATGTCTCCAAAGCTGCTCTTTAGGGCTAAAACCTTAATAATCCAGGGACTCAAAAACAAGCTCTCATGACATTTGCTATCTCTTTCTTTGTTCACACGCTTGCTAAAGAATCCCAGCCTTTTGTCCCATAGAATGTTCTAGGCCTGCATTCCACTGTGTCTTTGTCCTAACATTTAACTTGTCTTTGTGTTCTGGCATTTCCTGGAAATGGTTATGGAAATGGCTATCGGATCCTACTCTGAAATATTCAGGTTGGGCTCTTTTACCCTTTAGATCTGGGGGCCCTGAGGAGATAGTTCAGTGGGAGTGCTTGCCCAGCGTGCAAGAGGCTCTTGATTCAAGCCCCATTTCCACAAAAAAATAAAATAAGATAATTTGAGAACTGATAACTACATTCAAAGGTTTGGCTTTGTTGTTGTTGTTGTTGTTGTTTTTAATGAACTTTAACACAGTGAAAAATGAGGTTTTGACTAAGCCAATGGCCAGCAAGCTACAGTGATCCTCCTGCTGTCTCCAGGATGGCCCCTTCCTATGTGAAACCAAGTGACAGGCAGAAGCTGCCACGCCCTCCTCCTTTTTTTAAGATTTATTATTTATACTGCATTCTGCCTGCATGTGTGCCTGTGCACCAGAAGAGGGCACCAGATCTCACTATAGATGGTTATGCACCACTATGTGGTTGCTGGAAATTGAACTCAGGATCTTTGGAAGAACAGCCAGTGTTCTTCACCTCAGCCATCTCTCCAGCCCCCAAGCTTCCCTTCTTATGTGGGTGCTGAGGATCTGAACTAGGGTCCTCATGTTTGGACAGCAAGTACTTTGCCCACTGAGCCCTCTTCTGAGCCCATGGTACTCTTTCTTCCTTTGTTTTATATATCCATTGCAACCCTTAATATTTTCGTTTATTTATTTATTTATTTATTTATTTATTTATTTATTTATTTATTTTTTGAGGCACAATCTCATTCTATAGACCAGACTGGCCTAGGCTTTACTATGTAGCCTAGACTGGCTTCAAATTTTTGGCAATGCTTGTGTCCAGCCATACATGCTTAAGCCAGTATGACTGACTTCTCTCTCTCTCTTTTTAATTATAGCTTTATTGAGATAGAATTCATTTGCAGAAAAATTCATATTGTCTCCTTTTTGAGATAAGAGTAACAATCAGATGGCCTAGGCTGGCATTTAACTTACTATGTACCTGCAGCTGGCCCTGAACTCTTGATCTTACCGTATCTACCACCTAAGTGCTAGGAGTCTGTAATTCCATTACACCTGTCAAAAATGCCGCTACATACCTGTCAAAGATCTACCCTTAAAAAACATCTGTGATTTGGGCCAGTGAGATGGCTCAGCTGGTAAGGCCTCATGCTATCAAGATTGACAACCTGAGTTTGATCTCCTAAACTACATGATGGAAGGAGAGAACTGACTCCTGAAAATTGTCCTTTGACCTCCACAGACATCTATGGTACATGAGTGGCCCCTCTGCCAAGGAAGGTGTGGTGATACACTACCGTGATGCCAGGGGGAAGGGTTTGAAGTCAGCCTGGGTTATAGGAGGAGACTCTGTCTCAAAAACAAAACAAAAGGAAAAAGGTACAATTCACTGACTTTTAGTCTGTTCAGAGAATGATACGACCACCAAAGCCATCTAGTTCTAGAATATTTTTATCAGCTTGTGGACAAATCCTGTGTTGAGCAGTCGCTTCCTATGTCTCCTCCCCGAATCCCAGTCCAATTTCTCCATGGATGACCCCTTCTGGACATTTTCAAAAAATGGACTGTGTAGTCTTTGTGGATGACTTTTACTGGGGTAGCACATCCTTTGCAGAATTTATCCACGCTATAGTATGTACCTGGAATTTAATCTTTTGAGTTCGGATAATTTTCTAGTTAGTTTTGACACAAACTAGAGGTCCTTGGGAATAGGGAACCGCGGTTGAGCAATAGACTGGCCTGCAGGAATGTCTGTGAGGCATTTTCTTGATTAATGATTCATGTGAGATGGTCCGTCATGGGTGGTGCCACTCCAAGGTAAGTGGTCCTGAGCTGTGTAAGGAAGCAAAATGAGCAAACCCGGGGGAGGAAGCCAGAAGTAGCAGTCTTTCATAGCCACTGCCTCCCGGTTTCTGCCTTGAGTTCATGCCCTGCGTTTCCTCAGGGCCTGACTATGACCCAGACTGTGATCCCTACCTGGAAGCCAAATAAAATAAACTCTTTTCTCCCCTATTGCTTTGGTCGTGGCATTTGTCACCTAACTAGGACAGCGTCCTTACCGCCATATTAATTTAATTATATGAATTTTTTTTGAGACAGGGTCTTATACTCCTGGCTGTCCTTGAACTCAGTATGTATGTAGTTCATGATAACCTTGAAATCCTAATTCTGCTGCCTTCACCTTCCAGGTGATGACACTGCAGGCATGAGAGGAGAAGCAAAACTGTCTAGGGAACAAAGAAGACTAACGGATGGGAGATGGGAGAAGAGTGGGTCTGGGGGTTAACGTTACATAAATGCTGGAAATGGCCTTATGCAACCTTGCATTAAAAAAATGAACAAACCAAACCAAACCAAACCAAACCAAAACAGCTCTGTTTTTTGCTGTGGTGGGGCTCCAGGAAAGACAAGAAATAGAAAGCATCAAATATGAAACTCTTGCCCCCTCAACGTTGAAGCTTGAATTAAGGACCTTTTACAGTAACAGGCTCTCAAGTGAGGTCCTGGTGTCTCCATCCTAGGGCTGAGGAAACACACAGCTCTCCCTAGAGATTAGGGCTTCAAAAGGGCCTTTCCTCTCTTCCCTGGTCTTCTAGAGGTAGAAGGATAAAGGTAACAGTCCTCTCTCTCTCTCTCTCTCTCTCCTCTAATTTGTTTTATTTCACGTGTATGAATGTTCTGCCTTCATGTATACATGTGCACCACATAAGCGCCTGGTACCTGTGGAGGTGAGAAGAAGGTATCAGCCCACCCCCCACTCCCACCCCCCCCCCGAAACTGGGCTTTGAAATGGTTGTGAGCTGCTGTGTGGGTTAGGAACCAAACTTAAGCCCTTTGGAAGAGCAGGCAGTGCCATTATCTGCTGAGTCATTTATCCAGTGTCCAGCCATCTCTTCTTTGATGGCTAAGATGTAAAGACCTTGGCTCTTCAGCTGCATTCTGTGGCCCAGGTTGGGTGGCACCCACTGTGTGGCGCAGGCTGGGCTGGAACTCCGCTCTCGTCCTGCCTCATGGCGCACTCCCATGCCCGGCTGGCAGCCGTCTGTGAGTGTCAGAAGGTCATCCTTGGTAGAGATTTGTCACAGAAAAGATGAGCAAGTGATCTAAAGTCTCTCATTAGACGCAAACTAGGTTAGGCTGAAAAAAAAAAAAAAGAAAACAACCCAAGACCAAATGGCGACTGTAACCCGGGGCTGTCCCTGTCTTTATTTGGTAATCCCTTTGTTTCTATTTCTAATTTAAGTCAGAGCGGTTTTCTCTGGCTCATGGATTAATGGGAAACATCTGTAGTCTGGGGTACTGAAGGGTTCTGCACTTCTACCGTCTGGTCTCCAGCAAGTGAAGAGCTGAACTTTATTTATTTATTTTTCTCAAGCCAAGGGTGAAGGAAGAGAGGCTCTACCCACCTCACAAGGCTTCGTGAGTCGTCGGAGCAATAACTGCTTGAGACAGGAAGGCACAGTAGCTGGAGTTTTCAGGGGAAAAGCCAGGGATTTGGCAGCTTCAATTAGTCAAGCCTTGAAACACCAAATAGAGAGGACCAGTAGTGGCAAGGGACGAGTAGGAGATTTGTTCAGAGTAGCTGTGTTGAGAAGAGGAGCAGGTAAAGGGAGCTGGTGACCCCACGTTGGGCCCCTGGCTAGAGCGTTAGGCTTCTATACAGAAGGAGTTAGGACAAGAGGTATGCATGACCCAGCATTCTGGTCTAGGTGTGGGCTCCTTGATCATTGTCTCAACTCTGGATAACCAAAGGAAGGTGTTCTCAAAGATGTACTTCTGGGGACAAAATGTCCCCAGGGAGATGCTCACTTCTGTTCCAGGGTGCAGCCTCACCCTCACGGATACTTGTCCTCACTGGGGAGCGGATGGCACCAACATGGAGATGCTCTGCTCTGGGAACTGAAGGTGGCTGCAGGCTTAGCACGTCTCTGTGCTTTGAGCCTTGAAGGGGAATGAGATGTGTTATATAGTAGAGTCAAGCAGGAAGCTGACTTGAAGCCTAAATGAAGGAGACATACCAAAATGAGCCCAGTGTAGTGGCGCACGCCTGTAATTCCAGCACCCGGGGGGACAGAGGCAGGCAGAGCTCTGTGAGTTTGAGACCAGCCCTGTCTACAAAATGAGCCCAGGACAGCCAAGGTTACACAGAGAAACCCTGTCTTGAAAAACAAAACAAAACAAAAAGGAAGACCAATATGGTACGTTTTCATTCTGCTCTTAATTACCTTGTGGGCTCCAATGAGAAGTCAGTGCTTTTGGGCAGAAGGGTCTAAATGCCTGTATTGCTCAGATGGTCAGTGAAGCCACAGATTTATCTCTGAAATCAATTTCCACCTCCACTGTAAATAGATTCAGTTATTTCCTGGACTTGTTTTTCCAAGTGTTTTTTTCTTTTCATGGGCCCTTCCCGTCTTCCATCTTTTTCCAGCTGAAAACATGAAACTAACCCTTCACCCTCCTCATGCAACCTCCACCTTTAAGCTCAATATCCCTAACTAAGCAGCCACATAAAAACAGAAAGACGTCTGGGTATGCCTCCTGCAGATGTGAGCCACGGCTTCACCCAGTGGCTGCGTGAACATGGTAAGTTAAGGGCCTGCCAGTTCTCTGTTACATACGTGTGGATAGCCGACTTGTAATGGGATGCCCATTATGTTAAACTTTTACACATGTGCACAGCCATAGGCGAGGACCTCACACTCAGCGCATACTCCAGACATTGCTTCTTCTCTTGCCATCATTTATCCTAAATTGTCTGAGCCTGAATTCCCGCCGTCTCCCACCCAGGGAGTTTGCTCTCTTCAAGTTTTCATTGTCTTCCCTGTGCAGCTGTTTGTGGTTTTCCAGCCACTCTGTTTCTTCTTTGTGTCTACCTCAAGCATTCTCTGACCACACTATTCTGGAGACAGTTTTCCCCCCAGGGATTGTTCGCTGCCCTGGGGACTGCCACTAGTTGCATTTAAGCCAAGAGAGATGCGTTTGTCAGCTCACTTCCCCTCTGTGCATTAGTGTGGAATCTGACACAATTTCTGTGCCCTGACCATCTGCACATAGACTGCCCTCAGTGATTCTTGATGTCGGTGTGTTCGCATTAACGATTAAAAAAAAAAAAAGTGAGACAGGAAATGCTTTTAAAACAGGAAGCACCCCTCCATTCCAAGCGCCTCTGCAGTTGAGACGTAAGTGGTTCCAGCTGTTACTCGTGCAGGGCTTGTGTGTGTGTGTGTGTGTGTGTGTGTGTGTGTGTGATGTAATTGACCTGGGTTACCCCAGGGCAGGTGGTAAAAAGCTGAGCAGTTTGGTGTATTTGAGGCTGAGGCTTTAAATCCTGCAGTAACCATATCTGCAATATCTCGGGCAGACATTTCAGCGTCTGTTGATCCGCTGAAATGGATGCTTTGCAGTGATTTACTTTTTTACCCCATAATTCAAAGCCGTCAAGTAGTCTTTCTTAGGCAAAATTGTGTTAGTTTGAGTGCCCCCCCCAAACGAAGCCACCCATTCACCATGACTGAAACCTGTTAGCAGTGCTAAAAGGTAGAGAAAGGAGGTTTACTCATTGAGGCCACACTGCGAGGAGGGACTGATAAAGGGGTACAGTAGCCCTCAGTCTAGCTTCTAGGTGCTTTAGATTCAACAGAGGAAAAATGAAAGCAGGGAGCAGGAGTTTTGTAATGTAACCGCCCCATAGAGGCGTGATCTTGTTGATTGTGGTATTCACTTTGTTTCTGTGAGGTGGTCCGAGTCCTGATGAAGGAGTTGGTCTGGCTCCTACCAAGATGCTCACTCTTGCTTGAGCCTCACCCCCTCCTCTTGGGGGCCAGGGTCTTGTCCCAAGAGGGTCCGCTGTTGTGGAAATCCAGAGGGATGCAAGAGGAACAGCTAAAGCTCCTGACTGTTTCAATAACCACACAACATTAGCAGTCCCTGTTCTGTGATTAGACGGGCTTTCTCGGAAACACGCTCAAACGAGGGTATTTGACGTTTTGTTGTTCGCTCTTTAAAAGCGTGTGTGTATGTGTCCATGTGCATGTTCACACGAGTAATTGTGGGCACATGCATGCCACAGTACACGTGAAGTCAGGTATGGGACCTCAGGTACGGGACCTCCGTCCCCAGCGTGTTTGAGATAGGTCTCCTGTTCTGCCCTGTGTGTGTTAGACTGGCTGCCCTGAGATCACCTCCTCCCTATGGGAGTGCTTATGTGGCAAGCTCTTTACCCGAGGCCGTGTCCCTAGCCCTGGCTTGGGTTCTTTTGAGATAGGGTCTCATGTAGCTCCAGTTAGTCCAGAACTCTCAATGTAGCTGAGGCCGGCTTTGAACTTCTGATCTTCCCCAAGTGTTGGGATTACATAGGTACACCACCACACCTGTTTCGTGTGGTGCTAGAGGTTAAAAGCCAACAAAGGGCTTGATGAGTGCGAGGCAAACATTCTATGAACTGAGCTATGTTCCCAGACCCCTGTGTCATTTTTGAAAGCAGCACAGATAATGGTGAACGGAGAGTTGATGTCTGCTGCAGGATGTTTCTGTTAATATTTGTTTTTTCTAGACTCCAGCGCTGGCTGTGCTGGGGTACGACAGCGCTATTTGACTTTTGATTAACTCTAGTTACTAGGCATTACTTTTGCCGCAACCTTCTGCTGATTAGCCCAAGGCAAGTGACTTTCTGATTCCTGCAGCTAGGAGGCTAAGAAAGGAGACCTGGAAGGGAAGGGGTGCTGTGCAGGGATGCCGACCCCTTGTTGGTTTTTGCTTTTGTTGCTTGTGCTTTGGGTGTCACGGCCCCAAAATTTATTGCAAGCCTAATGTCAAGGAACTCTTCTTTATGTTTTCTTTGGGGAGTTTTACGGTTTCAGGCCTACATTTAAGCTTTTAATCCTTTTCCAGTTAGTTTTTGTGGGTGCCATAAAACAAGGGGCCTACTTCATTCTTTTATATGGGCATACCCAGTTCTCCCAGCACTGCTTATAGAACAGGATGCCCCGTGCCCGTGGTGTGTCCTTGGCTTGTGAGATCTCAGCTGACTGCGTATGTTTAGATTTGTTGCTACCCCTCCCCTCTTCTTCATGGGCCTCTGAGTCCCTGTGTGGTCCATTTGCCCCACAAGTTTGTCAGCGTTGTTAGGAGGCTTGATGGTGCTAGTCATTTCACACAGTATATACCTGTGTTTGTATGCTCTTGTGGGTCCAGTATACCTCACAGTAGCAGGGAAAACAAAACACACGCAAAGATAATAGACCAGGCCCAATTCATACAGATCTTTAGTGTTGGCTTATCGATGGAAACCACTTGGCCTGGTTCCTAAACTTTAGCCCAATCCTGTTCTTTATTGCTGTTGTGAAGCAGTTTCCTCTGAGGCTGTCATGGCCCTTGCCTTCCTGAGACAAAGACAAAGAACTAAGCAAAACAGCCCAGGGGTACTCAAGTCTATGACAACCACAATGAGCCTGCTAATATTTCCTTGGAGAAGGAATCATTTCTTCAGTCTGTTTCCACCCTATCTGAACAGAATAAACATTTCTTTCTTTTTGCTTTATTTTATATTTTTTTTAACCTTGTATAGCAGTGCATGTCTTTAATCCCAGCAATCAGGAGTCAGAGGTAGGTGGACCTCTGAGTTCTCACCCATCCTAATCTACATAGTGAGTTTTAGACCATCTGGGGCTACATAGCGAGGTCCTGTCTCACAAATTTATTTTTATTATTTTTAATTATGTTTATGAGTATGTGTCTGTATGTGGTTATGTGCACATGAGTGCAGGCAGAGCCCTCGCACCTACCCACGAATAAATTTTCCTTCATGTGTCCCCAGGAAGAGTCACACAGCAGTTATCTCTTTGGAGAAACTAAGCTTATCATTAAAAAGTTTCAAACATTAAACAATAGAGTAGCGTGAACTCCCACTACTTGTTAATCAGCTTCAACAGTCACCGACCTTATGACTCAGGCTGCTTCATTTATAGACCCAAATGTTCGTAACATTCCCTTCCCCACCCCAAACTGGGTTATTTTAAAGTAAATCCTGAGCATTTTATTTCCTTACAAATATTTTGGAATGTATCTCAAAAAAGACCCTTAAGAATAGAACAAAACAAGAAAATCACAGTCACATCTAAACACTGTAATTTCTCTCCTCTCCTTCTGTCTCTCTGTCTCCCTCCTTGTCTCTCTCCTCCCTTCACTCTCTCCCCTCCCCCCTTAGACAGGGTCTGGCTGTGTATGTAGCCTTGACTGTCCTGGAACTCACTATATATAGACCAGGCTTGCTTTGAGCTCCAAGAGAACCACCTGCCTCTCCCCTGAAAGCTGGGACTAAAGGGCATCAACATATGCGTGGGTGGCTTCTTTTTTTTCTTTTCATCTGACTGGCTTAAATCAGAATCTAGTCAAACTCCATTTCATGTATACACATCCTTCTTAGGACTTTTTTTTTTTCCTCTTAAAGACAGGGTCTCATGTAGCACAAGCTGGCCTGTGTAACAGAGGATGACCTTGAACTACTGATTTTCCAGGTTCTAGCTCCCAGTTGCTGGGATTATCATACCCAGGGCTAGGAGCCCTATAAACAGAGACTCAGTAGGTGGGTTGCCTCGTGTGCTGGGGCTGCAGGACCACTATGCACTGGTCTATGTGATTCAAAGGGGCTCACTCCAGGCATTTCGTAAGCATCCTGCATGTACACAACTTGCTTTTACTTCTGGTCCCTGCCCTATAACCTGGAGGAAGTCAAGACGGGAAGGGACACAGACATCAGGCAATGTGTAAGCTTTGGAGCAGCCGAGGTGACTAAGATAGACAGTCACTGACCCCTGGTTGACGACTGCATAGGATAAGGGCCTGCAAACAGGCTTTAAGGAGACAGGAGGCAGAGATAGACATTAGGCAGAGAGAAGGAAGGAAATTTAAAGAGGAGCCTGTCCCAGATGTTAGAGGAGGTTCTCTGAACAGGTGCTACTTCACAGGATGAGGTCAAGGGAGCCACAGGGAGTGCTGGGACTACAGGAAGGGAGCTAGCACAGGAGAGTGAGAAAGGCAAAGGAACCAAGGCTAGCCCCTGACACTTGAGACGCTCTCAAAAACAGAAGAAAACAAAACAGAAAACAAACCAAACCAAAACCAAGATACCTGCCAAGTGTCCCGATTGCTACAGGTGGGAGAGTGTAGCCGCAGCCAGCTGCCCAGATTCCCACTGGATGGAGGGCTTCATGCCTAACAGGAAGAAACATTGTTTTCCCAAGCTGGCTGTTCTTTAACATAGTTCCCAAAAAAAGTTTAGGGGGAGAAGTTTGAAGTTTGGAATCATCGGAAACCCGTCTATTTAGCTTCTTAGCATCCCTGCCTGAGTTTGGCTTTCTTCCTTCGCACAGATGCCTGAGTTGAAGGTCAAGCTGGCTGCAGAAATGGCTTTCCACATTAATAATTGTGTGATCTTGGCCTCAAATAGTCACCCAGTTTCAAGGTTCTTGCGTGAAATTTGATTTCTGAGGCAAGCATGCCTCGTGAAAATAGAATCATTCCAGTGCCCAGACTGCAAAGAATACATGGCTCCTGGAGTGTTTTCAGGGTTGTTGGATAATTCTTGCATTTCCCTGGGAAATAGTCTTGTAGAAGGGAGCTGTCTATGCATGGTCTCCATGGGACCACTTCCCACCAGCAGCCAGTCTCCGCCAACTCAACTTCTGGCGTCTGCTTGAGAAAGTGAGCCATTTCCCACGCTCCCCGGTCACAGAAGCTGGGATGCTAGATGCTGGGGGAGGGAATGATGCTGAGAACTGAGCTGCAGGGGACTGAGCCCTGCCTGACTGCCATCTCTGCAGACTGTCAGTGTGTTCCAGGAGAGTCTTACTGTTGCCGAGGGATGGAAAACATGTCACTTGAGGAGTTACTAGCCCATGACGTTTATAAAGAGAGATGGTTTTTTTTAGGGCTGGGGATGTAGGTCAGTGAGTAGGGGGCTTGCCTGGCATGCACAAAGCCCCGGGTTCCATTCCCTCACACAGTGTAAACAGGAAGTGGTAGTGTATACCTGGAATCATAACACTTGAGGAATAAAGGCCGGAGGGTCAGAAGTTCAAGGTCAGGAAGCTGGGAGGATGGCTCGATAGTTCAGCACATGAGTGTGAAGCCCCAAAGTCAATTCCCAGCACTTCAGTAAACAAATAAGCAAATAAGTTAGTAAGTAAATTAATTAATTAATTAAAAATAAGGGATGCTTTTGCTAAGTTCTAAAGCTCTAGTCATTGTGGGTTTTTTTTGTTTTTGTTTTTGTTTTTTTTCCAGCCTAGGCTATGAGCTCCATTGTGTCTAACCTTCTTACCAGGTTCTGGGGAATGAAAGATTCCGTCTCCAAACAAATATATAAAGTAGAAAGCAACCTGCCCTCTGGCTTCCACCTGCCCTCTCAAACATATGAGTAACAATGCTTCATAAGAACTAGAAAAGATTCTGAGAATTATGTACATGATTAAGCTGGCCTCGAACTCACTATGTAGCAGAGAATGACCTTGGGGTCCTCCTGCCCCCACCTTCCCAGTGCTGTGATGGCAGACATACACCATCGTGTGCAGTTTACACATTGCTGGCAATTGAACCCAAGGCCTCGTGTGGCCAGGCGGGGTGCTGATAGTGATACAGCTGACAGCTGTAACCACAGTCCTGAGATGGCCAACCTCGGGTCATCTTCAGAGTCAAGGCCTTTGGGTCAGAGATCCAGTGATGCCACTTGAATATGGTGACTTTGTACAACTTAATTACTTGACCTAATTTTCTCATTAGAAAGATATGGGCATCACTGTCACCTTGCCTTCTGGTGGCTTCCCAAGGATTGGGCGCTGCGTGAATCGTGGGGAACTCTTGCTTACTAGTGTCAGCTGGTCTTCTAAACACTAAGCCGGTCTCAGTGCTTGAGGGCGCTATGGCTCATCTGTGGTATCTTTTCCCTTCCTGTGGGCTCCTCTAAGATGGGGCTCTATCCAACCCTCTCCGGTACCCACAGTGGTATAACAGAGTCCGAGTGTGGAAGGCTTACCGCCTTTGCCCAGTTAATCATTTGGATCATGTTGGCAGTCAACGAATCACTGTCATTCATCATTTTGGTTGGGGAGGACGCAGAAGGGACCACCTGCCCATACTGTGACAACAGGCTCTCTGCAGTCATGTCCTTCCTTGTCCGCCATTCCCCCACCAGCCTTTCCGGAAGACAAATGCTGGTTTTGTCAGAGAGGCTCATCTTCTTCTCCAATCCTGTTTGTGTACCATGGGCAGCTCCAAGCTTTGGGGGAGCGAACGCTTCCTGTGTTAGTTATGATCGTATCTGCTGTGACCGCCGTACCTGACAGCAGCAACTAAAGGAAGAAGGAAGGACTTATTTTGGCTCAGAGTTCTAGTGAGCTTTTATTCTAGCGAGTGGGGAAGGTACCGTAAAACATCGTGAAGCTGCGCGTGGCAGATGCCCATCCGCAAGGTGGGAGCGAGGAGCTCCTTCCATCAGGCAGGCCCCAGTTGCTCGCGGTTCCACAGCCTCTGAAAACAGTGCCACCAGCTGGAGAATTTGTCGGGGTTCTTTTAAAATCAAACTCCAGCATTCCCCGGCGAGGTGTTCCTCTTTGCATTCCCTCTAAACACACTCTGTTCCCTACAGGTCACCACAAACGGCATCATCGCCACGAGCGAACCCCCAGCCAGGGAATCCCACCCTGGAACCTTCCCGCCCAGCTTCGGCTCGGTGGCACCTTTCCTGGCTGACTTGGACACAACAGATGGCCTGGGGAATGTGTATTACCGAGAAGACTTGTCCCCCTTCATCATTCAGATGGCAGCGGAGTATGTCCAGAGAGGCTTCCCGGAGGTCTCTTTCCAGCCCACTAGTGTGGTGGTTGTCACGTGGGAATCCGTGGCCCCCTATGGAGGGCCCAGTGGGAGCGCCGCCCAGGAAGGCAAGGTGAGTGCACCCCAGATGGAGACGCAGTTGTCTGCTATGTCGACCGTAGTCTTTGCGCTGCTGGTCTGTGCTTGTGGCAGTGGAACTCGTGCCTGTGCTGTTGCTCAAGACGGGAAGTCTAGGGAAAAATCCGGCAAGTTGCTTGTCGCAGGTCAGCAACCCGCAGATGCTTGTCTGTAGGGCTGTCTAAACCTGTTTCTGTGACTATCCGGGGTGGAGAAGGCCAGGTATTTGAGGAGATTGCTCCATGGCAAACCTATGCCTGGGAAATGGTATTCCCTGTATATCCCTTCTTTCATTGAGAAGGAGTGTGAAGATAGCTTCTAATCATATGGAGAAGTGAATAATAGGGAACGAGAGATATCAAAGTTCTGCTAGCAATGTGCTCCTGAGTGGAGAGAAGTCCTTCAGTGAAGAAGCTGCCTAAATAATATTTAATGGAACGATCCCCCAAACTTTGGCCATATCTCCTTTTATCACTGTCCCGCACAGGACACATAGCATTCCATTGGACACACTTTGGAGAAGTCTGTGGGGGGTCTGCATATCCCACAGTGCTTTGCCTGACCCAGCAATACTGAGATCTTGCCTGCCTCTTGGGACTAACCCACCAAAACCCCATGTACCCTCCCTCTCCAGCAGTTGTACCCAACTCTTACGTTTGCCTTGAGTTCGCCTTTTCCTTTGTTCTGGTATGTTTTTAGCCCACAATATCTTGAACGCAGGTGGTTTGTCCCTGAGATGACCTCCTCCTGATTGGATGCTCAGGTTTTCCTGGGATGCCCTGACCAGCAAGGACCTCCGCTAACCCAGGCTCTGCCCAGCACAGGACACTTTCTCGTTTAACCCTGCATGCCTCTCTGTTATAGCATCTGTCCTCAGGCTAGACCTTATTTTGTCCATACAGCCATCTCTCCATGTAGACTGTACATTCTCGGTGGCAGAAGAAGGAGGCAAAACGCAGCTGCCTTGCCACTGTCCTGGCTACGGAGCCCAGTGAACAGCATGCTCTGAGAGTGTGTTTGCATTGCACAAAGGTTAACTGACTTTTAACTCTTCTTCACAGAGGAACACCTTCCAGGCTGTTCTGGCCTCCTCGAATTCCAGCTCCTATGCCATTTTCCTTTATCCTGAAGACGGTCTACAGTTCTTTACAACATTCTCGAAGAAGGATGAAAGCCAAGTGCCCGCCATGGTTGGCTTCAGCCAAGGTTTAGTGGGAACTCTATGGACGAGCGATGGAGCCTATAACATATTTGCCAACGACAGGGAATCGGTTGAAAATTTGGCCAAGTATGCATATTCCTTATTTGTTCCTCTTCATTAGATTCCTTCTAGTAATATTATTGTATATTGTTTTACCCAACAAAATGTAATAGGTATTACGTTACCTAAGAATATGCCTGTAGCTTTAATTTTATATAGAGATATTTAAATGATGAACCTTTATAGTCAGCATGAAGAGGTGTGTGTGTGTGTGTGTGTGTGTGTGTGTGTGTGTGTGTGGTTGCTGGGAATTGAACTCAGGACCTCTGGAAGGGCCATTGTTCTTAACCTCTGAGCCATCTCTCTAGCTCCACCCCTCCCCCCTTTTTGGTTTTTGAGACAGGATTTCTCTGTGCAGCCCTAGCTGTCCTGGAACTCACTCCCTGTAGATCAGGCTGGCCTCAAACTCATAGAGATCCACCTGCCTTTGCCTCTGAGTGCTGGGATTAAAGGCGTGTGCTACCACTGCCCAGCATGTTTTTGTTTTTTTTTTTCATTTTTACCTATGTGTATGGGAGTTTTGTCTGTGTACTGCATGCATGCAGCGCCAGTGGAGACTAAGAGAGCATTGGATCCCCTGGGACTGCAGTTACAGATGGTTCTGAGCCGATACATGGGTGCTGGAAATTGAACCCAGACCTTCTGGAGGAGTTCCTAGGACTCTTCATTTCTGAGCCATCTCTCCAGCCCCAAAGGTTTGCTGTTTAGAGTTCGTCCTCATGCAAAATTGTCTCTGCAGTGTTCTGCAGAGTTCAGAGTCAGAGTTCAGAGTTCAGAGTTCAGTGTTCAGAGTCTAAAGTCAGAAATGAAGGTCATTCAAACCTGTGTCCTGCCAGGAACCTAAGCTATTTTTCTTCACGCTAATGTAACACACTTTTTTTTTAAACCAGTTCTTTACACTCAGTGAAGCCTCCTTGTAATGCTATTGTAGATTTGATAGATGAGAGGGAGAGCCAAGATCAGTGTTTTATTTGGTTCTGCTTTGTTTTGGTATTTTGAAACAGGATCTCATATAGCCCAGGCTGTCCCCAAACTTTCTACATAGGTGAGGATGACCTTGAACCCTAGATCCAGGTGATGAGACATTGTGCCTTGCTCCCATACTGGTTCTTAAGAATGAAAATCTTAAGTCTCCCAACCGTTAGCCTCCTGCCCCCATTTTGTCTGCTCAGGTCTAGACTAAAGTTCTCCCATCCTTTGCCACCTGCTGCTGATAAATGCAGAACCACTGACTTTACGAAGCAGGAGGAGCCCTGAGGCGGAGTGCATGTCCTGTTTTGTGGTGTAAATATTTCTGCTGTGGCCATGACTTACAATGTCAGAAACATGAGTGCTGGAAAATGAGTATTGTTTGAAGAGTTTTGGGAACTTCTCACCTTTTAAAACTTATGATTTAGTGTGTGTACCTATCCTATCAGTACTGAGGACTGAGTGTAGGGCCTTGTGCATAATAGGCACGCACTTTTACCATTGAGCTACATTCCTAGCACTTAATTTAGCTTTCTTACAGTGACTGTCTTTCTTTCTTTTTTTTTTCTAACTTTTTTTTTTTTAGATTTATTTCTATGAATGAGTGCTCTATCTGCATGTACACCTGCATGCCAGAAGAGGGCATTGGATCCCAATATAGGTGGTTGTGAACCACTATGTGGTTGCTGGGAATTGAACTCAGGACCTCTGGAAGAGCAGACAGAATGCTCTTTTTTTTTTTTTTTTTTAATCATGTATACACGAGACTTCATTATAGATGGCTATGAGCCACCATGTGGTTGCTGGGGATTGAACTCAGAACCTTTAGGAAGAGCAATCAGTGCTCTTGACCTCTGAGCCATCCCTCCAGCCCCAACAGAGTGCTCTTAACCTCGGAGCCATCTCTCCAGCCCCCAGTGACTTTAGTTCTTAAATGGATTGGAATATTTCTCCAAAGCTTAACAGCTGGCTCTTGCCAGTGTATAATATGACCACTTTATATAATTTCTGAAAGGAATGCTTCTGATCACAGATAAGAATAATTAAAATGCTGGGTCAAAAATTAGAGGTTAGGGTCACTCTGCTGTATTTAGCATGTTTACTGCCTCGGAGTTTTGGATCTCATTTGCCTTTCAGAGTACGAGTACTGTTTTCACACACAGGCCCCCTGACCAGCAAGGGTGGGTGGGGTTCCCCTCCCACCAACCAATTCTCTGATTCTCCGGACGCTTGGCTGAGTGTCCTGTAGTTAAGATCAGGTCTGGCACCAACTAGCTACCTGGAATCCATGCAGACCCCACAGCTCTACAGCCTCGTCTCATAAGATGCCCCCACCTCAGCTGTCAGTGCCCAGGTCCTACGGTTATACCTGGGCTTCTGACCACACCAGTGTAAGGCAGTTTTCCCGGCTCTGTCTACTCTCAAGCTCAGTAATTTAATAGAACAGCTCACATAGCTCAGAAAAGCCCATAACGTTACTATCCCCAAGGAAGTATAAAGAACCGCTTCAGAAGGCTCGAGATGGCTCAGCAATTAAGAGTGCCTGGTGCTCTTCCTGAGGATCCTAGTCCAGTCACCGGCATCCAAGTCCCATAGCTCGCAACCATCTGTAAGCCCAGCTCCTGGGGATCTGATGCCCTCTTTTGGCCACTTTGGGAACCTGCATGCTCATACACATATACATATAGACACATCACACACACACACACACACACACACACACACACACACACAAATAAATAAATAATAAGACAAATCCTAAAACAAAAACAAAAACCCCACAGCACTAGAGAAACATTTCAGTTGGCACAGGACCTGGCTGCCATTCCCAGAACCCACATACAAAGCCAGGCGTGGTGGTGTCTGCTTATAAATCTAGCACCGGGAGGTTGAGGTGGATGGACTCCTGGCATTTTGCTAGCCATCCTTGTCTACTTAGTGAACCCCAGGGCAGTGAAGTACCCTGTCTCCAAAAAAGAAACCCAAGGTGGATGGTACCTGAAGAATGACGCTGGAGGTTGACCTCTGACCTCTGTTTGCTTGTGTGCCTGCACACAGTGCCCCTTCCCCATGTCCACATCTACACACCAAAGAACACACTGCAGTAACAGCAAAGGAAGAAAGAAAGGAGAGTAAGGAATGGGGTGAGTTGCTGTGGTTTCCTACCCCTCTCTTCGTTTCGCCTTCCAGCACCTCCCTTCACACACCTACCCAACAGCTCTCCAGATCCTGCCATTTGCCGTTTATTTTGAAGTTGCGTGATGTGGGGCAGTTGACTTCTGACCATAGGTGATGGACTACGTTGGAAGCCCGAATCCTCCTCCCTGGAAACGGGAATGGAACAGGGCTGGGGGGCTGGAGAGATGGCTCAGGGGTTAAGAGCACTGGCTGTTCTTCCAAAGGACCTGAGTTCAATTCCCAGCAACCACATGGTGGCTCATACCATCTATAATGAGCTGGTGCCTTCTTCTGGCTTGTATAAATAATAAATAAATAAATCTAAAAGGAACAGGGCTGGGAAAGAGCAGAACTTTCTACCATAGTTTGGTCTTTCAGGCAAAGGATTTAGTCAGTTAATGAGATGATTTAATAATAAAAGTGACCTTTCTATGCTAATGATATGAATAATAAATAACAATAAACCATCTCATTGGCATAGAAAGGTCACTTTTATCACATTGGAAATTCCAAAGGTCAAGGGAGCTCCTAGGGTCAGGCGCCAGGGATAAAAACCAATTGTGTGTTCTGTGTGCATACAAATATCAGCCATGCATGGTGGTGCATGCCTTTGATGTCAGCACTCGGGAGACAGAAGCAGGGGGGTTAAGGCCAGTCTGGTCTACAGAGTAGGTTCTACGACAGCCAAGGATACAAAGAGAAACTCTATCTCAAAAACAAACAAACCCAATAGATTTTACTCCATGCAATGAGAAAACAAAAGTGACATAAGTCTCTGGTCACTTTGGCTCATGAGACAGAGCATGTAAAGACTAGCATGAGCTGGTGGCATTTAGAGTCCTCAGGGTCCCGGGAGGGTACTAGAGGGTAAGCTTTTTTTCTTCTTCTTCTCGAGATAGGGTTTCTCTGTGTAGCCTTGGCTGTCTTGGACTCACTTTGTAGACCAGGCTGACCTCGAACTCATATTTACCTGCCTCTGCCTCCCTGAGTGCTGGGATTACAGGTGTGCACCACAGAGCTAGCCGAGGGTAAGCTCTTCATGGTGCTGTGTCTATTTAGACTCAGTTTCTCTAAATAGTCGCTGCCTGTCTGAGCTCTTCGATGAACACACATGGCGCTGCTGCCATCCTGGGCACTAACCCTTGCAGAGAGTAGACCCATGCCACAGGTTTCCGATGGATACAGGTTACCTGAGCTCTTCCCGAGCCTGCTTGGTCAATGGGGGCTGCTTGTGGGTTGCGGCCTATTCTCAAGATCCCTTCCTTGCCTCTAGGAGCAGCAACGCTGGGCACCAGGGTGTGTGGGTGTTTGAGATTGGGAGTCCTGCTACTGCCAAGGGTGTGGTGCCTGCAGATGTGAACCTGGACCTGGACGATGATGGAGACTATGAGGACGAAGACTACGAGCTAGCAACCCCTCGTCTGGGCCTGGAGGATGTGGTCACCCAAAGTCCCAGAAGGGGAAACCCTGACCCACACAATGTGCCCAGAGTCCTCTCTCCTGGCTATGAGGCTACAGAGAGACCCCATGGAGCTCCCACTGAGAGGACCAGATCTTTCCAATTGCCAGCGGAGAGGTTCCCCCAGCAGCACCCCCAGGTCATTGATGTGGATGAAGTAGAAGAAACAGGAGTTGGTAAGACATAACTGTTTTACAGGTTGGGACTTTTTTTTTTTTTTTTTTTTTGCCTGCTTGGGTTTCTAGACAGGAGCTAGCTAGTACAGGTTGGGTCATGTACCCATGAGGTGGCTTTCTTGGAGCAGGGACTGAATTGTCTCTCTGAAGAGCAATTGGTGCATAGGCCCAGTGGCTTCCGAGTGACCCAACGATCTTTTAGGATTAGAGTTTTGCTTCGAGACATAGTAGGGGTATGCCTCATTTCAAGATTCCTCAAAATGGATCCCGTTTTAAAGAGAGTCAGGGCCAGGGAAAGATGGCTCAGCAGGTAAAAGAGCTGATGACCTAAATTTGAAATCCCAGAGCCCATCTAATAGAAGGAGAGGAATGATTCCCCCAAACTGTCCTCTGACATACACATACAAATAGATGATACATAGATAGATAGATAGATAGATAGATAGATAGATAGATAGATAGACAGACAGACAGAGTTGTGGGGTTTTTTTGTTTGTTTGTTTTGTTTTGTTTTTGTTTTTCAAGACAGGGTCTCATTTACGTAGCTTTGAATGGCCTGGAACTTAATATAAACTTGGCTGACCTCAAACTCTTGGAAATCCTGCTGCCTCTGCCTCCCCAGTGCTGGAATTAAAACCGCACACTACCATAATATGGCTAATACACTTTTTTTTCTTTTTGTCATTGTTGGCTGGACAGTGGTGAAACATACTAACCCTACCCCAATACTTGGGAGGCAGAGGCAGGTGGATCTCTGTGAGTTGGAGGCCAGCCTGGTCTACAAAGTGAGTTTCAGGACAGCCAAGGTCTACAAAGAGAAACCATGTCTCAAAAACAAATAAAACCAAAACTAAAAAAAAATGTCCTTATTGAGTGCTGTTAGCCCAACACTGTAGAGGCTGAGGCAGGGGAACCAAAATTTCTAGCTACATAGCGAGTTCCAGTCCAGCCCTGGGATACGGTAAGACCCTGTCTCAAAAACCAAAAAGAGAAGGAGGAAAAGACTTTAGAATAATATTGTGAAACTCGAGTTTCTTATTTGTGACTCCCGAGATGTATTCACCCACCTGAAAAAACATTCCGGAAGCTCCTTTTGGCTCTTCATGCAGCTTTTCTTTCACATTTTTTTGGTTTTGGAACTCAAGCAGCTGATTAGTTTTCCTCCTGTCTTTAGTAGAGCTGCTTTCTAAAGACCTTTCTCTCTCTCTCTCTCTCTCTCTCTCTCTCTCGGACTAGGGGAGTGCACAACACAGTAAGGTATATTCTCATCAACCATATTTGTCAAACATTTCCTGCATTTTGTGAAAGATCACTTGAGCATCCCTTAAATATTATAAGCGATTCTCCAAATGTGCTTGTGTTTTCCTTGAGGCTGACCCAGAACGGTTAGTTTAATTGTTTACTTTGAACAGTCACCTGGAAAGCATGTCCAAGAAGGATGTCTGCCTCGGGTTTACCTGTGGGCTTGTCTGTGGCAGGCTGTCTTGATCCCCTCCATGGGTGTAGGCAGCCCCAGCCTGAGAGTGAGCGGCATCCTTCCCCGGTTTGGGGTGCTGTGTTGTATAAGCGGAGAGAAAGCTAGCTGGGCAGAGCCATATATGCATTCATTCCCTTCTGCTCTTGATTGTGGCTGTGGGGTGGGTGATTGGCCACTTCACATCCCTGCCTTGTGCAATGGGAGTTGTAAGCCAGAAAATCTCTCTTCTCTCCTAAGGTGCTTCTTGTCAGATTTTTTTTCCCCGCTGGAGACAGGGTTTCCTTGTATAGCCTTGGCTGTCCTGGAACTCGCTCTGTAGACGAGGCTGGCCTTGAACTCCACCTGCCTCTCTTCCTCAGTGCTCCGACTAAAGGTGTGTGCCAGCACTGCCCAGGATTTGTCAGAATCTTTTAAATCATGGCAACAAGAAAATTAGGACACTCATGAGGGATCACTTTTTTTTAAAGAGGACTTATTTATTTTTATTTTCTGTGTATGTGTTTTTGTTGTTGTTGTTGTTTTGGTTTTTCGAGATAGGGTTTTTTTTGTGGAACCCTGACTGTCCTGGACTCACTTTGTAGACCAGGCTTGCCTCAAACTCACAGAGTTCCATCTGCCTTTACCTCCCTTAGTGCTGGGATTACAGGCGTAGGCCACCGAGGCTGGCTGTGTATGTGTGTTTTACCTGCATTTACGCATGTGCATGCCTGGTGCCCCGAATCCAGGAGAGGTCATAAGATTCCCTGGGAACTAGAATTACAGATGGTTGTGAGCTGCCATTCAGGTGTCAGGAATCAAGCCTGGGTCCTTAAAGAGCAGCAATTTATCAAACTCAAATAAATGGGAGAGATAGAACTTTTCAATGTATCATATAGGACTCTGTACTCTTTCTACATAAGAGGTCATTTTAAGACTTCTTAGAAACATTTAGTCCTCAGCACTCTGGGAGGCAGAGGCAGGTGGATCTCCTGAGTTCAAGGCCAGCCTGGTCTACAAAGTGAGCCCAGGACAGCCAAGGCTACACAGAGAAACCCTGTCTCAAAAAAAAAAATTACAGTTCCTAAATATCTAAAATTTATGTTTATGAAACTGTCACATTTATTTACTCCCCAACAACAAATGGTGGTGATAGTAGCTGAAGCCTGGACTTGAATTCAAAATGTATCTGTGACAGATGGCTATTTTTTTTTTGTCCCCTTTCCCAGTTATTTCACTGTTTATTGGAAACATCAGCTGTCTGAGGCCTACAGTAACATTCTGGTGCTGTTTAAATAGTTTCACTCAGATATACCGAACAGCAGGACCCACTAGTGGGGTATTCCTGGCTGATCTCACGTAATCAGAAAGCTCTCAAGTTTACTCGGGTGTCCTGGGCTTCAGTCTCTTCAGTCATCTTTATACACACTGGAAATTCCAAGCAGCTGGCGCCAATAGAACTACCTGAGGATTAATTACATCATTTTCTATCTTTTCTTTTCTTTTCTCCCTCCAAACCCTCTCATGTTTATCCCTGCCTTGCTCTCTTTCAAATTCATGACCTCTTTATTTGTGTGTGTGTGTGTGATTTCTGTAGTGATCAGCTTTTGAGTATCAGAGCTTCTGAATTACCCCTGAGGGAAAGGGGTAAGAGTGCACACACACACACAGAGATTATGTAAAGAAGGTTAAATAGCATTTTAATATGTATTCTATGACACAAGAAATTATTTATGGAAAGAAAGACTGGGGCTGGGGTGTAGCGCTGTGGTGGAAAGAAAGACTGGGGCTGGGGTGTAGCGCTGTGGTGGGGTGTTTTTCTAGCGCTCACAAAGCTCTGACTTCTGTCCCTAGCACTCCATCAACCAGGCAGAGTGGCAAATGCCTGTCAGCCCTGTATTGAGGAGGTAGATATAGGAGGATCAAGAGTTCAAGGTCAATCTCAGTTCCTTAGTTTGAGGGCCACCTGGGATACAGGAGACCCTGACTTCTCAAAGAAACAAAAACAAAAACAAAAAAACACCCACAAAATGTGGTGGGGATAAAAGTATATTTTGGGGCCTGTGACCAAATGAAGCTGCTCCTTCTGACCATATTAGATGACCACCACCTAAGATTGTCACTGGGCGAGGGAACCTCATGTTGATTGACACAGAATACATGGCGTTGTGACAATTTTTAAGCATTCATATTTAATGATTTCTCAGCTTCTTTTAGACTTGTTTCTATCAGTGGTCTGAGTTATGAAGCCCCATCTTTATCCAAATGGCCACACTCATGCCAAGGGCTTTAGTCTGCTGTGGTCAGGTTGGCCCCTTGAAGGTCTTCGGTAGACTTGAGTGCATCTGGCTCCAGGGCGCTCGTGCGGAAATGCCCCTCAGTCTCGAACGTGCAAAGCTTTCACAGGTCTGCTTCCGTTCTCTCCGAACAGTATTCACCTACAACACAGGCTCCCAGCAGACGTGTGCCAACAACCGACACCAGTGTTCCGTGCATGCAGAGTGCAGGGACTACGCTACTGGCTTCTGCTGCAGGTGTGTGGCCAACTACACGGGCAACGGCAGGCAGTGCGTGGCAGAAGGTAAGCATTTTCAGCTTCAGGGAGAAGGAAGAGGTGTGGCTTTGGGGCTTGGTACTTGGCACCCCGCTCTCTGGAACATGTAGTTTTGTTTTTTTTTTTTAACATGTAGTTTTTAACGATATCATCTCTCTTACCTTCTCTGATGGGCATTCCTTCCAGGATGTCCAATGATTTTCGATATGGCACGTTATCTTGTTTCCCTGTGAGCCTCATTTCTGGGCTGACAACCGTCAGGAGGCTTTCTCCATAGCTGTCCCCTGGCAGCAACAGAAAAGACCCAAGTGTTGAGATGATGCAGCCGGGACCAGTTGTTCTCCCTGCATTTTTTATTTTTTATTTTTTCTTTCACTAATAGCTTTGTCTCTTGAGTCCTCTCAGTGAGCTGTTTGCTTTTGAGACAGCATCTTGCTGTGTAGCCCAGGCTGACCTCAGACTTGAGATTCTCCACATGTGGAGTGCTGGGGCTGCAGTGCGTTACCCTGCATTTGACTTGAGTCTCTAGCTCTGAGGACGTTATTTGTAGATCTCTCTCCTTTCTCTCTCTCTTTCTTCCTCTCTCCCTCTCTTCCCTCCCTCCCTCCCTTTTTTCCTTCCTCCTCCTCCCCGCCCACATCTCTGTCCCTCCGTATCTGGCTTAGATCAGGGTATGTAGTGGGCTCAGTTTTTCCATTGCCCCCACCTCCTTTCCTCAAGTCCCTGAAGTCACAGCATACCCGAGGTGAGGCTGACAGGGTGTTGTCCTCAGTCCTGGCTTGTCAAACCCAATGCACATCTAGCTCCAGAGCGGATTCCATGATAGCTGAGGTCAGCTTTGACTTCTGTCCCCAAAGGACTGGCTAGTCCCTACGCCTACATAGTCAGAGGAATCTTCGGTGTAAGTCTAAGGGTTCTTGTTACAGCCGTTAGAGACCTTTGGGGCTATAAATTAGAATGAAAAAAAAAAAAGAATCTTACTATAATCGACTCGCTTGTCACAGGCCACTTTCACGTGTGCTTAATGGGAGACTTCAGTTGATCTGTAAAATCTCACTAATTAAGATCTAATTGGAGATATGCTTTCTGTTTTCTGGATTCCTAGTCATAGCTGTCCTGAAATCAGTTGTTTTAGTTTGCCACACTTAAACACACACAAATTGTTTCCTTCTGGGTCATGATTAAGGAAAGTGAGGTTTGTTTTATTTTCATCTATCTTCAGCAATGAACTGACACGCAGTTTAGATGTCACATTAGGTTGGGAGAATGTTTTTAATTTTGAAGTATTTTCTATTTTCTTCCAAATCCTGTCACCCCAGGGGTGGAGTGCTTCTGACTATTTGTGCTAGGCTTGGCTTTTATACCTTTCACCCTAGGAAAAGCTTCCAAAATCCACATGGAAGTACATACCCTTTCTTCCTCCTTCTTTCCCTTTCTCCCTCCCTGTGCTGGGTGTTGAGCCCAGGACCTTGTGTTTTCCAGGCAACACTCTACACCAGCTGAGCCATTTCCTCAGCCCAAAAGCATATTCTTAAAGAGCCACCGCACTAGCTCTCCCCTCTCCCAAATATCAGAGCTAAAAATGCTGAGCAGACTTTGGCATTGAGCTCAGGTATGAGAAACTGTTTGGCCATGCCTTTTGACATATGTATGCTTATAACTGCTTTGTGGTTTGAATATTTGTTGGATTCTTGCTACTTAAATTTTTTTCTTTTCTTTTTTTAATACTGCTGTGGTGCCTCATTCTTATAATCCTAACAGTGGGGCCTGGGGATGGCTGTAAGTTCCAGGCCAGCTAGGGCTACTGAATGTGAGAGGCCCTGACTCAAAAAACAAGGGAAAGAAAAGCTAGCTTAGAGCCTAGTGGAAGCACTTTATTTGGCTTTCTTAACTTGGCTTCCTTCCTTGTTTCTGTAATGTTCTCAGAGTGCTTTTTCCCCCCCTTTGTCCTGCAAGGGCCATAGCATTCCCCAGTGTAATGACACAGTGATGTCCAAGTTACTTCATGTCAGATATGTCCTGGCTGGTTGCTGACCTCGTTTAGCAGCTTTCCTCAGAACGTAGATGACACTCAGGAACATATCCCCGTGGCTAGGAGGGGGCGGAGGCCATGTTCCTGATCATTCACAAGCTAGGAAAATAAATAAGAAATATCCCCAGTGACTGAGAGTGGACTGGGGGTGGGGTTCAGTGGCAAAGCCCCGGGTCAATCTCATCTGCCAAAGGAAAAGGGAAAAACCTTCAAGAATTTAACTCTCTGCAAGGTGGCCTTTGTTTGGCCTTTCACTTATATTTTCCTTCAGTTTTTGTTCTTACTTTGCAGTATAATTCATGTGCCTCTGTGTGTGTGTGTGTGTGTATGATGCACGTATGATGTTAGTGTGTACATGCATACAGAGACTTGAGCTCACCAGCTGGCCAGGCTAGCTGACCAGCCAGCCTCAAGGATCCTGCTGGCTTCCCTCTCTATCCTAGAGCTGAGGTGACAAGTGTGCATTCCCATGCTGGGCTTTTTGTATGGACCCTAGGGTCTGAACTCAGGTCCTTACGCTTGTGTGGTGCTGGGACTCTTACTGTCTGTCATATACAACTGTGGGTAGATTTTACTCTGTTATCAGTCATGTGGGAGAAAGGAGAGGTGTTGGCAACCCTGAGGCTCCTGGTGCGCAGGTGGGTACCTAGAGTTCTGTCCATCTGCGGCGGCCACGTGCAGCAGAGACAGGAACCTTGGAATGTCTGTGGCTTATGGCACACAATCACAGGTATAAGTATTTTCATGTCCCCAGTAGCCATTTCCCACACAGTGTTACCTCTTTGCTTTCCTGATGACTAGACACATCCTTCTCTTTGGAAGGTAGGGGAAAGCCGTCTTCACCCTCTCCCCTTGTTTCTGGCCCAGGCTCCCCTCAGCGGGTCAACGGCAAGGTGAAGGGAAGGATCTTCGTGGGGAGCAGCCAGGTCCCTGTGGTGTTTGAGAACACTGATCTACACTCCTACGTGGTGATGAACCACGGGCGCTCTTACACAGCCATCAGCACCATCCCCGAAACCGTCGGCTATTCTCTGCTTCCCCTGGCACCCATCGGAGGCATCATCGGGTGGATGTTTGCAGTGGAGCAGGATGGGTTCAAGAACGGATTTAGCATCACTGGTAATGGATCTCCCCATTTAAAACAGTCACAGGGCAGGTTTGGAGCCCCGCATCTGCACACACCTGGAAGCATTTCACCTGTGGACAGAGGCCCCTCGTCCTTCCTCAGAAATAAGGGCAAAGAAAAATCCATGGACAGCATATTAATTAGGGGAGGCCACGTGGAGGTGTGCTTTGATGGAGGAATGGTTTCTTGATGGGGATTTAGAAGTTTCCACATCTGGTGCCGAGGAGATAGCACAGCCACTAAAGTGCTTGCCTTGCAAGCATCAGGACCTGTGCCCGTTGCCTGGAACCCACATGAAAAGGCATAGTGGTGTGTGCTTGTGACACCACCATTAGAGAGGCAGAGACAGGCTCCCTGGGGCTCACTGGCCAGCCAGCCTAACTGGGGAGTCCTGGGTCCCAGTGAGAGAGACTGTTTCAAAAAACAAGGTGGGCAACTTTTGAGAAAAAAAAAAACAAAAAAACATCCAAGGCTGACTTCCGGCGACCACACACACCCTCACACACGGGTGTACCCTAACACCCGCAAACATGCACACACCCCTTCCCATACCAGTATACCTGTGTCAAATGTGTGCTTGCACACATGCGCTCCTGCACACAAACCTGAGCACACAGACATCCGCCTCCCCCACCCCCACCACAATCTTGCACAGACCTGCACAAAGACATAGAAAAGTCCCTAAGGTTGAACAAGAGTTACCAGTTCATGTACTCACCCATCTGAAACTGGCCTTTAATATCTCCATATCTGCTCCGGAAAAAGAACTGCCCCTTCTAGCTGCTAAGTCCAACCTGATCAACATCATCCTCTTGGGTATCAGGAAACTTTGGAGGCTCTCAGGGGCCATGCCCTGTAAGGAAGGCTGAATCTTTTGTGGGTACGTGGGCAGATCGTCGAAGGGGTCCCTGCTTGACGTCATAGTGTCTCCTCCCATGATCTGCCAAGGTCGGCTCCCTGTGGGTGCTCCGTGGAACCCAGGGCAGAGGAGTCTGACTCTGTCTCAGTTAGGGTTTTTACTGCTATGGAACACCACTACCAAAATCAAGTTGAAAAGGAAAGGGTTTATTTGGTTTTTACTTCCACATCACTGTTCATCATCACAGGGAGTCAGGACAGGAACCGAAACAGGACAGGAACCCGGAGGCAGGAGCTGGTGCAGTGGCACCCCTGGCTTGTTCCTGCTGGCTTGCTCAGCCTGCTTTCTTATAGAACCCAGGACCATCTGCCCAGGGATGGCACCACCCACAATGAACTGGGTCCTCCTACATTACTAGTTAAGAAAATACCCTACAGGCCCGCCTGTAGCCTGATTTCATTGAGGTATTTTCTCAACTGAGACTCCTTCCCCTCCAGTGACTCTAGCTTGTGTCAAGTTGAATGAAACTAGCCAGCGCAGAGAAGATGGTCATTTCCTGGACCTGTACCTATTGTTCTGGGCTGGGTACATCAACATTGCCTCCTACTTACTAGATCTGCATTCTCCCTCTACCCTTACTGCCCCAGTCACTCCCATTTCCTGTTTCATGTCATATATGCCCCATTGCCCTTTCTTATTCCCCTCTCCCTCCCCTTTATATCTTTTCTTCCCCTCAGGCTCTCCTTTAGTGTGTTCTACAAATATATAATATACTTAAATGTATCATAATGAACATGTAAATTTAAGTCTAGATTCTACATGGGAGAAACGAATACCACACAGTACTTGTAGCTCTGAGTCTGGCTTAGTTGACAAGCTAGGACAGAAGAGTTCTCTGCCTGTCTCTCAATTCATGTACTTAGGGCGGGTAGGAGGGTGTACTGGCCAGACGGTAGGCTGACAGGCGTGACTTGCTTTTCAGGGGGTGAGTTCACCCGCCAAGCTGAGGTGAGCTTTGTGGGGCACCCAGGCAAGCTGGTCCTGAAGCAGCAGTTCAGTGGGATCGATGAGCATGGCCACCTGACCATCGACACAGAGCTGGAGGGCCGAGTGCCTCACATCCCCCATGGTTCCTCGGTTCACATTGAGCCCTACACGGAGCTGTACCACTACTCCAGCTCGGGTAAGTCCAGAACGGGGAGTCCTGGGGTAGCCTTCGGGTCTGTGTGTTCCCACTCACTGTGATGACCGTGAGTACCTGGGACAGTCTCCCTAGCATCTGCAACAGGAGACGCAGAAGGTTCTTCTTTAATCCCTTTCCCTCAAAAATAAGATGTGTTGGGACACATCTGTCGGTCCTGACCCTGGAAAGCTGACTTAGAAGGATTGCTACAGCTCCAGGCCAACCTGAACCACATAGCAAAAACCAAAAGCAACACCCAGAAGCTGGGCGGTAGTGGCACACGCTTTTAATCCCAGCATTCGGGAGGCAGAGGCAGGCAGATCACTGTGAGTCCAAGGCTAGCCTGCTGTACAGATCGAGTTCCAGGACAGCCAGGACTATACGGAGAAACCCTGTCTCAAAAAACAAACAGACCGAAAACCGACAGCCAGAAAATGGGGTAGTTGAGTTGAGTTGGTGAGTGCTTACCTACATACAGTGAATGTATGAAGCCCTAAGTTTGACCCCCAGCATTGCATAAACCAGGTCAGGTGGCGTATGTCTGTAAGTCTCAGCATTTTTGAAGTGGAATTGGGAAGACCAGAAGTCAGTGTCATCTTCAGGTACACACTAGTTTAAGGCTAGAAACAAACAAACAAACCAAAATGACAAAAAGGAACCTCAGGGAATAAGCCTATATATAATTTTTAGATTTTTAAATATATTTTCAACCTTTTCCCTGGTGTCTATCATCTATATTTATGTCATATATCCCCAATATTCTATGATTTACGATTTTATTATGATTTATATATTTATAGTTTTTACACTTATTCTCCTTTGACATCTGTTTGCAGTTTAAAAGACTGGCAAGAACTCTGTGCCACTTATTCAGCTTGGCTGGTTCCTAACATTTGCCGCCTGTATTGTAAAACACACACACACACTCACACACTCACACACTCACACATCCCTTTCTCCATGACTGTTGAAAAGTAATGTCCTCATAGATCGTCACTTAAGTGCTTTAGGTATTTCTTTCCTAAGAACAAGGGTATTTTCTTATATGGCCCCGTCAGAACCATTTAAAAAGTCAGGATGATTTTTAAAGCTCTGTAGCCCAAACTTGTCTCCAGCTGAAAGCCATCTTCCTGCCTCTGTCTCCCATGTACTGGGTTTACAGGTATGAGCCACGACATCTGGCTTCTGCATATTTAGCATAGAAGAACCAGTTTGTCATCTCTGGCATGTCGTTTTCATTTAAATCAGTTGTAATGCGTTGTTACGATTTAACCTTCCAGTTAGATGGTGAATTTTTACTAGTTTCATTAAGCGGCTTTGAAAGGTCCTTTTAAGGAATCTGTCCCAGCCTACTGGGTGGTCCTCCTAGTGTCAGAAATGTAGGTTGCGCTAGCTTCCCCTTCCTCATGCTGAGATGAAATGGCCCCTTGCATCACGAATCTTGGCCGCATTTCTGGTTGTTTGTTTGTTTATGCCGCTGGGGGCTAAACTGATTCCTTAGGCAGACACCGCGATGCTGAGCTACATCCCAAGCTCTTGGCCAAATTTCTGTCTCTTGCAATAGTGCAAATGAAACCCGGGTCTTGTACATGCTAGCCAAATGACCTACCGCTGGCTTACATCCTCGGCCCCTCTTTTTGTTTTTATAAAGTTTTAGGTTTTTTTTTTTTAATTAGTATTGAATAAAAAAAGAAATAAAAAGGAAAGGAGAGGACATGACCGCCCCTAGGGATGGTGGAAGAGAAAGTTTATTACAGATGTGTGGGAGAGCATAGTGGGAGACTATAGTCAGTAGGAGAGTCCAGAGTGAGTATGACCAGACAGAGCTGTGCCACGTGAGGAGAGCAGGTAGAGGAAGGGCGAGGGGGCAGAAGGGGGCCAGGTGCGTCAGCCAGAAGGCCCAAAGGTATAGAGGGAGCAGGAGTGCGGACAAGGGGAGCAGGGACAGCCAGCATCTCCTTTGACGTGTTAAATAGGCACCTCAGCCCTTTGTCCCAGATTTGACCCCTAACAAGTATCTCACTAAGTTGCCTAGACTGAACTTGAACACATTCTGTAGCTCAAGCGAGCCTTGAACTTGCAAACCTCCTGCCTCAGCTTCCCAAGAAGCTGGGGTGATAGGCCTGCGTTATCAGGCCTAACTTTCTGACCAATTTTGGAAACTCAACGCCTAGAGACAGACTTGGAGTCAAACACGAGTCAGCTTTTAATAATGGTGCTGTTAAGGCATCATCCGGGAAGGTGTGGTACCCTTGGCCAGGCCTCTGGAACTCAGTCTCATTTCTTTCTGGGGGCCTGGGAACCTGTGGAAGGGAGGAGACAGGGCCGAGGTCCCCAGACTGCCTGCAGCCAGATGGCCCGCTGGCAGCCAGCACATGGGAGCTGGATGGGAGACAGCAAACACTGATCTTTTATTTATCCTCTGGCTTTCCTGGTTCTCATGTGGAGCAGGCTGCAGCAGAACTCAGAAATAAAAAGGGTCCTTTATACTTAAAAAAAAAAAAAAAAAAGACAACCAACAACAATAAAAAACAAAAAGGGAAGGGGAGGGCTTTGCCTGGCCTAGACTGACACTCTTCTTGATGAAGAGACGGTCTCCCCTCTCCTTGGCTGAGGTTAGCGCTTGGTAATTTTTCCAAAATTGGCTGCTCCATGACATCCCATATTGTATCTTTTAATGGCACACAACTATTTAGTCTAAGATGGTTGGGGAGCAACCACTAATTGACTGATTCCTAAGTAAGAAATTCTACAGAAACCAGTTCAAATGCCACCTGATTCCATGTAATCCACACATGAGATCTCATCAGATTCTCACCCTCAACTCCTTCTGAAAGGGAAGGAGTTTCAGAAGGGGCAAAAGCAGCTAGTACCTGGTTGGTAGTTCCCACCTGCCACAGGGTGGGAAGAACGAGTCTAGGGACACCTCCTAAGCTTCTGCTCCTGTTGGACCTCACTCATCTCTAGAGGATAGGAGTGAGCAAGTACTGATGTGAGTGTCACCATTGATGCTGTAGGAGAGGAGAAGGCAGCAGGAATCAATCCAAGCACACACACATTCTCTTATTTAAGATGCCGCAACCAGTCTTGTCATCTGGTTTTGTCGTGGGCAGGAACCACTGCTGTTGCCCTCAAAGTCTCCAATGAATCTCTTTCTCTCACACCTCAGTGATCACCTCCTCCTCCACCCGGGAGTACACGGTGACTGAGCCTGATCGGGATGGTGACGCACCCTCCCGCACCCATGTTTACCAGTGGCGTCAGACCATCACCTTCCAGGAATGTGTCCATGATAACTCCAGGCCAGCCCTGCCCAGCACCCAGCAGCTCTCTGTGGACAGCGTGTTTGTCCTGTACAACCAGGAGGAGAGGATCTTGCGCTATGCCCTCAGCAACTCCATCGGGCCTGTGAGGGGTAAGAAGTGTGGGGCATGTGTGTGTGTGTGTGTGTGTGTGTATGTGTGTGCCTGTACATGACTCGGTAGTCATGCCCATCAAATTTCTGCTTCTTGGATTAGGGATTTTGGTCTCTTTCAGTCTATAGAAGAAAACGATGGTCAGACATCCTGTGAAAGAGAAAAAAAAAATACTTGGGGTCATCAGTGGCTCTTGGCAGACAGACCTGCCTTTGTTCTTTCAACTAAGGGCCTATTCATGGCGGTGTCTGGGCTATTTATTCATGAGCTATCAGGGCAGAATGCTGCCCTGATGAGCTCCCTCACAGAGCCAACCAGCTCTATAGAACATTAAAAACACAAAAAAACAAAAAACAAAACCAACTCATTTACTTTAAAGTAAAGAATCACATTAATAGCTGGAGAGATGGCTCAGTGGTTAAGAACACACACTAGCTGCCCTTCCAGAGGTCCTGAGTTTCATTCCCAGCAACCACACGGTGGCTCACAACCATCTATACTGGGATCTGATGCCCTCTTCTGGCATGGAGATGTACATGCAGATAGAGCACTCATGTATGTAAAATAAACAAACAAATCTTTAGCTGGGCACACCCGTAATCCCACCACTTAGGGAGGCAGAGGCAGGTGGATATCTGTGAGTTCGAGGCCAGCCTGGGTTACAAAGTGAGGACAGGACTGCCAAGGCTACACAGAGAAACCCTGTCTCAAAAAAACAAAAACCAAAACCAAGAATGACATTAATAATTGTTCATAGTGTGTTACATGAGCTCACCAATTTGACCGGTGTCTCCAGGAAGCAGTGGTTAGGGCCATGTCCATCCCAAACATGTAGTATTTGTCAATGTTGAGAACATTCAGAGTCTTCTCTATTTTGACATGTGTAAGTAGCTGATGTCAACCTTAGCTACCCCCACTGTGCCCATAAAACGCTAGACCTTCCATCCAACTGCACCCTTGGACCTGCTAACCGTCCTCTGGCCTTCTCCCAGCTCCTCCATCCTTCCCCGCCTCAGGTAGCCATTCTTCCTGATCCTTCTGTAAAATCAACATATTTAGTTCTCACATGTAAGACTGGGTGGTACTTGTCTTTCTGTGCCTGACTGATTTTTCACTCGGTGTGATGATTTCCAGGCTCTCCCGTGTGGACAGAATCGAAGGATGCCTTTTCTTTCCACAGCTCAAAAGCATTCTACAGTGGGCGTGTGTTAGCTGTGAATATGTTTTAGTTGCTTCTCTGTGATATAAGATACCAGGAGCACAATCAACATACGAAAGAAGGAGTTAATTTTACCTTAGGGCTCCAGAGGAGGTGGGGGAGGCAAGGCAGCAGGTGACTGGAATAGGAAGTGAGAGATTGCCTCTTCCGCTGCAGTCCCGAAGCAGAGAGTGGGCCGGAACTGGACCAGGCTGTAAACACTCAAGGTCTTTCCCCCACGTAGCTAACTTCCTCCAGCAAGGTCTCACCTCCCAGAGGTTCCACAGCATCCTCAAACAGCATCACCAATTGGTAACCAAGCATTCAAGTACGTGAGCCTATGGGGACCATTTCTCATTTAAAAAAGAAAAATACACACACACTCTGGTCTTAGCCAGTAGACCTCACATTTCTGCCATAGTTTCACAACTTAGTCTTGTTTGTCAGTGAAACCATTTATAGAAACAAAGAAGGGGTCAGAGGGGTGGAGCTCGGTGGTCCCACTGCAATGCAGCACACAAGGCCCTGGTCTCCATTACTCTGTTGTCCTGTGGCTTACTTCCTGTGACAGGAGGGATTCTGGAGGGTTCTTGAACACTGTCTCTACCTTCACAGATGGCTCCCCTGACGCCCTCCAGAACCCATGCTACATCGGCACACACGGGTGCGACAGCAACGCGGCTTGTCGCCCTGGCCCCGGGACACAGTTCACCTGCGAATGCTCCGTCGGCTTCCGAGGAGATGGGCGGACCTGCTACGGTAGTGCTTTGGGGTCAGATGTGTGGGGTTCTGGTCCGTCGGGCTGGGAGGGAGCCTCCAGGTTCTGTAAACCAGGAGGCTGGGTATATGTCACAAGAATGAATGTGCTGAATGCGTGATACACAAACATACTGCGAAAGGCGTACCGTGCCTGGATTGTGTGTGCTACCCGCTTGCTGTGTCCTTGGTAACATCGGGGTGGGGTGGGGTGGGGTTGCTGCCCTTTAATCGTCAGACCTTTAATCATCAGTTCCTCAGCAATAGAACAGAGTTCCTTGTTTTAAACCGTTTTTAAATGTGTGGTTTAGTTTGTTCAACACACTCATGCCGCCCTGGCATCGTCATGATCACCCTTTGCTTGGACGACAAACTGTGTCTATTAGACCACAGCTCCCAGCACCCCGTTGCACATCTTCATCCCCAGCTCCTGTCTCTCACCATTCAATGTTGCATCTCTATGAATCTATTGGTTCTAGAACCAGTATGCGGAATCACAGCATTTGCCCTTTTGTCACTAGCTTCTCTTGCTCAAGATTCAAGATTGCGTGCGCAAATCTCACCTCAAGATTTATCCATGTCATGGCATGGGTCGGAATGTCTGTTTTTTTTTTTTCCCTTTGGAGGTTGAATGCTACACTGCATAATGTACCGCGTGATGCATGTTTGTTCTTTGCTTCTCCATCCATTCAGATGAAGGGAGTGTCTTCCTTCAGAGTGTCGCACCAGTGATGCTTTCTAGAACCTGCTGGCAGCCCCTTGTGAATGGACACATTGCATCTACCTTTGGACTATTGCAGACAAGGGTGTGATGAACAGGGCTTCTGTTGAAGCTCCTGCTTTCAGTTTTTGTTTTGTTTTGTTTTTGCATAAACAAAATAAGTCTGGTGGCTCATTCTATGCTTAGTTTTTGGAGGACCCTTTACGCTGTTTTCTATAACAGCTACACCATTCTCCATTTCTACCTACAGTGTACAGAAGTCCCAATTTTCTCCATCATTTTTTTGTATACACACACACACACACACACACACACACACACACACGGGGTTTACTGCATGCATACAGACATGAGAGGGCATCTCAGGTGTCATTGGTTAGGAACTCTGTCTACTTCTTTTGAAACAGGGTCTCGTATTGGCCCAGAGTTTACCAATTGCACTACAAGCCCCAGGGATCCCGGCTCTGCTTCTCCAAACCTGGGATTGGAAGCATGCACCTCAATGCCCTGCTTTTTGTGAGGGGTCTAGGGATGACACTCAGGTCCGCATGCTTGCATGGCAAATGCTTTGCTGGCTTCTTTAGCTCCCAAGCCCAAATTTCTCTGTAACTTTGTCAGCATTTGCTCCTTCTTTAACAGGAGCTGAGGTTTATTGATATGAGCCAGGGACATTAAAGTGAGCTCACTGGAGTGAGCCAAGTGAGTCACTTAGGTCTTTTACTGGAGCATCTGTAGTGCCACCTTCTGGTATCATTTATTTTGTTATTTAAAGTTCAAAATTTCAAATACGTTCATATAGACAGCCTGATATTTGTTGGTAACTGAATTTTAATCTATTAAAATAGCAAAGGACCATCTATTGCTAAGGGTAAGAGTGTCAGACACTTTAACCAGAGCCACTTAAATTTTCACTGAAGTGCTCACTAATAGAAAGAAATTCTTGCCTCTAATCCCAGGACTCAGGGAGACAGAGGCAGGTGGATCTCTGTGAGTTTGAGGCCAGCCTGGTCTACAAAGTGAGTCCAGGACAGCCTACAGGCTACAAAGTGAAACCCTGTCTTGAAAAACAAAACAAAACAAACAAAAACAAAATAAAATAAAAAGAAGACATGTTAGATGTAGGTTTCCCTGGCAAATGAGGAGAATGAGCTCACAAGAATCCACCCAGCAAAATGGGCTGCTGCTGTCTTCATCCTTCCATGACTAGGGAACCAGCCCTGGCTAGCCCAACATGCTTAGGATTTGGGACTCATGCTGGATGAGCTCTGGGGTCCCATCTTGCTAGCAAGAGGTACTTTTGGTATGTAGGTCTTGATGTAGGGCAGGGGAAGGGGGCTTTGGAGTGACTCCTTCCATGTAGGATGCTTGCTCATGGGGCTCTGAAACGCTGACAAGCAGGGGTTTGTGCTTACAGAGAGGATGGTTTGGGTGCCTTGCTGATGACTTTGTGTGTGTGTCTGGTACTAATCAGTCTGGGACTCACCTCTCTGAGCATAGAGCATGGTAGAGGGAACCCAGAACTGACTTGCTTGTGGCTGTCAGTGGCCAGTCCTTCCCTGTCGTGAATGGCTCCACTGGCTCAGGACAGTTCCAAGCAGCATGGTGCTATTTTATGCTCTTTTACGTGATCGTTGGGAGACCATGTCAGAGATGAGGGATTCCTTTAGGTCTCCATACCTTCTCAATGTGTATATAATGTCATCAGCCACCTACATTGATGGAGCATGGTTTAATAGTTGCTCTTCTTGTTGCCATGGCAAAACACCTGAGAAAGTAACCCACGGAAGGAAAGGTTTAATTTTTGGCTCACAGTTTGAAGGTGCAGTTTATCAGTGACACGGCACGGCAGCAGGAGCTCAAGGCGGCTGGCCACATTGGCGGCAGGAAGCGGAGAGGTTCTCATCCAGCCTTTCTCCTTTTTATTCAGTCCAGGGTTGCAGCTCACGGAATTATACGGTGCATAGTTAGAATAAGCCTTCCCATCTCAGTTAACCCAGTCTAGACAATCCCTCACAGACATGCCCAGAGCCTTGTCTCCTAGGTGATTCTAGGTCCTGTCTAGCTGACCGTCAATATTATCCATCACATGTGGAGATGTGTCTGCCGTTATTTTTTGTGACCTCCTCATGCTACTCTTGGTGTCTGAGCTTCTCCTCCAAACCCCCCTGCCCACCCGCCCTCCCATCTCTTATGTACTCGGCCGCTGTCCCTGGAAATCCTTGGTAAGCCTTGTTCAGGAAGACGGGTGGCCATGCATGCTCTCACTTTTGTCCCTGGTCAGTCACTGTCCTGGGATATTAGCCTGCTGGAATGTGGGCATGTCCTGAGTCAGGCTTCTTATTGTTCTGAGTCATCAGAACAAGCCTCGGTGTTAATGTGGTGTTAATGCATCTGGACGGGAGGCTTTTGACAGGAAATGGCATCAAGCATCTGGATTTGTGTGTTGTTTTAACTTGGGGACGTTCCTGAGAGGGGAACTGGGGTGAACCTCTGTTACTATTATGGGATACAACAACAGGCAAAGCAAGAGTGGTTTTAGCTAACTGTCTCCCAGTGAGCTTCCCAGGTAATGTGGAGAGATTTTGGGGGGAATCTCAGGGCCAGTAATTCACGAATTCACCTGAAGTTCATGGCACAAGGCACCCACATATCCCTCAAATTGCAGTCCAAAGGAGCAGTGTCAGTTACTATCTCAGTGGGTAAATTTTGAGTTTCTAGAAAGCATTCCACACATGGATCATCTCCCCAGAGGGCAAGGCATTCATCAAAGAAAGAAATCACAGAGACTTAGAGTCACTGAAAACGTACCCAAGCTAGTCCCTGTGGAGAAAAGTCACAGGGTCACTCTAGGACTGGTGAGGTGGCCTGCTGCATGAGTCTGACAGGCCAAGTTCAAGCCTTAGAACCCCTGTTGAAAGCTGGATGTGGGGGTGTGCCCCTGCACTCCCAGCATTCCTACGGCAGGGTGGCAGGCAGAGACAGGGAGCACATGACACAGCAGAAATCACAGAGAGACCCTGCCTCATCTGGCTCTCCAGGGCTGTCCTCTGACCTCCACATGCATGCAGTGGCATGTGTGTACCCTTATTCACACACACACACACACACACACACACACCACCACCACCACCACCACTACCACACAACAAAAACAATTTAAAAAAGTAATTCCAAGTGTGTGGAACAAACCTGTGGTCCCAGCACCCAGTAGTGGAAGCCATAGGACTGTGAGTTTGAGGCCAGCCTTAGCTACATGAAGATACTAGGTTTAAAATTTTTTTTCTTTTTTTTTTTTTTTTAATAAAAATGAATAACCCATAGTTTTCCTATTCAGCTAAAAAGCGGTTCTCTTTTTCCGAGAGGAAGTTGACCAGATTTTTGAAACGTCCTCTTCAAGCAGATGTTATGGAGTGCTATGGCAGACAGTTGCCATAGTTACCACGTTGCCATGTCCGTGAAAGAAAGGGTTAAGGACCTGGACTCTGTTAACAGAAGAGATTTAAAGCACACATGAGGAAAAAGAGGCAAACTGTAAAGACCATGGGATCTTAGTGGGTACATTGGGAGGGTTTTGTCCCTAAAGAAACAGCGGTGTCCAGCCCGGCTCATCCTTACAGACCTGATAACCTGGAGCAGTCCTCCTCGACCCCAGTGCCCCAAGGCCCTGTTGGCCGGCTGCAGCTCTTGCACAGCACATCTCCCCCTCTGTCAGTGTTCCCAGCGAGCAAGGGGCTTGGACACATTCCTTCCACGACTTGGCCCTGGCTTCCGGATGGAAAACCGCTGTTCTGCTCCGGGACTCTGCTGCTGGGTCTGAGGGCAGCACAGGGGCCCGGCCACCCGGTGTGAGGGTCCTGGTTGCCGCAGGGAGCACAGGTGGTAGGCGGGAGAGACTGTGCTCCATGCTGGGGGAGCAGCAGCTGGCAGGCGGGCTCCCGTGACACCTGTCCTCAATCCCAGCCCCAGCCATTCTCTACCCCTCCAGCTGGTAGGATCCAACAGAGATCCTAAACCTTAAACCATCGTACACGTGTGTACATCACCCACCTCCACACACACTTTTACAACGTTGAATAGCATCGGGTGTGTGAGGGTATAGAGAAAACTACAGTACAAACGGGGCTAATGTTGCAAAATGCTTTTACGCAGTGTTGTCCAGGAAGTCAGCAGCCTTTTTGTTTTGTTTTTTTAACCAACAAGGAAGGGTGTTGGATAAGCTATCAAAGGTGGACCTAGGATGCTTTGCATTAGGTTCACATTAGGGAACCTGAAAGGGAAGAGGGTCGATAGCCCCAGCCTTTATAAACCCTTTGTACACACCTATCTCAGGACCCTCTGAATATGGGGCCAGCAGAGGAAGCGCCTTGTGACCCGCATTTTAGATTGTCATTGGGCAGATGAAGTGATTAAGAGTCAGCACCGTTTCTCATCTAAGCCAACCCGTCTTACACTACTGGTATTCATAGACGAGCCGAAGCCAGACTTGTGTGTCAGATGTCTGGGAGCTATGTTCCCAGAATGCACTAGGGCACAGAATAGGTGTGTGGTGATTATAATCATGGTTACACATCCTAAGTGTGCTGTGTGTTCCCTTAGAATTGGAGAATTTCTCCAACTCTCAAAATAATGTCACAATGAATAGTATAATATTTATTTACTAATTGGGAAACTGAGGTGGAGTAGTTAACCTGCCCATACAAGTCAATAACAAAGGGAGGCAGGATTTGAACCTAGTGTGGTTCTCCAAGGCGTAAGTTTTTGCTCCTCATTACCCATGATAGCTGTAGTTCTGTCACATGAAAGGCCACCATTCCACCATTTATATGATATAATAACTTGCCTTTGAGCCCATTAAATCCTAGGTAACATTAAAAGATTCTCAATTGGCCATATGTTTTCCAGCCTTAAAGGTAGTTTATTTTAAAGATTTACTTACTTTTACTCTGGGAACCAAACCTTTATCCTCTGCAAGAGCAGTCCTCTGTGTCATTCCAATATGAGTGGTTTGTTTGCCATTCTGGTATGAGTGGTTTGTTTGGATGCGTGTCCCCTTGGTAACTCACTCAGGAGGAAGCACACATACGTCACTAAGTTATGTAAAGGACAAAAAAAAAAAAAACAAACCCGATCCCTATTTTATATTACCTTGGGCATGTAGAAGAACGTGTCTTCAAAGGGCTCTCCTCTCTGAGGAAAATGCTCTCTATTTGATGGTGTTTCACGAGGTTAAAAAGTCTGCCGCCTTATCAACAATTTGCTGCAGATATCGATGAATGTGCCGAGCAGCCTTCCCGGTGCGGGAACCACGCAGTCTGCAACAACCTCCCAGGAACCTTCCGGTGCGAGTGCATCGAGGGCTACCACTTCTCAGACAGGGGAGTGTGCGTGGGTAAGTTCTGCAACAAGTTTTCCTGGGGTGGCTTGCGCTGTGGGAAAGGCACAGTTCCGGGTTTCGGTCCTGGTGGGGGAGCAGACATGTTTCTGGGGACAAGGAGGGGCCGGGGATAAGAAGCCCTGCTCTCCCCCTGCTTAGCCGGTCACAGCTGCCACTAGTGAGTGTGTTCTTGTAACGTATGAGCTAGCACATGCTAGCGATCCGTCCTTTCGCTCGCCATGAGCTTTCACACATTTCGTTGGCTATTGACGCGGTTAGCCTTCATTCCCCGTGTCATCAGCAGCCAGGGAGTTCACAGCGAAGGGCCGTCTTTAAGCACCTATATGCTCTTAGCCGCCTTAGACTGAATCCTACCCGAGTTACATCAGAAAGGAAATCCCGCTTGGCACCATTCCATTTAGAGTCTTAGTTGAATACACCACAAGCTGGAGCATAGCTCTTTAGGTTTACTAAAGTACATTGACTTTATTAACTCATTAGGCCAGTTATGTTCTTGATTGATGCTGAGAAGGAAGATACGGGGCCAGTCACAAAGAACAAAATTTTTGAAATGCTACGTCCCGCTTCACGTTGGCCTATCATTTCCACGACATTTTCCTTTTTTTTTGAGACAGGGTCTCATGTATCATAGGCTGTGTCGTCAAGGATGACCTTAAACTTTGTATCTTCCCACTTGCACCTCCAGAACACTGGAATTGCTGACACGCACCACCATGGCCACTTTGTTCAGTACTGGCGATGGAGCCCGTGGCCTCACACGTGCTCAGCAAGCATGCTCCCTACTCTATATCCCCAGTCCAAGTTCCAAGAACCGAAGCTCAAAGATTTGTGGAGGTTCCCAGATCTACAGGCCAACATGCTGAGTGAGGCATCTGTGTCCTCCTGAGTCAAAACAGAAACTGTCATTGTCCTGTCCCTGCGTGCTCCCTGGCTGTTTACTGTGCCTAGTGCATGCATTCCCTTTGCTCCATCTCAGAGCTTGGATGAGGAGCCAAGGTCTGAATGAGGTGGTGTCTGTAGGGCGGGAGGGAACAGAGAGTTCTCATAATTTGAGTGTGACCCAAACATCTGTGCGTCCGGGAATCCAGACCTCTTTGTTGCACAGAGCTGAGATTTTTAGCTTGCTGTGTTGGAACTTTTTTTTTTTCATCCTAGCACAGAGAGTGTCAGTTTTCTTGGCCTGATTTTCCCCATGAGTTCTGAGCCGGGGGAGGCTCTAAAGTTTGCTTTTAATGCAACACTATTGACATCCCTGGTTGGCTCAAGTATGGGTGGTGGACTATGAAAGAATTAGATCTCACTGAGATCTAACCTGGGGCCTATGTGGAGGAGGCAGGTTGGCCTGGGTCTGCCCATTCCCCAGGGCCACACTAACTTGAGAGCAGGGTAGAGCAGAGTGCCGGACAGGGGCTGTGATGATGTCTTCTCCTTGACATCAGTTCTTAGCAAAATGCTTAACCTCCCAGGCCTTAGCTCTCCATCTTCAAAATGAGGTAATTAGACATGAGTACTTTTTACAGCCTGTGGAGGCCTTGGAGGTGTCTCAGGGAGCTCCCTAGGAGGGCATGGGGAGTCGCAGGCCAATATTTTGTCCTCTCCCCTGGTCCCCTAGCCTTCTGTTTGTCTATAGATCAAATTCTGCATAAGCTGTTTGAATAATGGCTTCCATTGCTCAAAAACAAGCAAAACCTGGGGATGCAGGCCCATCATTGAGAAGCTAGGATGGGGCAGGAGGGGCAGTGATCCCAGTTCAAGGCTTGCTTGGCCCGACAGAGTAAATTCTAGGCTAGCCTGGGCTAGAGATGCAGCTCATTGGCCGGACACTTCAGGAGCATGAGACCCTAGGTTCAGTGGAATGGAAGATGACTCTAGGGGATGGGATGATCTGGACCCAGGGAACACCTGGACACAGACCCTTTCTCAGATCCCCACTGAGCCAATTCACTGGTGCACAGAGAGCTTGAGGGGGTTCTGCCTGCTCTGAGACCTTCTTCCAAAGGCATGTGTTCATGTACTTGCTTTTAAGCTGTCGTGGACCAGCGGCCCATCAACTACTGTGAAACCGGTCTCCACAACTGTGATATCCCCCAGCGGGCCCAGTGCATCTATATGGGTGGCTCCTCCTACACCTGTTCCTGCCTGCCTGGCTTCTCTGGGGATGGCAGAGCCTGTCAAGGTATGTGGTGGCTCTCAGTTTCCCTGTGTACCCTGAAAGGGTGGCCTGCATGGTACTTACTGTACGCTAATCATCAGCACACCCTGTCTATAAGAAAAATGTTCTTTTCCCTCCCGTGGGGGAGAATGTGGCCTTTCCTATCTTGCCAGCAACTGGAACTGCACATTTTCTTGGAGAGTTGTCCTCATTTGGGACCTACTTGGCTTTCCCTGACCCCAAGGCTTGCATTGGATAACTGCTCTTCGATGGGAACCGGGGATTGCTTATTTTTTTTTTTTTTTGCAAACACAGTCTTTGCTTGCATAGAGCTTAATGTCCATCTTTGTATGCAGTGGGCTTGCCTGCACAAGAAGCAAAGTTCCTATTTTGAAGTCAGATGAAATGACATCACAGAAATTTTTCAGACTTGGGATTAGCCTATAATTGGCTGTCCGGGCACTTGTAACAGTAACAGTGTAACTCAGGGCTCTTGATTTGTACAATTATGCAATATTACACTGAATATAAGTTCAGCAAAGATTTCACAGATACTGTCTCTCCATTGTTGACTATGTAATTTTTTCTAAACACTTAAGAGTTCTAGAACCTCCTGGTTGCAATGCGAGGCGGGGGGGGGAGGCGTTATCCGACAGTGCAGATTTTTCCTTTTGCAAGTTTGATGTTTCCTGAAAACATTGCCGCATGAAACACATTTGTAAATGTACTAGATAGAAGCTGGGGTGTGAGTGTCTTAAAAATTAATATTTAGTGAGTTCAAAGTCCCCGGTCTCTAATTAAAAGCAGATTGAGTGCGTGGATTAAATTATTGTATCAACCACAAATTCTGGAAGCAATCTCATGGTCTCCGGGCCCGTGGCTGTCTTGCAGACGTGGATGAATGCCAGCTCAGCCGATGTCACCCTGATGCCGTCTGCTATAACACACCAGGATCCTTCACATGCCAGTGCAAGCCTGGCTATCAGGGGGATGGCTTCCGATGTGTGCCAGGAGGTAAGATGGGGTGTTAGCGGCTGGTGGCCCACTAATGTCTTTATAACCTGTGTAGTTCAGCTGTGACGGTCACAGAAGCAGGAAAGCTTATGGTACAGTAAGTCCTGACCCGGAAAAGTCTTATGTTTGGTTTGATCAAAAACACAGGAGACAAATGATCTCTGGTTTGAAGGCTATCAGACAGTCTCTCTCTCTCTCTCTCTCTCTCTCTCTCTCTCTGGTCTTACAATGTAGCCCTTGCTAGCATGCAATTCACTATGTAAGCTAGGCTGACCTCGAACTCACAGAGGTCTTTCTACCTCTGTCTCCAGAGTGCTGGAATCAAGGTCATGCACCACCATGTCAGAACAAGAGTTCTCTCTCCTTCAGAAGAGGAGCAGGTTTTTCCATGTTCTGCTCAGGTCTTTATGTGACTGAATGAGGTTAGGAAGAACAATGCACTTATATGTCAACCTCAAGAGTGCCATCCAGAGCCACCCAGAGTGTTGTGACCAAGATCCGGGGCATCCATACCTATGTGACTGCTCCAGTCACACCAACATAAAATCAGTAGGAGCCCGGAGTGTTGGGGGATGGAAAGTATACTGGAGAGATGAAGTGAAGGGCCCAAGTTGTGGGGAGGTATGACTAAAGCTCAGACTGTTCTACAACACCTGTTACCTGACCTGAATGTGCAGCTTTGGGGGTTTCCGCTTACCTGACACTTGAGTGGACCCTTGCTGGCAGGTAGGCATCTGGAACCCCCAAGCCAGGCCTGGATTGAGACAGACGAAGAACTCGTAAGGCTCCTCACAAAGGCCGGTGAACAAACGAGGGTAGTTGGCTGCTGGCGGGACAGAACCTGCTAGGCACACACTGGGCTGGTGTTTGTCAGAGAGCTGAAGTGCCATGAGGTGGTAAAGGTGCTTGCTGCCCCAAGTCTGGCAACCCAAGTTTGATCCCCAGAAGACACGTGGTGGGAAGAGAGAATTGACTCTTACAAGTTGTCCTCTGACCTCCACTGCGTTCCTTCACATGAGCATGTGTGTACAATGTCACTCACACACACACACACACACACACACACACACACACACACACACACACGCTGCCAAATGAGAAGAGGGACCACCTTCTGTTTCTGAGTTGTGTCTATAGTTCTGCCCGCAGATTTGTAGGGCAGGACACACAGAGAAGCAGTCCCGGCCACTTAAGCCGAGGGAGGCATTCCAGCTGCTGTTAAAACAACCAGCATTCATTATTTCTGTGGGTTGGCTTCACTCCTCCGGTTCAAAGAGAAACAGATGTCTGAGTTTTTGTTTTGATTTTTTTTTTTTTAAGTCTGACTCGTTGCCCTGTCCTTAAGGCTCTGTTTACTAAACAGAAAGAGATCTAGACCTGTAGTCTGGGACGTGAAGATGGGACAATGATAACATTAATAGGAGCTATTTGCTAAGATTGTTTGTTTATTTAATGTTGTTCTCAGAAGAAGTCCAACATCTGGTTATAGACCCAAGAGGACATGTCCTAGAAATGCACAAGAATGTTTATATATTATTGATAATCAGAAACCAATCTGAATATCTAGCAACAAGAAGAGCGGACGCATGACTTTTGTTTAAATTGTGCTATGAAACAGCAGGCAGCAGGCAAAGCAAATGGACTCAAAGCATATTATTGAAATAAATTATAAAAGGTTTCATATATATGGTACATGAGTGAGAGATCCTGCTTATATAAGATATAAACCAGTGTGAAAACTAATGTTTATGTGTATGTAAGAGAAATGGACCGCATACATGGAAACTCAGAAGTCTCCTCTCTCTAACGAGAGGGGATTGGGTGTGGAGGTGTGTTATATTCTGCTTAGACGGCTGTATCAGACAATTATGGACTACATGGCTTATCAACAACAGAAGTTCATTTATCATAGTTCTGAAGGTTGGAAAATCCAAGGTCCATGGGCTGGAAAATTCACCGTGAGGAAGGCCTATTTCCATGTCCTTGGGTTGTCCGATGCCTTGCTTGCTTTTGTTGTTCTGTGATAACATGCCTGACAGAGGCAACTTAAGGAAGGAAGGTTAGTTCTGGCTCCTGGCATACTGCTTGTCTTTGAGTCTGTGGAGATGCCCAGCTTTATGGTGGGAAATTCGTGGTAGGGGGAAATGACTCAGATCATGGTGGCCAAGAACCAAGAAAAGGAAGGGACTAGCATTCCATTGTCCCCCTCAGTAGCCTACCGTCTCCAGCCCTACCTCCTAAAGCTTCTCCCCTGCAGTGCCTGCCTTTTTCTCCTCTTCCTCTGCCCTCCTCTTCTTCTTCTCTGTTGGTAACTGAGACTGGGACCTTACGCATTCTACCACTAGACTGTATCCTTAGTCCTCTCTACAACAAAACAAGACAAATAAATAAACAAAGCCATTTTTATTCATTGTGTGTGTGTGTGTGTATGCACACCACATCACTGGAGTAGAGATCAGAGGACAACTTGTGGGAATCGGTTCTCTTCTTCCACCGCGTGGGTTCAAACTCAGATGAAACTCAGGCTTGGTGGCTAGCACCTTTATCTACTGAGGCATCTTATTGCCTCCAGACTGACTTTGTGTTTAGTTTTTGAGAGCTTGTCTGGCTAACATACCAAGGCTGATGTTGAATTCATTCTATAGCCCAGGCAGGCCTTGAATTTGTCATCCTCCTGCCTCATCCTCCCAAGTAGCTGGGGCCATAGGCCTGGCTCAGATTTCATTTCTGAAATGACGTTTTCTTTTCATTTCTCCTCTGAGTTCCGTTGCCTTGTTTTGGACTTCTCCCTAATTAGGATTCATTGTTGTTCTGTCTGTCCTGCCTCATCTCCTTTTTGTGGGTTTGCCTCCAGCTTAATATCTCCTGAATGTCCTGCTGGCACTGTGTCCATTTGTGTGTCCGGTTCTTAAGTGGTTTTGTGAGGAGTTTGACTTCCACAGTCTTCTGATCCTCATTCTGTGTGACCTATGGTTTCCCTCAGCTTCTGGAAGGGTGGCTTGGTGGCCAGAACTCTCTTCTGTTCTTTTGGGGAAAGTGTTTGAAAGTATTTAACAACCAGGGGTGGTGGGGCATGCCTATAACCCCAGACTCAGGGAGGCAGAAGCAGGCGGATCTCTGTGAGTTCAAGGCCAGCCTGGTCTACAGAACATGTCCAGGACAAAGAAACCCTGTCTCAAAGAACAAAAAAAAAAAAAAAAAAAAAAAAAAAAAATTCTGTCCCCTTACACCTGGGCTTTCTTTGTCCAGTGTTCCCATTCTGTCCTCAGGCAATTTCTAGTCAGAGTGTTCACTTCTGAGAATTCCTAAGAACCAGAGCTTCCAGTTTGTTGAATTGCACTTCAAGTAAGGGACAGTCCCCTTCACCCAACCCCCTTACCCTACCACTCCCTCCCCACCCCTTGTTTCAATCTGCCAGCTGTGCCTGGTAGGATGTGCCTCTTCAGTAGCTAGTGTCCATGTGTTCCCGAAAGCCTGTTGCTTCCCTTTGCTTTTTCCCACTCAGGTTTGGACACCAGCCTGGCTGTTGTTACTGGTGCCCTGAGTGCCATGACCTCACCTGATTGCATTTGAGGTTCACAGGGTACATTGTTTCTTTTTAGTGTGCTCTGGTTTGTTTTCCTGGTACTGTGATGAAACAATTCTTACCAAAAGCAGCGTGGGAAGGAAAGGGTTTATTTCAGTTTACAGGTTACAGTAGGAAGTTACAAAGGAAGCCAGTTACAAAGGAAGCCAGGGCAAGACACTCCAAGCAGGACCTGGAGCAGAGAGCATGAGTGAGCATTGCTTACTTTCGCTCCCCCTGGCTTGCTTAAGCAAGCTTTTCTTATAAGGCCCAGACCCACATGCCTAGGGGTGGTGCTGCTCCTCTGAGCTGGATACTCTCACAACAATTAGCAATTAAGAAAATCCCCCCACAGACAATGCCTACAGGCCAGTCTGGTAGAGACAGCTCTCCAGCTGAGGTTCCCTCTTTCCAGGTGTTTCAGGTCTCACCCAGAGGCTTTAGATTTTACCCTATAGTTACCCTCTGTGACTAAGATTCTAGAGCCAGGCTGCCGCCTCCTCCTCAGGGTCTCCCGTTCACTCTCAAATAACCTAAGTGCCTTTACTTCCAACACCCCACTCAAACTGCTCTTGAAATCACTCTTGAATTCTGCATTTATCAGCAGCCCCGTGCATGTTCTCAGTAAAGGGAGAAAAGCGCCAACCTCTACCCTTTGAAAGCCCTGAGTCTGCTGGGAGACAGAGAACAACTCCTTCAGGTGATGGGACCCCAGAGTCTCTGGTCTTAGGGTACCCACCTGGAGGGCTTGGAGCTCACCTGAAACATTGAACCCAGCATTGGGGGAGGGGTTGTGAGAAGTCCTCCTGAGGGAGATCAGGGCTTCATCCCAGTCTCGGTGGATGAGCCAGGCAATGCTTCTCAATGTCTTTATGCGATTCACGCTCCAGAGGTGAACTGCCTCTACTGGTCCCCACGGTGGCTAGACTCCAGAGGATGTGAGACAGCTGCAACCCTGCATATTTAGGAGTTGTTTATCCTACGTCAAGTTTTGTTTTGCTTCGTTTGAGACAGATTGTTCTTGAACTTCTAATCCTCCTGCATCAGCATCCCCAAGTGCTGAGATTTCCGGCTTACCCCACAGCCCAGCTTCCTAAGCTTCTTGCAGCATTTCCCTGCTTTGGAATGTGAGATGTACAAGTTAGAGGCCAGATTCCATGGCAAACATGGGCCTTCACTAGGGGGAAAGCACACAGAGGCTGGTGAGTGTTTCATGGTCTTTGGTCTCCAAACTATTTAGCTTGGATTCGATGTAGATCACACGGAGCGTGGTAGGGTAAAAGAAGAATTCTTTCACTCTGCCATCACCAAATTGGATAAACTTAAAATGCCCCTGAACAAAGCCCAGGGCCATCCATCAGCAGAAGCATGGTTGAACAACGTGTGGCTTTTCTCTACGATGGAGTGTTCATCCAGCTGTTGAAGAGAAGGGAGGATTAATGGGCATCACAGTGAGGATTGGCCTGGAAGATCTGCTAAGAGAAGGAAGCCAGATGCAGGGCCACACACACATCCTATGGTTTCATCTGTATGCGATAACACAAAATGAGAAAGTCCACAGAGAGGATGGAGATTGGGAACTTTGGAAACATGGCAATATCTGCTCTCCAGGCATGAGGTTTCCTTTTAGGGTGATGAAATGGTTCAGATACAAACAAACCATAACTAACTGAACATTGCTGTGAATGCTGAACACCACTGAATTGTTCATTTAAACACATTTTATTTTATTTATGTCTGTTTATTTTATTTATGTCTGTTTTGCCTTTTAAAAAAGTTAAAAGAACTGTATAGAAAAAATCTACAGGTATAAATGATTTTTTTTTTTTTTTAAAGACAGGATATTACTATGTAGACCATCTGGCCTTGAAGTCATTATGGGTTTTGTTTTGTTTTGTTTGAGAGAAGGTCGAGCTAGTCATGAACTCAGGGCTGAAGATGACCTTGAATTTCTGAGCCCAGGGCTTGTTGCATGCCATGCAAGCTGCATCCCCGGCTCTCAAAACGATGTCTTAAACTTGAAAAGAAAAAATGAATCAAAAGCCAGGGCTGCTGGGTCACCCCTGTGGCATTGGGCCACACCACGCCTGGCTTGACTGACACTCTGCTCTGCTTCTCACCGACAGAGGTGGGGAAGACGCGGTGTCAGCTGGAACGCGAGCGCGTCCTTGGAGCGGCCGGGGCGGCGGATGCGCAGCGGCCCGTGCTGCTGGGAGTGTTCGTACCCCAGTGTGATGACTATGGGCACTATGTACCCACCCAGTGCCACCCCAGCACTGGCTACTGCTGGTGTGTGGACCGCGACGGTCGGGAGCTGGAGGGTACCCGTACCCTGCCTGGGATGAGACCCCCGTGTAAGTGGACAGATGTCATATAGACTCCTGTACCGGAACAACCTGTGCTAGTGGAAAGTATGGCCTGGCCTCCCTGTTTGTATTCTCCTGGCCTGTCACCTCTTGTCCCCTCTTGCTTCTGACCTATGCTCTTCTCTTCTATCTCTGGGTACACAAGTGCTCTGGAACATTCCTCATTGGGCTGTGGCAGACCCAGGGACAGCAACTGCTGGTCTTGTGACTGGACAGGGATGCTGTGGGCCCTCGGCCCTCCCAAAAGCCTTACTTTCTCTACTGGAGAGACCCGTTTTTATCTTTTCAATACGTCTTCCTGTGCAGCCAGGCCCTTGGACCTTAATATGCTTCAGTCTTTTTTTTTTTTTTTTTAACCCCTGAGGCAGGATCTCATGTTGGGAACTGGTCTTTAATCGACAGTGTAGCCATGTTAGCCAAAGATAAACTTGAATTCCTGATCTTCTTGCCTTCACCTAAGTGCTGGGATATTAAGTATGCTCCACATCTGGCCAGCTCTCCCTTTAAACAGCCAAAGAGAAGCTCAGACAGGCACACGTCCAGTGTGTGCAGTAAAAAGACAGTACCTGGCCAGCCTGTGGCACAGGCTGTGCCAACCCTCCCCTCCCCCTGCCCACGGAACTCCTTTGCTGAGGGAATCAGGGGACCAGCCAGGGTCAAGGTCAACAGGTCACAGCAAGTCAGGCAGGCCAGGCCACATCAGACGGCGGACGAGCGCCTTGCCAGCCTATTGGTCTGAAGAGCCTAGGTGGACCTATTTCTGCTCACGAGGTCAGAGGATGCCCCATCCCACAGCAATGGACGGAGTGTACAGGTGCCCTCACTGGAGCATTCTTCATCCACTGTAAAAGATAATGTCACTCCCTGCAGGCAGAGGTGCCCTGGCTATTGCTCCCAGCACTGCTTTGGCTCTCACACCAGTCCAGCATCTAGCCAGAGCATAAATAACCAAGTCATCGTATAAGAGGGAATGAAGCTAGCTCTTTACCCTCCTGGACCTGTAATACTAAACTTGGGTTCTGCCCTGTCCTTTGGATGGCTGAAGGCTTTTTGCCTCTGGAGTTTACAGACAGAAAATGGGTATTGAGGCTGGCTGTGCTGTTTCAAATCAATAAATGTGACAAGACCTAAGGTGCTATGAAGATGGTTGCATGAACACATGTACACATGTATTCATATGTGCACATATATGCACATATGTATGTACCTGTGTGTTCACACATGTATGCATAGATGTGCCTACATGTTTGAGTATTAGAACGCAGTTCTGGTATACACAACCCTCATTCACTGACCATTTCTTGCCCACTAGGTCTGAGTACAGTGGCTCCCCCTATTCACCAAGGACCCGTAGTACCTACAGCCGTCATCCCCCTGCCCCCAGGGACACACTTACTCTTTGCCCAGACTGGGAAGATTGAACGCCTACCCCTGGAGAGAAACACCATGAAGAAGACAGAAGCCAAGGCCTTTCTCCACATCCCTGTGAGTTTTGGATGACTAGTCCTGGTGACGGTCCCAGCTCTAGGGGCCTGACTACCAAAATAATGGTTACATATAATACAGTAGCAGAATGTAATTCCAGGATAATTAACATGAGCACTGAATTATAACATAATTCAATGCTTATATTGTTAATAACTATATATAATATGAACTATAATATAGCATAATACCAAGATAGTATAATACAAGAAATATAATATCAAGACAGTTAATAGCTAAATATAGTATATTATATGCACAATACACTATAATACCAAAATACTTAATAGTTATGTATAATGCAATATGATATAATATAGTAGTTATATTTGTGATCTAAAGTAACATGATATTCATTTGTAAATAATAATTTAATAAACAACCTACATCTTTTGTTTTATTTTTTGAGACAGAGTTTCTGTGTATAAAAGCACTAGCTGTCCTGGACTCGCTTCATAGGCCAGGCTGGCCTTGAACTCACAGAGGTTCATGCTAGGACTAAACGCGTGCACTACCATGACTGGCTAACAGTCTACATCTAAAGAAAGTCTAAATGCATAGTGTATTCCCACTTACAAGCTACTGTAACAAACTGGGAAGTGACGGTCTGTTCTGCAAGCTTGGCCTGTCAGTGAGTTTATTCGGAACGCTGTGGCAATGTTCTCTCGTGATTTCGCGATAGACTCAGCCTTTAATTTTTACCTATGGTCTGAGGTCAACCCGAGGGCTGTTTCTGCCATCCCCCATGTGTTTATTCAGATCATCCAGCACCGTTCGCTAAGCAAACCATATTTTTTTGCTTGGCACCTTGGTAACCTTGCCAAAATACCATTTTAGGTGTGAGTGAGAGGCTGTTTCTGGGCGCTTTGGTCTCCTGTGCTGGTCCCTCCAGCTAACCTTATGCCAGCCAGTGTTACTCGGTTTCCATTACAGGAGAGCTCGAAGTCGGGGAGGTGTGAGTTCCTTTCTTAGGCTGTTTGAACTAGCTGAGATCATTCATTTATTTATTTATTTATTTATTTATTTATTTATTTATTTTTAAGACAGCCTTCTTCTATATGTCAGGCTACACTTGAACGTGTTACTATAGTCAAAGTCAGCTTCAAACTTGGCCTCTACCGCCCAGATTCTGAGATTACAGACATGAGCAGCAGGCATGAGAGGGAGAGGAATAAACTTCTTTGTCCTACTAAAAACAGACAAATGACCGAAATAGCCAGCCATTCGCGGTGCCTCATACCCTGACTCCCAGCACCCAGGAGGCAGACCTCTGTGAGGTCCAGGATAGCCGGGTCTCCAGGGTGTTCAAGGCTAGCCACTGTTACACGTAAGACCCAATAACAATCAAACGAAAGCAAAACCAAACGGCTTGGTTTAACTTTAGCAAAGGAGACACAGAGTCACTGAAACTGTCACTAGGGAGAACTGATGTTTTGTTGGCAATATTAAACTGCAGAATCCGTTAACCTGATTTATACTTTTCTAGTGCCCGTTGTCATCGTTAATTTCACTCTTTAATGCTTTGTAGTGCTCATTGTGGGGCCTTGTACATTTGAAATGTACATTCTTGGGGCCAGAAGATGGCTCAGAGGTTAAAAGCACTTTTGCTGCTTTTGTGGAGGAGCCATTTGGTTTCCAGCACCCAGGTTACTCAGGTCACGGACACGTGGGACTCCAGCTCTAGGGGATCCAACGCTTTCTTCCGGCTTCCACGAGCTCTTGAATATTTGTGATACACATACAGACACAAACATAAACACATACACATTAATTAAAAAATTGAAGAAAGTGAAAACCTAGCTAGAAATGTAGGAGACATGCTTATACATACAAATACATACATAATATAACATAACATAACATACACACACACAAATGTAGAAGTACAAACACACATGTATCTAAAAAAGGGTTTTTTTCTTCCTGAATTATAGTTTCTACAATTCAGCAATGAACATGTGAATGGACGAACCATATTTACTTTATTTAAAATGCTATCTGAGGACATATAGGAACATGGGATGATTCAAGGCAAAACTAGCTAGTGGGTGAACTGCTCTCAAACACTGGCGTCCCTTCCAGGCAAAAGTCATCATCGGACTGGCCTTCGACTGCGTGGACAAAGTGGTTTACTGGACAGACATCAGCGAGCCTTCCATTGGGAGAGCCAGCCTACACGGAGGAGAGCCAACCACCATCATTCGACAAGGTGGGCAAGCAAAAGCCGTCCCTTTGGTTGCTGCTCCTAACGGCCCACATTGCTCTTTGCAGGAGGTGAGGCATGGAGAGTAAGCTGCCTGGTTTGCAAGGGGCCAGGTCCTCTGCCTCCACACTCTGACCTTTTCAGTCGCTCTGAAATTTCCCACACATCACTTGAGTCATTAAATCAGGGACATCCTGGCTGAGGTTAGCCGCTTGTCTTGGGATAATAAAACTGAAACGAGGCATGTGCCTGTGCCTTCTCTGGGGGCTTACATAGTCCATCTTTGCATGTCATGAGGCCAAACTCAGCATTCCATTTATTCCTCTAGCTTCTGAGCCTGCAATTGCTTCTCGCAGGGTGCTCCATGAGGGTTTAGTCAAAGTCAGTGGGTGGATGGAACGGTCAAGAGACCTACAAGAATATTGACAGATACTCAGAAGTTGAAAACTATTTATTATTTGATTTTTTTTTGAGACAGGATCTCATATAAACCAGACTATATTCAAACTCATTAAATAGATGAGGATGACCTTGAACTCATGATCTTCTTGCGTCTACCTCCCAAGTGTTAGGATTGTATGCATGCACCACCATTCAGCTTGTTTATGTCATATTATTTATTTGTTTATTTCTTTATTTCTGTCTTCATTCTAACATTCTCCCAACTGAGCTATTTTGGCTACTGTTTATTTATTTTAAGCCAATGTTTGACAGCCTTGACTAGCCTGGAAATCCTGCCTTTCTTGCCTCTTCCTCCCTAATACTGGGTTACAAGTATATGCCATCACACCCAACTCTGAAAATAGAATCTATTTCCAAGGCTGTGTTGGTGTTAAAGAGTTGTCATTTCGAAATATGGCATCTTGGGGTAAGGGTAGTTTCTTTCCCCTACCTCAACATACCTCTTCTCTCCTTAGCTCTCCCCTGGAGTCCAGCTAGGGAGGATCAACTCTCACAAAGAGTTCTGTCTTGGCTGATATGTGACAAAATGTGTGTTACATTGACACAGCTTAATGTCAACATTTAACCTCATCTAGATGCCTGCTTGGATAGAGAAATACACTTTTTTTTTTTTTTTTGAGACAGGGTTCTTCTGTGTAACCTTGGCTGTCCTGGACTTGCTTTGTAGACCAGGCTGGCCTCGAACTCACAGATATCCACCTCAGAGATCCACCTGCCTCTGCCTCCAGGAGTGCTGGGATCAAAGGTGTGCTCCACCATGCCCAGCAAAATACACATCGTTTTAAAACCTTCAATTCAATAAATAAAGAATGGCCAGGCCCACTGTTTTAGGCTTGCCATCCCAGCTACTTTGAGGGGCTGAAGCAAAAGGATCACAAGTTCAAAGTTAGACCGGGCTACAGAATAAGCAAAGCTCAAGGTCAGGCTGGGCGACAGTAACACCCTGCCTCAAAAAGTTACAAGATGTCAGTTGCCTATCATGTGTGAGACCCTGGGTCTAGTCCTCAGTTAAAAAAAAGAAAAAGAAAAACCCATTCTACACAAGTATGTTTAACCATTCTACCAAAAACTCTAGGATCTGTGAAAGTTCCCCAGTAGTGAAATGGTTAAAGAACTTGAGTAGCTTTAGCCATGGCTCAATAGATTTGGGACACTTTTTGCTCAGAAGCTATTGTCATGCTGACATCAGCTGCTTGAAGCTCTACTTCCTCTGTAAAATATTTAACTTCTGATTTAGCATCCCTCTAACAGTTAATAATCTGTAAGGATCTACCCCCGTGGCCATTTCCCCTCTTCCTTGTTTCCTTTCTTAGAGATAACATATCAGGAACCAAGCTGAGGCTGAGACAACCCTGGCTTTGCACTTGGCTCTTGGGGCCTTTTCTGAGAGCTGATGGGCTATTTCAATGATGTTGGTTAGCTTTCACGTTCTGGCTTAGTGAAGAGAACTTGGAAATGCCTTTTTGCTTCTGTGTTGAAAATGTTGTTGCTCTTATCTGGGATTATATTTCAAATCCTGGAGGAAGAGGGTAATAGGTCACTGTCTGCTATTTCCTGTTACCTTTGGCACCAGAAATCAGCCAAAGGACTTTTAAGCACAGTGAGAACTGGAAGAAAGGCCAAAATTAACTAACTTTAAAACACAGAGAAATCAACCAAAAATGTGACCTTGACTGAGACTGAGTTCTAGAACATTTTTGGGGAGGTATTGGAGATGTGGTGTTCTTTTCCTCCTGAGGGATCTCACTAGGTATCTATCCTACTCAAATTCTACACAGCCTTAAGGAAAAACCTATTCCCTTGTGATCTCATTGTTTCTCAACACAGGGAGGGGTGTGTGTGTGTGTGTGTGTTTGCTCATTCCTCTGGAAAGTGTAGTCCACATATTTTCTTGGTTGAAAGGGCTAAGTGGCTCTTGGGTTTGAGATCAGGACCAGGCTGTGTAGAAGGTGACGGTATGACATGCGCTCCTGACAGGCTTCCTCCGGAAGCCTGTGAAGATGCTCTGGGCGGCTCCCATCCCTGCAGTAGGCGGGAGCTGCCTGGGGGATCCCACAGGATGTGCTCATTCCAAGTTTTCCCCAGATTGAGTGGCTGCTGGGGCGTGGCTTGTGTGTGTGTGTGTGTGTGTTTTCTGTCGAAAAGCTACAGGGAGCCCCTGGGAGACAGTCTCATTGTTCCTGGGCCTCTCATGGTTTGGGAAAGCTTAATACTTCATGCAGTTCTTCTTTGGGTATAGTAATAAACCATCTGTTCATTTGATCTGTGGTTCTGAATCCCTGTTCTCTGGTCCAGCCTCTGTCAGAGGCTTCTGTGTGTGTGTTTGGATCGGGAGTGCATACATGTACACATCAGTATCAGGGGATTGTCATAATCACTCTTGACTTTTTTCCTTTTTTTTCTCTTTCTTTCTTTCTTTCTTTTTTTTTTTTTTTTTTTTGAGCCAGGGTCTCGTTCCTGGAGCTCATTGATTGGGCTCACCTGGAGGACAACAAGCCCCAGAGATCCTCTTCTTTTCCTGCTCAGTGCTGGTATTAAAAGTGGCTTTGCCATGCCTAGCTTTTATGTGGGTGGTAGGAGTTGAACTGAGGTCCTCATGCCTGCACAGCAAACCCTTTACCAATTGAGCCATCTCTTTTGCCCCTGTGAGGAATGTTACTAACCTTCACAGCGTGTTCTATTCTAGAAAAGGCCGAGATGAGAGGTTGACTTGCTTTTGTACATAGGTGAGCGGGTGCGGGGGTGATTCTCTCCATTGCCGGATGCCTGGGGTAGTGCAGTCTGCTTTCCTACCTGCTTACACTCCAGCCAAGCTAAATGACCTTCAGTCCTCTGATTGAGGCGGGGGAAGAAGCTCCCGGATGCCAATAAATCCTACAATGTCATTTCATATTTTTAACTTCATATTTTTAGTTTCATAGGGCTAACCTGGGTCTTGCTTGCAATCAAGTGGAAAGTATAATTTGTAATCACCAAACACCTTCTTTTTATTCTTTACACTTGTATTCAAGTGCTAACAGTGTAGACAGCAATATTATTTCCTGAAATGCATCCCCATCCTGTAATGACTAAGGAATAAAAATCTACCGTGCCACCCCCACCTAAGATTCTATGCCTTTGTTGAGTATGGTGGCACACACCTTTATTCCCAGCACTTGGGAGGCAGAGGCAGGTGGATCTCTGTGAGTTTGAGGCTAGCCTGGTCTACAAAGCGAGTCCAGGACAGCCAGAGCCTCACAGAGAAACCCTATCTGGAAACAAAAAACAAAACAAAGCAAAAAAGATTCCGTGCCTCCTGTTCATCAGTGAGATAAGCTCTGAGTTCCTCACCTCAATCTCCATTTCACCTAGGGCCACTCCCTCCCTCTTGTGATCTCTGACCATATAAAATTGTGACCCACTTCGAACCCCTTGTCATCTTCTTTACACCTGAAAACACTTATGTATGATTCTCATCTGATAAGCTTTCATTGGTCCTTCAGGAACTAGCTTTTACAGATGTCCGCTCCCCCAGAACCCATCCCTGGTGAACTCAGCCTCATCCTGTATCATCTGCCCACAGAAACTAGACCTCACTTTGAATGACCGTTGCCTGTGGGCTTCTTGATGGACAGGGCTGCATCTTTGTCACAGTGACCCTCCTGGTTCCCAGTATAATACCCAATAGATGGGTGAGGATGGTTGGGTACCAATTTTGAATTTTTCACTTGGAAAACTGCTCATCTTATAAAACTAAGAGTTTCACATACCCATTTGGTTTCTCAAGGTTTGACCACCACGTCTAAGATAACTGAGTAACCAGAGAACTCTACGTCGGGTTATGACTTGGTGTTTTCTTCTAGATCTTGGAAGCCCTGAAGGCATTGCCCTTGACCATCTTGGCCGAACTATCTTCTGGACGGACTCTCACCTGGATCGGATAGAGGTCGCAAAGATGGATGGCACGCAGCGCCGAGTGCTGTTTGACACGGGGTTGGTGAATCCCAGAGGCATCGTGACAGACCCCATAAGAGGGTATGTTTCCCTACACGTCTGGGGTTTTGTTTGTTTGCTTTTGTTGTTGTTGTTTTGTTTTTAGTCTCTGTCTTTTTTCGATGGTCTCAGGTGATGATGCCAGCGTTGCTGTCCTGAGCTGATGAGGTGCTGGCACACTCACCACAATGCACACTTCATGCCATGCTCCAGTTTCACGTTGTTTTTTTTTTTTGTCAAGAGACTCTGTAGGGTGATAGCTTGGAAAGTGAGTAATTTCTACGTAGGCTGGATGTGAACTAACACTCAACCTGGCGTGAATGCTGTGAGAATACGAGTTGGGTGCTCTTCATCACGCCCCTGGCACTCCTGGTTGGACCGGATGTGGCTCGAGCATCCTGGAGTCCCTTCCACCCACTTCCCTTTTCACCCTATGGCAAGCTCTCAGTCTTACACCCCAGACCCCATCTCCGAGACACTCTGAAACGTTCCCTTGGAGACGACATCACTTGTACTGTGGCCATTCAGCTACCTCGCACACAGCAGACATTTCCCTTGCTCTCTCTGCTCGTATTTGCATCTTGCTTTAGTCAAATCACAGTGTTTCACCATGGCCTTTTATGCAAGTTTGTCCCTCAGGAAATTACTGTTTGTTTACATCAGGTCCAAAGTTTATGTGTGTGTGTGTGTGTGTGTGTGTGTGTGTGTGTATTTGGTAACAAACCTTGTGTGTCATTCCTCAGGCGTTGTCCACCTCTTTTTGAGAAGGGTGTCTCTCCAAGTAGGACAGGCTGCCCCCTTCTTCCCAGTACTGAGATCACAACCCTGAGTTACCACACTTGGCTTTTTGTTTGGTTTGGTTTTATTTTTAACACAGTGCTGGGGATTGAACTCAGGTCCTCACTGTAGCTACTGAACTATCCCCTCAGCCACCCAAATTTTCTCAAGATACTATAAAGAAAAGAGATGCTGTTAGTAACCAATCAGCCAATTTGAACAAAGAGCTGAGTTAACCCTAAGATCCATCTTAACCAGCTCAGGATCTCCCTTAGCTGTGTTATCTCCTTGTCTGCTGATCTCTTCCGACCTGGTCCTTTTTAAAGTGTTTTCAGGATCTTGCTTCTTCTTTCCCCTCTGCTACCTCTTCCAGGAACCTCTACTGGACAGATTGGAACAGAGATAACCCCAAAATTGAGACTTCTTACATGGATGGCACCAACCGGAGGATTCTGGCGCAGGACAACCTGGGCTTGCCCAACGGCCTGACCTTTGATGCATTCTCATCTCAGCTCTGCTGGGTAGATGCAGGTAATGGGACGCCTGACATCATCTGCACACAAGTCTCCGTGTCCTTATTCTTCTTGCTCTAGAGTTGGCAGATCTCACCCACTGCCCGTTTCTGTGTAGCGAATAAGCTCAGAATAATTTTTATATTGTTAAGTGTTACCATTTTAAGTGTTATTATAACATATAGCCTAGTATCATATTTGATTTTGTCTTCTGGCATGCAGCACCTGAAATAATTGCCATATGGTTCTATAAAAAAATAATGACTGACTCCTATTTTTGTGGGAGGTTACTGAGGATTGAGTTTAGGGCCCTGTGTATGCCATATTTCCAGAGATAATAGAGCACCCTGCATAGAGTCCTTCTTGTTCCCCTGCTCCCACTGTGCAAGGTGTCCCTCAGACTTGAGATGTGGGAAGAATGCTTTCCAAGCAAGAGCATCCCTCATCTCTCCCTGTGAAGGTCTGTGCTTGGGTACCTTCTCTGTCCCACAGCTAATTAGGACAGAGAGTGGGGTGTGAACACTTACATGCTCACACAAGCCTGTGACGGCCATCACGCACGTGTTAGTAGCAGCCAGTCACAGCTGCTGATCAGTTCTTTGGTGCCCCGACTCTGGGAAAAAGGGGTCTGGAGAGACTGAGAGGGGAGGGCCTTGAACAAAAGCCAGAAGAGAGCAGGGTACCCCCTGAGACAAAGATCTGGGAAGGCCGGCACAGGCCTCACAGGCTTCCTGGCTCACATTTCCTCAGCAGAGCCAGGTGTGGGTGCGGGAACTCAGGTGGGCATAGGCTGATGAAAGGGGAAAAAGACAGGAGGCAGAGACGGAATGCCAGTGCTGAAGAGCCAGCTCTCCGTGTTCCCTGTTACAACACTGAACTCGCTCACCCTTGTCTTTCAGACTCTTGTTTTCTGACACAAGGGCTCATTTCTCTCATGAACAATGACCAACTTGTGTTTGCCACACGCAGGCACCCATAGGGCAGAATGCCTGAACCCGGCTCAGCCCGGCAGACGCAAGGTTCTCGAAGGCCTCCAGTACCCTTTCGCTGTGACGAGCTACGGGAAGAATTTGTACTACACAGACTGGAAGACGTATGTAGGCCGCTGTCGTGTGTTCTGGGCAGATCTCTGCCCTTCCCTTTGTCTGTGGGCGTCTTTGCTTGTGGCCTCTTGGCCTAAGCTTTGACCCTCAGTGATGTCCCCTGTCAGGAGCTATGGAAGAGGGTAGAGGCAGAGGGCTGGCAAATCTCAGAGGGGAGCAGAGGTAACGTCTATCATTCCCAATCCTGGGTCTTCCTGGGCATGCCTTCTCTTTCTCCAGGAGCTGCCTAGGGTCACATGGACGCTAGGCTCCATGCTTATGTCATACTTCTACATCAGCGTAGTATTTAAACTGCAATATTCCCACAGCTGCTTCTGGACAAAGGACTTCCTCAAAGGGAGAGTCACCGCAAGGAGGCAGCTGGCCAGGAGCACCTATATGTCACCGGGAATTTAGAGCAAAGTGGGGGGGGGGCTAGGTTATTTTGGTCCTTATTTTAAAAAGCCAATGATCTACCGCCTTGGCCCAACCCCGGGGTGGGAGGGAGAGGAAGAGATATGCAGAGAGCAAGACCACCATGTCCTTTTCTCTTCCAAGCCACAGGAGAGGCTGCCTAACCAGACTGAAAACAGTTCAAGCCACCATGTTCACTCTGCTCTTTGGTGCTTTGCAGGAATTCAGTGATCGCCATGGACCTCGCTATATCCAAAGAGATGGATACCTTCCACCCCCATAAGCAGACCCGGCTATACGGCATCACCATCGCCCTGTCCCAGTGTCCCCAAGGTAATTCATCCACGCTGCTGAATGTGGGTCAACACATTCCTAAGCGTATCAGGGTGGCCTAAAAACATGGCCGGGCTCCTCCCTGTAGGAGGAGGATACCCTGCACATCCTCGATACCCATCCTTTCAGTCCATCTTTCTCTGGTGTCTGGGATGGGGGTATCCTCTGCCTCAGAGACTACATGATTCTACTAGTAGCCACAGTGGGTGAGGTGTGGTCACTTCCACCAGGGGTCTTCATTATTGAATTAGGAACCAGAGACATAAATGAGAAGCATAGTTATGGCATACATGTGGCCAGGAAGCATCTTGAGTCTTCGGCTGAGTCTTAAAGGGTACACACAAGTCTTCAGGCACCAAAAAGGAGTTCACTGTTGAATCACAAGTGTTTTCAAATGTTAGCCCATTTGGCCTAATAACAGCAAAAGTGACTTATAAGAAAAATGGCAGCCAGGTGGCATTAAAGGCCCACGCCTTTAATCCTAGCACTTTGGGAGACAGCAGCAGGTGGATCTCTGTGAGTTCGAGGCCAGTCTGGGCTACAAAACAAAATCTAGGACAATCAAGACAGAGGAACTTTGTCTAGATCTGCCCACCCCCCCCCCCAAATGGAAGCTCTAGAAAGACAGTTCAGCAACTGAAGGGTAAGCTTTGTTGTAGGCGTAAGGACTGGAACTCAATCCCTAGAACACACACGAAAGCACGTCAGGCCTGGTGACATGACCTTGTGTGACAGCAGTGGAGAGGCAGAGACAAAAGACTCACTGGGGCTCTCTAGCTAGCCAGCCCAGCCTACCAGAAACTTCCAAGCCAATGAGAGCATTCTGTCTCAGAAGAAGAGAGATATGCTAACTGTGGCTGTCCCCTGACTTCTGCCTGTATGCGTGTGCGTCCTGGAACACACATACCTGCATACACATGGGTGCGTATGCACGCACACGCACACAGGCACATACACATGAAGTTACCTCGTGTGCTCAGTGCTGTTACTCCCATTTCATGCATGAGGAAATGCAAGCAGTGGGCTCGGAACCATGCACTTGGAGCAGCAGAGCTGCAGGTGGGTCCAGGCGGCCTGGCTCCCACATCTGGGTGGAACCGGGTCTCCGCTCAAAGGCTTCTCTCCTGAGCCATCCTCTCATGCCTGCTCCCAGCCAGTGTGAGGCCATGGCTCTGTTACATGGAAAATATCTGCTCCGCGCTGGAGTTAGAGCGTCATCCCTGTGGTCTGTGGAGTAGACCCTGTACAGCCCCCTGGGCTAGTTGCTGTGACAACACACCTGACCAAAGCAACTTAACGATGAAAGAGCTTACGTGGCTCCCAGTTTAAGGGCAGAGTCAACGCGGTGGCCCGTCACATTCACACTGCAGTCAGGAGGCTGATGCGCAGCCTGCCTGCCTCATTTTTTTATTCACTCCAGCAAACCAGCCCTTGGAATAGCCACTGCCCACAAATAGGGTAGACTTTCCCGCTTCAGTTAACTTACTCTAGAACTTCCTAACAGACATACCCAGAGGTGTGTTTTTGTCATGACTCTAAATCTTACCAAAGTGGACAATCAAGATTAACTACGCACCTCCAAATTAGGAATGCATGTTCTCGCCCTGTCTAATGCTTATTTATTTATGGTTTTCCAAGACTGTTTCACTGTGTAGCCCGGGCTGTCCTGGGCTCACTTTGTAGAACAGGCTGACCTCAAACTTTTAGAGATCCATCTACCACTGCCTCCAGCTGCCATCTTATTTATGATAAACAACAGCTCATCATGGTCCCTCGAACCCACAAGGAGGAAAATGGGGAGGCTGGTCAAGTCAAGGAGGAGACTATGACGCTGATTCCCATCTTTTCCAGGCCACAACTACTGCTCAGTGAACAATGGTGGCTGTACGCACCTCTGCTTGCCCACTCCAGGAAGCAGGACCTGCCGGTGTCCCGAGAACACCCTGGGAGTTGACTGCATTGAAAGGAAATGATGACCAGATGCCTTGCTCCCTCTCCAAGTATTTCGCAGCAACACCCTACTTGAAATGACTCAATTCAGACAGAAAGTTGTCCTGCCGTGGAGTGACCAATAGGCCCATGCGTACCGAGCTTGAACCCCCACAACTTCACCTCAATCTTCTAAAACAGTCACCTGTAGCTCAGTAGTGGAAAAATCTCTACACGAGGGCAGGACACGAACACATAGACACCCCAACCCCCCACCCCCCACCTCCCACCCCCACACTAACCCCAGTCTGCAGATAAGATTATAAAGTTCTGGGTAAAAAGCCAAGGGTGGTGATATATGCCTGTAACCTTGGGAGGTAGAGGCAGGAGGATCAGTTGTTAAAGGCCAATGTTGTCTATGTAGCAGGGTTCAGCAGCCTGGATTACATGAGACCCTTTTTCAAAAAAGAAAGAAAATTCAGGGTGAAAAGCATGTGTCCATCCTAGAGCTGTAGAACTGTTTCCTAATCTTAGACTCCATGTTAAGTAGACCCCCACAGACCTAAGCAGGCTACTTCCCTGAGGCATTACAAGCTCAGCTGTTACTCTGAGGTGCCTCATATCTGGTCAATTTCCCAACAACCCATCCAGGTCCAGCTTAGCCAGGTAATGAGTCATATTTTCTCTCTTGGTACTGGAACCTCTGTCTTTGTGCTCCTATCTACCTACTCTCCTGTTCTATACCTCTACACCTGCCTAAGACTGGTTTTAATGCATGCTCTGCCATGTGATCAAAGCCCAACCGTATCTAGGAATTCATGACATTTGGTGGATGGTAAAAAATAAGCCCCTCCCAGATTAAAAAAAAAAAAATTCTGGTATTTCAACAGTGGCCACTGGTAATCAAGTGGGTAGGTCAGGAAATGTCCTAGGAGAGGAATCTGAAAATGTAGAGTCAGGATGTTTGAGGATAGGGGATTATTATTTTGATGTGTCTTGAACTGCAGCAAATTCTTCCTCTTTGCCAAAGTACCTGTGTTAGCATCCTGTCTATGATGCCATGCGAGTCTTCACCTCCACTCCTGGCACTAGTTCCCAAGTCTTCTCATGGAGAGGCGTCTGGGGCCCAAGCTGGGGTAGGACTTGGACAGAGTAATGGCCCATCACAGTCCCTCACCTTTAGAACCGTACCTTTGTTTCTCCTCCATGGCCCTTTTTGACTAGATCCTCATCTAAAGATCTAATCGAGGAAGATCTAGTTGGGCATTTCTACCAGTGGTTCAGACTCTTATTTGGCCCTTGATATAGTTCAAGGGACTGTTGCTGCCTTTCATATTTCTGTCAAGAGTTTGTTTCAAAAATATCCCCTGACCATATGCATAGCTACTGTTCTATCTATCTATCTATCTGTCTGTCTGTCTATCTCTTTTTTAACTGCTTCCTAGACACTTAAGCATTAGAAATTTTGGATCGAAAGTCATGCATTAGAAGTTCAATTCAGCACATTGTAGGCTAAGGGCATAGACAAGACTCAGTGAGAACTATCAGGAAGTAGTGGATATGGATGGAGAACAGGAAATGGAAACCTCGGGAGGAAATGGTGGGGAGGGGCTCAAAGGGAGCTAAGACTAAAAGCCTTAAATAACTTCAGAGGGAAAAAAATGACACATTTTTCAAAAGAATGATTATCCTTAAAGACAGAAGTACCTGCCTGATGCTTTTCTTAGGGAACAGAGGCCCCTGCCTCCTTTTCTTCTAGCTTCGTCACACTCAGCCTCCAACCCCATCTCTTTCTACCTCCTCTTCAATCTGCTTAGATTAGGCTGGAAACCTAAATTGGGAGGGAGCCTTTACTTAAACAATTGGAATTTAAATCGCAAGGTTTAGGGAACCTGTGAATCTTCTGTGCAACCTCATAAAGTAGCCTCAGTTTTGGGGTGTTTTGGGAGGGGGATCATTTTTATGATGCCCTCTCTGTCATGTTCCTCATGATATCCATCTTTTATAACTTTTATTCATTTTACTAGATTTCTTCTAAAATGTTTTACATGGTAAATTCTCAAACTGTGGAAACCACTGAAGGTGCTTTATTAATGGTTCTGCAGATGTATACAGGTGTGGATGATTCCTCGAGTTTACAGCTGTACCAGTATTAGTGCAGAAAATTAAAAAAAAAACTGTTAAAAATAAAATCATATTTTGTCTTGTTTTCATTGTTTTGTTCCATGACAGGCTGTTGCTATGTTGAGGCCCAGATTTGACCTCACACTCTCAATCCTTTTGCCCCAGCTTCTAGAGAACTGGTTCAAAAGCATACACTACCACAGTGTAATGTAGGAGCCACTTCATGATGGAAAAATACGCCATTTAGGGGACCCAAGACTTTACCTGAGGAGCGGTCCGTTAGCCACATAGTTCCTAGAAGAGAACGGATTATAATTGGCTTTGAAATGTATCATATCACAGACCCTAAATCCCCCTTATGGGAATTTTTATTTTTTTTATTTTTGTTTCTTTTCGTCTGTTTATCTTCTCCTCACTCCTTACCTTCCCCCCCCCCTTTTTTTTTACAAGAACCCAAATAGCATACATACTGGCCTCTAATTCCCAATGTATCTAAGATTGGCTTTGAACTTCTGATCTTTCTGCCTCTGTCTCCTGAGGGTCGGGAACACTCATGTACCATCCCACACCCAACTGAGGTTGGGAATCGAACCGACCGTGAGGGCTTCTAGAACCCTAGGCAGGCAGTCAACCAACCCAGCTGTATTCCCAGTCTCCACCATTTTCCTTATTTTAGACATCCTAGCTGCAGGGAACAGAGCTTCCTGCTTCATCTTGGAGCTAAGCTGACCTGCTCTTCTTATCCTCAGAAAGAGGAAGGACACTTTCCTGATGGGGCCAGAGACTAGAGACCTGATTTGCTCCATTCTACCGCTGGGAGGTGCTACTCGGTCTCCATGATGGGCTGTGAATGGTCTCTGAGTTGAACTGAAGAAAGGGGCCTAGGTGGGGCTAAGTTACTCAGAGCTCAGAGCTCCAGAGCAAGAGGTCCATACCTGAAGCGTCCCTGTGACAAGGTTTCCTTAGTAGTACCAATGAGTACCTACCTTACCGTGAAACTTGTTTGGAGAAAGCAACCTATATAAGGACTAAAGTTCACAGTGTTTTCTTCTGGCCTGCTTCTATCAGGAGGACATGAGGGAAGACACTAGAAAGAGAAACTCTGGGAATCCATCCCTCCGTCAGAATTGGACGAGGTGCAAGTCTCCAGGAGCTGTCTTGGACCCTGGGGGGTGGAGCCTGTGGATACACCTATTCTTATGAACAGTATTAGGAACACTGAGCATGGAAGAGGCTAGTGAGTTGCAGTTAGTGCCAACCTCAGCTGAGCTTACCATTTCCAAACACTTTTACCCCACGGCAGGCAGATCTTGGGACAGGAACATACATCCCTGGTCTGGGTTACTGGAATCAGCATGGGCAGTAAGAACTTTGCTCTCCAAAGACTTGATACATTCTGATACAATTCGGCTATGCTTTCTTTTTAAAAGAAAACATTTTTATTAATCCTGGAAGAAGTTCATTCACGCATACAATGTATTTTGATCATATTCATTTCCCGCTTTCCCCTCCCTAGCTCCTCCCAGATCCACTCCCCCCCATTCCAACTTCCTGTTCTCTCACCTTTCTCTCTTTCTTAAAATTTTCCCCTGAAGTCCCATTTATACTGACTTTATATTCTTGGGTGTAGGGATGTCCACTGGAGCAAGACTGATCTACCAGGGCCACACCCTTAATGAAAAATTGCCCACCAACTCCAATAGCTTCTCACAGCAGTTAGGGCTCATAGGTCCCTCCCTACTCTATGCTGAAATCTCGACTGGCTTGATTCTGTGCAAGCATCAAAAGAAACAACAAAAAATGCCTGTGCATCAAAGCTTGCTATCAAGAGAATAGAAGGCAATCTACCAAAAGGAGGGAATTGTTTACAAATGCATTATTCTGGTAAGGAATTAGTATTCAGAAACAAAGAACTTTTGTGGCTCAACAACCAAGAGAACAAAGTTCAGAAATGAACAGTGGGTCTAAATAACTATCCTTCTCTTGAAAATGTACCAGTGGCCAATGAGCAGGTGAAAAGATGCTCAAGGCTGGGATGCTGCTCAGGTACAGCTCTTGCTTAGCATGCCTGAGACCGTGCGCTTGACCCACAGCTCAGAAAGAAAAGTCCTTACCTTTAATTAGTCATTAAAGCAATGCAAATTAAACTCAATATTTTGGTACCATTTCATATTCAGAAGGCTCTTTTTAAAAAGAAGTTCAGAGGAAGATACGAGGAAATGAAATCTGTAGATTGCTGGAGGGAACATGAAATGGAAGACAGTATCCAAATGACCGCATGATCCGGCCAGCCAGCCTGCTTCAAGCTCTAGGTCCCAAAGGAGGGGCTGGAACAGACATGTGCAAACAAATCTTCATTGCTGCGTTCCTCCTGGAGGCTGAGAGGTGGAAACAACCTACGTGTCTGTCAACATACAGTCCATGAGACATGTTATATCCACAGACGGGACAAACACACACAGTCCAGCTGTGGAAAGGAATGACATGCAGCAGCATGTGTGGGTGAGCCTCGAGGTCATGTGCCAGAGCGAAGGGGCAAATATTAGATATCCACTAACTTAAGGAACTTAGACTAGGCTTAAAACAAAACAAAACAAACTTGAAGTAGATTTTAAGCCATCAGAGGTTAGAGGGAGGAAGGAAAGGAGTTAATGCTCAAAAATCAGAGACTTGGAGGTAGTAAAAAGCTTTTGAAAATGGGGTGGCGAGGGCTGCACCCAATTTTAAATGTAATTAGTGATACGGAAGTAGTTAAAATGGGAACTTTTGAGTTCACTGTGGATCCCAGGCTGGCCTCACATGTAAGATTCTCCTGCCTCACTCCCCGTGCCGTCACACCAGTTCCATATTATACACACATGCACAGTATATGTGTCTACATGTTGCATGACAATATCCCACCTCAATTCTGTAAATTGTTGGCATGTACAATTAAACTGTATGAGCTGTGTGTATTTAAATCATATTGCAAGAAGGATGCTTCGCTTTGCCTCACTGCAAAGCAAAAATTCCTACTTAATCTAAGATTGACAAAACAATGGGCATGGATGCTGCTGACTGCATTCTACAAGGACCCTGAGGTTCTACCTGAGGTACTGCCAGGAAGGGACTTCCCAGCTGGAATTCAGATGACGACGTGACGTAGCAGCCACGATGGCCAACAATGAAGCACTCAGGGGACAGAGGCAGGAGGAACCTAAGTTTGAGGCCAGCCCCTGCGTGCTACATAACAAGGCCCTGTCTCAAAACATGTCAACAGCAAAAAGATCACTTCACAGAAAAACTTAAAACGGGGCTGCAGTTCCGTCAGGGTCATCCAGGTTTACCATGAGCAGCAGACAAGGAAGACAGAAGAATCAAAAGAGACAGGGCCGGGGACGTGGTGCGGCCAGTTGGTAGAATGGTTGCCACTCATGCATGAAGCCTTAGGTTTGATCCTCATAAGCTGGGCATCGCAGGGTTCTGTTTTACCGGTAAAGCTAGTCTTTTCTTTGGCTTCCCGGACGTACCGGCGACCATCCTGGCCTGTATGACCTAGACTGTAGCCTCAATTTATATATTATTCACAAATACACTGCATTACTGGATAATTTTTCCATATTGCTACTTTTCCTTTGTTGCTTTCACTTTTCTCTACGGCACTGTCCCAGTGGTGACAGACATTCCTGAAGGTTTGCGCATCAAGCAAGGGGACATTAATAACTTACTATTTTTGCGTATGTGAGTGAACAAATATGTGCAGGTGCTCAGGCACATATCTGAGTCTACACGTGGAGGCCAGCGAATAGTTTCTAGTGTTATTCCTCAGGTGCGGTTCACTTTCTTTTCTCTTTTTAAGACAGGGTCTCTCAGTGACCTGAAACTCATCAAATGGGCGAGGCCAGTTGACCAGTGATCCCCAAGGATTCTCCTGTTTCCGTCTTCCAAACACAGGCCACCGTGGTCAGCTTCCCCCAACCCCACCCCACACACGCCTGTAAGCCCGATTAGCGCGTGTGAAGCCCTGCATTTGATCCTTCGCTCTTAGCTCTCAATAAAACCAAGAACAGTGGCTTATCCAAGTGCCTGTAATCCAAGCACTCAGGAGGCGGAGGCAGAAGGATCAGAAGTTCGGAAGGTCAGGGCCATACTTGGCTGCACAGTGAGTTCAAGGTCAGCTACGTGAGACCCTGGCGCCAGGGATCCAACCCATGGCCTTGTGCATGCTAGGTAAACCACGCTACCAACTGAGTCACACCCCGAGCCCCGCCCCCATTCCTTTTCAGAGGCTACTTGAACAAACCCATATAAACACCACAGTTCTGAAGAGGAGGCTAGGCTCCTTCAGCGGCCAAACGGTCTCTCTCTCTCTCTCTCCCGTTTCCTCTTTCACCAGGATGTGGAGCCCAAAGGCTGCAGCCAAAAATCTTAGGGGGGCTAGCAAGAAAGCAGGGCGCCTACAAGGTCTTTGTTAAGATGGCACAGAAATTAAGACGTGGAAGGGCCAGAGAGCTAGAGAACGCACGCTGAGAATGGCTTCCTGGACGCTTGGCTCCCGGGTGGGCACCAATAAGCTCAGAGGGCACTGGGCCTGCCTTAAAGGTTGCTGGTTTGCCAAGGCCGTTCCGAATGTGACCACAAGAGGGCGGTCAAAGCCGCTTAATGCGTGAGGCATCACCGGCCCGCCCTTAATTCAAGGCTGATCACTTCCCAAAGCCCTGACCTGTAAGCATCAGCTGTTCTGAAGCTGCTCCACGCCTCACAGTGTTAAACTACGGAAGGATTTTAAGGGGGACAAACTACATTCAAACCACAACAGGTACATATGGGTCTGGGGTTCTTCCAAAGTCCCACCCGGGAAGTCACCTTTAACAGTGAACAAGAATTTGAAGGGAGTTTGCTAGAGATAAAATGGCTTGGCCTGTGCAAGTACAGGAGCCTTGGGAGACTGGCTCTGGATACACACATTAGCATCTTATAAATGCAACATGTCCTTCAAAGCAGCGCAACTGGGTCAACAGTCTGAAAGAAAAATGGGTTATAGAGCTCAAGTGTCACCTAAGAGTATACTCAGGCCCCATTTATTTTCTTGTGGTCCTAGGAATTGAACCTGAGGCCTATAGCGCATGCTCGACAGGCGCCCTACTGCTGAGCTACATTCCTATTCCAGATTCTTGGTGTCCTTCTTGTTAGATAGGACCATCATTTGAGGCGAGGTAGTGGGGAGCGCTTTTACAAGATTCTTCAGCTCTTAGAAACTACGGACCAGCTGGTCAAGGTGGCACACGCCTGTGATCCCCGACTCGGGAGGCAGAGGAAGGTGGAGCTCTGTGAGTTCGAGACCAGCCTGGTCTACAAAGTAAGTCCAGGATGGCCAAGGCTACACAGAGAAACCCTGTCTTGGGGGTTGGGGACGAGGGGGGGTGAGGGAGAAACCTCTAAACTTCTGACTGCTTTGACTGAACACCAGCAAACACATCGACCCTTAGGGGAGATACGCTGACTCTACCCACTGTGGCCTACTGCCGCTCCAGCTGCCCGTCTCGACAGAACGCAGCTGCTGTGCACAGATGTTTGAGCAGTGGACAGGGAAGCACGTGAAGGCACCTTACAAATTCTCAAAGGGTGTGGGATGGTCAGCTGTTGCTAAGAAGTGGAAGGTGGGCCTAGGCCTCAGCTCAGTCTGTAAGGCGCTTTGTCGACAGTCATGAGGACCCAAGTTCGAGTCCCAGAACTCACATAAAATAGCCAGCATGAGCTGGGTGGTGGTGGTGCACACCTTTAATGCCAGCACTCAGGGAGGCTGAGGCAGGCGGATCTCTGTGAGTGTGAGGCCAGCCTGGTCTACAGAGGGAGTTTCAGGGCAGCCAAAGCTACACACACACACACACACACACACACACACACACACACACACAAAACCCTGCCTCCCAAAACAAAAAAACAAAAACAAACAAAACCCTAAAAGAGTGGTTGCCCATACTCATACTACCAGAGGCAGAGATAGGCTGACCAGCCAACCTCGCCTTCGTGGCAAGTTCAAGGGCAATCAGAAACCTTGCCTCAAAGAACCTGAGGAAGGACACCTGAGATTGACTTCTAGAGCCTGCACAACACACACACACACACACACACACACACACACACACACCCTACACACATGGAAGGCAAAGTCAAAGAAGCCTCTGGAAAACGCAGATGCCAACTGAGTCAGAAAAGACAACTGACTTAGAATTCTGCCAGGGTCCTCAAAGAAGTCCTTCCAGGCCCCGATCATCTCGAAGGTGTAGGAAGCACAGGTAAACAGCTTGAAACTGGGTCAAAGTGCAGGTTGTTCCCAGGTTGTCATGTACAATTCATGAAGGTGAATTCAGAAGAAGCTGTCTCATATCCCATTTATTTGGATATTGATCATTCAAGCCCAAGCTACCTGGACATCATGTCTCTGAGGGAAAGACAAGAGACAGAGCTGTCCAGTCCAGAAAATGAGAACCCTAATGGGCATTTAAATGGGAACTTATACCTAGGAGAAAAGAGATTTGGGCCAAGATTTTGTTCAGTAGAAAAATGCCACAACTGGGTTTAGAGTACCAACCCAGAGCAGCGAGCCTGTCGGGAAGACCACGAACACGGCTGGCCTTGACCACCACATGGGGAAAGTGTAGGAAGCTCGGACTCCAGGCTGGCTTTCTAACTGGTCCTATGGCTACACCAACGGCGGACTCCGCCATCCCTGCTCTAAGGAGCGGAGTGTCCGGGGTGCGCTCTCTGTAGAAATAAGCACAAACACACAATCAGACAAGGGTAGGTGTCAGGAGGGGGCGGCGTGAGAGAGAACAGTAGACAAGCGCAGGCAATCTCAGCCTCGCGCTGCGTCTCCCGAAAACACGAATCTGCACATACCAATTTGTGGAGAGAAGAGGGGATATTTGGAATTTGTGTGTGTGTGCGCATGTGCACGGGTGGGCGGGGTGCAAGTGTGTGTCAGAGGCTGACGTCAGCTGTTTTCCTCAGTCTCCTTTCCACCTTATTTGATGTTCAATGACAGGGCTCTCATTGAGCCTGCCATGGAGTCGTCTAGTCTAGCTTGTTGGCCAGAGCCGTCTGCCCGTGTCCACCCCGCCTAGCACTCAGGTACACGCTACCATCCTCAGCTTTTAAATGCACTGGTGTGAGGGTGTCAGAACCCCTGGAGTTACAGACAGTTGTGAGCTGCCGTGTGGTTGCTGGGAATTGAACCTGGCTCCTCTGGAAGAGCAGCAACCTCTGAGCCATCTCTCCAGCCCCACATGTTCAGCTTTTTAGATGGACACCGGGGTAACTGAACTCAGGCCTTTATGCTTGCTCAGCAAGTGCTCCTGAGCACTACCACGCTCTGGCCCTAATCTCCGTTTTACTCACACAGTACCCGAAGCCAGAGTCACCTGTGAAGACCTCGTGTCACTGGTGTGCTGGGGTTCCAGGTTCTGTCTGATAGTTTCTGCTTTGTTGTGACTGGTTCCATACCAAACCCATTTCCCAGGGACAGCTGTAGTTTAGATGATTTCACTCGCACAAACAGCAGCCTTAGAAAGAAGTTAAAAACTGAGCGAACACGAAAGGGAGATGGAATCACCTTTAGTGGCATTGGAGAATGCCCAAGCCACAGGAATAAATGAGTAAGGAAGTCACAGAATAGTGTCTTTTTTTGTACAACCAAAGATATAAAAATATACATATATGTATATATACATATGAGTGTGTGTGTATATATCTATTTGCACGCAGAACAGCCCTGGGAGGAGACCCCACAAAATCTTAGGATGGTCCTCCCATGGGAAGGCAATGGTGGTGGTGGAATGAGTGAAAAGGCTATGAGTTACCATTGTCTAGTGCCTCCTGGAACTAGCATGTCTGGCATAAGCACACAAGGCCCTTACAATGGAGACCATGTCTAGCTGAGAGTGAGGTAGGGTAAGATCTCCCCAACACTTCCAGTTACAGAACTTTGAGAGCGGGAAGTTTCTGGGTTCCCCTCCTTGGCTGCAGTGGGTGCTGGGTAGTTGCACAGTCCAGGAGAAGCACCTGAGGGAAGGGAGGCATGCACAGACCCGCACAGGCACACGCCTGAGGGGGGCCTCCCTGGGCTGTCCACCAGGCTGACCGTCAGCCCAGCTGGAGCTGCTGCTCTGAGACTGCAGGTGATCGGTCCCGGGGCCCTGTCCGCTCACCCTGACTTCAGGGCCGCGCCAAGCCTGGCTATTGAGGGCCATGCAGCAGTTCCTTTCTGGGGGTGATGATGGTGCCTGCGAAAGTGCCGAAGAGGAAGCTGCAGTGACCTGGCTGATGAGAGTGTAGGGTGGGCCCCTTGCCCTTTGGAGATGGGATGTTCCCAGACACCTGTAGGAATGGCTCAGCAGGACAGCTAATACTCTGCTGTGCCCACTGGGGGTTCGGGACCACCCGGCGGCAGCTTGGCTTCTCATCTGCGCTGTGTACTCTGGCCGGCTCAGGGTCTGCTCTCTGTCTTGTCATTGCTGTCTGACAGGGAGGGGCGTGCCATGCTAACGTACTTAGGTCCTTTAACGAAGCAGGTGGCTATTTACGGCAGTTCCTGCTTCCCCAGAAGTAGGCCCCTTTGCCACCGGGGTTTTCCACCCTGCTCTTCGTGAGCACACCTAGAAGACAAGTGCTCGGCTCTGCTCTGCTGCATGACCATCTTGGCCTACACTCAAAGCCCCCGGCTTGCACACAGCCCCAGCAGCTCTTTGCCTTGGACAGGAGGCAGGGATGAGGAACAGGGGCTGGCAAAAGGCCAGAAAAGCGGCCTGTTTAATACAGCCCTTTCTGTGTGAAGTAGTTCTCTGTGTGTGTGTATATGTGGACAGGAATACTTGCACACACGTGAATACAGGTGCACGTGAGCATCTGTGGACACGTGTGTGCATAATTATTCAGAGCCCTGAGAAGCTCTGGTGTCATTCCCACGAGCTCCATCTATCTTTTTCTTTTCACTTGTATGTTTGTGTTTGTGAGGCCTGCCGAGGCTTGAGGTTGGTGTCAGGACTCATCCTTCATCAGGCTTCTGCCTTATCCTCTGAGGCGGGGTCTCTCAATCAGGCCCAGAGCTTGTCTGTGTGGCCAGTCTAACTAATCAGCTCACCCCGAGGAGGCCCCGTCTCCACCTTCTGGGTGGAATTACAGGCTTGCTGTCATGCCATCTGGCATTTATGTGACTTCTGGGGGTCTGAACTTTGTCCCTGATGTGTTTGGAAGTTGCTCTCAGTGACCCCCAATTCAAAGAGACAGCAGTGACACACCCAGCTCAAAACTGCAGACAAACCCACACTGCAAGGTGTGGGGTCAGTCCCTTTCAGAAGAACAGAGGCCAGTGAGTAGACAGAACCCGAGGAACCTGTCCTGGGCTGAGTCTAAAAAAATGCCACGCGGCTGCATTCTCTCTGGTTAGTGTGGCTCTCTGGGTCTCAAGGATTTGAAACAAACTCTTCCTAAATCTATATGTCTGAGGCCCTGTCCTAAGAAGCTTCCTTTCTTGGACCCTTGTCATGTGGCCGGCTGGCCTCACAAGGCTATTCTGGCTGATGTGCCCTGAGGCAGAAGAAAAGCAGCGGGAAGCCTGGCTGACCTCCAGGGGCAGGGCTGTGCACCCTCAGGGGCTCCCCCTCTCCCCGTCCCTTTCCTCTCAAGCTATTCTCCTTTGTGTGTCCTAAAAAAAGCGTGTATCCTCCCTTTTTGTGGCATGCGCACGCATACATATTTTCACACATACAGATGCAGACATCTGTGCACACGTGGGAGGGCCAGAGGAGGGCGCTGGTGTCCTCCTCTCCCACACTGTGCTTATTACCTTGAGATCAGGTCTCTCAAGAGTTTATCACAGCAAAGCCCCAGCATCCTTCTGGTTCTCCACGGTGCTCGGGTTACAAGCTCAGGCAGGCTCAGGCAGGCTTTTTACGTGGATTTGAACTCAGGTCCTTATGGTTAGTCAGCAGGTACTCTTACCTACTGGGTCATCTCCCCATCCCCACCTCTTCCTTGGTTTTGGCTTTTTTTTTTTTTTTTTTTGAGACAAGATCTGATTTTGCAGTCTAGGCTGACTTCGGAGTCATGGCCTGCCTCAAACTCTTGAGTACTGGGATGAGAAGCATGAGTTGTGACAACCCACTCCTCAGTTTTTAATGCGAAAAGGTCATGGCTGAGACTTCCTAAGCTCAGCTTAGCTTGTTCTCTGCAGTGAAAGGACTGTTTGTGGCTCGGGAGGAATGTGGCAATGAGTTCCTCGGCGCTTTCCGCTGGGCCTCTGTTCCATTTGAGTGGACGTGTTACCCAACAGGCAGTCTTTACGGGAAGTGAGCGTGGACTTCTGGTGCCACCTCAGCCTCTGGCAGCTCCCTGGACTGTGACTGTGCTTCTGGGCTCAGCAAGCATAAATGAAGGGGCTGAGGGACACCCAGGCTTTGGTTTCAGCGGAAAGGAAGCCCCAAAGACAAGTCATCCATGGAAATCTGGGGTCTCCGGAGGGCTTTGGGCCCATGGGGTTGGCTGAGAACAGACACAGCCTGCTGTGGACTTCTTTATAGTCTGCACCACTCTTGTTCTCTTTCTGGGTAGCTAAGGCTGATCTTGAACTTCCTTGAACTTGAACTTCTTCCAGGTGCTAAGATTTCAAGTGGAAATCGCCAGGCCCAGTTGTATGGTGCTGCATGTAGAATGTTACCCCTCCCCGCCAACATACATACACATACCAACTAAAGCCCTCACCCAGGCACACAAGGGGCGCACTCTATCAGCCATCGTGTATGTACCTGTATGAAACATTAGGATTACAGTTGTTTCCAACTTTTTTGACACTGGGACATGTGTCATCTACAAAGTCCATTCTTCAGGGCTGTATGATCAAGTTACTAAAAAAAAAAAAAAAAAAAAAAAAGTAAAAGCAAAGACAAAACCCCATAATGTTTGAACTACATCTGTAATTTTGTATTGGGCCACGTTGATAGCTAGCTGTCCTCATGAAAAAAGAAACAAAAAAAACAAAAACATAGTCCAAAGAGATGCAAACCTGTGCTAGGTTGGAAAGAATGAGAACAGTGCAGAAGTGTGACTTTCTGTGCCTGCCGGGAGGCTCACGGCACTGGCCACATGCCCCTTCGGTTAGGGGACATGCCAGCCTGCCCCAAAGACTTATTAAACAGCCTCTGCCTCCCAAGTGGCTGGGATGACAGGCTTAATTTAACACTAGCACAGACATAAGCTTCCTTTGAAAAAAAAAATAACCTCACTGAAAAACTGCAAAGATGTTTGTGTGAGGGCTGGAGAGATGCTCAGCAGTTAGGAGCACTGGTTGCCCTTCCAGAGGATGGGGCTTGATTCCCAGCACCCACATGGCAGCTAACAGCTGTGTGTAACTCCATTTCCAAGGGACTCTGACTTTTGTTGGTTCCGTGGGCACCAGCTACACACCTGATGGAAAGACACACATGCAGGCAAACATTTATACACATTAAGTTAAAAAGGTTTGCATGAACTCCAAATAGTCTTCCAGTTGGCTGATGGTTGTTTTAGTCCTCATATTTGCTTTCTCTGTATACTTTCTTGGTTTGTAAACAGCGATGTCACTATTCTGTTTGAAACATTCCAGCATCTGAATTCAGGGGCTTGATATTTTATCTCTGAGAATAGGAGCCTCTCTCACACAGAGGAGGGCGCTGGTGTCCTCCTCTCCCACACTGTGCTTATTACCTTGAGATCAGGTCTCTCAAGAGTTTATCACAGCAAAGCCCCAGCATCCTTCTGGTTCTCCACGGTGCTCGGGTTACAAGCTCAGGCAGGCTCAGGCAGGCTTTTTAACTAGTTAATTCAAAAGGCTGGGGATCCACCGGAAGGTACATCTGTAAGACCCATCCGTGATTGCAAAATGGCCGGTTGGATGGCTCCAGGTCAAGACACTGCCAGGTCTCTGCCCCGACAGTGAAACAATTGCTGCAACACTTTCAGAGGAAACCGAGTGAGGGTTTGGTTTCCACAGAGACTGTGCAACTTCCTCTCAGGGCACTCAGAGTTGAGCATGCCCTTTTCGACACGGGTAGTTCAGTCTGGTAACACCGGAGGATGTCATCACGCTGTGACACACACATCTCCAGGCACCTGGGAGAAAACCCAAAGCAAGACAGAAAAATCAAAATTCTTCAGGTCGTCGAGGCTGTCAGGTGGCCTCCAGTCAGGTATCCAAACAGGGAATCAGGAGTGGAGGCCAGGTGTGTGATTCAACCCAAGGCTTTTGTCTACACACACTGCGGCGTAGAGAGCTCTCTGAGCCAAGGCGCCTTGGGCTATGGCCAAGCCTCTGCCTAACTCCCTGGTGGATTGAGTGAGGTTCCACATCTGTAAAGTGGGCGTGATAATTGTATCCTCACCAGATCCTGTGCCTGTGACGATGAAGAATCCAGAGCACCATGTGCCCAGCACATGGTAAAGCCCTCACCCCCCCACCCCGCTTTTGCCAGCCACTTTGTTTCTACTCTGAGACTGTACCCCGAGAGGCTCCGCCCAGCAGCAGATCAAAACAGATGCTGAGACCCACAGGCAAATGTTAGGCAGAGCTCAGGGAGTCTTGTGAAGTGTGGGGAAGGGGACAAGAATTCACAAGAAGCTCAACAGGGTCAACTAACCTAGACCCACAGGGGCTCACGGAGACTGAACCAAAGACCATGCATGAACTGGACCTAGGCTTCCCACACATAGGAAGCTGATGGGCAGCTTGGTCTTCAGGAGGCTCTCCTAGCAGATGGAGTCTCTCACAGGGATTCTGTTGCCTGCTTTTAGATCATTTTGCCCTAGCTGGGATGACTTGTCTGGCCTCAGCGGAAGAGATGTATGCTTAGTCCTGATCAGACCTGATGTGTTGGGGCAGGTTGGTGGGAGGAGCTCCCTTTTCTGAGGAGAGGGGAAGGGGGAATGGGGAAAGAGAATGGGACTGGAGGAGAGGAGGGAGGGAGCTACAATTGGGATGTAAAATGAATAAATAAATGGATGGATGGATAGATAGATAGATAGATAGATAGATAGATAGATAGATAGACAGAGAAGACTGCATCCACAGTGGCTGTTTTTCTTACTGGGAACTGAACCTAGGGCCTCATGCCTGCTAGATAAGCCCTTTACCTCTGAGCTACATCTCCAGAACCCTTTTTACTTTTTAATTTGAGACAAGGTATCATTGTTTCCCTGGGCTGGCTTTGAACTTGCAATTCTCCAGCCTCTGCCTCCCAAGTGGCTGGGATGACAGGCTTAATTTAACACTAGCACAGACATAAGCTTCCTTTGAAAAAAAAAATAACCTCACTGAAAAACTGCAAAGATGTTTGTGTGAGGGCTGGAGAGATGCTCAGCAGTTAGGAGCACTGGTTGCCCTTCCAGAGGATGGGGCTTGATTCCCAGCACCCACATGGCAGCTAACAGCTGTGTGTAACTCCATTTCCAAGGGACTCTGACTTTTGTTGGTTCCGTGGGCACCAGCTACACACCTGATGGAAAGACACACATGCAGGCAAACATTTATACACATTAAGTTAAAAAGGTTTGCATGAACTCCAAATAGTCTTCCAGTTGGCTGATGGTTGTTTTAGTCCTCATATTTGCTTTCTCTGTATACTTTCTTGGTTTGTAAACAGCGATGTCACTATTCTGTTTGAAACATTCCAGCATCTGAATTCAGGGGCTTGATATTTTATCTCTGAGAATAGGAGCCTCTCTCACACAAAAACAAAGCTACGCTCAGATGCAACAAACGCAGCATTATTCTGTGATCTGATAGTCAGCCTACACTCAAACATTCCCAGGTACCCTAATCATCTAAAGCAAGAATTATCTCCTCCCCCCTTCAATTCAGACACCAATCCAGGCCATAAGTGGCCATTAATGTGGAATAGATCTTCAGTCTTTCTTTGTCTTTCACATGTATCTATCTATCTATCTATCTATCTATCTATCTATCTATCTATCTATCTATCTATCTTTGTCAGTATTTTGCTGTGTAGCCCAAGCTGGCTTCAAACTCTCAATCCTCCTGCCTCCTCCTCCTGAGTGTGGGTTTTGGGTGTGCAGGACAAGCCCAGCATCACACGTCATTTCTGAAGAACGCGCTCGGTAGAATGCGCCTCACATGGGCTTGCCTAATTTGTCTCTCGTGATTAGGTTCAGATTAACTTCGGGCACAGTTGCTACATAAATAATGTGTTCTCAGTGGGTCATGCTGGGAGGCGCATGATGTTCCGTCTAACCTTTGGGAAGATTCTTTGAGACTGTAAATGTCCTGTCTATCTCAGACTGGCCCCCCAGTGGATTCTAGAACAGATTGGAAGACTATACAATCCATCACACAAGTACCCTTTGTAGACCGGGAAGCATCCAGCAAACCCTCTGAGAGCTTCGTCCTTTGCCAGTCTGCCTCCCTGCACTCAGGACCCCACGGGCCCCTCATGCCCCTTCCTTGCTTTCAGAAGTTCACATGGAACAGGGCTCCACAAATGCTCTGCAGACCAAAGTGAACACGAAGAGTGTAAACCCAGGTCCTGTAGTCTCCTCCGGGGCAAATGCTGCAACAGCGGGCTTTCAGAAAGATTTCCTCTCTGGGTAGTTGGGATGGGGCCTCCAAGAACACAAACGGGCTTTTCTGTCCAGTGAGGAGTTTCTCGGAAAGAACTCTGAATGGCTATATATGTAAAGAGGAAGAGAGAGGAGAAAGGAGAAGGGGGGAGGCAGGATGAAGGAGAGATGTGGAGGAAGGAAGAACTTAATTTGAATATGCCTCTGTCGTTCAGCCAGTCTATTCCATCCTGTGTCTACATGTGTCCCTGGAGGTCCAAGTGCAGGAGACTTAATCTCCGGTGCAAACGCCGAGGAGTGGGCACCTCTGAGGGGTGATTAGGCTCAGCCTGTCCTGAGAGGATTAATGTCATTACTGCAGCAGTAGGTTGAGTCATCACAGAAATGGGATCCAGATAAAAGGATGCATTTGTTCTCCCTGTTCCTCGAGTTTATGGTGTGCTCTGTCTGGTCCATCTGCCCGCAAGGTGGTTCTCACCACGCCAGGCCTGGTGGCGCGTGACTGGAATCCCAGCTCGGGGGAAGCAGATGGAAGTGGGTCTCAAGGTTGACTCCAGCAGGGTTTAGATGGTGAGGGCCAGGCCAGGCTAGGGCTGCATAGTGAGATTCTGTCTAAAAACAGCAGAATGGGGTAGGAAACTGGGGAGGTGTTGACTTGGTAGCTAAACACACTTGCTATTTAAGTGTGAGCACCAGACCTTGGTGCTCCAGAACCCAAGTAAAGGCTGAACTGGCATGGCAGCTCACCAGTCATCCCAACCCTCAGAAGGCTCTCTGGAGCAAGCTGCCTGGTTAAGCTAGCCATATAGCTGTATCACTGAGACCTGTGCTCAGCTGAGATACCTAGCCTCGGTGAATAAAGCGGGGAGCAACTGAAGAAGACCCCATGTCAGCCTCCGGCCTCCACATGCACAGCACACCTGCACACCCACACATTGTGAACACAGGTACACACACTCAGAGACAAAACTCACATACACATATACGAACAAACAAAACAATACTCAAGAATGTGCTTACTGGCTATGGCCTTCCACCTGAAACTTTCCGGCTTCCAGAACTGTAAGGAAATTAGTGTGTTCTTCAAAAACACCCAGTCTCACCAGGTACTGGTGGTGCACTCCTTTAATCTCAGCACTTGGGAGGCAGAGGCAGGAGGATCTCTGAGTTCAAGGCCAGCCTGGTCTACAAAGTGGGTTCCAGGACAGCCAAGGCTACACAGAGAAACCCTGTCTGGAAAAACAAACAAACAAACAACAACAGCAGAACCCTACCCAGCCTCAAGTAATCTGTGACAGCATCATTAAGAGGACTGAGATAGTGTTTGTGTTAATATAGTGTAAAAGTTACCCTCCCACCAATATGTTCCTCTTTATAAAAAAAAAAAAAAGAAAAATATGGGGTGAAGGTGAATTCACTCATTTCTTCAATATTTATGTACTTAATGTTGCCGCATTACTGTAAGTGCCACAGCTATGGTGGCGAGGAAAAGAAATCCAAATTCTCTCAGAACATAAATCTTAGGGAGCACTGGCAGGCAAAAATCACCATACGAGTGAGTGTGTATGTACGCTCTCGTGTGTAAGTACATTTATCAGAAAGCTGTAAATGAAGGGGGTGGGGGGAGAAACACTAGATTCACAGGTGGAGTGAGAATGGATCCTTAAGCTACAGTCAGTTGAAACAGTGGTGGAGCATAAAGTCGGTGGCACAATAACATGTGTGGAACATAGAGACACGCCCAGGGCTGCTATCCTCGCATACTTGGTGCGTGTTTGTTTGTACACAGAACTAGTAAATTCTAAATGTGGTAATGTGCAAATGAGGGTGGAGATGAGGGAGGGGAAAAAGCAAGGGAACAAAAGAAGGACTTGGTATGCATGGGTGACAGGGAACCCAGGACTGAGGTGTAGCGTGGCATCCTTGAATGCACCTGAGGCCCAAAGTGCTTCTTCCTTCTCACCAGCCTCAAAGGCCATGCTCCTTTCTATGCCCACAAAGCTATCTCAGGGCAGCACAGCCTGGAACCTGCCGTTGCAAGAAGCAGAGAGTGAGCATGGAGGCAAGAGGGCACAGGGCCCCACCTGACTACAGCCACCTCCCTTTGGCCACCCAGGCCCAGCTCACATTCCAGCTTCTGGTAGGTACATGATCTTTGAGCAAGCTGCCTTATCTCTCTCTAAGGCTCGAGTTTCCCACTAGGGCAATGGGAACACTGCAGGAGGTGACCCTGTGGATTCAGTAAGCCAGCCCAGGCAAGCCCTCAGCGCAGGGCCACAGGTGTGCTCTTGGAAATCCTCACCTATCAGCACAATCCTAACAGGACTACCAAACTAGAGCATCTTTACCTGTTTGAGACACACACCTGGGCTGCATGATGCCTGCTCCTTTCACCTTCCAGACCCAGCAAAGGGACCAGTGGACTAGGCTGAGATGTGCTAACACAAACCTCATGCCATAGTTTCTCCACGTGATGCAAACCTATACCTATCTGAAAGAAAGAATCTCAGCTGAAGAATTGCCTTCATTAGACTGGCCTGTGGGAAAGCCTGCAGGGCATTTGCTTAATTGCTAATTGGTGCACGAGGGCCCTACCTACTATGGTTTGAGCCGTCCCTGAACAGGCGGGCCTGGCCTCTACAAGAAGAGAGCTGAGGGAGCCAAGCAGAGCAAACCAGCAAGCAGTGTCCCTTCGTGGCCTCTGTTTCATCTCCTGCCTCCAGGATCCTGTCTGTCTTGAGCTCCTGTCCTGGATTTCCTGGATGATGGACAGTAACCTGTGCGTTGAAATAACCGCTTTCCAGCCCAGTTGCTTCTGGTAATGTTTATCGCAGCAACAGAAACCTAACTAGGACATTCCACCGGGGCGTATCTCTGTGTTAAGAACAGGAAACCAAACCCTTCCCTGTCCTTCTCCTCATGGGAAGCTCTTGAATTTCTTGTGACTATTTTCCAATGCGCTGCATTCACGATAGCGTCTGTGTTCTAGAAACCAGGCACTGGAAGTGTAGAGATGGTTCTGTCACAGCGCTGGGAAGAGGGTGGGCGCTTACATGAGCATGTATGTGCACAGCTTTGCAGTGCACACAAGATGTACACACATGTGCGTGCATGTGATCTCGTTGTAGATGGGTTCTGAGTTCCTTTCTTTGACTTTCACTTCATGGCTCCTTGCTCAGCCCTCAGCCGGGCCCAGCTTGTTCACTTTGGCAGGAATTGGGAACGCAGTTTTGAAATAGATCCTTATCAGATGGCATCAAGTATCAGGTGGCAATAACAACAGGACAAGCCGGAGTTTCTCTGGGACGAAGGGTGGGACAGCTCTCTGTGGTTAAGATTACAGAGCCACTCAGACTGCCCCACCCTCCGTGAGGTGGGGAAAGGAGGGAAGAACTGGCTTTGGGAGAAGTTGTTGCTCAACTGGGTGCAGCCGGTGACCCCATTTCTACCCCCAGTCACTCAGGCAGGCAGGATGCGTCTGGGCCTTCTTCCTTGGAGAGCTGCACGGGACCCAATTTTTGGGAACCTCTTGGGGTCAATAGCTACCGGATCTCTCATTCTCCCAGGCTCTAACCTACAGCCTTGCCCAAAGAAGCTGTTCATTATTTTAGAAACAGAACCAAGGATTGAGGACATTTAATGAAAATTTACTACAAAAAAAAAAAAAAAAAAAAAAAGCTGTCACGTGTTTGAAGTTGAGCCAACTGAAATGAATGCAGTTGGGAGTGTAGCTTGGTGGTAGGACACTTGCCTTGTATGCACAAAGCCCTGGGACTGCCCTGAGGATGCGCTTTCCAAATTCATGGACCTGTGCACACTGCATCTATGGCAAGAATGCTTGTTTCTGTAACACCTCCTTTTGCTTGAGCTTGGTTGGAGCTTACATTTACATTCAGACACCACCACCCACATGATTTAACACCAGAGCCTCAGTCTCACAATCTGGAGGCTCACAGTCTGAAGGCTCACAGTCTAGAGGATAGAACACTAAGGTCAAAGTATGGGCTGTGGCGGGTGCTGAGGCCGTAAGAGAATCTGCCACAGGCCTTTGCTTTCAGCTCTCTTTGCTGTTCCGTGGCTGTGGTTGCATCACTGGGGCAATCCCTGCCTTCATCTTCACACAGCACTCTCCCTGTGTGCCTGTCTCTGGGCCAAATGTCCCCTCTTTATAAGGACATCATCATATTGGAAAAGCGCCCTCCCTAATGACCTCATTTTGATGGCATCTGTAAAGATCCTGTCATTACATTTTGGACTGGGAGGTAGGACCGCAAGAGTAACAGAAATCAACTCTTATGATCTAGTAACCCTGGTTTCAGACCTTAAGAAAGTAAGTGAACCTCGCAGAATCATGGTGTCTTCAGCCATGAAAGGGGGGACTTTAAAAAATCCCTACCATGAAGGCTTTTTCCTCAGTAGTCATTATCAAATTAGATACGGCTCATTACACAGGCTAGTTGCTACGGTTTGGGCTATAAGAGGTGGACAACTCTCCACCCATGACCCTTGTGTGTGTATGCGTGCATACACAATATGTAGTGTGTGGATGCATGGAAAGTGGTATATGTATGTGTGGACATTATATGTGTCATGTGTGGGGACAGTGTGTGTTGAGTATGTGTCTAATATACACATATGACATATATAAACCTACAGTTTTCTGGAGTGATGGAAAACATTGAAATTAGAGAAAAATGGTCATACAGTGTGGAATGCATTAGATAGCACTGAATGGTACCTTTGAAAATGGTTCATTGTGTCAGAAAAGGTTCAGTGGAGAGTAGGGAAGAGGGATGGAAGAGAGGGAGGAAGTACGCTAAATATAACTTGTTAGCTTCCTTGAGTTTGAAAACAAGAACCATTTGGAATGGAACAGTCTGAATACACAAACATAGACTGTCCTCTGAGGTCTGGGAGCTCTGTCATTTCCTTTCTGCCAGCAGCAGCCTCTGATACAGAGTCATAAGCTACGGCACCAATGCTAAGTGTTTGGCTTAAGGGAACAGCCCCTCCAGTGCTGCCCTGGGCAGGCATCTCCAGAACAGAGTTCTCTGTTTCCATGGAAGACAGGCAGCCCCAGATTTTGGTAACTACCTCAGGGCTCAGGGCATCCCAAGCCCACAGTGGAAGAGTCTGAACAGCTCTAGGCTACAAGTTCAAGAGCATGTAGACGGACACCTTTCTGGAAGCTCTTGACATGCAAGCCGTATTTTCCTAGTTTTGAGCAAGGTTAAGATACATAGATAAACAGGTTGGAATTGTGACTCAGTTGATAGAATGCTTGCCTAATATACAAAAAGCCCTGGATTCAGTTTCCTGTATTAGAGGTTTAGTGGCACATGTCTGTATTCTCAACATCCAGGAGGTAAAGGCAAGAGGATCAGAGAAGTTCAAGATCATCTTTGATTACATAGTAAGTTTGAGACCAGTCTGGGATATGTGAGATCTTGTCTCAAGAACAAATGAAGTAGGCAGTGTGGTGCCTGGAACCCCAGCATTCCAGGTACTGAGGTAGGAGGCCAGTCGCAAGTTCAAGTCTAGCTTTTTTACATAGCAAGACTGTCTCAAGAGTCAAAAAGCAATAATCAGACAGACAAAAGCCCCAGCATGGATGAAGACTGGAGTAGCAGGTAAGGTGCACAGGAGGCTAGTTTCCAGCCTCTAGAAGAGTGACAGCACATGCCCATTGGTGCTACTGTTATTTTTTGCTTTCAAGTACAGCCTAGCTGGTAAGTCTGCAGCACTCACTGCTCAGAAACGCCCACGGCTGGCTGTCCAGCTGATGTCTCCAGGCTGGCTTTCCCAGTGTCCATCACGAGTGACAACCCATGCTTCTTAATCAGACTATCAAGTGATCCTGTCAGCATCACTGCCCTGGCTTTACTGCATATCACTCCATTGAAGCTCATTCCGAGCTTCCTGCCCATCCTTGGCTCTTTTCCAAAGGCCTGAGTAATTTCCTGTGCTGAAGGCCCAGCCTCCTTATCGTGAGAGCCATAAGTTTAGAGAGTCTGAGCCGTTTCACAGTGTTTCTTCCAGGCTCTTTGCACCCACAGCTTGGCTGAGAACTATTGGAATAGGGCCCTGTATTAGATAGGAGCCCAAGCCCAGGCCTTGACTCTGCCTTTACCCCCGAGTAGGTGTGTGTCTCTGTAAAAGTCAGCCAATATCCCTGGGCTTCCATTTCTGTGTCTATAGACCGGGGATCATGGACAGGAGGCCAGACAAGGAAGGAGCCCTGGCCTTGGAGTAGGCTGGAGCAACATTCAAATCTGAACTAACTCTGCTGCCCACTGACTCACAACCTGACTTTTTATTAGGTCTGCCAAAGTTTTTCTGCCCACTGTAAGATAGGGCCCAACTCATTCATCTCTATTTCCATGGAGGTTTTGAAAAGCATCACGTTAATACGTGTGAAACTGTAAACACATTAACATAAAATGTTGTCACTTTTGTTACACATTTACCCCTCCCTGTTATGCTTCTTTTGGGGGCTGGGGTAAGACAGGGTTTCAGGTAACCCAGGCTGGCCTTGGACTTAGTATGTAGCTGAGGCTGGCTTTGAATTTTTGATCCTCCTGCTTCTCCCTCCTGGTGTTAGGCTTAGAGGCAAGTACCACCACACTAACTGGGAAAACAAACGGTCATTTATTTTGTGTAGGAGTGTGGTACTCTGCGGGGTTTGAACCTGTGGCCTTGTATATGCTAGTCAAGTGCTCTACCATTGAGTTGCATCTCCAGCCACTCCTACTGCATGTGTTTTGATTTAAATTTTTTTCAACCTGGAAAGAGTTGGAGAAAACATCTAGATATCTACAAAAAACATCTAGATATCCTTTTCCAAGATTCACCTGTTATTAACATTGACTTTCATTTGCTCAAACATTCCCTCCCTCCCCCACTTTCCCTCCCTCCCTCTCTTCCTCTCTCCCTCATCCTCCCTCCATCTCCTTCTTATCTATTTACCAGCAATTTACTAAACCCTGTAAAACTAGGCTACAGCTCACAGCTCTCACTGTCAGGCTGAAAGCAAAACAGTGTTTGCCTATGTGCCAGTCAGCACTGGGCCTAACCCAGTAGCCTTTGGGCATAAACACTTTACAGTTTTTTTCTCACAGTCCTGAAATCGAAAAACCAATGTCAAGGTGTTAACTGGTTCTGGGTATGGTCCTCTTCTTGACCTGCTCACAGTGCTGTCCTGCTGTGTCCTTAAATGGGGGAGAGGATGGAAGGAGGAGAGAAAGAGAGGAAGAGAGGAAGAGAAAGGGAATAGACAAAGGAGGAAAAGAAGAGGAAGAGAAAAGAAATAAATACACACAAAAAGAGGTGTGAAAGGGGGAGAGATCATTCAAGGACAATTCCATCAGGGCCTCACCCTGTGACCTCACCTAATCCTTTTCCCTCTTAAAGACCTCACCTTCAAATCTGATCACATTGGGAATGGAGTCTTCCTTTGGGAAGACAGAATTTTTCAGCACACAATTACCATGACAAAATAATAGGCTCCAAAACGCACGCAGCCTGCACTCAAACTCTGCAATTGTCCCACAGTCTTCCTCACACACACTTTATTTGGTTATTCTGTCTCTTTGCTCATCTTTCATCCACTTCTGACCCCTTGAAAGATGATCAGTCCGACACCATTCTAGAACCTTCCTCCTTTCCGTGTGTGTAATTTGTGATGTGGGACAATTTTGAAGTCCCTGAGCCAATTTGCTTGCAGAGTAACCCTCGGTATGGCTTGGTCTGTTTGTTTCTAACTAGGTTCTGATTACATCTCTCTGACCAGAATGCAATCTAAGTGTCATGGATACAGTGCAAGAGGAGGCCAGACTTGTGTTTATTGCAGTGCTGGGATCCAGGCTCTTGTGGCTTGGTCTTAGGGGCTCCTCCATGCCTCATTCTGAAGATCTCTCTCTGCCTCCCTTGCCCAATATCCTTCAGGACACTAAACATCCTGTTTTAGTGCCCTTTTACCCGATGACTCTTTGAATGATCTTTACCTCTCTCAATTGTTCATTAACTTTTATTAACTCAATCGTTCAGCACCTTAAATTTTCATTTTAACTCAGCAGCTTGACAGCTTTCCTAGTTGCATTTTTTTTTTCCTAAAGCACACAGAGGGGCAACACACTATTTTTAAGTCTCACTTTTTTTCCTAGACAAGGTCTTATAGCTCATGCCAGCCTCAAGTTCCTCACATAGCGAAAGATACCTTTGAACTTTTGTGTGTACACGCATGTAAGGGCGGGTATGTAAGAGCCAGAGCACCCCTGTAAACAACTTCCCTGTCAATCCTTGATTTCCACCTTGGCTGAGGCAAGTCTCCAGTTTGATGCTGTGTCGCCATATTACTCAGCGTCTTCACCTCCCATCTCACGGTGTGTCTGAGCACTGGGATCAGACACACCGTTTCCCTTCACGAGGCCTCTGGGAATCCAAAGTCAGGTCTTCACGCTTGCACACTGAGAAATCTCTCTAGCCCTTGAACTCTTTTGTTTGTTCGTTGGTTTGTTTGTTTTCAGGCTGGCCTCCAACTCACAGAGACCCCCCTGCTCTGCCTCCAGGGTGCTGGGGTCAAAGATGTGCACCACCACACCCGGGTGGTCCTTGAACTCTTGATCTTCCTGCCTCCTCCAGATATGCAGTGCCGTGCATGCCTGGTTTGTCTAAGTCTCGTTATTTCACTGGCTCTGTGCTTCACTGCACACGATGCAGAATGCACCGCAGCTTATTTACTCTTTACTGAGTTCTTGTTCTTGGTGCTGTTGGAAATGCCGACCCCGTGAAAGTCTCTGCACTGTCTACCTGCTGTCCCCTCCTTTGAGAGACGTTCCTGGAAGTGTACATTCAGTTCTGTTTTCCAGGCAGGCAGGCAGGCAGGCAGACTGCTCTCCAGAAATATCACATAGTTCACACCTTCAGTGAATCAGCTGTAAGGGAACAACAGCTCCAACACACATAGAAACAGGCTGGTCCAGATGGCAGGGCATTTTGCAATAGAACTGGCTCAGACGCTTCAGAAATGTTCACATCTCAACAGAGAGACAAATGTATGCACCCACACACACACACTCATGCTTTCATACGCCTGCCACACGCAAGACATAGGATTAAATAATTTTTCACATAAGCCAGAACACCAAATGAAAGGTGTCACATACTCTAGTTTCTCCTTTGCTTCATTTTATTATTTTTTAAGAACAATATTGGATGGGGCCAGGGAGATACCTCAGTCTATAAAGTACTTGTTTTGCAAATAAAAAGACCCAAGTTCGGCACACAGAGCCTATGTAATCTAAGCTTGGTGTGGTGGCGCATGCTTAGAAACCCAACTTTAATCCCAGCCATAGGTAGGTGCACACAGGCAGATTCCTGGGGCCTCACCTGCTTGGTGAGTTTCAGGAAGGTGAAAGACTCTAGCTTATAGGCAAGAGCTTGAGGAAAACACTTGTGGTTGCCTTTTGACCTCAACCTGTATATGAGCCCATGTGCACAAGCACCTGCGTATATGCATGTGACTACACACATGAACATCACACAATCAAAAAAAAAGATTTTTTAAAATTGAAAATAAGAAAAACACTGGTGACAATTTACCAAATGGGCCCTGTGCCTCGACCCTGGATAATGACCTACAGTTTGAGAAACACCAGTGTGAAGTGTGATGGTTCTGAATTTCTTTCTGAAGACAAGGAAATAATTTTTGACCCTTGTTGAGAACAAAAGAATGGACCCCTATCACCTTCTCCATCCTAGTAAGAGGGGTCGCTTTTCCACAGGCCCGCCTCACCTTGAACATCTCTTTGTTTTCCTTTTATTTTGCCAACTTAATAAGTCAATAATTCACTTTGCTTTTCAGAGTGCCTCTGTGTTTCGGTGAGAGCTCGCAGGTGCATTGGTTATTGTCCCATCTTGGTCATGAAACACATGACAGAAACAATAGAAAGGAGGAAAGACGAATGCGCTAATTATTTGGGAGGGTTCAGTTCCTGATTGCTTGGTCCTTGCATGCATGAACAGAGCTTCACAGCAGAAGGAACATGTGGTGGAAGACAGCTGTTCTCTAGCAGAAAGGAAACAGAGAGATGCTAGGAAGGGGCTAATGACAAGCTATTTCCCAAGAACCCATCCCCAGTGATCTGACTTCTCTAACTAGGTCCCTCCTTCAGAAGTTTCCAGAATTTTCAAAAATAATCCCATGCTGACTACTTCTATGTCAACTTGATACAAGCTAAAGTCATCTGACAGGAGGAAACCTCAATTCAGAAGATGCCTCCATAAGAGTTGGATATATGCAGGCCTGTAGGGCATTTTCTTAACTAGTGATTGACGTGAGAAGGCCCTGACCAGTGTGAGTGGTGCCATCCCCGGCCTGGTGGTCCTGGGTTCTATAAGAAATCAGCTATGAGGATCAAGCCAGTAAGCAGCACCCCTCCACAGCCTCTGGATCAGCTCCTGCCTCCAGGTACCTGACATTTGAGTTCCTGTCCTGACTTCCTTTGATGATGAGCAGTGATGTTAAGCATAAGCCTAATAAACCCTCTCATCCCTAAGTTGCCTTGTTATAGTGTTTCCTCACAGCAATGATAACCCTAACTAAGACAAACCCCACCAGCTGGGAAACAAGCATTCAACACTGGAGCCTGTGGGGACATGTTACACTCAAACCATATGGTCTAGTGCAGACCATGACAAGAGGAGTGCCTAGATTTCCCATCTAAGCTAGGTGATTCGCATCACATTACTTAAACTTTCTGTGCCTCTGGCTCCTGGTCCCTGGAATGCGGACATTAAGAATCTCACAGATTTGTGGTAAGAACTCAAAGAGATGCAGAAAACATTTATCGTCCATTCCAAAACCGTGCTTCAGAAAACAACAGCATTTTCACCGGCACCTTGGCCTTGCTCTATGGGGATGGAGTCTGGGTTTGAATGTGCCACACCAGGGAAAAGGAGTCGATAGGGGTTGTGCTTGCTCTGAGCAGCACCTCTGGGTCCTCAGGTACCATGTAGCATGTGGCCTGTGGAGAGTGCTGAGAATAAATAGCTGCTGGGGCCAGGAACCCTTCACTGACAAAGCTGCTAGTCTCTGGATTGCAACTGTCCTGGCACAAATGAAAATATATTCTAAAGAGGTACTGTGCCCACCCTCCTCCCTTAGGCTAATAATCTATGCAAACAATGAACCTTAAGAAGTCAGAATTTCCCCAGGAATCTCGTGCTTAGATCACCATCCAGAAGAAACTGGGGCTGAGACAATGATGGGTCAGTGGGCAACAAGATCAGATCTTAACTAGGACTGCTTAAATATTCTCCCTATATTTAAACCTCAAGCTTATGTCTGAACCCCTAAATGGAGCTGGAGGGATAACTGGAACTTTGATCTTTTCCCCACTGTGACCACATTTGAAAACATCCCCTTTCTCTGCTTTTCACGGTTGCTTGTCTCTTTAATTGGCTTGAGGAGGATGGGTGGCTGGGCCTAGGTGGTTGCACTGCCAAGACCCAGGATTTGACCCTGACTTCAGTAACAAGATTAAGGGGGAAGTAGAGATGTGTTCTGTTTTCCAGGAGCTTAATTGCGGAAAAGAAGGGAGAGTACAGCCCAGTAGAGAAGCCCTGGCTAGATGCGCTTTTTGCATAACCTGTGAGTAGCTGCTCAGCCTGGGTTTGCCCACACACTTGGTACAGCCTCTGACGCAACACAGTGCCATTTGTTCCAGGGGTGGCGCCTGTCTTCCCTCAGGCCCTCCATTTTCTCTATGCTTTTTAAGGTCCCCATCTTGAAATCCATATACAAAGGCCAACTCTTTGCCCAAGGGACACCTTGAGAGCCCTGGGGAGATGGCAAAAGCCTGACTTAAAATGCAGTTTGCCACGGTGTCATGGAGAATGCTGGCTTCCCCGTAGCTTAGTTTTCTCCTGAAGGATCATTTTTTTCCTCCTGGAATCCTGGTGCTCTGTGTGTGAAATCTTATGGTCAGTGAGTTCTCAGTGGAGAAGGGAAGCTCTACTATTGGGGGAGGGGAAACAGGAAGTGGCTGAAGATGAAAGGAAACAGCATCATCGACTTGGTGAGAACATCTTATTGAGAGGCCTGGGGGCACAGTCTCGTATGTGGATGGTCCTGAGTTTGGTCCCTAGGACCACCAGAAAAAAGGAAGAAAAAAAGTGTTGCATGCTCATATGAAAGAGAATGGCTCGGAGACTATGATGGCCGACTGCGAAGGAGCCTGTAAAACCTCCCTGGCGTCTGCAAGCCTGCAGGCCAGCACCAGCCTGCAAGTCTATTCCTGAGCTGCAAGCTAGTGCTGTCCTAGCAATGCGCATAGACTGATCTCAGTGAGACTGATAATTACAAAGTGGACAGATGAGAACCAGTGAGTGACTCATCAAGCAAAGGCATTTGCCGCTGAGCCTGACTGCCCCAACTTGATTTCTACGATCCCACACAGAGGAAGGAGAGAACCAACTCACTTCAGTTGTCCCCTGAACTCTACCTGTATGCTCTCAGAGTATCAATCAATCAATCAGCAATGTAAAGAGTGGACAGACATGCAGGGCCTGGTGGTGCAGCCTTGTCATTCCAGCTACAAGGGAGGCTGAGGCAGGAAGATCATGAGTTTTAAGCCAGCCTGGACTACAAAGTGGGTACAAGCCTAACCTGGGCAATTTCTCTCGAGAGCCTGATGTAAAACAAAGGGAAGTAAAAGGACAATGGGGAGTGTAGCTTAGTGGTGGAGAGCTTGACTAGCATGTGTGAGGCCCCTGATTCAAAGCCCGGCACTGTAAAGAAAAAAAGAGAACAAACAACACCCCCCCCAAAAAAAAAAAAAGCGGCGGTAGAAATCAGACAAGTGATAGCAACAAGTGAGTAATAAAAGAGGCCCCAAAGTCTCCAGAAGGGGTAAAATCTCAGGTTGGTTGGCACTATTAGTTTGTGACAAGTGACAAGAGTGTGGAATTGTAGATAGAACAACAACAAAATACCTAACACGGAGGCTTTTGTCCTGTTCGCTTCTTTCCCTGCCTTTATTCCAATAAAACAACAGAAAAATCTACAAATGGAATTTTTTAAATGTGATTTAAATGTACTTATTGTGCTAAGCACTGTGTCTAGCAGTGAGGCAAACACTGGAGGTTGACCTCTGGCTTACAGGCACACACACACACACACACACACACACACACACGCACACATACATGTGTACACTCGAGAGTACACACACATGCGCACACACATCCACACACACAGGCATGCACTCATATATGCGTGCACACACAGCCTTTACTTTCAGCTTTCTGCAGGTCAGGCCTATTCAGGGCGTGACCCTATACTGTCAGAGAATAGTGATGCTGAAACCTCTAGAAACCTTAAAAAAACACCTGGGGGTTGAGGGAGGGAGACGTCCTCAGCCTCGTTGTGAGGACAATCAGATGGAGGTCCTATGACTAATACCCATTTCCAGGGCTTTAGGAGCTACGGGGATGACTCAGCCACGGAGACAGATGCCTTTTCTGGTGACGTGGAAGACAGGAGAGTAAATCCTATTTATTAGTCAGCCTTTGAGTGGACCTGGAGGGGAGGGGGCCTCAATGTCCTTCAAAAGGATGAGCGCAGAGTCTGCTAATGTAACCAGGCAGAGTTCTCCTCCCCCCACCTCCTGAAAACAAGTTCTCTGACAAAAGGAAAGCCACACCTGTGTTAAAGCCTTGGTTACATGAGGAAGCTGGGGAGAGAGATGGCTCACTGTGTGAAGTATTTGCTGCACTACCAGGAAGGGCCAGGCGTGACCCCTAGCACCCCTGTAAAAAGCTGGGCATTGCAGCTAAGGAGGCAGACAGGAAAATCCCTGGGCCTTGCCTGCCAGCCTGTCTACTCAGTGAGGGACTCCGTCTCCAAAGAGAAGGTGGACAGCAACTGGGGAAGACCCCCACCATCTACCTTTAGCCTCCAAGTGCAGGGTCACACGTGTGCACACAACAAGGCCCAGTGACTGAACTTCATGGCTGTGGAGAGTTAGAATGTTACAGATCAGAATCAGATCATCCTTGCTTATCTTTGCTCCCTTTGAAAGCCATTCATTGCCCACTTTGTGTCTGTCCTAATATCACTGTGGCTACTAGGAGCTTTAAAGTGTATTCTTAGCAGGCTGGTAGCTTCCACCGATCTAAAATTCCAGAATGTTATCAGATAACGGCTGTTTTCTCCACTTTGCTATAACCTGCCTACCCAAGGTCCCCCAAAATGTATTTGGAGATGCTATGGTTTGTGGTTTTTTTGTTCTGTAACTAATAAGATATCCTCATGTAATCACTTCCATGTTTTTAATCACTTCAATACATGTTTGGGGGCTCACTGAATCCATGCTCATGGGCCATTATCACTCATATTTACCTCAAGAATAAATGATAACCCACTCCCTTTGCGATGAGAGTTAGTCTTGCTTTGCTTGGCTCTGCTTTTCTTTCTTCCTCAGGGAAACTGTCTGAGCGGAGGCTCATTGTCACCTGGTCCATCTGGTGGTTGGCCTAGAGGCGTCTCAGTGCCCTCCTGGGACAATATTTCCACTTCCAGTTACTCAGCAGCCCCAGAAGGTAGATACTGGCTGTTGAGTGAAGGCACAGACAGAAAAGGCAAGGACCAAGCCAATTTTTGTTTTGTTTGAGACAGAGTTTCTGTTGTATAGCCTTGGCTGTCCTGGACTCATACACCTCTTTTAAGAAGATTATTTTATTAGTGCATATTAATTTTGCATAGTAACTGGTTTCATTATGGCATTTTCCTACATGTATTTTTTTTTATCATATTCACCTCTATTACTCTCCCATGCCTCCTCCCTCCTTCTGCTGATTCCCTTCCTCTCCCTATTTCATATCTTTTTTCTTTTCTTTTCTTTTTTGTGACCCCTGAGTTTCATTAGCACTGGGTAAGGGGCCCTACTTTGCAATAGTATGGATGACTCACCAATGGCTCCACTATTGAGGAAAATGCTTCTCCCTCCTCCCCAGCAAGTGTTAACTGCCTCTAAATCCTCAGGGAGGATGGGGGCTCATGAGTCTCTCCTCTCCTGGTCAACACAGCACTTTTATTTTGAAGTAGGCCTGGTCTGGACTCATTTCAGGGTGCAGGTATCCCAGAATCCTGATCCTAGGATACAGCCTCTCAGTTCCTAGAGAATGCAGGGGTTGGAGGTGAATAGTGAGAACAATGACAGCTCTTATCACTAATGGATTCAGCCTGAGTTTCCATCCTTGGTGTATGTTGCCTTTTCCTACTCCAGTCCAGGCTTCTTTTGGCTTCTGAGAAAAGGAAACTGCGATGAACCCACCCCCTACTTTTAACTTGTCAGCATTTCTTCTGCGCAGGCTAGAATCCAAGGTCCCTCACGGTCCACCCCTGCTTTTTAACTGTACCTTTTATTGTAGGGGTTCCTTTCAAATTGACAGGTAAAATTGTATGTATCTATGAGTCAAGAGGGCTCAGGCCTGTCATCCCACCTACTTGAGAGGTGGCGGCAGGAGGATCAAAGATTCAAACATGTCTGTGCTGCAATGTGAGCTCAAGACCAGCCCAGGCAACTCAGTGAGATCCTATCTCAAAAGTGAAAAGTGAAAAGGTGACGGTGGGCTGAGCTTAATGGCAGAGTGCTTGCCTCATGTGCAAAGAAGCCTTGAGTCCAATCCCCATGGCTATAGATAAATAAGCAAACAATTGTATTATTGACACCATGGACCACAGATGCTTCGAAATGTATGGCATCTGTCGATATACCCTACTTCTTTGGTCCCCAGCGAGTCACAGGCGAGCATCACTATTACATGGAGCCTCTAGTGTCTTGGCGACGTTAGGCCATCCCCCCGGCCTTGACAACCCCCTCTATTATCTCTCCACCCTCATCTGTCTTATGATTTCCATTCTTCTCAGCTAGGTCACTTCCTTCCGGAAGTTTCCTTTACACAGGCTGGCACATGTGAGCATGTCTCCTTCATATCCCCACAGACTGTATGTCTGAGCCAAGGTTTTCCTGCCCTCTTCCCTAGATGCCCATCCTAGAGAGGAAGGGTCAGTCCATCTCCATCCCTGGGTCCCCAACACTGTCTGTGCTGTCTGGCACAAAGCAGATGAGTGACACATATTTGTGGCTGAGTGTTCCTCATGTCCATATGATTTTGATAGCCTTTTAATTTCAGATATAGTTGTCTGCCCCTCCTTTTTAGACCCTTTGCTGCCTACTGAATGTGGCTAAGTGACTCATAGTTTCTCCCACTGATGCTGCCACCTACTCGTGCCATGCGCAAGGCAGCATCCAGTCTCCCAGCCCCCTGCACACGAGCTGAGCCTCTGGGATACTGTATACAAACCTGACTTTTCCACAAGCAACATGAGTAAGGAGAAGTGTGTTTAAGACAAAGACGCAAGCAAGGTCAACTCTGTGCAAGGATAAATGTCCCCGTGAAGCCCGAGTGGAATGATGGTCAGAAAAACCTGAGAGTTGAAATGACTACATAGAGAAACAAAGTGATGGTCCATGGAAATTAACACAGCAGAGCAGGGACAACAATGGGCAGGAGGAACAAGATGTGAATGAAGAAGTATGACCTGGTCGTGGACTAGATACAGGAGCAGAAGAAACAGGCTTGAAAGGCCAGGTGTGGTAGTATGCCTCTAATCCCAGCATTATATACTTATAATCCACGCAGCAACTCGGAGGTGGATGATGAATTTGGAGGGAAACATAGTAAGAACCTGTCTCAAACGTTAAAAGACTCTAAGGTGATTCAGACTTTTGGGTCTAGAAAACAGGAATGTAGTTGACACTGTTAAACAGAAATAGAGATGGTTAGGGGGGCTGTGTGAGGCACCTCGTCTTGTTTATTTAGAGAGATGAGCTGAGCACAGGATTGGCTAGCAGACTCAAGTTCCAAAGTTGTTATTCACACAAAAATGCAGATAATATTGGTTGTGTGATTATCACAGCCAAGCGTTTTACAAAGCTGGCTTCCTGAATGCTTGCTGTAACACTGGAAGGTAGAGCCTATCCTTCCCCTTTTATAGATGGGCAAACTGAGGCTTGAATCACTTGTCCATGTTCACACATCTTTTATGAGTGGTAGAGATAGAACTCAGCCTGGGATACATTCAATGCACATCCCATTTGTCTTTCTAAATGAGGATTGATCATCTTCGCCCGTGTCTGCTTTCTTGATTATCTTCTTTAGGTGTGTAGATTTCATTATGTTTATCATATCTTGTAGGTCTATATAAGCGAGTATATACCATGTTTGTCTTTCTCCTTCTGGGATATTTCACTCAGAATGATCTTTTCTAGATCCCACCATTTGCCTGCAAATTTCATGATTTCCTCCTTTTTGATTGCTGAGTAGTATTCCATTGTGTAAAAATACCACAATTTCTGTATCCATTCCTCTGTTGATGTTGTTTCCAGGTTCTGGCTATTACAAATAAAGCTGCTACAAACATGGTTGAACAAATGTCCTTGTTGTGTATTTGAGCAAATTTTGGGTATATACCTAGGAGTGGTATGGCTGGGTCTTGAGGTAGCACTACTCCTAATTGTCTGAGAAAGTGCCAGATTGACTTCCAAAGTGGTTGTACCAGTTTACATTCCCACCAGCAATGGAGGAGGGTTCCCCTTTCTCCACAACCTCTCCAGCATGTGTTGTCACTTGAGTTTTTCATCTTGGCCATTCTGATGAGTGTAAGATGAAATCAGTGGACTTGGAAAGAGGCAGGGAGGAGACCAGGGAGGGAGTGTGGAGTTGGGGAGGGAATGAGGGAGCAGGATACAGCTGGGACACAGAGTTAACAAAATGTAACTAATAAAAAAAAATAAAATTAAAAAAAAAAGAACTCAGCGTGGGGCCTGGGACCTCATGCCCTTGGCATAGGGACATTGGCTTGAGAAAGGGCTTACCACTGACAATAGGCTGTAGGGTGGTCCACACAAGGGTGTGTGATAGGAGCCCTGAGACTGGATGCAATAGTCAAGGGAGGTAACATGCAGAAGAAGGTGTGGGGAGTATCGAGGTGAGCCTTTCGGAGGCCCACAGAGGGTGGCCAGTGAAGGTCAGAGACTCCTGCGACTCCTCGAAAGGTCCTGGTCCACTGCACAGTGTCGATCCACGAGGGTGTCCTGGCACACCAGTCAAGTCTCAAAACAGATCCGAGGCTAGGGTGGTGAGTGCTTCCCCTCCTTTACAGAAGTCTCCTAAGGTGACCGACCCCACTCCCTAACGCCTCTGACATTTCCTTATAGTTGCGCCAACCTGATTGACTGTTACTGTTGCTTGAGGCTAGCATGCGATGGTCTGACTGGCCTTTCAATTGTTTAAAGGTTGTTACACTGAATAATGAAGTTAGACCTGCACTTTTGGTTCAGGTCTCCGGAGTCCGATTCCCAGAGTTTGATTCTGCGTGGGTTAAGTCACCACTCACCTCCCTTCCCCCAGTTCATGGTCCCCACAAGAAAGAGCCATGAATGGAAGGGTGAGAGTGGGAAGAGCAAATGTTAGAGGTGGGAACTAAGCTCAGCAGCCATGGAGAATGAGTGGGCCCTGTTAAGCCTCATGGACTAAGAATACAAAGGAGAATCCCATGCTGCGAGGTAAAGAAAGCAAGTAGGTTAGTACCATGTAATGGTTAATCATTTATTGATTCAGGTTATATGTTTTTCTGCATAGAATTGGGCACCTCTAGAACAAGAAGATAAATGTCAAAGAAGCAGCTAGGACGCCAGCAGCACTATTCATAGAATCAGAGAACCATAATGAAGACCAGCATACCAAGCAGAGGGAAAATCTGTGCTGCGGTTTCCATACTTCAAAGATGTGAAGCTGTGACATACAAGCGTCATCATTAAGGCTGCATGAAAACCCACAGGTCATCCTTCTAGTACAGCAAAAACCTCAGAACCACACCTCGTGTGACTGTATCATCTGTGACAGTCTTGGCTCTCTAGCATCCTGGGGCTCCAGATCAGCAGCCAATAATCCAGATCTTACTCCAAGCTCTACTTTCAGTCTCTAGCACCTGATGACATGGGTACAGCCACTGTGCTGGCTAGTTTTATGTTAATTTGGTGCACGTGAGCGTCATCAGAGAGGACTGAGCTTCCATTGGGAAAATGCCTCCACATAAGACCAGGCTGTAGGCAAGACTGCAGAACATTTTCTTAAGTAGTGATTGATGGGAGAGGGCCTGGCCCATTGTGGGTGGGACCACCCAAGGGCAGGTTATCCTAGGTTCTACAAGAAAGGAGGCTGAGCAAGCCATGAATAGCAAGTCAGTAAACAGCACTCCTCCATGACCTCTGCATCAGCTTCTGCCTCCAGGTTCCTGCCCTGTTTGGGTTTCTGTCCTGACCTGCTTCAATGATGAAGTGATGTGAGAAAACATAAACCAAATAAACCCTTTCCTCCCCAGGTTGCTTTGATAATGGTGCTTCGACACAGCAATAGTAATTTTAAATAGTAAAACCATCATTCTCAGAAACAACTAGAACTCTTTTCTTTTTTTTCCAAAAGGCTGGAAAGCCCAGGCTGGCTTTGAACTTTGTGTAGCTGAAGAATACCTTGAGTGTCTGATCTTCTGCCCTCTACCACCCACATGCTGGGATTTCAGGCAAGTACCAGTTTTACATGATGCTGGAAATAGGATTCAGGGCCTCACAAATATTAGACAAACACTTTACCAACTGAGCTATATCCCCTAGAACACCTTTTCTTTCTGAGTCAAATGAGACTTCACATACAATGTCAAATTTAAAAATTAAGGTGGTCTTCTCTAGCTTGAGTGGTTGGAAGCAATTTCTCAGCTTGCTGGACACAAGGCCAGAGACTTGGGGGATTTAAGGGCATCTCCATTGGGAAGGGGAGAGATTTCTTTCTTTTCTTTGATTCAAAATAGGTGAACTGGCATCCAAGCTGTTTAGCCAGCATACCCTGAGACTTAGCTGTGTGGCTTCCTGGGTGGAGGACGGAATGGGCTGTAATCTGACCATCTTTGACTGCAGAAGCCTAAGACTGAAAAGAACCACAACTCCATCCAGCTCAAGCTGACTCTTTCAAAGGTAGAAAAACCGAAAGCCAGAAATGTGCTTTTGCTTTATTTTTAGAACTAGCTTGTGGCCAGGCTAAGAGTAGAACTTAAGCTTCAGTCTCTTTCTCTCTTACTCTCTCTCCTCTCTGAATCAGGGTTTCTCTGTGTGTCCCTGGCTGTCCTGGAACTCGCTCTGTAGACCAGGCTGGCCTTGAACTCAGAGGTCCATCTGCCACTGCCTCCCAAGTGCTGGGATTAAAGGTGTGTGCCACCACCGCCCAGCTGGAACTTAAGTCTCTTAGCTCTTTTATGCTCTTCAGAATACAAACAGTTCATTCATCTGCACATGCTTGTCCTGTTTTAGTTGCCTGCATTTTAGCATGTAATGTCACTTGCATAGATTTGTGCTTTAGGCAGCAGATACAGGAGACAGGTAGACACACTTTTTAAAATAGAGTTTTAAAAAACACCAAAAGAGAATGAATTCAGCTTTAGAGAAAGGCTTTTTTTTTTTTTTTTTTTTTTTTTTTGTCTTTTTGTCAGGCTTCATTGCAGCATCATTTGAAGCACCGGGCAAGTTCTTGCTCAAGTTCAATGTCATTTCCTATTGCAAAGCTAGTAGTTTACGACACAAATTTATTCTCTTGCAGTTGCAGAAGTTCACAGGTTTTCCTCAGGCCACAGCAGCTCTCAGCAAGAAAGGTTTTTTGTTTTTGTTTTTGTTTTTTTAATCCTTTCTGGCTTCTAGAATCAGAAGTCACCTGTGTTTCTTCTTGCCTGGCCCTCCTTATCACCAAGCCTCTTGATTTTGTCCCAGAACCTCCTAGTATTTACTTGACTTTTTAAAATTTTTTTTTCTTGTGTGTAGATGTGTTCATGTGTGAATGCAGAAATGCACATTGGAGGACAAAGGACAACTGTGGATGTTGATCTTTGCTTTCCATCTTGATGGAGGTAGGGCCTCCTTAATGCAAATGTATACAACAGCCTAGCTGGCCTGTGAGCTTCAGGGCGTGTCTCCTCCAGCAGGAGAGCTAGGCTTGCAGACTCATGATTCTGCGGCTGGCTTTACATACATTCTCAGGAGTGAAATTCAGGCCTCCAGGCTTGTGCAGCAGGTACTTTAGCCACTGCTTTTCTCTCCAGCCCCTCACCTGACCTCCTTAACTCCCCTCTTACGACGATACTGGGCCCATCCAGATAACCCAGGACCAACTCCATCTCAAGACTTGTTGTTGTAGTCTTTAACTTCTTTTAAATTAATGTTTGAGAGTACAAGATAATGGGTTTTGTTGTGGAATTTTCACACATAAATGTTTTGTGCCTGGTTCACCCCCTCCCTACACTAGCCTCATAATAGCCCTTCCCCATAATGGTCCCTTTCCTCCCCACACATAGTCACCCTTTTGCTTTCATGTCACACACAGACACAGCTACATCTAGAGTCCACATCTGAGGGAAACACACACTTTCCTCCTTGCTTTGCCCTTTCTTGTTCCCCTCTCTTCTCTTCCTCTAGACTTCTTAATTAATATCAACAAAGTTCTTTGTCTTTCACATCAGGTAATATAGTTATAAGCTCTGGCAGTTAGGACGTGGCCATCTTTGGGAACATAATTCTGGTTTGTTTTGTCTGTTTGTTTGGTTTTTTGTTTTGTTTACTTTTTAAACGCTATGATAATAAGCGTAACTTTGTGGATATTAAGGTTCATGTCATAATGCTTGGGTATCAATAAGTTCCTGAAAGGCAACTTCTCTGCAGGCTGTAGATGATGCTAGAACCTCCCCCTATGTGCTCTCTCAGCCACATGTGCTCTCCTCTTATTGGATATTTATGCCATACCTCATCATAATTACTTATCAAGACTGTCCCTTCCCCACTCAGTACAGCTGATACCAATACATTGTCTGACACTTGGAAGTTACTTAGAAAATATTTTCTGTCCTGAGGAAAAAAATGAAACTATGTAGCGTTCCACTTAGCACAAGCACATGTTCAAGAGATGGCAGGTTTTGTTGCTAGCACCCGCTGTGTCCAAGAAGTTAGAAGATTGTCTATAGCTGTCAAGCAAACATCTCTCCCTCCCTAATGTTAAGGGGTGAATTTTCCTGGGTCGGGGGGAGACATAAAAGAATGTCTCTATAGGTAGAGAAGGCCTGTAGACCAAAGAAAGGTGTGTATTCAAGTCTGGCTTGGTAAGTCAATGAGTTTATTAGGGTCTCTTAACAGGGATAAAGATGACTCAAAGGCAGCAACACTACAGGAAGTCCCCTGGGCAACTTATAGGCAATATACACCGCTAGAAATTTCCACCGTAATATTAGGGAGGGGTTTTGTATTTGGCGAACACCCCATGACGATATTATGAGCTTCCTGAGTCTTGTGAACCACTTCAATCCCCCCCCCCGCCATAGGGGATGTCATTTTGCCTGATCTGTCCTGAAGGTCTCACATGGACCATCACAGCTGGTGATGGACACATTCAACCCTGAGAGAACAGCTGTACCCTGGGAGACCAATCGACTGCACTTCTCCCAGTGTAAAGACAAAATGCTCATGAAGAGCAAGAAGCAACTTCACGGTCTACTTTTCAGCTTTTCCTGTAACATTGCTTTGCCCAGAACACCAGTGTACATTTCCAGAAATGGAAAATGAAACAGAGACACGTGGCTGACCTCCAGAGGCTCTTGGGACAGGAGTCGCGAGGAGGAAGTCATTCACCACCACCATGGTTAATATTGACTGTTGGCTTGACAGGATCTAGAATCGCCTAATAGGCAGCCCCTGGACATGCCCATGAAAGAGCTTCTAGATTAGGTTACTTGAGGTGGGAGCACCCACGCTAAGTGTGGCACCATCCCAGGGACCAGGATCTAAAGTGAGTAAAACAGAGAAAGTGAGCTGAGCATTCATCACGCTCTGCTTCTTGACTGTAGATGGAATGTGGCTGCCTTCTCAAGCTCCTGCCTCCAGGACCTCTCCTACCTGGGCCGAACAGAAATGAACCCAGGGATGTCTGACCTCTGGGATCATGGACACTTGCATTGTATTGCATATCCCTTCGGTGGGTCATTACTGCGCTCTAATAGTAGTGTTTACATCTGACTCAATGACAGGACAAAGGATGGGAAAGAGGCCAAGTGGTTCTGGTGAGCCCATGGTGCTGGATTCGCAGCTTTCTTTGGCATTCTCTCCAGCTCTGTGTAAGTCATTCCTTTCTGAAAATGCTTTTATAGCCTCCACAGGTGCCAAGAAGTTCAAAGGCATTGTGTTCTGGTTATTAAAGTCATGAAGTTAAAAACAACAACAACAATAACAAAACTGCTCCAGTCATGTCTATCAGCCTGTCATCAGACCATAGCCAGGCCTTTAGCGGTACATACTGTTTAAATTGAGTCTGTCCTCCCAACAATTCAGGCTCATGTTCAAGGACGTCTATGATGGTAGAAACCCTGCTTTCCCTATACCTGCACATTGCGACTTAAACCAATGGTCTGCCTTTCTAGTCAAGTAATAGCAGGTATTGAGTGCTCCTATAGCTAGCCAGACTAGTCAGTACATGTCTTACGCCATTTTCTGTTGTTAGTACTCAGTACTACTGACTGGGTAAGTTGTAAAGGAAAGTTGTTTAGACTTGCAGTGCTTGCTAAAGAACAGCATAGAAGGCCATATGTGAAGCTGGCCTTCTTTCTTCCAAAATCTTTAGGTGACCCAGGGTATCATATGCAGAAAGAGAGAGAGAGAGAGAGAGAGAGAGAGAGAGACAGAGACAGAGACAGAGACAGAGACAGAGACAGAGAATGAGAATACAGAGACACAGAGGCACAGAGAGAGATGGAGAGAGAGACAGAGAATACATGCGCACATGTGTATGTTCCAGATTCTCTTATGCTTCCTCTTCCTTTCCTTTTCCTCTTCCTGTTCTACCTCTTTCTCTTCTTCTTCCTCCCTACCCTCATCTTTTTCTTTTCCCAGTGTTCAATCATGGGGTCTACCCTGAGGACCAGCCCCTAATCCTATTCATCTCCCAAAGGCCCCAACTCTAAATACCCTGGTTAGGTTGCTCTCAGCCCTAAGTGCCTCATCACAGGGATTAATTTCAGGATCACCTTTCAGAAAGGCAAGTCATTGAAGTCACAGAACCAAGCCTGGTTGTAGTCTCAACTGTAGGCCAGCTTCAACCTGTTCTTTCTCCTTGATATGAAGAATAAGAAGCCAAACCTTCATATTTCTGGACCGATTGGTCTTAGGGAGTTATGACCCTGTTTGCTGGAGTATGAGTCCCAGGAGAGAGCAGGGTCATGAGTTGCCATCAGCCACAATTAACTTACAGTCATAATGACAAGGGGTTGGAAGCACTTGCAGATACATGAGACGCATTGTTTCCAACCTCAGCATCTGGAGGAAGTGTCAACCACTGCAGGATGCTCTCAGTGCAGCCTTAGCAAAGGCTGTGCCCAGAATACCAGTGAGATCAGTTAAGGTTGATGCCACACTGCTTCCGGCCATCACATGCACATGTGTTTCTGAAAACTACCACATCCTGCCCCCACTCACAGGTGGCTCCTTTGCTATCCTGTCATCTCCTACAAAGCTACCATATTGGACTCTAAGCCCAGACACACAGCACACCCATTCTCTAGTCATTTACTCTTCTTTCTTACTGATAATTCCCTCTCCTTGTTTTCTTTTGTGTCAGGGCCCCAGACCTTAGTACAACTGACTCCACGATAGAAGTACCACTCAGGGCCACAAAACTCAGCATGTAGACAGTACTATTTGCTGAAACAAAAACAAAAACCTAATCCATCAAAATCCATAGTTCTTGGAAAAAGAACTATGTGTACTAACTATGTACTAACTAACTAACTATGTACTAACTAAGTGTACTAACCTTGCTTTTTGACTTCTGTAGTTCTGCTTCTGGGTAACTGTTTTTCTTAACTGAAGTGTGTCAACCCAGAACATGGTTTTTGTGCTTAAAAGCTCACCCTTGGGGTTACAGCAGAATCCTAAACACCCAGTGTAGTCGCCAGATGGCTAATAAAGACTTTTTATTGGCTTAGCATCATGTCTGAACAGTCTTCTCTGGTGTATACCCACACCACTTTTCCCTCAAACGTTCATTTTATTTTTATATGTAAATGAGTGTTTTGCCTGAATGTATGTCTGTGTACCACTTGCATGCCTAGTGTCTATGGAGGACAGAAGAGGATGTCGGACCTCCTGGAACTGGAGTTACAGATGGTTGTGAGCTTTCACGTGGTGCTGGAAATCAAACTTGGGTCCTCTGGAAGAGCAATCAGCGCTCTTAGCCACTGAGCCATCTCTCCAGCCCCATCCCTTCTCTATTGTGTGATATGTTGATGTCACTTTCCAAGGCAGGGATAGGAGAAAAATGGTGCAGATGAGGATAGAACCAGGAATTCTCTTTGAGGTTCCTATTTGGGTTTTAAGTGGAGCTATAAAGAGAGATACTCGATTTTATGTTGGGATCTTGGGATCGTCAGAAGCATACCTCTGTGCAGTGGGGTTGCAAGAACTCTGGTGTTTTGCATGTTGGCAAGTTCTAGATGATTTTATACATCTGTCTCAAGATCAAATATGGATTTCTAGGAGTGGGTCAGGGCATAGCTCAGAAGTAGTTGGTATTGACAGTTATATTCTCAATCTGGAATGTTTCCCAAAGGCCCATGTGTTGAAGGGTAGGTCCTCAACTTTACATTACTGGGGAGTGATGGAACCTGTAAGAGGTGGGACCTAGTGAAGGGTCTTCAGAGCCTTAGGGTCATGTCCTTGAAGAATATCCCATAGCCTGTAGGTAGACACTTATATTTTATAAGTGAAGATACTGTTTCTAATATACAATCGAATTCTCAGCTACACACTCATACCAGCAGGCATATACAGTTATTCTAGATGATTCCTTACCTACACGGATACCTCAATAGGACAATAGGATTGTGTGGTAGTTTGAATAAAAATGGCCCCCATAGGTCCATAGGGAGTGGCACTATTAGGAGTGTGGCCTTGTTGGAGGAAATGTATCACTAGGGGGTGGGCTTTGAGATCTCAGAAGCTCAAGGCTGGCCAGCCTGTCACTGTCACTTTCTGCTGCCTGCAGATCCAGGTGGAGAACTGAGATACCTCTCCAGCACCATGTTTGCCTGTTGCCATGCTTCCCATACCATGAGGATAATGAACTAAAACTCTGAACTGTAAGCCAGCCCCAATTAAATGTTTTCCTTTATGAGAGTTTCTGTGGTCATGGTGTCTTTTTTCGCAGCAATAAAACTCTAACTAAAAAAGATTGCATACTTTATTTTTAGTAGCTGTGTAACAGGCCATCATTATCTGGCCTTAGTTATAATTACAGAAAATGAAATGTCACCAAAATGTACAGAAAAGGTTTCCTATAAAATGAATAGTCTGGGCAAAGTGGGAGAGCTGGCCCTGGTGGCTGACAGGAGAGCTGACGAGCTGACCAACTCAGCTACCACCCAGGCCCAGATCCAGGTCTTTGAGTGGGCCCACCCATCTATGAACTGCTGGAGCACATGAAGGGGTGGATCCTGCCAATCCAAAGCTGCAGGATCTCCATGACAAAGGGCAATAACAGGATATTCAAGACGAGTCCTCCAATACTGGAGGATCCAGTATTGAAAGTGTAGCAGAAGCCAGAGGCCTCGAACCAGACCAATGACTCATTGCAATGAACATTTGCAAGGAACACTATTTAGGCAAAAGGTTATTCTGTGTGACACACCATGACATGCTGTAGCTTCCATGGTGAGATGCTTTTGCTTTGTTTTTGTTTATTTTTCTTTTTTATTTTCTTTTTGTGGGAAGGTTTCAAGGGTGGAGGGCAGATATGGAAGGATGGAAAGATGAGTGGGATTGGGGGGCATGCTGTGAAATTCACAAAGAGCCAATAAAAAAGAAAAAAAAAGCCAATAAAGTGAGTCATGTATCTTGTCATGGTTTTGATATAAAAATATCACCCACATGTATTTGAACAATTGGCCCTAATGTGATGACATTGTTTGGGGAGACTATGAAAGTTTTTCAAGAGCTGGCTGAGCCAGGCATAGTGGTGTACATCTTTAATCCCAGCACCCTGGAAGGCAGAGGCAGGCAGATCGCTGTGAGTTTGAGGCCAGCCTGGTCTACAAAGAGAGCTCAGGACAGGCAAGGACAGCCAAGGATACACAGAGAAACCCTGTCTCAAAAAACCTAAACAAACAAACAGGAGAGAGAGAGAGCTGGCTAACAGGAAATTGATCACTGGAGGCAGGCCCTGAAGGTCATAGTCTGGACTTACTTCTGGCCCCAGTCTTTCTGCTTCCTGGGTCATAGAGATGTGAGGAGTCCTGACAGCACCCCCACTGCCATTCCTTCTTCATGATGGACTGTATCCACTATAAACCCTTCATTCCTTAAGCTGCTTCCATCAGGTCTTTTGTCACCGAGATAGTATGAATAACGGATGCAGGTCTGTCTCCTATAGCAATATAGTAATAAAATTCTTAACTGGAACGTGTGTCTTAACATACCATTTAAGCTCAGAAGGCGTGAGGTGAATAGAGGGATGGCCCTCAAAGCTTGCATACCCTTCCTTGGAGCATCTGTGTGTATTATGAGCATCTCTCCCACTCATGCCCAACTCCCAGAACAAAGTGTGCTCATAGACGTGATGCGAACATTTCTCAGCAACATTCGTTCAGTTCCGCAGGGGCTCCCAGGGGAATTCAAAATTAATTCCTGAAGAGCTTGTTCAAATCTAGACGTGATTTTTTTTTTCCTCTTTCAAAATTTGTCACATCTCTTTGTAGTTAACAGTCAACACTGTGGCTGCCTTTTTGTCTGTGAGACTGGGTAGGGAGAATTGAAAGAAATATTTAGCAACTGACTCACGAGGCTCAAGTAAACCACCATCCACCCCTGCTCCTTAGAACTCCATCCCACAGCATGCCTGTCTCCACTTACTGATTAACAGTTGGAATATGAGCAAGTTACTTCTGGGGATTTTGTAGAAGAGTAAAGAAATCAATACAGGCAAAGCGTATTAGAGCTTGGTATCCAAGATGAGGGCCTGTCTGAAGGCAGTGGGAACATAACAGTCACTGGACAGGTCACTAGAGGCTGCTTACTCCCTCTCTCCAAGTTGCCTCTCCATGGCTCCCAACTCTCCTGAGGGTTGGCTTTCTCTTTCATTAGTTTTAGTCACTTTCAAGCCAATGACTCTAAAAATCAGTCTGTTGCTCTCAAGTTTCACCTCATTCTAGTGACTAGAACTTCCATTTCAACCTAGCTCCACCTTAAGTAGCACCTCATCCATTTTCCTGTCTGCTTCCCTAGGGTCCTAAGCCATCATCAGTCTTTGCCACCCTCCCTCCTATGCCTGTCACATGCTGAATCAGTAATCAGGTCCTGCCAGTTTTTCCTCTTCAAGGCTCTTAAACCCCTTTATAGCCTTGTCTCTCTGCTTTCACCAAGTGGGGTCAGATCCTCATTATACCTCATGGGCTCCGTGTGCTTCCAAGTGTGTCTTCTTTAAATCCGGTATCTTCTATCTCCAATCCCTGCCTAAAACTTGCAGTGACCTTTTGCTGCTACTCATTTAGCTTCCAACCATGACTCCAGAGCCTTCCCTGATCTGGACCCAGCACATACCTCTGACTGAATACACCAGCACATCCTGATATGTCCATAAAATACCGCATTTCAGTTCCATGTGAGGGCTGAGGCTGCCCCCTCTACTTGTAAGACTGTTGACTCACATCATCAACTCTGTTAAGCATTCTTTGGTCCTCCTTTCTCTCCCGCTGGATAAGAATTCTTCCCCACTGTCTGCCTTTTCTTTTGTGTAGCAAATCTTTGACCTTTGCAGAACTTACTTTTCTCATGGTTGTAATAAAATACCTACCGATGCAGCTTCATGGGGTGATGAGTTTGACTAGAATATATTAGCTATAACACATGAATAGATTAATTTTTAAAAAGAAAGAATAGGTACACAAACACAACTCAAGAAAGGTTTATCTTCACCTGCAGTGTTAGGTACAGACGGTCAGGGTAGAGAGGTCAAGGCAGCAAGCGCCTGGAATGGCCAGTCACACAGGATCTGTAACCGGGAAGCAGAGAGAAACAGACTCAAAGGCTCAGCTTGCTCTTTTCTTTTTATGCAGCCTCAACTCCAGCCTGTAGTGCCATCCGTGTGGGTGGATCTTCCCATTTCAACTAACCTAATTGAGACTCTCCCTTGCAGAAAGACCCGGAAACTTGCCTAATTCTAGATCCTGTTGAATCGATGATTAATATTAGCCATCATCCTTGTTACCTAATGCTATAATAATGTGTCTCCCCACCAGACCGCTGAAGGTCAGGAAGTCCTATGTCTCATCCACTTTTGTATTGTGCTTGATATTAAGTACCTGGCATTTAATGCAGAGGTGTGAAATAAATGGCTCTCAACTGAGTGCCCCTGAGACAGTACCACTTGACACAAATTAGTGTCAACTAGTGCATGGTCCCTAAGGTTGGGAGAAACGCTTCAAAGTCTAGGAACACTACAAGGCAGCAGGGAAGTCCCCTGTGAGCTGCAGGAAGCATGCCCGCCTGTTGGAGATGGGGAATTGGGAAAGACATCAGGAATAGCCTGGGGGAAGCTCAGCTGAGGGAGAGAACAAAGTAAGGACAGATCACAGAGTTTGACAACCACCTCTTTGTGTCACACGGCTCTGGGCTACGGACTGCCACACCAAGAGAAGGGAAAGTGCAATGGTTAGTCACTTGTTCAACACACACTTTTGGAGCTAATTGTTTTGCTTGAGACAGGGTTTCTCTGTGTAGCTCTGGCTATCCTGGAACTCGTTATTTAGAATGAGGCTAACCTTGAACTTAGAGATCCATCCTCCTCTGCCTTCTAAGTACTGGGATTAAAGGCATATGTCACCACTGCTCAGATATTTTTGGAGCTTCTAGCATGAGGAAGGCATCATAAGGTCAGGCTCTAGAGGAGAGGATGTAGTGATGAGTCAGAAATGTCTGCCTCTGTCTTCATTGAGATTAGCAGGTCGGTGGAGAGAGGAAAGGAGAGCAAACAGATCCATCAGTGTATGTGGTCAATAAGAATGTGATATGGAGAGAGAAAATAGTGGGAGGGAGGGAAAAAAGTCTCTTCCAGGATTCTAAGACTATGGTTCTAAGCTGAGGCTGGTCAGGTAAGAAGGATGGGGGAGGTAGAATCTTGTTTTGTTTTTCTTTGATTTGTTTTTTGAGACAGGGTTTCTCTGTGTAACCTTGGTTGTCCTGGACTTGCTTTGTAGACCAGTCTGGCCTCATACTCACAGAGATCCACCTGTCTCTTTCTCCCAAGTGCTGGGATTACGGGTGTTTTAAGAGGCCAGTGAAGCTTTCAAAGCCCAAGTGAAGTGAGGGAGGAGAGAGCAGGGGGCAGATTCTTATCCAGAACAAACATGAATGCTGTCCAGTCTTGCTTCTTTCTCTAGAGACTATGAAGATGGGATTCTTACAACAGCTGCATTAATTGCAGCTGATTGACCAGTCATTTAAAGTCTTAGAATGTTCACAAGCAATTCTAACTCTGAAGGTTATGGTTAACATAGAACGGGCCTGAGGCTCACAGGGTCACATGCTCTGAACAAAGCCAGGAGTGGAAAGCAGTGGTTCATGTCCAATGCCTTGCCTTCTTCTCCCACCCAGGGAAATGAGAACAAGAATGCTAGAATTTTCCAGAGACAAGTTACTAGTAACAGTTCCTGAAACTCCTTTCCTAAAAATTACTCAAATCAGACCACTGAAGCCTTTTTTGTTTGTTTGTTTGTTTTTGTTTTTTTTTTTTGGTTTTTTGAGACAAGGTTTCTCTGTATGACTGTCCTAGCTGTCCTGGACTAGCTTTGTAGACCAGGCTGGCTTCACAGAGACCTGCCTGCCTCTGCCTCCCGAATGCTAGGATTAAAGATATAAGCCACCAGTCATCTTACTGAAGCCTTTTGTTTTGTTTTGTTTAGTAGCTAGGTGGGCAGTGGTGTCACATACCTCTAACATCCTAGCACTCAGGAGGCAGATACAGGCAGATCTCTGAGTTGAGGCCAGCCTGGTCAACAGGTAGAGTTCCAGGACAGCCAGGGCTACACAGAAAAACCTTGTCTCAAAAAAAACAACATAAATATCAGTTCCAGAGAAAGAGGCATCAGATCCCCTGAAACTTAAGTTACTAATCACTATGAGCTTTCGTGCAGGTGCTGGGAACTGAATCAGGTCCTCTGTAAGAGCAAAAAGGGTCTTTACTGCCAAGTCATCTCTCCAGCCCCAGAAACCTTTCTTACTAGGAAGATAAACACTTCAGGAGTGTTCAGCCAGATTTAATGTTAATGTCACCACTATCTGGAAAGATTTTGTTTGCTTATTTATTGCCTCGAACTCACTATGTAGCTTGAACTTCTGATCTTCCTACCCCAGTTTCCTGGAGCTAGAATTACCAGGCATGCATGCACCACTATGCTCACGTGGTATGCCCAGGTTGGGGTTCAGCCTGGGGCTTCGTGAATGCTAGGCAGGTATAGATTAACTGAGTCACATCTCCAACCTCACTTCCAGGGAGAAGTTCACGTGCTAATAAAGGCATGTCTGTACCTGTGTAATGCCAATCATCCATCCTTCATGTTCCATACATGCTTCTCCATGTGGGTTTAACAATCGTATGCCTCTTTGTTATGAATTTCATGAACGAACAGTGGTGATCCAGGATGTTCATAAAACCAAGAGAAACATTTGTTTTGTCCTAGGCTTCTCCATCCTCCAGGAGAGATATGCTTCTGCAGTCACTGTTCAGGAACCCCCATGGAGGATCTGTTCAAAGGGCAACAACAACAAAAAATTTTCCCAGAGACTGTGGCCATGCACCTTCCTTTCCCCTGCTTTACTGGGTCCTGGACTGGCTCCCACCATCAGTCAGCTTTTGGCTACCTTGCTGCCTCCAGCTCTGCCTGTTAGTAGTCTCCCTGTGTCTCCTGACAGTTTCAGGTAGCCTCCAGCCTCCTAGTGATCTTTATTAAGTCACTTTGAAAGAAACGAAACAGATGAATATGGACTCTGAGCTGTGCCCTTTCTCTTGACCTTTAGACATTGAGAAATACCTTGGCCTCATAGCTGTACACTGTCCTCTGAACAAAGGCTGGGCACTGGAGGGCGGGGCTGTGGTCTGGGTACACAGCTTGAGTACTAAGTAAATATAGGATTTTCTGGGCTTTCTGTGGGAATTCTAGCTCTTACAACATACCAGGTAAGGGTCTGGAGATATATGGCTGGGTTGGTAGAGTGTTTACCTAACATGCACCTCATAAACTGTATAGGCACACACCTGGAATCCCAGCACTTGGAAGGTAAGAGGATCAGAAGTTCAAGGTCATCCTTGGCTACATATCAAGTTTGAGGACAGCCTGGATAGAGACCTTCTTTAAAAAAAAAACAACAAACACCAAATAATATAGTATGTGATACATAAATAATTTCCTATACAAAATGTATCTAGGGACCCAGGGACTCAGCCCATTAACCCAGATAGTTACAAAGACTATCAGAGGGCAGAGATCTTCACCTGACACTGGATATTCTAGCTTTTCCAATAGGCAAATAGGGTGAGGAAGATGGGGTTAAAAAAAATAGGTCGAGAGTGACATGGAAGGCTAGCATTCATTAGCCCCTAAGGGTCCTGGAGATCAAGGATGAGTAGGGAAGGTAATTTCAAGAATTTCAGGTATTTGCTAGCACCTCAGGTTTGGCAGGTTAAAGAGATATGAAGGTCAGTCTTGCACAGCTGTCTTTGGGTACTTGTAGCCGCTCTGGGGTGGAGTAGAAGGCAGAGGCATGTGACTCAGCATATAAATACAGCTAGCTCTCTGTCTACCTCCTTCTTTCTTTCTGAAAGAAAACATTTAATTGGTGGCTTGCTTACAGTTTCAGAGGTCTAGTCCATTATCATCACGGCAGGAAGCACAGCCGAATGCAGGCAGGTGCTCGAGCAGTAGATGGAGAGCTACATCCTGAGTCATAGGCAGAGAGAGAAACTGTCCAGCTCTTTCTACAAGCACATGCAGAATCAAACTGACACTGCTGCCCTTTGGACATAAAAGCCCTTCTGCGTTGGTGTCTAACCTGTGTCTCCATGTGACCTTTCTTGCCCATCATCTTCTATTTATCTTCTAGACAAAGTTTTCTGTGTTTTCCCTCTCTTCCTCCTGGGCTACGGTATGAAGAATTCTTATCCTGGTGCTTCCGCCTCAGAATGCATTTAGTTCCATACGACACAGTGTGGTACCCTCAGACCAGATGAAATAGTCAATAAGACCCGGGTAGTGTGGCTTACGGAGTCTGTCGTTTCATTTATCTTAACTCTTTGGGCAGGCAGGGAACAGACGAGTATGAGGCAGGCCTCCGAGACACAGCTGGCATTAGGAAAGCTTCAGATGAATGGAAAACTTTGCAAAAGACTCAAGAGATTGGGGGAAAGCATTGTTGACATTTGTTTCAGGAACTACCCCAACCAAACAGAGCACTTGTCCAAGAGCAAGCTAAGCAACCGTTACTTATTTTATAACAGTGGATGGGTGGATAAGGGGCCACCACCATCACACTGTCCCTTCAAACTGAGCTTGCTTTATATTTTTTCTTTTTAAAATATTAGTTACAGTTTATTAACTTTTTATCCTAGCTGTAGCCCGCTCCCTCATTCCTTCCCAATCCCACCCTCCCTCCGTCATCTCCTCCCTGCTCCTTTCCAAGTCCACAGATAGGGGAGGTCTTCTCCCCTTCCATCTGACCCTAGCTTATCAGATTTCTTCAGGACTGGCTGCAATGTCCATCTCTGTGGCCTAGCAAGGCTGCTTCTCCCTCAGGTGTGGGGGTGAAGTCAAAGGGCCAGCCATTGAGTTCATGTCAGAAATAGTCCCTGTTCCCCTTACTGGGAACCCACTTGGATACTGAGCTACCATGGGCTACATCCGATCAAGGGTTCTAGGTTATATCCATACATGGTCCTTGGTTGGGAATTGCTTTAAATTTTTTATTTTATTTTTTATCTTATGTGTATATTTGTAGGTGTGTGTATGTGTTTGCACACCACAACACATACGTGTTCTTGCAAGGGAACCAGTTTCGATTCCCAGCACCTACATAATGTCTCACAGCTATCTATAGCTCCCATTTCAGGAGATATGACGTCCTGATCTGCCCTCTGCACAAACATGGTACACATATATACACAAAGCCCCAACACTTACACACATAAAATAATCTGAAAAAAAGTCAGGTGATTAATTACTTTCCTGTCTGGCCATTATGGGGTACACAGGTCAGGGCCATCTAGAATTTATAGAAACAAGTTCATTTACTTCTAGAAACCAAATTTCTGTGGTTACTGGAATTGTCCCAGTTCAACCAAAAGAAGTTTTGCAAAATCGTGTGGCCCTGGCTAACAGGTTATAGGATCAAATTAAATTTGTGGGACTTGTCAGAAAGCATCTTTCCTCACTGGAAAGCCATCTCCTTGGCTCCTGAGCATGCCTTTGACAAAAACCTAGACAGATTTTTCCACCTGTTTGTTTACTCAAATTACTGATGTTTCAGGCTCTGTCAGAAGGTATGCTTGGGTATGCTAAATCCCACACTGTTAAGATCATCCCAGGATCTTTATAACCCTTCACTTTGTTATCCGGTGTGCCTGGGCTCTTCTCCATCTTTATGGCTCAATGGGTGAAGGTTCCTTGACAGAGGTGTTAGAATTCTGGGAGATGGGCTGAGTGTCTATAATTCTTCTTGAAAGACGGTCAATAACAACTCCCTCTCTGGAGTTCCCCTAGGTCTCCTCGACACTGCTGATCTCTCACCCTCTTTGTTATACAGTGTTAGGGTCAGAGCCACTTGCCCATGATGGGCCCATTAAACAGACAAATGAGAGTCAAAAACAGAGGCAAGAAATTTATTCACTGTGGCTGTATTAGGAAGAGCAACAAAGAGTTCTAGTGACCTGCCTGCTAAGCCCATTGTTGGGGGGGGGGGGTCCTGACATGAGGTTAAGGTCCAAATAGGACAAGAGACAGATATAATTAAGCACCTCTGACCATCACTGGTCCATCATTGTCTTGACTATTCTCTCTCCTATGAGATGTTCCGACAAGTTGTCAGAACTGTGTGAACTCTCTTTCCGGGTTCTCCCAGCATGATTCTTCTAAGGAAACTCCAGCTGCTCGGGATCCATTGTCTCAATGGTTGCTTCTGAAAGGGTGGGACACAAGAGTCTCTTCATAATGTCTTAACTATTACCAGGATACCCATGCTTACAGATATGACATGGTTTGGATCTGAGCTGTCCCCTGAGGCTCTTTGGTAAAAGCTTGGACCTACCTAATCAACATATTAATCCACTGATGGATTCAAAATTGAATGGACTATTAGCAACTGGTTGAAGCTATGGAAGGAGGGGCCTGACTGGAGGAAGTGGACCTCTGACTGGAGTAAGTGGACCTCTGGGCATAATTTTGAAGAATATACCTTGATTAAGGTCTATAGTGACATTTTTTAAAATCTGGAATTTTGGTTTCTTTCTTTTTAAAAAAGATGTACTTATTACGTACACAATGTTCTGACTGCATGTACACCTGAAAACCAGAAGAGGGCACCAGATCTCATTATAGATGGTTGTGAGCCACCATGTGATTGCTGGGAATCTCTTAACCTCCGAGCCATCTCTCTAGCCCCTTTTGGTTTCTTTAAAAAACCAGAAATATTATGAGAATGTGCTTTCATTTTAATCCCAGGTGTAGGACAGTTTGCAGCAGCTAGCTGTGGTTTGCCTTGTGCTCTAGCAGAGGTGTGGTTTCACCAGCTGCAGGTAGTTTCTATGATTGTGTGACATTTGGAATTCTGGGAACTTTTCATAACCCTGGAGGTGAGGGGAAGGGGGTAGAGAGACTTTGGTTGTTGGTTGTTTAGGGAGGCTTGGTGTGGTTTATTAATAGCCGAGGTTAAAAAGAAAAGAAAAGAAATAAGATTCATCGATTTTTAAAAATTCCTCTATCCTTGTTTTTCTCCTATCTAGTGTTAGGGGATGAAACAGAGTTTGGGGGGATAAAGGGTAGGGAAAAGAAGAACCCACAAAGTATCTAAGGCCAGCTCCAAAGATCCCTCTATCTTTCTGCTTCCTGGCCATCAGGGTGAGAACTTGGGTCCATTGCACTGTTAACAGTTCTGGAAGAATGTGTTTCTGTTTTCTCAGATAAAAGAGACAAGGTTTGGGGGAAGCTTTTACCTTATCAATCTTGTTTCTCCTTTCCTTATTGATAATATTTGAGTCCGAATTCAGCGCTTAGCTGTAACAAAAGATCACATGAGGAAACTCATTTTATTTGTATTTTTTATGAGATTGGCACATTTTTGCAAAATGCACCCACTTTCCAAGCCACCTGGTATCACTCTGTGCGTGAGATTTTTGTTTGTTTTTTGATTTTTTTCAAGTCAGGCTTCCTCTGGGTAGCCTTGGGACTATGTAGACCAGGCTGACCTCGAAGTCACAAAGATCCACCTGCCTCTGCCTCCCTGAGTGCTGGAATTACAGGTGTGCACCACCACATCCCTGGAGAAGAGGATACCTTTTCATACAACTTAAAGACATTCATGTCCACAGCAGGGCCGAGACAGGTTTGCCTCCAAAAGCTCTCAGAAAACAATATTAACTCAATGCACAGGGATGTGGTGGGGTGATCCCACAGGGGTAGAGTTAAATGAGGCAGTAACACCTAGAGGTGCGAAGTCTTCACTGAGTACTTGGGATGGTTCAGAGAGTTTGGGGGTAGCCATAATGTTAAACAGAACTAAAACCACCATCCTTCCCTAGGAATATACATTGACAGTGTGCCTGTGTTTACATATGAACACATGTTTATCTGCAAGTTAGCTTTAACCTGAAAGTACCAAGGGGAGTCTCATTGGAATGATTGCCCTGATCAAGCGGGCCTGTGGTATGTCTGTGAAGCAATTAAAAAAAAAATTATTCACGCCACTAAGCAGGTGGTGCTGGATTATATAAGAAAGCCGGCTAAGTTTGAGCCTGAGGATGTAAGCCAATGAGCAGCTTTCCTCGAGTGTTCTCTTTTCTGCTCCTGATTGACTTCCTTCCCCGACTCCCCACAGCGAGGGGCCATGGCCAGGAAGTGTAAGTGAAATAAACCCTCTCTTCCCCAGGTTGCCTTGGCTCCTGGTGCTTAACACAGCAGGAGAAAGGCAACCTAGAACGGTGCACTTGGAGGCCAGCAGTCAGGGTTGGATATCTTCCTCAATCTTTCTCTGCCTTAGATTTTGAGATACGGTCTCACACCGAACTTGGAACTCACTCAGGGTTCCAAGAGAGACAGAGAGGAAGTTCTTATCTTTCCAACGGGGAAACCGGCTGGAGGCTGCAGGCAATAAAAGCATTGCCAAGGGGCTGAGGCAATGGCTCAGCAGGGAAAGTGTTTACGTGCACCTGTGGACCTGAGCTCGGATCCTTAGAATCCACGGAAATGTTAGGCAAGACATTAATCCCACTTAATCCTGTGTCTGTAATCCCACTGCTGAGAAGCTGGGGTCGGGAAGATCTCTGGAGCTCATTGGCCAGTCAGTTTAACCTAGTTAGTGAGCCCCAGGCCAGTAAAAGAGTCTGTCTCAAGAAAAGCCCTAAATGAATAGCACCAGAAAAACAACATCGACGTGTACATTCACCTACATGGGCACATGCTTGAACACATATAAACATATACTCACAAATATTAATTCAGAGCTCCATACCTGACCTGGAATAAAAATATAAGATGCAAACAGTAGTTTATAAGGAGCATATAAAAAATGAAACAATAGCATAAGAATGAAAAAAGAAAGAGGCCGGTGTCAGCATAAAGGAAGGGCAAACACAGGACATTGCATGTTTAGTGATAGTTTGCAGCCAGGAGGCTAGGGGCAGTGGCTCTGGGTCCTTCAAGGACTAAAGACTTTTTAATCCAACTCATGAAGACTCTTTCAGGGATACCGGTAGGGCTTGCCCTTCTGCAGGAGCATCCAGGAACAATGACTCAGAAGGGTGACCGTAAAATCTCTAACTCGAAATTCTCACTGCAGACACACTGCAAAGGAATGGGGCTTCCTTTGCCAAATTCCCCATGTGATTCAAACGTGGCCCCTAGCCAGAGAGCCAGAGGGAGAGAAGGCCATTCCATAGAGACTTGGAGATTTCCTAGCACCATCAGCCGGAGAAACAGCAGCATGGCGCTTTTAGAAAGCCATTCCCAAGGACGATGTGGCTTTGAGAAGAGCAGGTAGAATGCCAGAGTGGCTGATGCTTTGGCCTCTTTCCATGGCTCACCCATTCTTGTGTGGAGTCATTGCGTACTTGCACTGACTGAGAGTCGCTGCCTGCCTTCACCATCTGCCTCTGTGTCTTCCTCTGGTGACATCAGAAGGCACAGCAAGATTTGCCCTTGTCATCCAGTGGGGCCTTAGGGTGTTTGACTCACCTGTTTGTGTTCCTCTAATGATGACAAAATGATGCCACCCAAAGTCAGCTGAGAGGAAGCCAGGATTTAACTGCAAACAGGAGACCCAGCTTGCTTAACAGCACGAAGCAGTTCTGTTGCAGCTGAGTAGATGTGAGCTAATTAGGCTGCGATGAAAGTGTCTACAGAATCACTTTGAAAGGGAAGCCTTCCTTCCTCATCTGAAGAAGGTACTTAATGGCACAGGTAGGCAAACATGTTTCTGAGACCGCTCAGTGCTGGCAGAGAGCATGGGAAGGTTGGGCAGGCAGGCTGGGAGTGGGTTGAGAGCTTGGATACCACAGGACATGGTGATGATAAAAAGAATCCTCGGTAGCACTGAGGACACAGGGAGCTGGCTCTTGCATGCTGCTTGCTCAGAGGGTGCTGGTACCTTGGAGTAACCTCTGGGAGGGTGTGAGGTAAGAGAATAAAGCCATTTCTTAGAGTTGGGTGGGCTGAAGGCCTTCCCTGGAGATATGCCAGTCCTGATTTTCAGGTGCCAGGAAATTTGGATTGTGTAGGACATTATGGAGTTAAGAAAGGGTCAGTCAATAAATGGATGCAGATGGGCTTGTGTGGGATGTGAGCAAACAAAGCACATGAGATTGAGCTTATTCAAAATGTACTTTGGGGGCTGAGGATGTAGCCAAGTTACCAGAACCCTTGCCCAGCATGCAGGAAACCCTGGGTTTGCTCCTCGGTATCCCATAAACTGACTGTGGTGGCACATCTCAGCACTTGAGAAGTGGAGGCAGGAGGATTGTAATCTCAAAGTTAACTCCATCTGGTACTTAACAAGCAGGCTAGGCTGTCTGGACAGCCAACCTTAGGGATTCTTCTGTCTCTCTCTTGAGTGCTGGGATTATAGGTGTACACCACTACGTCAGGCTTTTAAAGATAATTTCTAGGGATAGAATTCAGGTCCTCATGCATACTCAGCAAGCACTTGACTGACTGAGCTATCTCCTCAGCTGAGCCACTGGAGTCTTTCAAACTGGAGAGCTGACGAGCTTTCATTTCAGAAAGATCGTGTTGACAGCTGAATAAAAACTGAATGGGAGGTGGAAGAGACGGAAGCAGTGGCAATGACAAAGAAGCTCCTGTGTATCTCCCCCATGAGACTCAATGAGGCCTCAAACTTAGAAGTAAGGATGGAGATATGCATAGAAGAGCCATACAAGGATAGGACCGGAACTTGTGGAGTGGCAGACAGATGTTAGAAAAGTTGTCTTTTTATTCACTCCTGAATTCTCTACACTCAGACAAGCTGACCCCTCCACATCCTGAAGTGTCCCAGCTTACAGAGCAATGGTTCCTGGTTTCTTATAAACAGGGCCCTCATGGTCCCTGAAGGTGTCCTTTGGCATCTAAATGCATGTACATACTCATGCATCAGCATGAACACACACACACTGCAGCCTTCATCTAGAACTTATCTACAAAGACCCAAACTGGAGTTATCTACATTTTTTTTTTTGCTGTTTCTAAAAAAATTATTTAATCACTTTACAGCCCAATCCGAGCCCCATCCTCCTCTCCTCACAGTCTTGCCCCAATGCCCCTCTCTTCTCATCCCCTCATTCCCTCTTCTCCTTCTTCTCAGAGAAGGGCAGGCCCCTAAATGGTATCAACCCACCCTGGCACCTCAAGTCACAGCAGGACTAAGCACATCTTCTCCCACTGAGGTTAGACAAGGCAGCCCAGCTAGGGGAAAGGGATCCAGAGGCAGGCAACAGAGTCGGAGAGATCTCCTACTCTTGTTAGGGGACCCACATGATGACCATGCTGCATATCTGCTACTTATGTGTAAGAGGTCTAGGTCTGGCCCATGAAAGCTCTTTGGTTGGTGGTTCAGTCTCTGTGTGCCCCCTTGGGGCCCAGGTTAGTTGCCTCTGTAGGTCTACTTGTGGTGTCTTTGACCCCTCAGGCTCTCTATACTCTTTCTTTTCAGGCTCTCTTACTCTTTCACAGAGCTCCCTGAGCTCGGCCTATTGTTTGGCTGTGGGTCTCTGCATCTGTTTCCATCAGCTGTTGGATGAAGCCTCATAGAAGGCAGTCATGCTAGGCTCCCATCTGCAAGCATAGCAAAGTATCATTAATAATGTCAGGGGTTGGCGCTCTCCTGTGGGGTGGGTCCCAAGTTGGGCCAGCCATTGGTTTGCCAATGACTCAGTCTCTGCTCCATCTTTATCCCTGCACTTCTTGTAGGCAAAACAAATTTTGGGTTGGTGTGCCCCTCCCTCCACTGGAAGTCCCACCTGGTTACAGGAGGTGGCGACTTCAGGCTCTATGTCCCCTGCTCTTAGGATCTTATTTGCTCTTTCCTTTCCTTTCCTTTTCTTTCTTTCTTTCTTTCTTTCTTTCTTTCTTTCTTTCTTTCTTTCTTTCTTTTTTTTCTTTCTTCCTGCTGTTTCTTAATAAGATTCTGTAATCACTTTCTTGTTTCCTTGTGCTAGTCCCTTATCTGGAATATCTTTTTTGTTTGTCCCGCTGCCAATCCCTTCCTAGTCTTTCAAAACAAATCTGTCTCCTCTGGGAAGCTTTGTCTGTCATTCTTCCATAGTATGCTTAATTGTCCTGCTTCCTATTCATACCTGTATGTGTATATATATATATATATATATATATATATATATATATATATAACTTGCTATCTTATCATTTATTTGTACGTATGTTCACAGGCATGTAGATGCATGTGTGTGCAAGTGTGCATGCATGCCTGTGTACGGAGGTCAGAGGTCAACCTCTGCTGTTGTCCCTCATGATCTATCCACCTTACTAAGTGAGATGGGGGGACTCTCACTGGGACCTGGCACTTGATAATATAGCTAGTGTGGCTGGCCAATTATTCCCAGAGATCCTCCTGTCTCTGCCTCCCCAACACTGGGACTACTAGGGTATATTGGGCAAGCCCAGATTTTATAAGGATGCTGGGAACTCAGGGCCTCATGCTTGTGTGGCAAGTATCACATGTGCGTGTACAGGTCAGCGGTCACAAGAACATTCACATTGTTTAGCAATCACCACAACTTCATCTTGACCAGCTGAAACCCAGTCCTATTCGATACTAATTCTTTGCTCTTCCCTCTCCTAAGTCCTAGGAGCCACAGTTACAATTTCAGTCTATGTATTTGACTATTCTAGATGCAGTCATATAAGACGAATTACACAGTATGTATCCTTTTGCGATAGGCTTACTTTACTCCCCATAAGTATTCTCATGGTGTGTTTGTGATAGCATTTTCTCAGAATTCCACACCCCCTTTCTGGTGTGTGTGTACATACCACATTCTTTTCACCTTCTAAACCATCAGTGCTCGCTTGAGTTTCTTCCATCCTCGGCTGTGTGAACAACACTGAGAGAACATTTGCTGCAGATGTCTGAGGTCCTCTGTGCTGCTGCTTTTGGTGTGTTCCCCCAGGAGTGAGGTTACTAGATTGTGTGATGATCCTCACTCCCACTCTTTCCCCTCAGAGGTAATTGTGTATGTTAAATGTGAGTCTTCATTATGGTAATGGGGTTGGGCATGACTTCCCTTGGAGTCATTTTAGATAATTAAGCTACCACAAGGACCCTGCAAAGAAAGCCTGACTCTGCCCTGCAGCAAAAGTATGTTTTCCGCACAAGTTGCAAACTGGCTGAAACACAACAGTGCTAATAACACGTGAATCTAAAATTAGATGTTGGGAAATGCCGGGAGGAGAAAATCCTCTTGAGAAATCCAGTTAGTAAGTTTTATAGTTTGCACTTCCTTGTGATCTGCCGGGGAATATGGAATCTGGAACTCCCTGTGTCCTTTCTGCTCTGCTCTTAGCTTACAGTAAATTACTTCACCCTCTAGGTTAATTTCATCTTCAGTAAAGGAACAAATGCCTCTTTACATTCACGAACATGAAGCAATCCAAATGAAAATATGTTGATGGTCCCAAGAGAAGGGGGTCAGCTTAGTTAGCACAATGGCTGGCAGCAGGCAGCAGGCACTTTACAAAAGCCTGCATGGCAGTAGGGCTGGCTGGCCATCCTGTCGAAGGAAGCTAAGTGGAATTCCTTCAGAGATGAAGTGCAGCCATATTCAGGTACTCTCATTTAGATAAGAACATTCTCTGAGAAATAAGTACACTCTGGAGCTAGAGCTCAGGGATCCCGCTCTTGCTTAGCATTGGAACCTGGGTTCCATCTTTAGAGCTGGAAAAAAAAAAGTTAAATTCCAAGAACAGTAAATATAATAAGAAAGGTATTGGTAGGATTTAAAAATACCACAATGGAAGCAACAGCTTCATTGACTTAGGAATGGATACTGAGAAAGAACGTATTTGGCCAAGAGAAGTGAAAAAAAAAATCCCTTGGTAAAAAAGGGGCTGAGGCTGTAGCCTCGTGGTTGAGTTCTTCCCTAGCAAGTGTGTTTGATCTGTGGTAACACACACACAAACCCCGTAAGTCTTACCTGAGATGTGTGCACTGTGTTCAAGAGATGCTGGTTCTAGTGTTAAAGTAAGTGATCTAGCCTATGTCCATGGTTGTCTCTGACTGGATGTGTGTGTGTAAGGTTTAGCAAAAAATGTGTTTATTGTCACTACAATGATGGTGGTTCCAAACGAAGACAGTACTGTGTCTGAAATCAACATAGTTTCATTGTCTTGGTACAGCTGACCAACTCACTTTAGATGTTACAATTTCCATATGTTTATCTTTCATGTTTTAGGGTGTCTGTGTTCTTGTTTCCATACCTGAGACAGCAGTATAAGCTTAATAATCATTTGGGGTTTTTTTCTTTTTATATATAAAACAAACATTTTACATCTATCTATCATCTGTTTATCTATCTATCTATCTATCTATCTACCTACCTATCATCTATCTATTAATCATCTATCTTTCTATCATATATCTTCTTTTTATCAATCATCGATCATGTATCTATGATCTATCTTTCTATCATCTATCTATCTATCTATCTATCTATCTTTCATTTGTCTATCTATCATCTATTTATCTGTCTATCATCATCTATCTAGTGGTGGTGGATGCATATATCTTAGCACACATGTGGAGGTCAAAGAACAAGTTCCTGGAGTGGGTGTTCTCTTTCCACCATGTAAGGTCCTGGTATTGAACTTAGGTCCTCCAGATTGGCAGCAAGACTTACATTCTAAATGGTATTGTTGTTTTTCAGAGGTTCTGCTTGGTCTAGAAGACACTGTAACTGTAGAGACCTTGAATTTCTGATCCTTCTGTCTCTACTGCATAAATTTCGGGATTGCATGTGAGAGCCTCCGTGATGGGAATCCAGGGCCTTGTGCATACTAGGCAAGTACTCTACCATCTGAGCGACACTGGGAGTCCTCATGTTTTGTTTGTTTTCACACAGACTGGTTATGAAAACTTGCTACTGGAGGTCAGGGGAGCTGGAGAGATGGCTCAGCAGTTAAGGGCACACACTAGCTTTGCAGAGGACCTAAGTTTGGTTCTCAGCCCTCATGTTGGGCAGCTCACAACTGCCTATAACTCCAGCTCCACAGAGTTCTGATACCTCTGGATCCTGCAGGCACCTGTACTCATGTGCACAATATACCCCTCCCCCCCCACATCCCACATATAATGAAAAATAAAAAAATATTGCAGGGACATGCTCAACTGCCATCATTATCTCTCCTTGCTCATTAACACTGAGGAAGTGGTCAGTGAAAATAAAGCATGTTTGGAATAACTACAGAATTCAGGAGATGTAACTGGCCACTGTTGATAGGAGACCTAGAGAGCATAGTACCAAATGTGAGGTAGCAGTTAAGTCTAAGAAAAAACAAAACAAAACAAAACAAAACAAAAAAAAAAAAAACAACAAAGACTAGTTTCTTCTATGAAGATTCAGGTCCGTTTCTGAGTCTGGGCTATCAGTTTATGGATTTCAGTTTTGCTGCTCTGGAGAGACAGAGCCTGAACAACAGAAAGAACCTCAGGATTTAATTAAGAGGCCATTTCAAAATAGAATGGGATGCTGAGTATCTGTTTGGAAAGAAATGCCTCTTGCCTCTTCTGTTTCCTTTCAGATGTCGTCTTCCTCCTGTATGTTCTCTGGCACTGGTTGGGTAGTCAAGAAACACAGGCGGCACCTGTGCATGCTGCTCAGCAGGGCTAGAGGGGAATGCTGCAGGCACCTGTGCTGCAGGCATTCAACTCTTCCTCTTGTATGCACCTCCACTTGATCAGCCAGTTGTCCCTAACATTCAATAATTTTTCTTTCTTTGTGCTTGGTTTGAACTGACTAGGCTTCAGGAAGCACCCTCATACCTGCAAAATACATTTTCCTGATAATGATTCTCCAAATGTCATTTTGAATGCCACTTTTTTTTTTGTCTGAGACAGTGTCATAATGTATAGTCCTGCTGTCTTCAAACTTGCAGCAATCTTCCTGCCTCTGCCTCCTGAGTGCTGCCCAGCACCATTAGACTTTACTACTATTCATTCTCTCTCTCTTCCTCACTCTGTGTATGTCTATGTGTATGTGTGTGTGTGTGTATGAGAGAGAGAGAGAGAGAGAGAGAGAGAGAGAGAGAGAGAGAGAGAGGGAATGAGCCCATTCACGAACATGTGGAAGCCAAAGGTCAACTACAGCTGTCTTCCTCTACTTTTCTTTACCTTACTTTTTGTGACAGAGTCTTTCACTAAGCCTGGAGCTTGCTATTTTGCTAGACTAGTAGCCAGCAAGCTCCTGGTTGCTTCACTGTCTTCATGTTCAAGCACTGGGTTTACAGGTGAATGCCTGGCTTTTACGTGAGCTCTTGAGGTCTGAACTTGGGTCTCCACGCTTGAACGATAAGCGCTTTACCCACTAAGCCATCTCCTCAGCCTTTCATTTGCCTTTGATAATGTTACTCTGTTAAGAATCAGCCATCGGTGGTTAACACATTCACCCGGTAGCTGCCTGTAAAGGGTGAAGACCTCAGCCCCCTGCACTATTTGAGTCTGGAATGGTGGATGGCAAGCATAGGGTTAAGTCAGGTTTGCAACAATGAGCAGAGACACAGCTTCCTACAAATATAGCAGGGGCTGTCTGCACACTGTCAGGAAGTCCTCACTCTCCTATTAGACATGATTATCAGCCAACCACCGAGTTGCAGAAATGTTGCTGCAAGTTCAACAGGAAATAAGCCAGGGTTGGGAGAGTCATCCTGTAGGGCAAGAGGTCCTGAGATCACACTTTTCAGTGCATTTCCTGGCCATGTATGGCTTTGCTTTGTTGACCCCAGATTCTTAAGTGATGACTTCAATGTCTGAAGAAATTTGTACAATATGAACTGAACAGAACACCATTGTCATTGTTTTCATCATCACCATCATGTTTGTTACCACCATCATCATTACTCTCTGCATTATTGCCATTATAATTATCATCATCATATCATCATTATCATTTTCATTCCAGTTCCCACTATTTATGTTCCAGGAGGCATAGGTCTGCCTGGGGAATGGTTGGAAGGGTGGTATAGCAGAGGAGTTTCTGAAGAAGGAAGGTCAGTGTCCTTGGCAGTGTCCACCTCCCAAGGCCAGATTCCCTCCACAAGAAGGGAAGAAGTGCACTTTCAGTCTTGCTCCTGATTTGGAGTTAGATGTAGCTGACAGCTGAGCCCACCTACCCTGTATGCTGTCTTGGAGCTCATTGCCTCATTGCCTATGCCCACACCTTGATGGCACAGTTTTCAGTGGGCTCAGGCATCTCTAAATGCTTTTTTAGTTCATTAAGGCCCTTTGTAGTGTACGAAAGTACACCAATACATCTGCTTAGAACCACCTGCTTTCCTCAGACTTTTGCAATCTAGTAATACTATTACCCTATCTTCTCTATTATCTATTTTAGTGGTTCATTGGTGCCCTGTTCTTTTGTTTTGTTCTTTCTTTTTTTCTTTTTATACTTATTTTATGTAGATGATTTGCCTTCATGTATGTCTATTTACCATGTGTGTGCAGTCCCCAAGGAGGCCAGAAGGCTCCTGGAAATGGAGTTATAGATTGTTGTCAGCCATTATGTGGATGATGGGAACAAAACCCCTGTCCACTGGCAAAACATCCAGTGTTCTTAACTTCTAAGTCATTTCTCTAGCCCTTATCCTCCATTTCTTTCTGTGGTACCTTGGATAGTTATCCACATAGGTATTGTGAATAGATGGATGACAGATATGTGCCACTAGACCTTGCTCAGTTGTTTTTTTGTTTTGTTTTGTTTGCTTGCTTGTTTGTTTGTTTTCCCATCTGATGCCTTCATGGGTTCCAATACCAATGTGTGTCTTGAGTCTCTTTTCTGGATTAGATATTGTTGCCCTTCTGGAGGGACCATATATTTTATTTCTAGTAAGATGGTGTGTCTGGGCTATATCTACAGAATTTAATCCAGTGACTCAGAACTATTGGGGTGGAATAGTGGCACTTAAGAAATCGGGGTTTAGGGAACAGGGACTATTTCTGACATAAACTCAATGGCTGGCTCTTTGAACCCCACCCCCACCCCCCGAGGGAGGAGCATCCCTGCTAGGCCACAGAGGAGGACCTGAAGATACCTAATAAACCAGGGTCAGATGAAAGGGGAGGAGGTCCTCCCCTATCAGTGGACTTGGAAAGGGGCAAGGAGGAGATGAGGGATGGAGGGTGGGATTGGGAGGGAATGAGGGAGGGGGATATAGCTGGGATACAAAGTTAATAAACTGTAACTAATATTAAAAAAATAAAAAATAAAGTAAAAAGAAATCAGGATTTAGCCATGTCTTAGGCACTGTTCTATTGCTGTGAAGAGAAGGCAACTCTTACACAAGAAAGCATTAATTTGGGGCTTGCTTATAGCTTCAGAGGTTTAGTCCATTATCGTCATGGCAGGGAGCATGGAGCCATGCAGGCAGGCATGGCCCTTGAGCTGAAAGCTTTACATTCTGATCTGCAGGCAGAGAGAAGAAACTGCTACTGGAGTGGGCTTTTTAAACCCCAAAGCACACCTTCATTGACACACTCCCTCTAACAAGGCCACACCTACACCAATAAGGCCATACTTCCTAACCTTTCTAATTTCTAATCCTTTCAAACATTTCCACTCTCTGCTGACTAAGCATTAAAATATATGAGCCTTTGGGTTGCCATTCTTATTCAAACCACCACAAGCCATAGGCAGCTGTTTACCAAATCGATGTTCCCATAGCCTTTTGTATTTTGGCTGTTGTTGCAATTTTGGCATTGGCTCAACAGAGAAAGCCCTTTGCTTCCATTCAAGCCTTGGGTAAACATTTGGTAAAAATGAACGTCTTCTCTTGGCAATGGCTGAAATACTGCAGGGTCTATACACAGTGAACAGGACTATGCTCCTGATTCTGGTGTATACACTGGGTTCTTTGAATGGTCCATGCTGCCTGGGACCAGCGAGCCCATAGATATTTTGTGGAAATAAGACCTGCCCTTGTGATGTCAAATCTCACATGCTTTTGCCCTGGACAAGACTTCGTGTCCAGGAAGCAGGTTGCAAGTGGATTTGGATGAAAGATTCACACAATCAGCAGTTTCCTTCTGTAGGGCAGGTTTTGTTATGGCCTTGTCTCAGGTAAGGTCTGAATGAGAACGATTCAGCAGTTTTATTCAATCATTTATAACTAGCTAGGATCCTATCACCCCACATCACAATTCCTGATGCAAACAGAGCTTAAGTGGAAATTGGGGGCACACTATGTTTCTATTTAGTTGACTCCAAAGATGTGAAAGTCCCTGTGTCACCAAAATGGGGAAGTGAGCTTGGGCAATGATGAAGTTGATTTTACAAGTGTGACTTACTTTGCCTAAAATGGTACTTTTTTCAGCAGTCAGGGCCCATATCACAGTGTCTGCAGAGGTAAAATATTCTGATATGTAAAGTTCAAATCCAGAATTTAAATACTATCTGCTGAAGTGTGAGGAGATGTGCAGATTCCAAGAAGAGTTTATCATATACTATAAGTCATGGAGAATTTCTTCAGCAATTTGTGGTTTGTTTGTTTGTTTGTTTTTTCTCCCACTATCTTACATGTTTATTCAACTTTCATAGAAGTGATCACCCCAGACTCATAGGAACACAAAAGGCCAAAACATAGTCCCCATACTTAATAGATTCTGTGTATTTGCGAAAAGGATTTTGTTTTGTTTTTTTCAGACTGTTTCACACTATAGCCCAAGCTGTCCTATTATTCACTATGTACCCTACACTGGTCTCAAAGTTGCCACCCTTCTGCCTTGGCCTTCAAACAGTTGGGAACACCATGCCCAGCTTGAGAAATTTTCTAGGGACAAGAGTGACACTGCAGAAGGCAGAGGAGGCTGGGAGACATTATGAGATTGCCTGCCAATTTCCTGAGTGCTCTTTGAGTGGATACAAGAGAATATGTAAAATTTACTTAAATCCTAATTTATACCGCTGGAAGGGCAAGGTGGTGCCTTATGGAAATTCACTGCAGATCTGATGAACGTGCAGCATGAGAGAGCAGTGCAGCTGTGTGGAACAGGACAACTCCTGCCAGTGTGGTGTACCAGACCCTGGCTTATATTTATTCTTTGGAAGTCTTGTTCCTTAATAAAACAAAATGTTGCCATAGTGGTACAGACATACCTCTGTAGTCCCAGCATTCAGACTAGGACAAGGCAGAGGGAGGAGAAGTTTGGGAACAGCCTGGATTACAAAGCAAGACTGATATTTAGAAAACCACCCTGACCCGTGGTTATCCTTACAAAATGTTCATGCAGCACACTACTAACTGTCACATAACAGTCACTAGATCTTAGTCCTTCATCAACTTAATCTATATTATGAGTTTTTAAGTTTTCTTTGTGGTGTCTGTCTGTGTGGTATGTAGACACCACAAAGAAAACTTAAAAACTTGTGTAAGTATAGGTGTGAATGCTCATGCACACGTGTGGAAGCCAGACAAAGCCGTCATGTGTCCTGTTCTAGCATTCTTTACCTTATTCCCTTGAGACATGGTCTCTCACTGAAGCTGCAGCTGACAGTCAGAAACCCGCCCTGATCCTCCTGTTTCTTCTCTACAGAGCACTGGGGGTACAGGAATATGTAACCATACCTTAAATTTTATGCAAGGGCTGGGGATTTGAAATCAGATCCTCATGATCGCTTAGCATGCATTCTTACCCTCTGAGGCATCTCCCCACTGCCTTCTGTAAGTTCTTTAACAAGTGATTGATATTTTAAGGAATATGAAAAATGGCTGAATTAAAATTGACCAGAACGATGGCAGATGCAGTGTGCCATAAACCCATAATCCTAGCACTTGGGAGGCTGAGGCAAGAAAATGACAAATTTGAGGTCAACCTTGGCAAGATTCTGTCTCAAAAGCAGAAATAAAATTAGCCAAAGTCTCAACACGAATCATCATCAGCTACCTGCACCTCCCTCACCTTGCCTGAAACATGACCTTTTTCCTTCACTAAGTATCTTCAAACCACCAGAATCTTTCTCAACAGACCTTACCCAGGAGGTCTCCCCTGCTTCTAAAGGTGCATTTAAACAATCCGGTGAACTTGTTCAAATGCTAGGTGTGACTCGGTGAGTCTGGGGCATGGGCTGAGATTACAGTTTCCACAAACTCCTGGGTGATGCTGACAGTACTGGCTAAGCAGCATTGGTGAAGAGCACTTTTTGTTCTCCTGGCTAACCCTTTAGTAGTTTCTGAACACAGGAATTTTTATAGAACACACACACACACACACACACACACACACACACACACGAACAATGCCAGCCAAGAAGCAGCAAATCTTTTCAAGAGACCAGGGTTGCCAGCGCCTTACTGCCAGTTGTTTGAGAAGTGACATCAAAGGTATGCCAAAATGTTATTTCTCTGCTGTAAAAGGAAGGTCACCGCAATTTCAAAAGAGAAGGAAGGGTGGAGCTTCCGAAGGAAAGACAGCAGTGAATCAGCCTACCTTTGTGGAGAATTCACTTCACTGATCTTCACCTGACTTTTAAAGTGGAATCATTGAGAGCATCTCCAAACTTCCTGGTCTTTAATTCTCAGGTCTAGAGTCAGCCTTTCAAAGTCCTTTCTTGTCCTTGGGTGGGCATGACCATACTCCTCCAGAGACTCCTGTGCAGGCTGATGAGAGATGTTTCCACAACTCTCCTGAGCCTCTGTAAAAACTAATTGTTTTCCCACCTGGAGTCCTAGCAAACCTGGGATGTCTTTCAATGCCATTTTGGTCCCAGTACTGGAACATTGCAAGTATTTAGAAAGTATCTAATGGTGGAATGAAGGCCTATAACAGTGCCTCAATCTTGGAGTCTTTTTTATTAAAAAAAAAAAAAAGTTACCATTTTCCTTGCTATGATCAAATACCTGACAAGAAGCAGCTTAAAAGAGGAAGGGTTTATTTTGGCTTAATATAGTACATCATGATGGAGAGCCAATGGTGTCAGGAGTGGCTGGTCTCAATGAATCTGCAGCCAGGAAGTAGAGAGTAGACAGAATCCTCAACCTCCCCCCTCCCCAGTCCTCCACTAGGTCCTACCTTAAGGCGTGGTTCCCAGCTGGGGATCAAGTGTTCTAACATATGAACCTGTGGGATATATTTCACATTCAAAACACAGCACTATGTTT